>NC_050099.1:222466087-223091087 GCF_902167145.1 Zea mays | reverse complement strand
ACTAGGTTTTTAAGGAGAATAACTTAATCTTAGTTTTCTTAATCAGATGTTGGTCACTTGTTCTCAAATGCTATAAATCAAGAACAAGGCAACACAATTGTTAATGGTTAAAGACCTTCGTCCTTCGAAGCATTATTTTCTCTTGGATATAATGATCTTTAGACGAAAGTCATGAAGGATATACCTTCATCATTTCAACATATAAATATGAATATGAATAAGAAAGTAAAGGGACACAAAGGAATAAAGATAATAATAATAATGTATCAATGATTTGTTTATTCTTATATTCCATAAACATGAATAAATATCAATAATATTCATATTACATTGGTACCTTCGACTTGCCAGAAGGTGAGGGTGCGGGAATGACGCGAGAATGATCACAATCCAGCCTAAACAGTACGGTGTTACTGTTCATCTATTTATAGGCACGAGGCACAGCCTGGATAAAAGTACATTTATGTCCCTGGTAACTTTTATAATATTAACATGAATTATTAAGGACTGTATGGTCTTTATCCTCTTTCAGTCATCATCATACTTAAGCTTCGTCAACAAGTCCATCCGAAGTCCTTTGGCTTCTAGCTTCGTCGCCCATTCTTTATTTCCCTTCGTCCTGTCATAAGAGAAGTTCTCCATCCCAAAGCCGAAGCTTCTTGTAACTATTCATAATCATGCTGAAAACATATGGTTAGTCACGTTTTTGAGGACCTTCGGAAGAGGAAGGCCCCCAATAGTAGCCCCTCGCAGTATTAATTTGTTTCTTTGTAACAAATTTAGACTGTGATGTGAACGAAGGCCTTTAGCCTAAGGTCCGAAAAAACACCTTCCCTTCGCTAGAATAGCGAATGACACTGACATGCGGGACCCACCAAATCGTGGGGCGCTAGGCATACAAATAGGAGCTTGTATTGAAAGCATTTATTGTGCCATTTCAGTTACTTACACTATGCTCGTCATTTCTTGTTCTGAGCCGACGGTAATTAAGTGGATTCCTATAGTGTTAAGGTACTCCTCATGGTCTTGCGTGCAATGAAACAAAGCCTGAGCAGTGACTGGCTTCATCTGAAAGCCTTGGAAACTGGTGACTAGAATATCCTTGAGCTTTTGCCATGATGTGATTGTTCCTGGCCGAAGAGAGGAATACCAGGCCTGGGCCATGCTTATGACCGCCATGACGAAGGATGTTGCCATGACAGCAGCATTGCCTCCATACGAGGATATTGTTGCCTCGTAACTCATCAAAAATTGCTTTGGATCTCAATGCCCATCATAGATGGGCAACTGGGGTGGCTTGTAAGATTGTGGCCACGGGGTAGCCTGCAATTCTGCTGCCAGGGGAGAAGCGTCATCAAAAGTAAAGTTATCATGATGAAATTCATCGTATCATTCATCTTCGTTGAATGAGCTCTCCGGACGAAGCTCCCTGTGCTGAGGCCTTCGGTCGTGATCATCTTGAGTAAGATGATGCATCTCCTCAGCGGCTTCGTCAATTGTAACACCCTAGGTGTTACCAAGGCCCTGACTCCCTACTTGCACTCATGACATGTTATCTCATGTGGTTAAGTGGAGGAGAAGGAGCATCTAAGACTTTGGGAATAATGTGTTAGTTAAGGAATGTCCATGACAAAAGCTTTACCCAAGCATTTTGAGCAATTAGCACCTTGGGCAAGAGAAGATTAAACCCTAGACCCTTCTTGAGCCCTTAGCTCCCAAAACCCTGGTTTAAGGGAAGGGTTAAGCAAATGCACTAGTCATGAGTTAACCCTTAACCAAAGTTTAAGTACACATTAAAATCTACAAAATGCAGAGGGGAAACATTACAAAAAGGCCCCTTGAAGACCCCAAATCAATTCATTAAGTAGAGAGCACACTAGAGCTCTCTAATCTTCTCTAAGTAAAAAATGAACCCTAATCTGAAGATCAGGCGTGTTCACCTAGTTAATGGCGCCAAAACCACTTGGTCTGAATATCAAAAAGGAGCACAACTACCTAAGGAACCCACTGGAAAAATTTGAACCCGAGCCAAATTCGTTTGACACAATTTGACACCACTTTTGTCTCGGGGTGAACAGTGAGACAACCCAGATTTGGCGTCCGCATATCTCCCTTGCCAGGGCATATCTCCCATTGGAACTCACATACAAGAGATAGCCCTAGGTGCTAAGAAGAGGTCTGCACAGGATTTTTGCCAAGATTCGCACGTTTGCGATTTCAGCAAGTGTTAGAACACGGACAGAAACAAACGCCCACGTGTTCGACGCGTTCTGGCGCGCCAGAGCACGCCCCGGCGCCCGACCCTGCGTGCCCCGCGCCGCGCCAAGCCAAGCCCGTGCCACTGCCCGCGCCCGCGCCTATAAAGCTAGCCAAGGCTTCAACCGTACGCCTCCGCTCGCTCTAGACCTCGCCGGAGCGTAAGATCGCCGGCGTTTGCCCTGCACACGGCGTGCCAGCGGCCGCCCGAGCACCCACCACCGTAGACCGGCCAACCGTGCCATTCCTAGCCCCGTCTGACCTTCGAGAGAGACTCTACGTGCCTCGATGAAACTCCTAGAGCAAGGAATCGAGCTCTGCCTCGCCGGAGACGTCTATTCAGGGTCACCGGACTTCACCAGATCGCCGACGAGCGTAGACCGGGCTCCACGGTGAGCCTTTCTTCAATTCCTTGCACGGGTAGACTCCTTAGCACCCCATGAAGCTTCCTGTGCCCTTGGATTGAACTAGTGCTGGGAATCTGGGCCGGGCTTTTTGGGCCAGCACGAGCACGGCCCGAAAATAAGAGCCCAAAGCACGGCCCGACACGAAATAATATGGGCCGGGCTAGCACGACCCGACACGAAATAATATGGGCCAGGCTAGCACGGCCCGAAGGCGGGCCTGGGCCGGGCCTTAAATTCCGACCCGTCGGGCCTCCGGCACGACCCGCATAGATGGGCCGGGCTTGGGCCGGTACAGCCCAATTAAGCCCAATCTGTTTAATTTCTTTAATTTAGTAAGATATCGACTTTATATTGTTGTTATATTTAGAGTTTATGTGGTTAAATGATGTTATAATTGTTTAATATCTTTAATTTAGTAAGCTATAAACTTTATATGATTATAATATTTTGATTTTATGTGGTCAAATATACGGGCCGGGCTTGGGCCGGCACGGCCCAACGAAGGCACGACATGATTTAGGGCCAGGCTGGGCCACTGTTTTTACACATCGGGCTGGCACGACACGACCCAAAAATTGTTTGGGCTTTCCTGGCCCGAACCCGTTTGGCACGAAGCACGACAGACTTGGGCCGGGCTGGCCCGGCCCGACCCAATTCCCATCACTAGATTGAACTATATCGTCGTGGATAGGCCGGAGCACCCACCGCCGATGAGCTCGCCCGCCTGCGCACGTGGACCGGCCGATTCCGGCCATCAACGTCGTTGAGTCGTACCTCGTCGTGACCGCAAGGACTTCCTGGAGCCAACCCCGCCCTTTGCTGGACCTCCCTCGCCGCCGGTAAGCCGCGCCGCCCTGTATTCTTCCGCGGGTACTGTTTAAAAGGGGGGAGGGACCTCAGGGGAGAAGGAAAAGAAGTCAGGGGGGTTTTTGAATGGTCAGAGACTCAGATGAATAGTTGTGCAGGGGTTTAAGTTAAAGGATTGTTTTAGGAAAAGCCCATGGTCCTCGGTGTAAACTGGTTTTCCAGAAAACCTTTTAAACATTTCTCATTTAAAGACAAACAGAGCTTGTAAAATTTATAACTTCAGTTTTATTCAACCAAATTGAGTCAAACCAATTTTGCTAGGTTTTGAATAATGTGAACTGCTTAGGAAAAATACAAAACCCTAAGTGTGGTAGAAGATTTTAAAGTTTTGAATTAAATAGTAAACTAGCCAAAAGCTAAATAAAATAGGGAAAAATAGCTACACTGTTAGAGTGGGGTTAAGAAAAATCAGAGAGGTACTTAGCCATTCCCTAACCTGTTTAAAAATAGTACACCGCTCAGTACACCAAATTAAGGAAGGGTTTACCATTTAAACTCATTTTGGCCCAAAGTTAAAGAAAATAAAAAAAGTAGTTTAAAACAAGAACCAGGGGGCAACCACATTTTTGCTAGCCCACTTATTCAATATAGTTCACTGGAAATTTTTGTTAGACCCTCTGTTAATACAAAAGAAATGCATTACCTTTTATTTTATGAAAACAATGAAAACTTAGGAACATCTTAGAAAAATAATCCTGAAGAGAAACCACCCAAAACCTTAGGATAACTAATAATATGTGATTATGAATCCATGAAAAATATAATTTCTGTTGTTTGACATTTTTCAAATGACAAGTTAGTTATAAGTACCATTTTGGCATTAAACTTTAGAAAATCACAACTAAATATTCAGTGGGCCTTTTTCTGTGATTTTTAAAACAAATACCTATTATTCCCTAGGAATCTTGGCAAAAATAAATGTTGACCCAGAAATCCCACAGAAACTAGAGCTATGGTGTAAAGTGCCCTTTTACCCTTACTTTTTTTAATTATGCACAAGTAGTATCTGAATTAATTTCAACCTCAAACTTCTAGAATAACCCATAGAGGTAATGGCTTACCCACTGTAATTTTTATGACATTTTTGGAAAATGTTAACTGACCATGATAGTTCAAAAATGCTTAAATAGAAGCACAATGGAAAGAAAACGGAAAATTTTGGGAGAAATAGATAATGTACAACCAAAACCTTCCAAGGAACTCAGGGAACATAAAAAAATATATAATTAAAGACTGTAAATTCATTCGAAAATCTCAAAGATGAAAGTACAAACCCTTAAGTATACCCAAAAGAAACCCTAGAGTCCCACTAAACTTAGTACTATTTTACTATGCATAACCTTTACAATTTATCATGTCATTAATAAGCATATATCTTATTCATTGCATTCGATAGACTGTAATCTCGCTGACGGGGAGTACATCCTCGTGCCGGAGCAAGGAGTTGCTCAGGAGGTAGCCCAGGATCCAACACCAGAGCCTACCATCGAGGATCTGCCTGCCCCAACTTTGGAAGGCAAGCCCCGGTTTTATGCATAACCTACTTATTATGCTATTTTACTACACTTATTGTTTGTAGGTTTGTAATGTGCACTTAAGTGTAGGAGTTGTTTGGAACCTTAGTTGCATGACTCAGGATTCCTTTTTGAGACGGATACTAGTATGCTAGGTCGAATAGCTGCTTTACTAATTAGGGATCTCGGTAGAAGTCGAGTGATTTTCCTAGCACTCGCGCGAGGTCAGGAATTGGTTTTATCCATTTTCATATCGTAATGATGTTGGTCTGTTGACAACGATCCATGGGGATTGGTTGTCTACGAGAAGGAAATTGGAATAAGGATTAAGGTGCGGTACCATGTGTCAAGTGTTTGAACGTACTAAACACATGCCGAGAAATATGGTAAATCAGTAAGCCTAGTACCTGAGTGAACCTGCCCGCAGACTTTACCCCTCACGCGACCTGAGATGTGGTCTCCCATTCCGGTTATGGTGGGTACAAGTGCGGTCACTGCACGACGGCAGTCGGGGTGAGTGAGGCATTGTACCCCAAGGCGGTGAGCCCTGATCTGTTGACGGGGAATCGATGGGGACGGTTGATGTGTGTGGGGACAGAGTGCCTCGCCACGTCGTGTGTTTAGTTTTACCATGCAAGGCTTAAAACTCGATTCGAATCGTCTGCTTCTCGCAGATAATGAGACTGCTTGATCCATGCTGCTACATTGAGTAACAAGTGGAAATGTGTTGACTTGGCAAAAGATGTTGAATGCTAAATGCTTGATACCATGTATGATTAGATAGGTACACATTTAGTCTTAAGAGAGTCACTCTAAAACTTGAAAAAGCTAAAACTTGATTTTAGACTCTGCTAGTGCTTTTGGCAAACCAAACCCCTCAGCCAAACAGCTGCATGTCTAGAGGTAGAGGAGTAGACTCCTCACACCGGGTAAGTCTAGCTGAGTATTAGTATACTCAGCCTTGCTTGTGGCATAATTTTACAGGTTCTCTGGAGGACATGGTTGCTGGAGTGACTTGGCCGTCCATCTTGCCACCGGGTTGGACAGTTGAGTGGGACCCTACCTCGGCAGAGGAGGAGCATGAGGAGTGATGGGACAGACTTCCCCATCTCTCCGTTTATTTTCATGTTAGTTTTATTCCGCTGGATTTCGAACAATGATCACTGCTTTTGCTAAACTCCGATGATGTTGTAATAAATTTAATACTCCTTAATGTATGGTTTTTTGTTTTATTGTATTTGCTCTGTGCCTCACCATCGAGTGAGTACGTGGTACTTGATCCTGTTAGTGGCCTCGTCGGACTAATTCCGAGGGACTGATGTTTTATTCCTATTTAAGTGTGGTCTAGCCTCTAAGGTGGGACTTAGGCACTTAAGTTGGAATAATTCGGGCGGTTCCGCCACAGCTGGTATCAGAGCTTGTACCACCACAGAGGAATCAATAAACTATAATTACCATCGTTTTTGGAAAAAAATAAAACATGTTAGAAACCCATGTTGGATAGATCGGTAAGGCGATAGGGATGAACATAGAGTGTGAAGCCTTAGGACAATAGAAGGGTAGCTAGGTGGCTAATTGTGTGAGCCCTATAGGCTACTATAAGGGATGGGGATTTTTCCCTATTCCCTATAAGTTGAAATGAGGTCATTTAGGATGAGAATGCATGCATCCTTTATTTAAACTACTTGGTAATTGGGTAAGAACTTTAAATACATGATAATGAAAGATTAAGTACACTCAGTGACCTTATCGTAACCTTCGAAAGGCCAAGCTTTGGTCCCCTTTTAATTTTTGTAATTCTTTTTCTTTTTCGCTTACGCTTACCCGTACATAGATGACTTCTCACGGATCCTCGGAAGGAGGGAATGCACATTCCCACACGGACGGACTTGCACAAGAGGGTTTTCCCCGCATCTTGTGGGAGGTGCTGCAGGGAGCCGGTTATACGACGCCTCCCCAGTACTCGGTGCAGCTGTTCGAGGAGCACCGGGTACCCCGCTGTAGGGTGAGGATGACCTTGGAGCCTCATCCCTTGCAGCCAGGCTGGCGTTCGTTGGACTCCGAGTCTTTTAGATACCGGGCTGAAGACACCATCGAGGCCATTGCCCTCCATGGACTGACGACCTTCTGTGGCTTTCACCCCTTGGAGCTATCCACTCACCCCATTGGTTTGTTCCCCGCTGAGAAGGAGGATGACCCAATGTGGAAGGATCAAGTGGAGCATGCCAAGGATGTGTGGGCTCTATACCCAGGGCAGACTGCTCACCTCACAGTGCGATGCATGAATGCCCTGTACCGCCTGCAAGCGGTGCGAGGAGAGGCAATGTCTCAGCTTATGGGCTTGTTGGAGGCTACCAAGATCACCCTGGATAATAGGGAGGAACTTATGGTAGACCTATCCACTGAGATGGTGGAAAAGGACCTCCAGGTGGAGCAGATGGCTACCCAGATTCAAGAGCTTGAGGAGCTAGTGGGAGCCAGGGAGAACACCATTTAGGTTCTCGAGGATCAGCTGATAAACACTCAACAACAACTCGAGGAAGCTAACCAGCATTTGGATATGCACCATCAGGAAATTCAGGACATGGAGGCCGACGAGGATGTTGACATCAAGGGAGGAGTGGAGCCGGAGCCTACATCCAGCCTGGACACTGCTGGCTCAGGGAGACCCCCTTCCCCCAAGTCAAGTGTTGCCTCGTTTGCTCACTAGGTTGCAGGGTTAGGGTTAGAAATGTGTGGCGGTATAACTCCTCGAAGCTAGCTTAGCTTTTGCACCCTTGGGGTACTAGGATAAACAAAGTTGAGTCTTTTGATCGTTGATGTAATCGTAACAAACTCTTTTGGAATTATGGATGGTGGATGATGTCAACTTTTAATTATGAAGGAAGTTTTATGTCATGTGGTATATTTTATGAAATATGCAAGGAAATGTTGGCATTTTGCAAACTTTGTCCTTTTGAATCTTTCACCATGTATGAACCCCGACATTAGAAGTATGATATTAAGAGTATCCTAAATTTTCAGATGGCCGGAAGGGCGCGCCATGGACAGAATGATCGCATTCCTCCACCCCCGCCACCGCCTCCTACCATGCAAGAACCGATGGCTCAGTAGAATGAGATTCTGTGACAGTTGGCTTAGCGTCAGGCACCACCTCAGCACTATGGTGGTGGTGATCACCATCAGTGTCCCCCAGCAGTGGCCACTTATCAGGAATTTCTCAGCACTCAGCCACCGTTGTTCACTCGGGCAGAGGACCCACTTGATCCTGATGTATGGCTCAGGGTAGTGGAATCCAAATTCCCACTGCTAAATGGAGTTTGTTCAGATGTGGCTAAAGTCCGGTTCACCACCCAGCAGCTCCGCGGACCCGCGCGAACATGGTGGGACCACTTTCTCGCTATGCAACCAATTGACCACGTGGTGGAATGGAGAGAGTTCAAGGCAGCATTCAGCGGGCATCACATACCGGCAGGCATTATGAACCGCAAGCTTAATGAGTTTCTGGCACTTACTCAGGGGCATCATACTGTGTTGCAGTACGCTTAGGCCTTCAATGACCTGTGTAAGTATGCAGGGTATCATGCAGACACTGATGAGAAGAAGAGGGACAGGTTCAGGAGGGGCCTTAGTAGTAAGCTCCACGACCGTCTCAACACAGTCAGGGCCAACAGCTACAATGAGTTAGTCAACATGGCCATTTCCCAGGAGGACTTCATCACAGCCCGTCAGGTAGAAAAGAAGAGGAAGACCCTTGTGGCAGGACCTTCAGCTCAGCCTCAGCGCTTCAGGATTGTATTTGATACTCAGAACAGGGGACCTTAGCAGCAGCAAGGACGTTGGGTGATCCGACCACAGCAGCAGCAACAGGCACCCAACCGCTCTCAGCCCCCAGTTCAGAGGAACAACAATCAGCCACAGCAGCAATATCGTTAGGCCAATGACAACAGATGTTTCACCTGTGGCAACACTGGACACTACGCGAAGAATTGCCCCAAGAACCAGCAGAGGCATTGGCCGAATTCAAATCAAAATCAAGGCAAGAGGCAAAAGGTGCAAGTGAGACAAGGCAGGCTGAACTTCACCACCATGGCTGACATTCCAGAGGGAGCACCCGTCATGACTGGTATCTTTTTCGTTTTGAATAATCCTGCAATCATTCTTTTTGATTCTGGTGCATCACACAGTTTTATCAGTGCAAAATTTAGTGCCAAATGCCAGTTACCTTTCCATCACACAAGTGGGGGTATTACAATTTCAACACCAGGAGGCAGGGTTGCCACCTATCAAATCAACAGGCATGTGCCTATAAAGTTTGGTAGTCTGATAATTAAAACCACCCTCCTCATTTTGGGATTGGATAGTGTGGATATCATTTTAGGAACTGACTGGTTAACAAGACATCAGGCAATAATTGATATTACAGCAAGGGCCATTGAGGTACACTCACCTACTTGTGGTGAAACCACATTATATTTGCCTGACCAGGGTTGTACCCGTTCCTGTGCCTTCACTATGATAGAGTCACCTGTTGAGAGAATCATAGTGGTTTGTGAATACCCAGATGTTTTTCCGGATGAATTACCAGGGATGCCACCCGATAGGGATATAGAGTTCGCAATTGAGATGCAACCCGGAACTGCTCCTATATCCAAGAGACCCTATAGGATGCCTCCAGCAGAATTGGCGGAGTTGAAAAAGCAATTACAAGAGTTGTTGGATAAGGGGTTAATTCGCCCAAGTACTTCACCATGGGGATGTCCGGCCTTGTTCGTGAAGAAGAAGGATGAGAGTTTGAGGTTGTGTGTTGATTACCGCCCTCTCAATGCGGTAACAATCAAAAATAAGTATTTGTTGCCCCGCATTGATGTATTGTTTGATCAGTTGGTGGGAGCCAAGGTATTTTCCAAGATAGACCTTCGCTCCGGCTACCATCAAATCAAGATAAGGGCCAGTGATATTCCAAAGACAGCTTTCTCCACCAGATATGGGCTTTTATGAGTACTTGGTGATGTCTTTCGGGCTGACCAATGCCCCGGCATATTTCATGTATTTGATGAACTCAGTGTTTATGCTAGAGCTGGACAAGTTTGTGGTGGTTTTCATTGATGACATTCTGGTATATTCAAGGAATGAACAAGAGCATACTATGCACTTGCATACAGTACTTCAGAGACAACGCGATCACCGTCTATATGCTAAGTTGTCCAAATGTGATTTCTGGTTGAAGGAAATCAAATTTTTGGGTCACACCATTTCTCAGGATGGGGTATCAGTTGATCCTGAGAAAGCACAAGAAATGATGGATTGGAAGCCTCCTACCACTGTGCGGCTAATTCGGAGTTTTCTGGGATTGGCAGGGTATTATCGGCAATTTATTCCGGATTTCTCCAAGATTGCCAAGCCAATGACTGAATTGCTGAAGAAAGGAGTAAATTATGAATGGAGTCAGAAATGTGAGGATGCCTTTCATGCATTGAGGCAGCATTTGACAACAGCACCCATGTTAGCTCAACCTGACAGCACCAAACCCTTCGAGGTTAATTGCGATGCTTCAGGCACCGGATTGGGATGTGTCTTTGAAAGGGAATTAGGCTTACACCTAGTTCCTAATTGATTTTGGTGGTTGAATTGCCCAACACAAATAAATGGACTAACTAGTTTGCTCTAGTGTATAAGTTATACAGGTGCCAAAGGTTCAAACTTAGCTAATAAAAAGACCAAGATTTGGGTTCAACAAAGGACAAAGGGATAACCGAAGTGTGCCCTGGTCTGGCGCACCGAACTGTCCGGTGCACCAGGGGACTTCGTGCTGAAGTCTTCAGCTTCGGGAAAATCCAGAGGCGCTCCGCTATAATTCACCGGACTGTTCGGTGTACACCGGACAGTGTCCGGGGCCCCAAGGAAGAGCGGCTCTGGAACTCGCCAGCTTCGGGAATTCGCTCCGCTATAATTCACTGGACTGTCCGGTGTACACCGGACTGTCCGGTGAGCCAGCGGAGCAACGGCTAGTTCGCGCCAACGGTCACCTGCAGAAGCATTAAATGCGCGCCAGAGCGCGCAGAAGTCAGGCACGCGCGCGCTGGCACACCGGACACTCTATAGTACATGTCCGGTGTGCCACCGGACATCCAGGCGGGCCCAGAAGACAGAGCTCCAACGGTCAGAACCCAACGACTTTGGTGACGTGGCTGGCGCACCGGACATGTCCGGTGTGCACCGGACTGTCCGGTGCACCATACGACAGTCAGCCACTACCAAACGGCTAGTTTGGTGGTTGGGGCTATAAATACCCCCAACCACCCCACATTCAAGTCATCCAAGTTTTCCTACTTCAACAACTTACAAGAGCTCTAGCATTCAATTCTAGACACACCCAAGTGATCAAATCCTCTCGAAATTCCACACAACGCCTTAGTGATTAGTGAGAGAGATTTGCTTGTGTTCTTTCGAGCTTTTGCACTTGGATTGCTTTCTTCTTTCTTTGATTCTTCATTGCGATCAAACTCATTTGTAATCGAGGCAAGAGACACCAATCTTGTGGTGGTCCTTGTGGGAACTTTGTGTTCCAAGCATTTGAGAAGAGAAAGCTCACTCGGTTCGAGGGACCGTTTGAGAGAGGGAAAGGGTTGAAAGAGACCCGGTCTTTGTGACCACCTCAACGGGGAGTAGGTTTGCGAGAGCCGAACCTCGGTAAAACAAATCCGCGTGTCACACCTCTTATTTGCTTGCGATTTGTTTTGCACCCTCTCTCTCGCGGACTCAATTATATTTCTAACGCTAACCCGACTTGTAGTTGTGATTATTTTTTAAATTTCAGTTTCGCCCTATTCACCCCCCCTCTAGGCGACTTTCAATTGGTATCAGAACCCGCTGCTTCATTAGAGCCTAACCGCTCGAAGTGATGTCGGGAGAACTCGCCAAGAAGGAGATGGAGACCGGCGACAAGCCCGCTACAAGCCACGGGAAGGCTTCATCGGGAGAGTCCCGCAACAAGGAGAAAAAGAAGGAGAAGAAGAAGGAGAAGAAGACTTCTTCTCACAAGTCGCATCGGAGTGGCGACAAAATAAAGAAGATGAGGAAGGTGGTCTACTACGAGACCGACACTTCATCACCTTCTACCTCCGGCTCCGACGCCCCCTCCATAACTTCTAAGCGCCAAGAGCGCAAGAAGTTTAGTAAGATTCCCTTACATTATCCTCGTACTTCTAAACATACTCCATTACTTTCCGTTCCATTAGGCAAACTGCCAACCTTTGACGGTGAAGATTATGCTAGGTGGAGTGATTTAATGAAATTTCATCTAACCTCACTCCACAAAAGTATATGGAATGTTGTTGAGTTTGGAGCACAGGTACCATCCGTAGGGGATGAGGATTATGATGAGGATGAGGTGGCCCAAATCGAGCACTTCAACTCCCAAGCCACAACCATACTCCTCGCCTCTCTAAGTAGGGAGGAGTACAACAAGGTGCAAGGACTAAAAAGCACCAAGGAAGTTTGGGACGTGCTCAAGACGGCGCACGAGGGTGATGAACTCACCAAGATCACCAAGCGGGAAATGATCGAGGGGGAGCTCGGTCGCTTCCGTCTATGCTAAGGGGAGGAGCCACAAGACATGTACAACCGGCTCAAAACCTTGGTGAACCAAGTGCGCAACCTCGGGAGCAAAAAGTGGGATGACCACGAGGTGGTTAAGGTTATTCTAAGATCTCTTATTTTCCTTAACCCTACTCAAGTACAATTAATTCGTGGCAACCCAAGATATACTCTAATGACTCCCGAGGAAGTAATCGGGAATTTTGTGAGCTTTGAATTTATGATCAAGGGCTCACGGAAGATCAACGAGCTTGACGGCCCCTCCACGTCCGAAGCTCAACCGGTTGCATTCAAGGCGACGGAGGAAAAGAAGGAGGAGTCTACACCAAGTAGACAACCAATCGACGCCTCCAAGCTCGATAATGAGGAAATGGCGCTCGTCATCAAGAGCTTCCGCCAAATCCTCAAACAAAGGAGGGGGAAGACTACAAACCCCGCTCCAAGAAAGTGTGTTACAAATGTGGTAAGCCCGGTCATTTTATTGAAAAATGTCCTATATCTAGTGACAGTGACAGGGGCGACGACAAGAAGGGGAGAAGAAAGGAGAAGAAGAGATACTACAAAAAGAGGGGCGGCGATGCCCATGTTTGTCGGGAGTGGGACTCTGACGAAAGCTCTAGCGACTCCTCCGATGACGAGGACGCCGCCAACATCGCCGTCACCAAGGGCCTTCTCTTCCCCAACGTCGGCCACAAGTGCCTCATGGCAAATGACGACAAAAAGAAGAAGGTTAAATCTAAATCCTCCACTAGATATGAATCCTCTAGTGATGAAAATGCTAGTGATGAGGAAGATAACTTACGTACTCTTTTTGCCAACTTAAACATGCAACAAAAAGAGAAACTAAATGAATTAATTAGTACCATCCATGAGAAGGATGATCTCTTGGACACCCAAGAGGACTTCCTAATCAAGGAAAACAAAAAGCATGTTAAAGTTAAAAATGCTTATGCTCTAGAAGTTGAAAAATGTGAAAAATTATCTAGTGAGCTAAGCACTTGCCATGAGACAATTGACAACCTTAGAAATGAAAATGCTAATTTGTTAGCTAAGGTTGATTCAAATGTTTGTAATGTTTAAATTCCCAATCTTAGAAATGATAATGATGATTTGCTTGCTAAGATTGAAAAATTAAACATGTCTCTTGCTAGCCTTAGGATTGAAAATGAAAAATTGCTTGCTAAGGCTAAAGAGTTAGATGTTTGCAATGCTACAATTTCCGACCTTAGAACTAAAAATGATATATTGCATGCTAAGGTTGTAAAACTAAAATCTTGCAAACCCTCTACATCTACTGTTGAGCACACTTCTATTTGTACTAGATGTAGAGATATTGATGTTAATGCTATTCATGATCACATGGCTTTAATTAAACAACAAAATGATCATATAGCAAAACTAGATGCTAAGATTGCTGAGCATGACTTAGAAAATGAAAAATTTAAATTTGCTAGAAGCATGCTCTATAGAGGGAGATGCCCTGGCATTAAGGATGGCATTGGCTTCCAACAGGGAGGCAATGTCAAAATTAATGCCCCTCCTAAGAAGTTATCTAATTTTGTTAAGGGTAAGGCTCCCATGCCTCAGGATAACGAGGGTTACATTTTGTACCCTGCCGGCTACCCTGAGAGCAAAATTAGGAGAATTCATTCTAGGAAGTCTCACTCTGGCCCTAACCATGCTTTCATGTATAAGGGTGAGACATCTAGTTCTAGGCAACAATCCCATGTTAAGTTGCCTAAGAAGAAAACTCCTAATGCATCAAATGACCATGACATCTCATTTAAAACTTTTGATGCATCTTATGTTTTAACTAACAAATCCGGCAAAGTAGTTGCCAAATATGTTGGGGGCAAGCACAAGGGGTCAAAGACTTGTGTTTGGGTACCCAAAGTTCTTGTTTCTAATGCCAAAGGACCCAAAACCATTTGGGTACCTAAAGTCAAGAACTAAACATGTTTTGTAGGTTTATGCATCCGGGGGCTCAAGTTGGATTATCGACAGCGGGTGCACAAACCACATGACAGGGGAGAAGAAGATGTTCTCCTCCTACGAGAAAAACCAAGATCCCCAACGAGCTATCACATTCGGGGATGGAAATCAAGGTTTGGTCAAAGGATTGGGTAAAATTGTTGTATCTCCTGACCATTCTATTTCCAATGTTTTTCTTGTAGATTCATTAGATTACAATTTGCTTTCTGTATCTCAATTATGCAAAATGGGCTACAACTGTCTCTTTACTGATGTAGGTGTCACTGTCTTTAGAAGAAGTGATGATTCAGTAGCATTTAAGGGAGTGTTAGAGGGTCAGCTATACTTGGTAGATTTTGATAGAGCTGAACTCGACACTTGCTTAATTGCTAAGACTAACATGGGCTGGCTCTGGCACCGCCAACTAGCCCATGTTGGGATGAAGAATCTTCACAAGCTTCTAAAGGGAGAGCACATTTTAGGATTAACAAATGTTCATTTTGAGAAAGACAGGATTTGTAGCGCTTGCCAAGCAGGGAAGCAAGTTGGTGCTCACCATCCACACAAGAACATCATGACGACCGACAGACCACTGGAACTCCTACACATGGATCTATTCGGCCCGATAGCTTACATAAGCATCGGCGGGAGAAAGTACTGTCTAGTTATTGTGGATGATTATTCTCGCTTCACTTGGGTGTTCTTTTTGTAGGAAAAATCTCATACCCAAGAGATCTTAAAGGGATTCTTGAGACGGGCTCAAAACAAGTTCGGCTTAAGGATCAAGAAAATTAGAAGCGACAACGGGACGGAGTTCAAGAACTCTCAAATTGAAGGCTTCCTTGAGGAGGAGGGCATCAAGCATGAGTTCTCTTCTCCCTACACTCCACAACAAAATGGTGTAGTGGAGAGGAAGAATAGAACTCTATTGGACATGGCAAGAACCATGCTTGATGAGTACAAGACTTCGGATCGGTTTTGGGCCAAGGCGGTCAACACCGCCTGCTACGCCATCAACCGGTTATATCTTCACCGAATCCTCAAGAAGACATCGTATGAACTCCTAACTGGTAAAAAGCCCAATATTTCATGTTTTAGAGTCTTTGGTAGAAAATGCTTTATACTTGTTAAAAGAGGTAGAAAATCTAAGTTTGCTCCTAAGACTGTAGAAGGCTTTTTACTAGGATATGACTCAAACATAAGGGCATATAGAGTCTTTAACAAGTCCTCTGGGCAAGTTGAAGTTTCTTGTGACGTTGTGTTTGATGAGACTAACGGCTCTTAAGTAGAGCAAGTTGATCTTGATGAGATAGGTGATGAAGAGGCTCCATGCATCGCGATAAGGAACATGTCCATTGGGGATGTGTGTCCTAAGGAATCCGAAGAGCCTCCAAATGCATAAGATCAACCATCCTCCTCCACGCAAGCATCCCCACCAACTCAAAATGAGGATGAGGCTCAAGTTGATGAAGAAGAAGATCAATCAAATGAGCCACCTCAAGATGACGACAATGATCAAGGGGGAGATACAAATGATCAAGACAAGGAGGATGAAGAACAAAGGCCGCCACACCCAAGAGTCCACCAAGCAATCCAACGAGATCACCTCGTCGACACCATCCTCGGCGACATTCATAAGGGGGTAACCACTAGATCTCGTGTTGCACATTTTTGTGAACATTACTCGTTTGTTTCCTCTATTGAGCCACGCAGGATAGAGGAAGCACTTCAAGATTCGGATTGGGTGGTGGCGATGCAAGAGGAGCTCAACAACTTCACTAGGAATGAGGTATGGCATTTAGTTCCACGTCCTAATCAAAATGTTGTAGGAACCAAATGGGTCTTCCGCAACAAGCAAGATGAGCATGGTGTGGTGACAAGGAACAAAGCTCGACTTGTGGCCAAGGGATACTCCCAAGTCGAAGGTTTGGATTTCGGTGAAACCTATGCACCCGTAGCTAGGCTTGAGTCAATTCGTATATTATTGGCCTATGCTACTTACCATGGCTTTAAGCTTTACCAAATGGACGTGAAGAGTGCCTTCCTCAATGGACCAATCAAGGAAGAGGTCTATGTTGAGCAACCTCCCGGCTTTGAAGATAGTGAGTACCCTAACCATGTCTATAAACTCTCTAAGGTGCTTTATGGGCTCAAGCAAGCCCCACGAGCATGGTATGAATGCCTTAGGGATTTTCTTATCACTAATGGATTCAAAGTTGGAAAGGCCGATCCTACACTCTTTACTAAAACTCTTGAAAATGACTTGTTCGTATGCCAAATTTATGTTGATGATATTATATTTGGGTCTACTAACGAGTCTACATGTGAAGAATTTAGTAGGATCATGACACAAAAGTTTGAGATGTCTATGATGGGGGAGTTGAAATATTTCTTAGGATTTCAAGTGAAGCAACTCCAAGAGGGCACCTTCCTAAGCCAAACGAAGTATACTCAAGATATTCTAAGCAAGTTTGGAATGAAGGATGCCAAACCCATCAAGACACCCATGAGAACCAATGGGCATCTCGACCTCGACGAAGGAGGTAAATCCGTCGATCAAAAGGTATACTGGTCGAGATAGGATCTTTACTCTATCTTTGTGCATCTCGACCGGACATTATGCTTTCCGTATGCATGTGTGCAAGATTTCAAGCCGACCCTAAGGAAGCTCACCTTACGGCCGTAAAACGAATCTTGAGATATTTAGTTTATACTCCTAAGTTTGGGCTTTGGTATCCTAGAGGATCCACATTTGATTTGATTGGTTATTCGGATGCCGATTGGGCGGAGTGTAAAATTAATAGAAAGAGCACATCAGGGACTTGCCAGTTCTTGGGAAGATCCTTGGTGTCTTGGGCTTCAAAGAAGCAAAATTCCGTAGCTCTATCTACCGCCGAAGCCGAGTACATTGCCGCAGGCCATTGTTGCGCGCAGCTACTTTGGATGAGGCAAACCCTTAGGGACTATGGTTACAAATTAACCAAAGTTCCTCTTCTATGTGATAATGAGAGTGCAATCCGCATGACGGATAATCCCGTTGAGCATAGCCGCACTAAACACATAGCCATTCGGTATCATTTTCTAAGGGATCACCAAGAAAAGGGAGATATCGAGATTTCATATATTAATACTAAAGATCAATTAGCCGATATCTTTACCAAGCCACTAGATGAACAAACTTTTAACAAACTTAGGCATGAGCTAAATATTCTTGATTCTAGGAACTTCTTTTGTTAATTTGCACACATAGCTCATTCATATACCTTTGATCATGTCTCTTTCATATGCTATGACTAATGTGTTTTCAAGTCTATTTCAAACCAAGTCATAGGGGTATTGAAAGGGAATTGGAGTCTTCGGCGAAGACAAAGGCTTCCACTCCGTAACTCATCCTTCGCCATCACTCCGAGCAGCTCTCCATCTTTGGGGGAGAAAAGGACTCCGTCTTTTGGTATAATCTTCACTCATTTATTTATGACCAAAGGGGGAGAGAGTAATTCTAAGGGCTCTAATGACTCCGTTTTTGGCGATTCATGCCAAAGGGGGAGAAAGTATTAGCCCAAAGCAAAAGGACTGCACTTCACCACCGCCTAATTTTAAAAAAGAGTTTTTCAATTGGTATGATTCTCAATTGATAAATTTCAAATTGGTATCTTATTGTGTTCAAAAGGGGGAAAAGTAGTATTTCAAAATTGATATCTCAAAACCCTCTTGAACACTAAGAGGAGAATTTCATCTAAGGGGAGTTTTTTTATGTCAAAGGAAACTCATTTGAAACAGGGGGAGAAAATTTCAAATCTTGAAAATGCTTTGCAAAATCTTATTCATTTACCTTTGACTATTTGCAAAAGAACTTTGAAAAGGATTTACAAAAGAATTTGAAAAAACAAAACATGTGGTGCAAGCGTGGTCCAAAATGTTAAACATAAAGAAACAATCCATGAATATCTTATGAGTAGTTATATTGGCTCAATTCCAAGCAACCTTTGCGCTTACATTATGCAAACTAATTCAATTATGCACTTTTATATTTGCTTTGGTTTTTGTTGGCATCAATCACCAAAAAGGGGGAGATTGAAAGGGAATTAGGCTTACACCGAGTTCCTAATTGATTTTGGTGGTTGAATTGCCCAACACAAATAAATGGACTAACTAGTTTGCTCTAGTGTATAAGTTATACAGGTGCCAAAGGTTCACACTTAGCCAATAAAAAGACCAAGATTTGGGTTCAACAAAGGAGCAAAGGGATAACCGAAGTGTGCCCTGGTCTGGCGCACCGGACTGTCCGGTGTGCCACCGGACAGTGTCCGGTGCACCAGGGGACTTCGTGCTGAACTCTTCACCTTCGGGAAAATCCAGAGGCGCTCCGCTATAATTCACCGACTGTTCGGTGTACACCGGACAGTGTCCGGGGCCCCAAGGAAGAGCGGCTCTGGAACTCGCCAGCTTCGGGAATTCGCTCCGCTATAATTCACCGGACTGTCCGGTGAGCCAGCGGAGCAACGGCTAGTTCGCGCCAACGGTCACCTGCAGAAGCATTAAATGCGCGCCAGAGCGCGCAGAAGTCAGGCACGCGCGCGCTGGCACACCGGACACTCTACAGTACATGTCCGGTGTGCCACCGGACATCCAGGCGGGCCCAGAAGACAGAGCTCCAACGGTCGGAACCCAATGGCTTTGGTGACGTGGCTGGCGCACCGGACTGTCCGGTGCACCATACGACAGTCAGCCACCACCAAACGGCTAGTTTGGTGGTTGGGGCTATAAATACCCCCAACCACCCCACATTCAAGTCATCCAAGTTTTCCTACTTCAACCACTTACAAGAGCTCTAGCATTCAATTCTAGACACACCCAAGTGATCAAATCCTCTCCAAATTCCACACAACGCCTTAGTGATTAGTGAGAGAGATTTGCTTGTGTTCTTTCGAGCTCTTGCGCTTGGATTGCTTTCTTCTTTCTTTGATTCTTCATTGCGATCAAACTCATTTGTAATCGAGGCAAGAGACACCAATCTTGTGGTGGTCCTTGTGGGAACTTTGTGTTCCAAGCATTTGAGAAGAGAAAGCTCACTCGGTCCGAGGGACCGTTTGAGAGAGGGAAATGGTTGAAAGAGACCCGGTCTTTGTGACCACCTCAACGGGGAGTAGGTTTGTGAGAACCGAACCTCGGTAAAACAAATCCGCGTGTCACACCTCTTATTTGCTTGCGATTTGTTTTGCACCCTCTCTCTCGCGGACTCAATTATATTTCTAACGCTAACCCGGCTTGTAGTTGTGATTATTTTTTAAATTTCAGTTTCGCCCTAATCACCCCCCCTCTAGGCGACTTTCAGTCTTGATGCAAGACAACCAAGTTATTGCCTATGCATCCAGAGCACTCTGGCCTCACGAGCAGAACTACCCCATTCATGATCTAGAGTTAGCGGTCGTAGTTCATGCTCTAACGATATGGCGACATTACTTAATGGGAGCTCATTGTAATATCTATACCAATCACAAGAGTCTCAAGTATATTTTCACTCAGGCTGATCTTAATATGAGACAGAGAAGATGGTTGGAATTAATCAAGGACTATGACTAGGAAGTGCATTACCATCCTGGCAAGGCCAATGTTGTGGCAGATGCCTTAAGCCGGAAGGCCCAGTGCAACTGTGTGATTATGGACTCCAAGATCGCCACTCTATGTGACGAGTTGTGCAAGCTGAACCTAGAAGTTATTTCCTCAGGTACCTTGAGTTATATCTCAGTGGAGCCCACTTTGCAGGAGCAAATAGTCATGTCACAGATCAGTGACAAGGGTGTTCAAGTCATTAAGGAAATGATCGAACAAAAGGTGGATAAGTACAAATGTTTCCTTTAGGACAGCAAGGGGATTTTATGGTTTGGAGACCGATTGGTTGTTCCTAAGAATCACGAGCTTAGAAGGAAAATATTGGATGAAGCTCACCTTTCCAAATTTTCCATGCACCCTGGCAGTAACAAGATGTATCATGACCTCAGATCCTTGTACTGGTGGACAAGAATGAAGAGGGAAATTGCTAAATATGTATCTGAATGTGACACTTGCCAAAGAATCAAGGCTAGTCATTTGAAGGTAGCCGGTACCATACATCCCCTTCCCATAGCATCTTGGAAATGGGAGGAGATTGGCATGGATTTTATTGTGGGATTGCCCAATACCTCCCGGCACCACGATTATATTTGGGTCATCATGGATAGATTGACCAAGACAGCTCATTTCTTGCCAGTGCATACCACCCACAGGGCAGAAAAGTATGCAGAGTTTTATATTGACCAGATAGTTCGTTTGCATGGAATACCAAGGACTATTGTGTCAGACAGAGGAGCACCGTTCGTAGCACGTTTCTGGGAACAGCTGCAGGAGTCACTTGGGACCCATGTAATAAGAAGCTCAGCGTACCATCCTCAAACAGATGGTCAAACAGAAAGGGTGAATCAGATTTTGGAAGACATGTTGAGGGCATGTGTGTTGCACTATGGTAAGGATTGGGATAAGTGCCTTTCCTTGGCAGAATTCTCTTATAACAACAGTTACCAGTCCAGCCTAAAGATAGAACCTTTTGTGGCCTTGTATGGGAGAAGGTGTAGGACACCGCTAAATTGGTCACAAGCTGGAGAGAGAGAGAAATATTTGGACCTGACCTAGTACTTGAAGCTGAAGAGAAAGTCAGAGTCATTAAGAATAATCTAGAAGCTGCTCAGGCCAAACAGAAGAGTTATTAAGAATAATCATTAAGAGGAGGAAGCCTCTACAATTTGGAGTGGGAGATCATGTCTATCCTAAGGTGTCACCCACCAAAGGTGTTCAGAAATTTGGAATCAAGGGCAAGTTGGCTCCTCGCTACATTGGGCCCTATGAAATCAAAGAGACTTGTGGGCCTGTAGCCTATCAATTAAAATTGCCACCGCATATGTCAGCAATTCATGATGTATTCCACGAACCTCAGCTACGGAAGTGTGTCCGCTTTCCCATGGAAGTGCTACCGGAACCAGAGTTGGAAATAGAACCAGACTTGTCTTATCAAGAGCACCCCGTCAGGATATTGGACCAAAAGGAGAGGTCAACTCGGGCAAGGTCGATCAGGATGTATAAGGTTCAGTGGAGCCACCATTCAGTAGAAGAGGCTACGTGGGAGACTGAGGATTTTCTACATTCTCGCTTCCTCGACTTTTTGCCCAAAGGAGTCAGTACGTAATCCAAAACCTGACCCCCACCTGCCCTTTGAATCTAAATATAAGAAAAACTTAGTTGTTAAGGGTAAAGTAAGCTTTGACAATAACATTAAAAGGACTTCCTTCTGAAGTTGCAAAGAGAATGACATTCGAAGAGCAGTTAACTAGAGAAACTTGGCTAAAGGAAAATGCAACACACCAGCACACCTTCTTGGTACCCCTCTAAAGGATCCCTACCCAACATCTCGGGACGAGATTCCTTTAAGGGGGGAGGGTTGTAACACCCCAGGTGTTACCAAGGCCCTAACTCCCTACTTGCACTCATGACATGTTATCTCATGTGGTAAAGTGGAGGAGAAGGAGCACCTAAAACTTTGGGAATAATGTGTTAGTTAAGGAATGTCCATGACAAAAGCTTTACCCAAGCATTTTGAGCAATTAGCACCTTGGGCAAGAGAAGATTAAACCCTAGACCCTTCTTGAGCCCTTAGCTCCCAAAACCCTGGTTTAAGGGAAGGGTTAAGCAAATGCACAAGTCATGAGTTAACCCTTAACCAAAGTTTAAGTACACATTAAAATCTACAAAATGCAGAGGGGAAACATTACAAAAAGGCCCCTTGAAGACCCCAAATCATATCATTAAGTAGAGAGCACACTAGAGCTCTCTAATCTTCTCTAAGTCAAAAATGAACCCTAATCTGAAGATCAGGCGTGTTCACCTAGTTAATGGCGCCAAAACCACTTGGTCTGAATATCAAAAAGGAGCCCAACTACCTAAGGAACCCACTGGAAAATTTTGAACCCGAGCCAAATTCGTTTGACATGATTTGACACCACTTTTGTCTCAGGGTGAATAGTGAGACAACCCAGATTTGGCGTCCGCATATCTCCCTAGCCAGGGCATATCTCCCATTGGAACTCACATACAAGAGATATCCCTAGGTGCAAGGAAGAGGTCTTCGCATGATTTTTGCCAAGATTCGCATGTTTGCGATCTCAGCAAGCGTTAGAACACGGGCCGAAACAAACACCCACGTGTTCGACGCGTTCTGGCGCGCCAGAGCACGCCCTGGCGCTCGACCTCGCGCGCCCCACGCCGCGCCGCGCCAAGCCCTTGCCACTGCCCGCACCCGCGCCTATAAAGCCAGCCAAGGCTTCAACCGTACGCCCCCGCTCGCTCT
Source organism: Zea mays (assembly GCF_902167145.1). NCBI lineage: Eukaryota > Viridiplantae > Streptophyta > Magnoliopsida > Poales > Poaceae > Zea > Zea mays. The sequence goes on along the minus strand of NC_050099.1, from coordinate 223,068,096 downwards.
CGACCTCGCCGGAGCGCAAGAACGCTGGCATTTGCCCTGCACACGGCATGCCAGCGGCCGCTCGAGCACCCACCACCGTAGACCGGCCAACCGAGCCATTCCCAGCCCCATCCGACCCTCGAGAGAGACTCTACGTGCCTCAGTGAAACTCCTAGAGCAAGGAGTCGAGCTCTGCCTCGCCGGAGACGCCGATTCAGGGTCACCGGACTTCACCAGATCGTCGGCGAGCGTAGACCGGGCTCCACGGTGAGCCTTTCTTCAATTCCTTACACGGGTAGACTCCTTAGCACCCCGTGAAGCTTCCCGTGCCCTTGGATTGAACTATATCGCCGTGGATAGGCCGGAGCAACCACCGCCGATGAGCTTGCCCGCCTGCGCACGTGGACCGGCCGATTCCGGCCATCACCATCGTCGAGCTGTACCTCGTCGTGACCGCAAGGACTTCTCGGAGCCAACCCCGTCCTTCGCCGGACCTCCCTCGCCGCCGGTAAGCCGCGCCACCCAGTTTTCTTCCGTGGGTACTGTTTAAAAGGGGGAGGGACCTCGGGGGAGAAGGAAAAGAAGTCAGGGGGGTTTTTGAATGATCAGAGACTCAGATGAATAATTGCGCAGGGGTTTAAGTTAAAGGATTGTTTTAGGAAAAGCCTAGGTTCCTCGGTGTAAGCTGGTTTTCCAGAAAACCTTTTAAACATTTCTCATTTAAATACAAACAGAGCTTGTAAAATTCATAACTTCAGTTTTATTCAACCAAATTGAGTCAAACCAATTTTGTTAGGTTTTGAATAATGAGAAATGCTTAGGAAAAATACAAAACCCCTAAGTGTGGCAGAAGATTTTAAAGTTTTGAATTAAATAGTAAACTGGCCAAAAGCTAAATAAAAGAGGGAAAAATAGCTACACTGTTAGACTGGGGTTAAGAAAAATCAGAGAGGTACTTAGCCATTCCCTAACCTGTTTAAAAATAGTACACCCCTCAGTACACCAATATAAGGAAGGGTTTACCATTTAAACTCATTTTGACCCAAAGTTAAAGAAAATAAAAAAAGTAGTTTAAAACAAGAACCAGGGGCAACCACATTTTTGCTAGCCCACTTATTCAATATAGTTCACTAGAAAATTTTGTTAGACCCTCGGTTAATACAAAAGAAATACATTACCTTTTATTTTATGAAAACAATGAAAACTTAGGAAAATCTTAGAAAAATAATCCTGAGGAGAAACCACCCCAAACCTTAGGATAACTAATAATATGTGATTATGAATCTAGGAAAAATATAATTTCTGTTGTTTGACATTTTTCAAATGACAAGTTAGTGATAAGTACCTTTTTGGCATTAAACTTTAGAAAATCACAACTAAATATTCAGTAAGCCTTTTTCTATGATTTTTAAAACAAAGACCTATTATTCCCTAGGAATCTTGGCAAAAATAAATGTTGACCCAGAAACCCCACATAAGCTAGAGCTATGGTGTAAAGTGTCCTTTTACCCTTACTTTTGTTAATTTTGCACAAGTAGTATCTGAATTAATTTCAACCTCAAACTTCTAGAATAACCCAGAGAGGTAATGGCTTACCCACTGTAATTTTTATGACATTTTTGGAAAATGTTAACTGGCCATGATAGTTCAAAAATGCTTAAATAGAAGCACAATGGAAAGAAAAAGGAAAATTTTGGGAGAAATAGATATTGTACAACCAAAACCTTCGAAGGAACTCAGGGAACATAAAAAATATATATAAAGAGTGTAATTTCATTTGAAAATCTCAAAGATGAAAGTACAAACCCTTAAGTATACCCAAAAGAAACCCTAGAGTCCCACTAAACTTAGTACTATTTTACTATGCATAACCTTTACAATTTATCATGTCATTAATAAGCATATATCTTATTCATTGCATTCGATAGACTGTAATCTCATTGATGGGGAGTACATCCTCGTGCCGGAGCAAGGAGTTGCTCAGGAGGTAGCCCAGGATCCAGCACCAGAGCCTACCATCGAGGATCTGCCTTCCCCAGCTTTGGAAGGCAAGCCCCAGTTTTATGCATAACCTACTTATTATGCTATTTTACTACACTTATTGTTTGTAGGTTTGTAATGTGCACTTAAGTGTAGGAGTTGTTTGGAACCTTAGTTGCATGACTCAGGATTCCTTTTTGAGATGGATACTAGTATGCTAGGTCGAATAGCTGCTTTACTAATTAGGGATCTCGGTAGAAGTCGAGTGATTTTCCTAGCACTCGCGCGAGGTCAGGAATTGGTTGTATCCATTTTCATATCGTAATGATGTTGGTCTGTTGACAACGATCCATGGGGATTGGTTGTCTAGGAGACGGAAATTGGAATAAGGATTAAGGTGTGGTACCGTGTGTCAAGTGTTTGAACGTACTAAACACATGCCGAGAAATATGGTAAATCAGTAAGCCTAGTACCTGAGTGAACCTGCCCGCAGACTTTACCCATCACGCGACCTGAGACATGGTCTCCCATTCCGGTTATGGTGGGTACAAGTGCGGTCACTGCACGATGGCAGTCGAGGTCAGTGAGGCATTGTACGCCAAGGCGGTGAGCCCTGATCTATTGATGGGGAATCGATGGGGACGGTTGATGTGTGTGGGGACGGAGTGCCTCGCCACGTCGTGTGTTTAGGTTTACCTTGCAAGGCTTAAAACTCGATTCGAATTGTCTGCTTCTCGCAGCTAATGAGACTGCTTGATCCATGCTGCTACATTGAGCAACAAGTGGAAATGTGTTGACTTGGCAAAAGATGTTGAATGCTAAATGCTTGATACCATGTATGATTAGATAGGTACACATTTAGTCTTAAGAGAGTCACACTAAAACTTGAAAAAGCTAAAACTTGATTTTAGACTCTGCTAGTGCTTTTGGCAAACCAAACCCCTCAGCCAAACAACTGCATGTCTAGAGGTAGAGGAGTAGACTCCTCACACCGGGTAAGTCTAGCTGAGTATTAGTATACTCAGCCTTGCTTGTGGCATAATTTTACAGGTTCTCTGGAGGACATGGTATCTGGAGTGACTTGGCCGTCCATCTTGCCACCGGGTTGGACAGTCGAGTGGGACCCTACCTCGGCAGAGGAGGAGCATGAGGAGTGATGGGATAGGCTTCCCCATCTCTTTATTTTCCCGTTAGTTTTATTCCACTGCATTCCAAACAATGATCACTGCTTTTGCTAAACTCTGATGATGTTGTAATAAATTTAATACTCCTTAATGTATGGTTTTATGTTTTACTGTATTTGCTCTGTGCCTCACCATCGAGTGAGTACGTGGTACTTGATCCTGTTAGTGGCCTCGTCGGACTAGATCTGAGGGACTGACGTTTTATTCCTATTTAAGTGTGGTCTAGCCTCTAAGGTGGGACTTAGGCACTTAAGTTGGAATAATTCGGGCGGTTCCGCCACATCAATCTTCTTCTAAAGATCAGCCAAGCGAAGTATCTTCTCCTTTTCCTTTGCACTTTTTGATGGATTGCTTCTAAATCCCTGATTTCCTGGTCAATCTGCTCCTCCTGAAGAGTTGGTCTGGTGGCCTTTCTCTTTTGGCTCCTAGCCTCTCGCAGAGAGAGTGCATACTGATTTGTGTCCAATGGTTGCAGGGCAGCCCCTGGCACTGTTGCCTTCTTCGGTAGCATGTCGAAGGTGGATGCCTTGCCGAAGGTTTGTGGAAGTGAGTTCACCAGAGGTGGGCGCCAATGTTAGTCACTTGTTCTCAAATGCTATAAATCAAGAACAAGGCAACACAATTGTTAATGGTTAAAGACCTTCATTCTTCGAAGCATTATTTCCTCTTGGATATAATGATCTTTAGACGAAAGTCATGAAGGATATACCTTCATCATTTCAACATATAAATATGAATATGAATAAGAATGAAAAGGGACACAAAGGAATAAAGATTATAATAATAATGTATCCATGATTTATTTATTCTTATATTCCATAAACATGAATAAATATCAATAATATTCATATTACATTGGTACCTTCGGCTTGCCAGAAGGTGAGGGTGCAGGAATGATGCGAGAGTGATCACAATCCAGCTTGAACAGTACAGTGTTACTGTTTATCTATTTACAGGCACGGGACGCAGCTCAGATAAAAGTGCATTTATGTCCCTGGTAACTATTTATAATCTTAACATGAATTATTAGGGACTGTATGGTCTTTATCCTCTTTCAGCCATCATCATACTTGAGCTTCGTCAACAAGTCCAGCCGAAGTCCTTTGGCTTCCAGCTTCGTCACCCATTCTTTATTTCCCTTCGTCCTGTCATAAGAGAAGTCCTCCATCCCAAAGCCGAAGCTTCTTGTAACTATTCATAATCATGCTGAAAACATATGGTTAGTCACGTTTTTTAGGACCTTTGGAAGAGGAAGGCCCCAACATCATATATCTTGGAAGAACAGTTGAAGGATGATCAAATGAAGTTGGAATTGATCAAGGGGGAGTGTTAGAAAATAAACCATGTGATCTAATTCCAAGGGGCAGTAGTTGCTTTGGTGAACAGTTGTGTCAGTTCACAAACACCCCTCCCCTTTGTATATACATGTAACCCCCTTCATTAGTAATGTACAACAGTCATTTGCATTATCTCAATCTTGTTTTCACTCTATTAAAATAGGGACAATGAGAGCAAGCTATTGCGGTGCTGTATGCGTGAATGGGGCCCGCACTACGAGAGTGCGCAGGAGAAACATGGATGGAAACAAATAATGGTTGTTTCCTATCCTTGGCTGAGCAAGACATCGAACTAGAGCAAATTGTTAGCCATGTTTGTTAGAAACAAATCAAGTAATAATGCATGCTTAGTTACTCCCTCCGTTAAGCCGATGATAATGAGTGTGCGTAGCGACCTCTAATCGGCCGATACCGTCTCCCCCAATTCTAACCACAATCGATTGGACTGTGCGATTGGCGGCACTATCGTCCATCGGACAACCGATCAGTATAGCCTACTAATATGTGTCATCTCTTGATTAAAGCATCTCCTAATGCTCCTTTAAGCTAAGTCCATAATATCCCCTATGTCATTCTCTATTTCAAACTTTGCTCTGCAAACAGTGTCATCTACAGTTCCGCGTCCCTTATACACCACCCACAGGAGATAGTCTTCTTCTTTAAATTGAAATTTTGGAAAAAAAAATTAAAAAATCAAGCCTCCAACAGCTCACATAAACCTCCCCCTTCTTTTTCATAGCCCCCAAACCACCTCATTTATAGCTATAAAACTAGGAGAGTTTTGGTTCGCCGTAAAATGCCCACCGCCCCGTTTAATCTCCCGCCGTCCCATTGCACAATTATTTTCTCCTACCGTTCAAGCTACAGGAGCGCCACCAACATCACAACTTTCCCCATTTCTTCACTGTTTGTAGAGGTGTCGGGCCCCCTCCTTTGGTGAGGCGCACCGTCCTCTTGCTGCAACTTGATCTGCCAAGGTGATGCAATAACTCACATACCCTTCTTTATACATTCCTGGTGTAGGTTCCCTTGTGGTCCAATGTTTGCGGTGCACCATCCCCTGTTGTAGGTTCTTGTTGCTATGGAAAGACACAATTTCTTCACTAACTTGTTTAATGGGACTGGTTCAACCATGGACCTGTTTAGTTCAGCTTATTTCTGAGGAGCTTTTCTAAGATTCTGGGTGTGAAGAGAATCTAGATGTGGAGAGAATATGAGATTGTGGAGATTACATGTGGAGGAAGATAAAAGAATCTATAGGGTATGTGCTTCGCAGCCCGACGAATTGCTTCATATGGACACTATTGGTCTAGCTCGGGTTTGCTCTTTTAGGGGATGTGCTATGTGCTTTTGGTTGTTGACGATTTTTCTCTCTATTCTTGGGTGTTCTTTATGAAGGTGAAGGATGAAGCTTTCATTCATGCTCGAGATTTGATTCTTCGGTTGCAAAATGAGTTTCCTAAGAATGTCATGAGAGTTATATACAAAAACACTCATTTTGAGACCTTTTGTTCTTCTTTGGGACTTGAGCATCAGTTTTCCTCTCCTTATGTGCCTCAGCAGAATGGCATTGTTTATCGGACCCTTGTTGAGATGGCTAGTACGATGCTTGATGAACATAGGACTCCTAGGCATTTTTGGGCTAAAGCGATCAACACTGCTTGCTATATGTCGAACTACATCTTTCTTTGAGCCTTCTTGAACATGACTTCATATGAGTTGTGGTTTGGACGACCACCCAAGGTTATACATTTTAGGGTGTTTGGTTACTGATGCTTTGTGCTGAAACATGGATATTTGAATAAATTTGACTCTCGGTCTTGTGATGGAATTTTCCTGTGCTATGCATTACATTCTCGTGCTTATTATGTTCTTAAGATGGAGACTAACCCTATCATGGAGACTTGTGAGGTTACATTCAATGAGACTGCACCTTGTCCATCCCATGTCTTTGAGCCTACAGGTCCAGATTAGATGAGACAGACCATCTTTGTGGAGGAGCATGCCACCATTGATTGGGGTGATTCCGAGCCGCCTCCACCGGCTGCCCCTTTCGAGCCTGCTTCCACTACTTTGGCTAACGGACCCGATCCTACTAGTTCCACTACTTGGGGTCCGCTCGAGCCAACTCCTGCTGTGACTGGAGGAGTTGAGGCTACTGTTGAGGGGGAGACCACCTCTTCAAGGGTGGCTCCGCAGAATGTTCAGCGAGATCACCATCCTCAATAGATGATTGGTGAGATTTCTGAGCGAGTCACTCGCTCTAGGTATCAACACATGTCTCATTTTGCTCACTCAGCTTTTGTTGCGTCTTTTGAGCCCCAGAATGTTGGACACACTTTGTCTGATCCTAACTAGGTCAATGCTATGCATGAGGAGCTTGAAAATGTTGAGAGAAATCAGGTTTGGGTTTTGGTGTCACCTCCTTCAAACTACGATCCTATAGGTACCAAATGGGTTTTCAAAAACAAACAGAGTGAGGATGGGCTAGTAGTGAGAAACATGGCGAGGTTGGTTGCCCAAGGGTTTTGCCACAATGAGGGTGTTGATTATGAGGAGACCTTTTCCCCTATTGCCCGTTCAGAGGCCATTAGGATCCTTTTAGTCTTTGCTGCTCCAAAGAGTTTTAATCTTTTTCAAATGGATGTCAAAAGTGTGTTTTTGAATGGGTATATAGAGGAAGAGGTCTATGTGAGGCAGCCCCCTGGTTTTGAGAATTCCATGTTTCCAAACCATATTTTTAAACTCCAAAAAGCTTTGTATGATTTAAAACAAGCCCATAGAGCCTAGTATGAGCGTTTGAAATCTTTTCTGCTTGCAAAGGGTTTTAAAACGGGCTATGTTGGGGACTTGTTCTCAAATGCAATGAGCTATGAACAAGGCAACACAAAATATTAAATGTTAATGTCTTTCGTCCTTCGAAGCATTATTTCCCTTAGGATATAACGATCTTTGGACGAATGTCATGAAGGACGTACCTTCATCATCATGATATATGTTAATGAAAGATAGAGCATATGAAACACGAAAGATAACATGAATAATCATATAACATAATTCACATGCCATCATTATATATTCTCGAATAGATAAAGATAATATTTAATTACATTTGTACCTTCGTCTTGATAGAAGGCAAAAAATCCAAACGTGGCGTCCGAGCGAATACCAGATAGCGTGAACAGTACAGGGGTACTATTCATCTATTTATAGGCACAGGACACAGCCTGTGAGAAATTACATTCATGCCCTTTACAAATGATTACAATCATAATACAAGTTATCATGGGCCGATTGGTCATTTCATCTTTAAGTCAGTTCATCTGGAAGTATGCTACGAAGCTCTCTGATTGATAGCTTCGGCTTTGTGTCAATCTTCCGAAGGTGTTTCCTCTTATGGGACCTTCGGTGATGAAGCAGACCCTCAACAGTAGCCCCTTCACAGTGCCAGATCGTTTTTCGTAACGAGCTCGACCCATGAAAAATTCTCTCAGGCTTCAGAATGCCGAAGGTTCAAAAACCACCTTCCCTGAGCTCGTTGTCGAGAAACGATTCAAATATTCCGAGTGAAAGGTGGTCCCACCATACAACGGGTACGCGCGATCTGGTGATTCACCTTCTTGGGCACTATGGTCCACCGTTCAGTGGGTGCGAGTGACTGTTCAGCGGGTGCGCACGGCTTGACGATTCATCTTCCCACCTGCAGCACTATATAAACAGACGGGTAGGTGTGAAGTTACCGCAGCATTTACTGCTATTGCATTGTTGTGCTGCCGAAAAATTTGATCACAGCCGAAGCTTATTCATTGTACTCTCAATCGAAGCATCATTTTGCTTTAGCTTCGTCACAAGAGGGAGCTTCGGCAAAGACAAAATGTATTCAACTTCGCCAAAACGCAAGAAACTCAACATCAAATGGCCAGGGTGCGCTCGACAGCTAGGATAACCCGTGATGGAGAGGAGACCGAAGCTACTGAGACTGCCCCAATCTTCGAAGTTATGAGGTGGTCAGGACTGGTTGTGACAAAAGGCGCTTCTGACGAAGGGGCACCTACTACTGAAGCCGAGCAGGCAGATATTGAAGAGGGCGATACTAGTGAAGAAGAGATTGATTATAACACCGCTATTCCATCCAAGCCCAGCCATTTGGATTTTGGAAAGTCAACTGTGTCCGAAGCTGATATGCCCATGATGACGGAGCTAGGCTACTTTGGGGAAGCCGAGAAGAAGTTGATTCACTTTGGCGGGGAAGAGACCATCCCGAAACCAGAAAATGATGAAGTAGTAGTTTTTAAGAGCTTCTTCAAAGCAGGGTTGAGGTTTCCTCTGCACGAAATGATTGCAGATGTTTTGGAAAATTTTGAGATTTATCTTAATCAGTTGACTCCTAATGCTATCGTTAGGCTCAACATGTTTATCTGGGCTCTCCGAAGCCAAGTAGTGGAGCCGCTTGCCGAAGCCTTCTGCCGGGTACACGAACTTCACTATCAGACGAAGGCTAGAGAAGATGGACTGCACGAGAACTTCGACTGCTATAACTTTGCTTACCGCAAAGAAATGAAGACACAGGTGGTCAGCTACCGCACCAAGTGGCCAACCGGTTGGAAAACTGAATGGTTTTAAGCTAAGATTGATGAGAAAAAGGAGAAGCTAGTTCAGAGCCCGCTGGAGCTAACCTTCGGGTTGACTAGGCCTTAGTGCAACATGACTCCGGGGGCATCATGCCCAGATGCTGTGGGCGAATTTAGAGTTGTATCTGAACATATTGGTACTAGGGATTTAGTTCAGGAATACTTAGCCAATAGGGTATTCCCAACGTTAAGGGAATGGGGTATGCCAAAGCTTAAAGGAGAGAAGAAGAAGAATGAACTCGTTCGACTGCCCTATCATTTTAAGTTCAAGAAACACTTCAAAGAACCCTGCCAAGAATGGTTGGATACAATTGAGGTTATGTGTAATGAAATCTTGGGCAATTACACGAAAAAAGAAGATCAACTGATGACAGCAGCCTTCGGCACCCGGCCGAAACGAAGGTTAAACCGAGTAATGGACGCTTTGAAATTTGAATATCCAGACTACGAAAGGTTAGACAAAGGTGCCGAAGGTCCGAAACGGAAAAGGGCTATCAGTATTATACAAAGACAAGCTGCCAGGATGATAAAAGAAGATGAAAATTTGGCAAAAAAGAAAAAATCCAGTCCTGAGCCGAAGGTGGCTGTGCTGAAGAAAAGAAAGGCTCCAGCTCCGAAGCCGAAAGCTGATTTAGAAGAAGAAGTTCCTTCAACACCTTCTGCTACCGATGTGGGAGAAATCCTAAAGGTAATGATTGAATCCTTGCCTATCAAGCTAAGTCCACTGGGGCCACATCTGACGAAGCTTTTACAGAAGAAGAAGGAGCCCTCGGCAGCGAAGAAGTCTGCTGGGCCAAAAAAACAGAGGATTATTACTGTGACTAAAGCTATTGAAGAAACACCACCGCCGGCCTTGGCGTCAAAGACACCAGCTGTCGAGAGCGCTACAGCTACCGAAGCTGCACCTACCGAAGCTGCAACTGCCGAAGCTACAACGGCCGAAGATACAAATCTAAAGAGCACATTTTCTGATATTGATAAAATGCTTCTGGATATGGCCGCGGAAGAAGCTGCTACATCCACCGAAGAGACCCTGGCCACAGTGCCTGGAAAAGAGAAGGAGGCAGTCAAAGATACTTCAGAAGAAGAAAATTTCAACTTTCAAAACTTAATTAGACAAGAATTGTCAAAGGCTGAAAATGAAGAGCTGAGGGATTATGCCATATCTTGCGGGTACCAGCCAGGGGCGCTGCTCTTCGGTGGTATTGACGATAAAAGCTTAGGTTGCCTCCGAGACCGAACTGGAGCGAAGGTTATCAGTACTCTGTCGAAGAGTATTGGTTTCCCGAAGCTTGAGGCCGATATCAGCCGCTACCGACGACAGCAAATCGTCGGTAGTTTATTCTATTCTAATTTCAAGGTAAAAACTTTTCTTCGGCTTTTCATTGTTTTAACAACGAAGGTGTTTTCTGACGAAGGTTGTTTTTGCACAGAGTATGCTATTAAGTAAGGCTTTGAGCATGCAACAGGACCTTGAAGATAAAAAACATGAAGTTATAATTGAAGGTCTAGAGAGCAAAATAAAAGATCATGTAGCTGCTCTTGAAAAGAAAGATTTCAAACTTCAAACAATGGAGGGTTTACTGGCAGAAGCTGAAGCCAAAATTGCAAGATTGAATAGTGAACTCCTCTCAAAGTCAGAAAACTTCGAACAAGAAAAGCAGAAATTTGATACGAAGTTTGACGCTGAAGTCGAAAAAGTTCAAATTTGCAGAAATCATTGAAAGAGCTTCAAGATAGATGTCTAGAGTTCAGCAACCGATGCGTGCATCAGCTAAAGCAAGTCTTCAACTCGGTTGGAGCCAGTTCTGAGAAATTCGATCCTTCGGTTGAAGACCTGCCAGAGACCTTCGAAGATATTGAAGGCGAAGTTGATGCTCTTGACGAAGTTATAGCTGGACACGACGATTTCTGTGCCCTGCTAGCTTCTCGGGGCACAACTGTTGCCTTCATGAAATCTGGTTGCACGCATGGGAAGATTGTTAATAGACCAAACTTCAGCTTAACACCAGCAGATTTAATTGATATCCCCAGCCTGGCTCGAAGCATAGGAAACAGATTTATAATGCAAATCTAGATGAAGGGTGGGCGAAGCTTAGCTGGTGACGAAGCTCGAAATCACCTTAAGCCGGTAATAAAGTCATACCTGATACTTACCTTCTCCTTGAAACTTGAGTTTACCTTATAATGCTTTGATATGTATAGGATGACAAAGCCGAGGAGCATTGAGCTGAAGCTTAGTAGACGATGATGAAGCCGAAAACCTCGCTGTGAAAAAACTCTAGAAAAACTCTCGTATTATCCTTTGTAAAGAATATTGTAATTTGTAAATCAGATACTATTCTGTAAATTTGTCCATACCTTGCAATACATTTTTACCTTTCTGCCAATGTATGAACTGCTTTGATGTGGACGAAACTCATAGTTTTTGAGCCGAAGGCGAAAAACACCTTCCCTTCTTTTCGTACACAACGAAGCATAAATCTTCTTCCGAAGCAGTATTCTTATTGTCGAAGTAACTGTCTATGTCTGTATGATATGATGATGATGATCCTATGTATGTCTAGATGAATGTTTATGAATGCAATGTATGATGTAATGTATCGTGCCAATGAATGCCCAAACACACACATACGAAGCTTCATCCATAACCTTCATTCCCTTAGGAATGACTGAAGTCTCTTTGCCGTTTATTTTTCGACTGCACCGTTTATTTTTCAGTGTAAGTTCTGCATCCCCTTGGAACGTCTTTTGAACTTCTTTGCCTTCTATTTCGGTGGTATTCCCGTTGACTTTTCGCGCTTCACCTTATATTTCGGTGGTATTTGGCTCTGCATTCCCTTAGGAACGACTTTTGAGCAGAAAACTTACGCTGCGCTCCCTTAGGAACGACTTTTTGTAGCTTCGTCATGCTCTGCATCCCCTTAGGGATGACTTTCGAGCTTCTCCCTGTTTTTTCCTTTTCCCTGCACTCGATGGTGCATGCTCAGATTTTACATTTACATATTTTGGTGGATTTTTCTCTTGCAGAGCTGAATAAGAAAGGAAAAATTACAAACTATGGCCCCATTAAAAACCTTTCTCCCCCTTTGGAAAGCAAAAGGGTGCCATAGAAAAATGAAAAAGATTACATCAATTTATACATAATACCGTCGAAGCTCATCTGCATTCCAAGATCTGGGAATGTCATTGTCATCCATATCCTTTAATTTGTAAGAACCGGGCCTTGACGAAGATACCACTAGAAAAGGTCCTTCCCACTTCAGCTGTAGTTTGCCCACTATGTCCGGATTAGCCACTCTCCGAAGCACCAAATGCCCTGGCTTGATATTTTTCAGGCGAACATTTCTGTCGCGCCATTTTATTGTTTTGGCTTGATATTTATTGATATTTTCCACAGCCTGAAGTCTGGTCCCTTCTATAATGTCTTTTGCCACGTGATAATCAGCTTTGTCTTCTGTCGAAGCTATTGTTCTTATTGACCCCGTTTTAGCTTCTTCTGGGGTTATAGCTTTGTCACCAAATAATAACTTGAATGGCGTAAAACCTGTTGATCTTGATACGGTTGTATTGTGGCTCCACACCACTTTAATCAACTCTTCTGGCCACTTTCCTCTAGGCTGATTAAAGATTAGCTTCATTATTCCTGTCATTATAATACCATTTGCTCTTTCGACAAGTCCATTTGACTCTGGATGTCTAACTGACGCAAAATGAATCTTCGTGCCGATTTGATCACAGAATTCCTTGAAAGCATCGTCATCAAACTGTGTTCTGTTGTCCATAGTTATAGCCTTCGGTACGCCGAAGCAACAAACAATGTTTTGCCATAAGAATTTCTGGACTGTGACCAAAGTTATTGTGGCCAAAGGCTTCGCTTCAATCCACTTGGAAAAATATTCTACAGCCACCACAACATATTTTAAATTGCCTTGTGCTGGTGGAAGTGGACCTAACAGATCCAAGCCCCATCTTTGCAATGGCCAGGTTGACTGTATTAATTGGGTTAACGACGAAGGTTGTTTCTGGTCTCTTGCACATTTTTGACAATTTTTGCACTTTTGAACTAGGTCTATTGCATCCGAAGCTGCCTTCGGCCAATAAAATCCTTGTGTGAAGACCTTCCCCAGCAAAGGTCTAGACCCAATCTGAGATCCACATAAATCTGCAAGTATTTCCTTCATCAGCTCTATACCTTCGGTTCTGAATAAACACTTGAGAAGTGGAGAGCAAACTCCATGTTTGTATAACTCCCCTTCTATTATTACATATGGTCTTGTTCTTGCCTCCATTCTCTTATTATAAGCTTCATCATCTGAAAGACAATTACCTTGGAGGAAAGATATAATCTCAGTCCTCCAATCTTCACTATGGACAGGGGATATTGTAAGTACTGCTCTTTTGAGGAGTTCAACCAAGGTGCTCTAATTGTCTCAAAAAATACTTCCGAAGGTAGAGGAAGCCCCTGTGCCGCTGACTTGGCTAGCAGATCAGCATGCTCATTTTCCCCTCTTGGAATATTCTTATCAGAAAATCCTTCGAAAGAAGCTTCAAGCCTTCAAACTGTGTCTAGATATTTCTCAAGCTTCGGATCTCTTGCCTTGGAACTTTTGTCAATATGACCAGAAATAACTTGAGAGTCTGTTTTAAGAACTTCCCTTCTTATTCCCATTGCCTTTAACATTCGAAGCCCCAAAAGTAGAGCTTCGTATTCAGCAATATTATTTGTACAACTGAAGTCAAGCCTTGCCACATAGCATGTTCTGACTTTGGAAGGTGCAACTAGGACAGCAGCCGCACCTGCACCGAAGGTTCCCCAAGAACCGTTGCAGAACACTGTCCAAGCTTCGACATCTTTATTTGCTTCTTCTTCCTGAGCCCCTGGCGTCCAGTCAGCGATGAAGTCTGCTAACGCCTGAGACTGAATTGAGGATCTATGCACGTAGTCAATACTGAATTCATTAAGCTCCACAGCCCACTTTCCAATCCTTCCAGTAGCTTCTCTATTCCTCATAATATCCTTTAGAGGCTGTGATGAAGGAACAATTATGTGGTATGCTTGAAAATAATGGCGAAGGCTTTATGTGGAGGCCATTAAGACAGCATACAACACCTCCAATTTTGTATAGTTTTTCTTTGATAAACTTAGAACTTCGGAGACAAAGTATACTGGGGCTTTCTTTTTAAATTGTCCTTCAAGCTTCTCCTGTACAAGCGCCGCACTCACTGCAGAATGCGAAGCTGCCACATACAATAGTAATGGAGCCCCTGGCGTAGGTGGAGTTAATGTTGTTAGATCAATCATATATTGCTTCAGCTCTTCGAAGGCTTTCTGTTGAGCTAGGACCCATTGAAAAACTTCGGCTGACTTTAGTATTTCAAAGAATGGAAAGTTTCTTTCTGCTGATCTAGATATAAATCTATTCAATGAAGCCAGTCTTCCTGCCAACCGTTGGGCCCCCTTCTTTGTGCTTGGCGGCTCCATTCGAAGGATAGCTTCGATCTTGGTTGGGTTAGCTTCAATCCCCTTCGTTGAAACTAGATAGCCAAGGAACTTACCCTTCTTCACTCCAAAGACACATTTTTCAGGATTTAATTTTAGGCCAGCTTGCCTGAAATTAGCGAATGTTTCTTGCAGATCAGTGATATGATTTTCTTGCTTTGTGCTTTTTACTATGATATCATCAACGTAAGTTAGCACATTTCTGCCTATCTGAGAATGAAGGACCTTGGCTATCATTCTGCTAAAGCTTCCTCCAGCATTCTTGAGCCCCTTAGGCATCCGAAGATAACAATAGGTGCCACTGGGATTTATGAAGCTGGTCTTTGGCTCATCCTCCTTCTTCATCCATATTTGATGATATCCTGAGTAGCAATCCAGCAGACTCATAAGTTCTGAAGAAGCTGCTGCATCTACAAGAGAGTTTATCCTTGGTAATGGAAATTCGTCCTTCGGACAGGCCTTGTTAAGATCCATGAAATCAATACACATCCTCCATTTGCCATTGGCCTTCTTCACCATAATAGTGTTGGCTAACCACTCTCGATATTTTACCTCTCTGATAACACCAGCACTGAGAAGTCTTTTTACTTCATTACGTGCACCTTCGGCTTTATCATCAGACATTTTCCGAAGCCTTTGCTTTCTTGGCCTGAAGGATGGGTCGACATTGAGTGAATGTTCAATGACGTCTCTATTGACACCACAGAGATCATTGGCCGACCAAGCAAAAACATCTTTGTTGTTGAATAAAAACCTTATCAAAGTTTTCTTCTGCTCTTCAGATAGCTGAGATCCGAGCAGTACCTTCTGCTCTGCTATGTCTTCACATAGTAGCATAGGTTTTGGCTGATCAGCCGAAGCAGCCTTCTCTCTTCTGTACTTGTACTGTTCACAAGCTTCAGCTCCATCTATATTGTGGATTGCTTTTGAGTCTGTCCAGTTTCCTTCGGCTTTTCTAGCAGCTTCCTCACTCCCATGAACAACAATGGGCCCTTGTTTCGAAGGTATCTTCATGCATAGATATACTGGATGAAGTATTGCTTCGAAAGCATTGAGTGTCCCATGACCAATGATTGCATTGTAGGGATATTCCATATCAACGATGTCAAACACGGCCTGTTCAGTCCTTGTGTTGTGGACGAAGCCGAAGGTCACTAACATCGTGATTTTTCCGAGTGCTACAATTTGCCTTCCTCCGACGCCACAAAGAGGGTGTGTAGCATCATGAATCTTGTCTTCTTGCTCTTGCATCTGTCTGAAGGCATTAGCAAATATGATATCCGCTGCACTGCCTATATCAACTAGAACATTGTGGACCAGAAATCCCTTGATGACACAAGATATGACCATAGCATCATTATGAGGGTAATCCTTGTGCTGAATGTCCTCCTAGGAGAAGGTGATTGGGATGTGAGACCATTTTGTCTTGATGAAGGGTCCCTGCACCCCAATATGTTGTACCCTTCTCTGAGCCTCCTTCTTCTGTTTCTTGTTGGCCGGTTCTGAGCATGAACCGCCTGTTATCGGGAGCACCAGCTTCGTAGCCGAAGCAACTTCAGCTTGATTGTTGAACGAAGCCATCAACTCAACAGTGGAAGTGAGTTCACCCCACGGTGGGCGCCAATGTTGGGGACTTGTTCTCAAATGCTATGAGTTAAGAACAAGGCAACAAAAAATATTAAATGTTAATGTCCTTCGTCCTTTGAAGCATTATTTCCTTTAGGATATAACGATCTTTGGACGAAGGTCATGAAGGACGTACCTTCATCATCATGATATATGTTAATGAAAGATAGAGCATATGAAACACGAAAGATAACATGAATAATCATATAACATAACTCACATGCCTTCATTATATATTCTCGAATAGATAAAGATAATATTTAATTACATTTGTACCTTCGGCTTGACAGAAGGCAAAAAATCCAAACGTGGCGTCCGAGCGAATACCAGATAGCGTGAACAGTACAGGAGTACTGTTCATCTATTTATAGGCATAGGACGCAGTATGTGAGAAATTACATTCATGCCCTTTACAAATGATTACAATCATAATACAAGTTATCATGGGCCGATTGGTCATTTCATCTTTAAGTCGGTTAATCTGGAAGTACGCTACGAAGCTCTCTGATTGATAGCTTCGGCTTTGTGGTGTTTCCTCTTATGGGACCTTCGGCGATGAAGCAGACCCCCAACAGGCTATGTGGACAAACTCTTTTTGTCCTCAAGCATGACAATGATACCCTTTTAGTTTAGATATACAAGGCTGATATTATCTTTGGTGGCTCTTCTCATGTTCTTGTTTCTAAGTTTTCAGAGTTTATGTGTAGGGAATTTGAGATGAGCACGATGGACGCACTAAACTTCTTTCTTGGGCTGCAAATCAAGCAGACCCAAGATGGGACCTTGGTTTGTGGTACTCTTCTTATGTTCTGTCTTTGTGCGGTTATTCTGATGCTGATTTTGTGGGATGCCACTTGGAGTTGGAGTGCAAGTCTACTTCTGGGACTTGTCAGTTTTTGGGTCTTTGTTGGTTTCCTAGTGTTCGCGCAAACAGTCTAGCGTTGCTCAGTCTGCCATAGAGGCTGAGTACGTTACTGCTGCTAGCTGTTGCTCATAGTTGCAGTGGATGATGGCTAAATTATGGGATTTTGGCTTAGATTTTCATCATGTGCCTCCCTGCTCTGCATTAGCACGAGTGCCATAAGTGTTGCCAAGAATCCCGTGCTGCATTCGAAGACCAAGAACATTGATGTTCACTTTCACTTTCTTCGTGATCATTGTAAGAAAGGCGACATTGATTTGCGCTATGTAGATACCCACAGTCAGCTTGCTGACATTTTTACCAAACCCCTTGATGTAACAACCTAAATTTGGTTGTATAAAATTTCTTCTCTAATATCTACCAAATTCAGGTGGTACCGCTTTTCCTCTCTCTATAGAATTCTTTTCCCTTCCTTTTTATGGAGTTTTGTTTATATTTCTGGGAGAAGTCGTATTATTTCTTTAGTATATCAAAACCTAGGGGAGACATGAAATGTTGCATCATGCTGGTTCTAAACTTTGTTTTTGGTTGATGCACATGTTTGAAATATTTAAATTTGTTTTTGTGGTTTGCTTGGATTTAAATTCAAAAGAGAAAACTAAAAAGAAAATAGAATTAGAAATTCAGAATAAAAGAAAAAGCAAAAGCAGCTCAGCCACCCCTTTCCCTTAGCCATTCGGCCCACCAGGCTCAGCTTGCGTCCGCGTGCACCCGCCCTGTCACACCCGGTTTTAGAAGGCAAACCGAATACGAACCATGTATGTGCCATGATCAGAAATTCACATACACAACGATTACATAACTTGGCATCATCACACATGCTTCAATAATAACGTAAAGAGGTATTATATTGATTACATCATGATGTCCGAGATATCCACATAGTCTTAAACATAGATCAAAGTGCGAATACGAAACGTAGTAATATTAGGCCTTCACAGGCAGCCGACTGGGGGTTTGCCGCTAACCCACACTTAGAACTCATCGTAGTCTTGAAACTCCTGGAAGTCCTATGCTACGCCTTCATCTTCTCCTGAGTAGGGGTTGCAATGCGGACAACCTGGTGTTTTTGGTCTTGTAAAGCAAGGGTGAGTACACATCAACGTACTCAGCAAATGTCCCATTTGGCTAAGGTGGACTAGCTATATGTGGGGTGAAGCTCAGAACAGTTGCTTTTAGTTGGTCAGTTAATTATTACTAGTAGACAGCTAAGTTTTAGCAATAACCCCAAGTTATTAACCCAAAGGTACTCCCTCCAAAAGGAGAATACCAGAATCTATAGTCATAATCATAACCATTAAAATAATCACCATTAGAACCATTATCTTCATCATCATCTGTAATCATAGTATTTCTAATCAAAGGAGTTTCCAAGGTCCCTCATAACCATGAGCACGGCTAATATATCAGTTTCTAATTCTTTACAGAGGTCACACACTTTACCCACGAGCCGTGATTCCCTCTCTAGCCCTAGTTTGCAAGACCCTTGCTCACTCTTGAGGTGAGCAGCTAGGGATTCACTATGAAGCCTTTACAAAGATTCCACGAAAGTATAGCCGCCTGTTAGGTTTCCTAAATGCACCGCACTCCTCCCCAAGGGACAAACTACCCTCGGCAGAGCGAGTCGCGTACACCGAGTGCCATTGACGGTATGACGGTGAAGCTGAATACACCTCGGTTCCTCTAGTTAATTAGCTAAGGGTGTCCCATTCCACCCTCACGGCTATACTGTTATCCCAGGTGGTCATCCAACGAAGAAGTCCTTATGGAACAGTACTCGAGAAACAGCTCGAGCCCCTTAAATATCACAATGCCATAACCATATACAGAAGTAAACATCATATCATAAATAATCGCATCATGTTTATTGATTAGAGTAGAGCGCTAGCATAAAACTAATCATAAACAATCTAACCCAAATAGGTAATCATGGGTAGGGTAAACAAAGACTAGTAAATCCTTAGGTATTAATTATATAAATCTGGGGAGATGAATTATAAAATGATTAGGACATAGATATGTGAGAGGACACTTGCCTTCACCAACTAACTGTTGCTCAGGGTCTTCTCCTGCAACTTCCTCAGACTCCACTAATGGAGCGTTATCTATATGAGTACACACACAAATTTCACTTTCTTAAAATAGAAGGAAACAATACACCATACGATAAAACAAATCAATTAAACATGCACATGCCATAAAGCTCGCATCTACGATCGTGCGGTTGAGAGAGGAATTGTAACGACTAGAGCTATGGTCGAAAGGTATTTCTTTATGTATGCTACGCGAGTATTGCCTATAATATTTTATTCGACCTAGTCATATTAACAGGTATCTATCACATGTATAGGCAAAATTAACACTTAGTTTTGATTGGTTTGCTACTCGGTTAATCATCGTTTAATTACATAAAACTAATTAACGTGAGCAATTCTAGGTGAACCGATTTATTGCCACGCGAAAAGGCTCGTGACTCACTAAACAAGGTACACGGTGCGTGTGAAACGACGCACAAGATAGCGCACGTCGACACGTGCGAAAGACACACTGACTTAAAAGCGCGGGGCAACGACGAGGGTAGACGACGACGTCTAGTGGTAGACGAACATGCTCAGTGAGTCGAACGCGGACGAAGGCGGCGCTGGAGCACGGACAGTCACATCGAGGCACGCGAGGCTGTGACGAAAGGCGCGCACGGGCGAGCCGCGGGCATGTCAAGGCCAAGCTAGCCACGCCGCCCCAACCGCGCCGAGGGCCACACAGGGGCAAGCGCGAGGCTGCGGCGGGCCACACCGACCACGTCGTGCTTGCTGCACCAGGCCTCGCTGGCCGTGCCGGGGCGCGCCGGCCACGTCGGACCGCGCCATCCGCGCCATGGCTGGGCCAAGGGGAGAGGAGAGAGAGAGAGGGGGGAAGGAGAGGAACTTACCACGACAGACACGACGAACGACGGCAACCGCGGGCGCTCTTGTGGGTAGCGAGGGGCGAGGCAAGGAGAGGATGTAACACTCCAAAATCGTATCTTGGTTAATTAAGAAAAAATTCTCTAAAGATTTAAAATTTCAAGCGTATTATAACAAAGTTATGAATTGAGACTTTCTTCCCTAAAATTTAATAAATAGTAAATGTAAAATGTTGGCTATATAAAGCTATAATAGATAGGATAGTGAGTTATTCTATATAAATTACTCCTATTGGGTTATATAGCTATGTGAATTCCATGCTTATTAAATTTTATGCATACAAATACTTATTTGAGCAAAGTAAATAAGGAGTAAATAAATGTAAAATATTTGCATTCATGTTGGTGTTTTGGTTGTGCATATAAATATTGTTTCAAAATTTAAAATCAGATTTGAATTGGGATAATTAAAATCTGGAAATAAAAATAATAGGAAAAAAGAATAGAAAATAAAAGGCTTACCTATTCGGCCACTTAAGAAACACACCCCACGTGAGTTTTTCCACCAATTTTTGATTCCACTTGCCGGATCTTGCATCACTGTTACCTATTCTAGATTCAAATTTGTTAGAGTTCCTAATAGATAGGATAGGATTGTAACAAATAAGTACCCGATTAGATCTATCATGTAACAGATTTGGTTTCGAGTTTGTTAGAGTTTCTAATACATAGGATATGATTGTAACAGATAAGTACCAGATTAGATCTATCATGTAATAGATTTGGTTTCGAGTTTCTTAGAGTTCCTAATATATAGGATATGATTGTAATAGGTAAGTACCAGATTAGATCTATCATATAACCACCCACCTCCTAGGCTATATAAATACATACCACCATAACACCTCAAGCCATCAATCAAAGACTCATCTCATCCATAGCCACGCAGCAGCCACCTCTCGCCTGTGGGCCTACCACCGCGGATAGGATGCCGCAGCCCCGTTTCGGCGTGAACAGGATCGTGCGGGGTGAAACGGCCCTGGCCGTTGACCCAGTGATGAGTGCTCACGATTGAATCTCAAATACCCCATCGTGATCGAAAATCATAGTCGTTGATCTCGGACCTATTGGCCGAGATCAGATCGCGAGATCCTTTAATCTCGAGCGTTGATTTTAGATTCAACCACTATGATAGAATACCGGTTGAGGTGAGATAAGTCTATGATCCCTGATGTCAGATTTAGATCCCACAGCTAGCAATCCACTGTACCCCTTCGCCATGTTTATTTTCTGAACGAGACCCGGGGGAATTAGCTAAATAGCCTGCCGTCCACCCCTAGGATAATATCGCTACAGTTAGGTCCTAAGTTTTGCGTTTTAGACCCTAATCTCTCTGGTATTTATGCCCAAAGTCCAAATAAATCTCAGATTTACTAAAATAAACCAGAAAAAGATTTCTAGTATAAAAATAATTCCAAAAAGTTGTTTAATTCATAACTAATTCATTTTAACTCCTTTTTAATTCGTTCCAGTTGCATTAGTCTCATATTAATATTGTTTATCATCTAGTAACCTTGTATTACTATGAAATATATAGTTAAAACCTTGTATCACACTTGTTTTATAGTAAACACCTAAACCTTCGGAAAATCACAACTTTATAACGTTAACTCCGATATTAGTGGTTCTCAAACCTAGGATCTAGTTACGATGCGTAGATCATTATTATGCAGTTTGTTCTTATGTTTGGTGTGATGTTAATTTTGCCTATACCATGTTTGTTTGCATTACTACGAATAGCAACGAGGTTACAAGTCACTGAAGACCAACATGGTACCTGGGAATCTCGAGTCTAAGGCAAATTGTGCCCTTGATCACTTTTCTTCACCTAATAATGTTCCTATTAATCACTGTGACATGCTCATGTTAATTTGATGGGACCAAATAGGTTTCCCTAGCATTGTTTATCCTCTACCATTCAAACATAAGCACTATTGGGTAGTTTTGCTATTGCTCTACCTGGTTTTGGGAAATTAATATTATATTGTGAACAACTTCCAATTATACTGTTGCTTTAATTATTGTTCATGACAAGTTCATTGTGTTAATTGGAACATGGAGCGACCACCCGAGAAAACAGTGCTACCACAAAGGTGGTATGGGCGCCCTTGGTTGACTAATTAGGAAAGCTAGTGGAAGACTACCTTGCCCGAAAGGGGCAAGGGCGGTAGAGGAGCATGTGTATAGAGAGGTTCTCGGGTCGATCGTGCTGCGATGGCTTTTTTGACAAGGGATTCCTATATTGCCCTTCTCAGAATCCGTAGCGGGTTTTCGGAAGCTAGTGGAACTTTATAAAGGCCTCGTAGTGGTACCCTGCCTCGTCTCCTCGGCAGAGATGAATGGGAAGTCGCGATCCCTTGGCAAATGGGTAACACGACTTGTGGGTAAAGATGCACAACCTCTGCAGAGTGTAAAACTGGTATATCAGCCGTGCTCATGGTCATGAGCAGCTCGGACCCTCACATGATTAATTTATAGAACTAAACTTAATCTGTCATATGCATTGCATTGCGGGTGTTGTTATTAATTCTGATATCTTACTTATTTGGGTTGTTATGTACTTTTACTTAGTAACGGCTAATAAAATTTTGACCAACTATAAAAGCAATGCTCAGCTTGAACCCTTTGGTAAGCCTTACACTTCACATGAGCTCCCACCTATGGTGAGTTCATGCACTTTATTCCCCACAAATTGTTGAGCGATGAACGTATGTGAGAGTAATCTCCTAAAAAAATGTTGACCAAAAGTTGATCTTCGGTGCGTGGATGTGGGAAAAGGGTTGTGGGGCGTTTGATGCTAAGTCAGAAGTCATCTGAGGCGTCGTTTCTTTTCTCCCACAAAAAAACCCTAGGTGCCCCCCCCCCTTTCCCCTTTCTGGGCCGCCCCTCCCCTCCCCCTTTCGTGACTGCCCGCTCTCCTCCCCATTGCAGCCGCCCTCCACCTCCCCACTATTTCCTCCTCCCTCTAAATCTCCTCCATGCAGCAAGGATCGAGAAAGGAAGGAGCAAGTTGGATTGAGGAGGAAGAGAGGACCAAAGAGATGTTCTATCCCCATCTCTTCTTGCAGATTTTCTTGAGAAAATCCTAGGTAAGGATGGGACCCTTGTTCCTTTCTATAATTAAGTGTTTTAGGAGGTTTTGGATCATGGGGATTAAAGGATTAGAGGTTGGATTAGAGGTGGGGTTAGATTTTGATCTCGAATTTAGTCTCTTCAAAATGGCAGATTCGACAGTTTCTGTTCATGCCAGTTTTCCTTGGTCTTAGTGGCCTCAAAATAAAACAATAAATCTATGAGTCATAGATAATTAGTAGATCTTTCCGTGGCCGCAAAGAACACCTCAATCGAACATCAGATCAGAGAGTTATTGCAGTTTGATTATAGCAGTTTTTCAGTCTCATAATTCTGTGCATAATCTGTTCTCTTAAGATTTAGGCAATTCAATCACCAGAATTAAACTTCGGGTTAGCTAGGGAAGTTGTAGATAATTTCACAAGATTTCCAGATTGATAAAGAGTGTATTCATATGAATTTTGAAACTCTAGTTATGTTTGTTTTACTGTGGCTGTTCCTGCTTGCCTGACAAAAATGAGCGGGTCTATTCACTGGTGGGTTTCATCTAGTAAATGGCCGAGTTGGCTCTTCCAACTATGGATAATTTTGTAGAGGGATAAAAGTTCTTACTGCCAGCACAATTTCATAATTTTTGGTTGAGTAGTTTGGGAGATATCGAATTTTGAAGCTACCTATGCTGCTGTCTGAAACAGATTCAGTCAGTTATCTTGTCAGATGTTTTAGAACTTATAGATGGCAAAATTTAGTCATCCATTGAATACCGAAGTTGTAGAGTATTTTGTGTAGATACTCCTAGAGTATTTGTTTGATATCACCACTATTACAGTTTTAAAGATACAAAATTAACAAACAACACTGCTGTTGTTTGGCATGTGGTTCAGGGTGGGAGTCTTTCCACCGGGTCTTGGTTTCAAGTGTAGGAGCGATTTGTTGATTGTTGGCAAATGTTTGTGAAATATTTGTACTAAGTTTTATGCCCTCTAGCAGGTGGCTACACTTCGGATCATGCCTAGTACATTCTCCTTCTTTGATGAAGGCAAGTGAATGTAGCGTTGGTTGCTACCGTTTTGACTTGTTATTTTTATCGCCTACACTCTAATATTCAGAATTATTGAATTCTTTCATAATTGAACTATATGATGATGCTTTACTTGATTGCATTATATTGATGCTCCATCATATATTGAGGAAGATTATGGTTCGGGTATGACCCATGAGATTAATTCACACCCCTGAAGGAAGATGAAGTATTATTTGAGGTTTGTATTGTATCTGAAGGAAGGTGAAGTATTATTTGAGGTTTGTATTGTATCTAAAGAAAGATGAAGTATTGTTTGAGGTTTGTATTGTATGTGAAGGAAGTGAAGTATAATGATAAATGCAGCATGCCATATGCATTGCATGATTCATTTGCATCTGAAGTTTTGTCGTGACCTATGGCCTGACCATACCAGTAGAACTTAGCATCATACGTAGCCCGAGGGGTATGATGCGGCTTCTACCCTCAGAGGTATGAAAATAGAGGACATATGCATTGCATTCACATGCATTCATTGAAGTGATATTTGCAGATATTGTTGACGTATGGAGGTGTTATACAAACTATTGTGACTGTTCGAGGAAGTGAGATGGTATTGGTTATATTGGGACTATTGAGTTCTATATCTACTAGTATTTCTGTTCTTAATTTTGATTCCTGTAAAATGTTGATTAATTCATCTTGTGGTTTAAATATCTCGACAAACAATTTGCTTGCTGAGATGTTTCATCTCACTCTTGCGTTACTCAATGCAGGTGCTTGATGCTTATCAAGGGGAGTGGGAAGTAGCGGCACGTTGCACACATTGCTTAAAGAACCAAATAATTAGCTTGGGTTATTGACTTTTGAGGTTCATACTTTAGATTATGATGTAGGCATAAGCTGGTTCATTCGTGGTTAATTGCCCTTGATGAGAATTATATTATATTAGTTTGATTCATTTTGTATTGATATATCTCTTTTGCTTATGCGATGCTTATAATTACAAAGGAGAAGCTGCCAAATTTTATTTTGCTTAGGGTTCGGTTGTTGGTAGTGAAGTCCAGTAGCATCTCGGGGTGTTTGTGGATCTCGGGGTGTGACAGTTGGTATCAAAGCTTAGGCTTTAGATTCTAGGTAAATTGAACATGAAATTGCACACATGCACATATAGGAAGGGCATGGGTTCAAATATCTTTGATATATGTTAATGTCTTTGAAGTGCAGATGACAATAGTTTCACCCTCCCTATTCCTTTACGGTGATGTGGTAAGTTGTTTTTGACTTAATGCCTGATATAATTCATTTCTAAATTTTGATATTGTTTTATTAATGTGATTGATATCGCTAGTATTTTGTGAGATTGAAGTTGTTATTATGCTTGTGATATACAAGTATGCCTATGTTGTTTTCACCATGTTTTTCATGGTTGAGTTTTATTACAATAATATTGTTATATATGCTTGATTGAGGGTGTTTCTAAGAGGAGTGTGAATTGCGTGTTTTGGGTTACAAGGTAACCATCAATTTGAATTTAAGTTGTTGAGCGGTTGGTGGATAGCTCCAACTATCTTTGGAAAGAATGATTGTTTATGTCGAGAAACCAGTTCTAAAAGAAATGAATATTTATACTTTTATATGGATTTTGGGGGAAGTCTTTACATATCCAGAGTGGCTTACAGGTCTCTCTTCTATCGTGTGTTTTAGTAGCCACAAAGCCTAGATGTGGTTTAAAGTGGTTGCATGTTAGTCATGCTAATTGTAGAATAAATGTTTGGTTTTCTTGATCCATTGATTATGTATTAATACATTGAGGATCTCATGGTTCTCTCCCTGATGAATGCTTGTGGAGCCATTGTTGGACCACTTATCTATAGGTTTGAATGAAGTCATTGCCTAGCCTAGAGTTGGTTGTGTGTGGTTAGTCACCTATTCCTAAATGATGTGGTTTTTACATCAGCTTGAGATGTTTGTCAAATGTGTGAAGGATTATGGGGTTATTATTGACCATGTATGTCTGGTACTTTGAGTGCATCATATGATAGAATGAAATATAAGTTTCTGAACTACAGTAGATGAAGACTTATATTATGTGTAGGTTAACCTTACTAGTTTGGATATTTTTCTTAGTTGAGTTGTTGGATGAAGTATAGTAACATTGGTTAAGCAAGTATTGGGTTGTTGTTGTGCTGTCAGTGCTCTTTGTGGAGTTTTTGGCATTTCTTCGATAAACTGTGCCGCGCAGAATGTTATTGGCTTCTTGTCAGCTTTATTGCTCCATTAGTTATGTAGACTTTCTACCTTTTATGGGGTGCAAATAATGTTATATTACATAATTATCTTTTAATGATGGCAAGAACAAGGTTTAGGAAGATTAGGAGTTTCGTTTCAATAGAACTACTTGTTTCGTGGTGCTGTGAGGTGAGGTGTTTGATCTTCTTATACATTCATCGGGTGTGGATGTTTCACCATTGAATTAAAATGAATTGTTGAAGTCGGTAAGGATTGTGCTTAGTGCATATTACCCCTTCATAAAAGAGTGTCGTTTTAAGACATTGATGTTGATGCATGGTTGCATCCAAATTCATTGTTGTGAAATCATAGTGTTGATTGCATCTATGACTTGCTTTGAGCTTCATTACATGTTGTTTCATGCTTGATGTCAGGTTGTGTAGTTTCCTTAGACAATTAGTCCGAGGTAGAAGTTCTTGTGTTAATTAAGACCAATAATGGACCCATGTTTTGAATGGTAGTTCTATATGGGGTACCTTGGATGCTTTGTTTGGAGTGGTCGAATTCGAGGACGAATTCTTTTTAAGGGGGGTAGAGTGTAATATCCCAAAAAATGTTGACCAAAAGTTGATCTTCGGTGCGTGGATGTGGGAAAAGGGTTGTGGGCCATTGGATGCGAAGTCAGAAGTCATCTGAGGCGTCGTTTCTTTTCTCCCACAAAAAACTCTAGATGGCCGCCCCCCCCTTTTCCCCTTTCTAGGCCGCCCCTCCCCTCCCCCTTTCCTGGCTGCCCCCTCTCCTCCCCATTGTAGCCGCCCTCCACCTCTCCACTATTTCCTCCACCATCTAAATTTCCTCCACGCAGCAAGGATCGAGAAGGGAAGGAGCAAGTTGGATTGAAGAGGAAGAGAGGACCAAGGAAATGTTTCTATCCCCATCTCTTCTTGCAGATTTTCTTGAGGAAACCATAGGTAAGGATGGGACCCTTGTCCCACCCTGTAATTAAGTGTTTTTGGAGGTTTTGGATCATAGAGATTAAAAGATTAGAGGTGGGGTTAAATTTTGATCTCGAATTTAGTCCCTGTAGAATGGCAGATTCGATAGTTTCTAATCATGACAGTTTTCCGTGGTCTTAGTAGCATCAAAAACATTAAAAGTCTATCTATGAGTCGTATATAATTTGTAGATCCTTCCGTGGCCGCAAAGAACACCTCAATCGGACATCAGATCAGAGAGTTATTGCAGTTTGATTATAACAGTTTTTCAGTCTCATAATTCTGTGCAGAATCTGTTCTCTTAATATTTAGGAAATTCAATCAACAGAATTAAACTTGGGGTTAGCTAGAGAAGTTGTAGATAATTTCATAACCTTTCCAGATTGATAAAGAGTGTATTCATATGAATTTTTAAACTCCAGTTATGTTTGTTTTACTGTGGCTGTTTCTGTTTGCCTGACAAAAATGAGCGGGTCTGTTCGCTGGTGGGTTTCATCTAGTAAATTGCCGAATTGGCTCTTCCAACTATGGATACTTTTGTAGAGGGATAAAAGTTCTTACTACCAGCACAATTTCATAATTTTTGGTTGATTAGTTTGGGAGATATCGAATTTTGAAGCTAACTATGCTGCTGTCTGAAACCGATTCAGTCAGTTATCTTGTAAGATGTTTTAGAACTTATAGATGGCAAAATTTAATCATCCATTGAATACCGAAGTTGTAGAGTATTTTGTGTAGATACTCCTAGAGTACTTGTTTTATGTCACCACTGTTATAGTTTTAAAGATACAAAATTAACAAACAACACTGCTGCTGTTTGACATGTGGTTCAGGGTTGGAGTCTTTCCACCAGGTCTTGGTTTCAAGTGTAGGAGCAATTTGTTGATTGTTGGCAAATGTTTGTGAAATATTTGTACTAAGTTTTATGCCCGCTAGCAGGTGGCTACACTCCGGATCATGCCTAGTACATTCTCCTTCTTCGATGAAGGCAAGTGAATGTAGCGTTGGTTGCTACCGTTTTGACCTGTTGTTTTTATCGCCTACACTCTAATATTCAGAATTATTGAATTCTTTCATAATTGAACTCTATGATGATGTTTTACTTTATTGTATTATATTGATGCTCCATCATATATTGACGATGATTATGGTTCGGGTATGACCCATGAGATTAATTCACACCCCTAAAGGAAGATGAAGTATTATTTGAGGTTTGTATTGTATCTGAAGGAAGGTGAAGTATTATTTAAGGTTTGTATTGTATCTGAAGGAAGATGAAGTATTATTTGAGGTTTGTATTGTATGTGAAGGAAGTGAAGTATATTGATAAATGCAGCATGCCATATGCATTGCATGATTCATTTGCATTTGAAGTTTTCTCGTGACCTATGGTCCGACCGTACCGGTACAACTTAGCATCGTACGTTGCCCGAGGAGGTGTACGATGCGGCTTCATACCCTCAGAGGTATGAAGGCAGATGACATATGCATTGCATTCACATGCATTCATTGAAGTCATATTTGCAGATATTGTTGACGCATGGAGGTGTTATACAAACTATTGTGGCTGTTCGAGGAAGTGAGATGGTATTGGTTATATTTGAACTTTTTATTTCTTAATCTACTAGTATTTTTTATCTTAATTGTGATTCCTATAAAATGTTGATTAATTCAGCTTGTGGTTTAAATATCTCGTCAAACAATTTGCTTGCTGAGATGTTTCATCTCACTCTTGCGTTACTTAATGCAGGTGTTTGATGCTTATCAAGGGGAGTGGGAAGTAGCGGCACGTTGCACACAGTGCTTAAAGAACCAAATAATTAGCTTGGGTTATTGACTTTTGAGGTTCATACTTTAGAGTATGATGTAGGCATAAGCTAGTTCATTTGTGGTTAATTGTCCTTGATGAGAATAATATCATACTAGTATGATTCATTTTGTATTGATATATCTATTTTGCTTCTACGATGCTTATAATTACAAAGGAGACGCTGCCAAATTTTATTTTGCTTAGGGTTCGGCTGTTGGTAGTGAAGTCCAGTAGCATCTCGCGGTGTTTGTGGATCTCGAGGTGTTACAGTAAGCTCACCCTTGTTGTACTCATATCCCACCAGGTCAATAACTAGTACCACTGGATGAGGCGCTTGAAGGATGATGTGATGAGTTCGTGAGTGGTCTAGTCCATCGTCTCCCAGTCAACTATGGTTGCTGGATCGATGTCTTCATATGATGTAATTGTTTATTTATTTTGTACAGAACTTTGTTATATATAAATTATGTGGCATTCATTTGTGTACCATGAGTCATCATATGTGTGAGACTTGATCCCAGCACACTTGGTGATTATTTCGCGCCCGGGTTTTGGACTCCTAAAACCCGGGTGTGATAGAAGTGGTATCAGAGGGATGTTGACTGTAGGACGAAACCTAGATAGAACTAGATAACCCTTACCTACTTACCTTTGCTACTCTGATTCTTTCTAAACTTACCTTAATATTTTCTCATCTATTGTTGCTTTACTCTGATTATTCTTACCTTTTCTTTTCTAAAGACCAAAGAGGATTTCACACTTTGAAATCCTGTACCTAAAGTGACCTCTAGGAATAAGACACCTACTCTTAGGAACAAAAACAAAATTGTTTTTGTAAATATTTATATGCTCGAGTGTTTGTTCTTATGATAACTGCTTGATTCGGTTCTTTGATTGAGTGTGATGGATTTTGGAGTAATATCCACAATTGCATCTACATATACATATAGGCATAAGTTAATAAATTCATAAGATAACTAAACAACCTAGATTATCCTTCATTAAAATATATCTACCTTAATAGATTCATCTTACTTGAATTGTTCATCTTATCCTAACCACTTTGCTTATCTCATCCTAGTGTAACAACCATGATCTAATCAAAATTAATTAGATCCTATCCAACCTAGGTTATACTAATCTAGTCTAGATCGCATCTAATCTACTATGATCCAATCTAAAGTGAGTTACCTAACAAGTTAGTTAGTCCTAGTGAAATAGAGTAGACCCTACTCCTACAAACATGTTATAACCTAAATTTGTACCTTAAACCAACTTGGCCTACATAACATGTTACATAACTTATCTAACCAATATCAAAGCAAACAACCAAACCAAATTCTGACTAATTTAAATCATAGCCACCTACTGAACTAGCTGCTCTACCTACTAAGGTGTTACCTACAAATCTATCTTAACCTCTTGTCCCTAACCCAGATGAAGACACCGAAGCTCGAGAAGGAAAAGATCACCCTCGTTAAGGAAGGAGAGAAGTCAAACTCGATCTTCAGATGCATTACCACCCAACTCAGAGTCCTTCCTCACCGTAAACTTTCTTACCCCAGGCTATTTTTCCCTAACATATCCATCTCTTATCCCACATAATAAGTGGCTAGATACCTATATTCTCCTGATTACCCATTAAGGATTATTATAAAAAGGGGACTCTTAATTTTGAACAAATGGGGAACTAAAAGCTAATTTACATACCAATCTTGCTATATCCCTTTTCTAACTAATCTCGAGGACGAGATTATTTTTAAGGGGGTAGAATTTGTAACACCTCGAAATATTATATTGTTAGTCTAGTAAAATTTTCCATGGATTGTGAATTAAAATACCTTTTAATAAGAATTTCGTTAGCTTTAGGGTTACATCTCTTAAAACAAATATGGTATAACAAAAAAATAAAAGTATCCCTGTATGATGTTAGTTTTTCTTTAAAAAATGTATTTACATGTACTCTCTAAAGAACTCTATACACTAAAAATGATTTTTACTAAAATACCTAATTCCTATTTTGTGTATAGATTGCATATTTTAAGTGTTTGTTTAAATAGGATAATAAATAAAATATAATTTTGCACCATGCTAGGATTTTGATTGTGCATTAAATTTGAACTCTTAAACTTTATCTTGGATTTGAATTTGAAATTTTTAAATCAAGAAAAGGAATAGAAACCAGAAAAGAATTTAGAAAAAGAAAAAGAAAAGAAAAGAAAAAGAGTTACTTGGCGCCTGGGCCTAAATCCCTGGAATTCAGCCCAATTCCTCTTTACCCACTTCAGGCGCCGGCCCATGTGCTTTCCACGCTCAACCAGCCCAGCTTCTATGACAGAACCTCCCCATGTCATTAGGCCCACCTACAGTTGTCCTTGTCCAACGGACCTCAGACAACCCTGTAGGTGCACCTAATCACTTGACAAGTTCAGTATCTGAATTCCTTACCTTCCCAAGAGCGTTTTATCCATCACGCAGACATTACAATTCATCGGAGATACGGAAATGCGGAAGCAGTTACAATAACTTACTTTTATTGAAAAGTAAGACAGAGTTAAATATTTACAGACCAGAACATAATATATGAGTGTTGAGTATTATTATTACAAACCAGGGGAGGCAAAAACTCCTCCCGAATAAGTAGTAAAAAGTTTTTAACGGAGGGCCTTCCCTCCCGTAGCTTTAGTCTTGGTTCTCTTCCTTTGGTACCACCTTTGAACAGAAGCAACAAAAGTTGGTTGCTTCCTCACCTAAAACAACATGGGACAAAGCCCTGAGTACGAAGTGTACTTTCGCAAGACTTACCCGACAAAGTAAAAAGACTCTCAAGGATATGCTGGCTTTAAGGGAGTCAAGGTAAGGCTTATCAAAAATCAATGACTCTGTTTGCAGAAATGCTTACTAATAGTGGATCCTTAAAAATCCAGTTTTATTTGTCAAGTTAAGTAAAATTACCTGCAACTAGAGTTCTTGCTACCCTAGTTCAATCACTTGACCTGTACTAGCCAATTTCTTAACAACCCTTCATCTTTACTGGATTTCTACGTATAGGTCAGTGACCAAGTCTTCATGTCCGCGAAGTTACAACGATCCGAATCGATTATACTCAGCTGAGGATCTCCAATCACACGACATATGTAGCACTTAACCCTTGCATATGTCAACTCGCCACCGAGGTTCTTAAGACCAGATCAGGTTCACGCCAACCGAGAGCACAGATACACCACCGTCCAGCCTCTTGCCACGGAGGGTAGACGCTACTCTCGCCATCTCTCCACGCCCATTGTGTGTTATCTTATTCTGGTATTAGTCTGCCCGAGGCAAAGCTTAACCATGACGAGGCATGTGACCAGTTAAAGGGTCCTCGGTCAGCAGGCCTACATCGGCACGGTCCTTAATCGACTCAGACGGAGACACTACACCGAGACTCTCTTCTCGTGCAAGTCACACGCCTGATCTCAGCTTTATGAACCCAAAACCCTACCCCCTGCCCTATGAACTTCACAACATTCCCACCCACTGAAGCATCACCTTTGTTTTAATGGTGAACCTATGAAGCTAACCCATGCTTCAATTTCAGCAGCCATGCTGTTAGTCGTTCAGAACGTGATCACCAGGGTCGTCTCGCCGCCATGACCATGAGCAAGCTCCAATATGTGTTGAATCCCTCAAATTGAGCGAGGGTTTTTGGCCAAATAGGTTGACACATCACATTTATGTGCTTATTACCTCAGGTTCGGACCACCTTCACCGTAGAATCGCAGCTCCGGTTTGTTGCTCGCCGTGGCTCAGTCTTGGTACTAGAGTGGAGAAGGAATAGAACTTGAGGGACCTTTTTGCACGATGTCAGTGACTCATCAAAAACCTGACGAGGACTCCTTCTTAGATCTTCGAACCGATAGGGGCTTTTGCGCAAATATCCGTCACGCGGTCGTAAGAGCGTGGACGGGCGCGTTTCACCTGTGGATGGGCTGACTTGGGCCGATTCTGGTCCAGTACTGTTCCTGTTTTTTTTCTTTTTCTTTTTCTGCCAGAGCTAAAACAATTCTAGAAAACTGTAGAAAAATGATAAAAATAACAAACCAATTTTGCTAGGTTTCTAATTTCCTATAGTATTTAATAAAAATAGTTTTATGATTTTTAGTCCAAATAGGAAATTATAGAGCATTTAAAATAGCCAAAAACCATGTTTCTGGATTTTTAGAGAATAAATAATAAATCCAAAATTCACTAAATTTTTAGGGTAATCTCTAAATAATATTTTAGAAGCCTTGGGTAGAGTTTGATATGATTTGGACCATGTTTGATGCTTAGAACCCAAAACCCTACCCCTGCCCTATGAACTTCACTATTGACTCCGGAAACCCTAAGTTCTTGGAGATCCGTGAAGGAAAGTTGTATTCAAGACTTTAGATAATAAACTTTTATTATCATTGCATCTTCATGAGCATTACATGAGCATTCATTATTATATTTGGCTATATCTAAAAAACGAAGAGGAAGTAGAAGAAGAAGCAAGGACACCACCACCACCACCTGAGGAACATCAGGCAGGCAGCTGTTTCTATTTTGATATCTGCAGGACCAAGCCTGATTCACCAGTAACACAAGGCAAGCCCTGGTGCATTTGCCACCTCCTTGTTACTTTTAAAATCTTTCTCACTTGCTTGATGCATTAGGTGATAGGAGTTGTGTGCTAAACCAATTCCTGCATTTCCTTCCTTGGATTTGATTATTTCTCCTCACATCCCTGTTTTACAAAAGGTTTTTCTTATGCTTAGCTCTGCTCTAGCAAAACAAAATGTTTTGTTTTCACAAAAGATGATGTGGCAAAGTGGGTGGGGTGTTTTTGAAAATAAAACTTGATGGTGGATCCATCATGGCCCATCGCTGCTCACAAAAATTTGCAACACGAGAACGAGTAGTTACTCCCTTGCTTATGTCACCAAGAATTTGATCCACCGGATGATCTATTTGAATGTTGGTGGTGGACTTGGGTTGGAGGTGCCTGTGGTACTCCTTCCTCCTCCCTTCTTTTCTTGTTCTTGTGCTCCCCCTGGATCAATGCCATCATCTTGATGTACTTGTTCCTCATCATGAGTTGGGGGCTACACCATAGTTGAGGAAGAGGGTTGATCTTACACTTATTGTTCTTGTGGTCGCACATTGCCTATTGCCTATAGCCATAGTCCTAATTGCGACGTTGGAACCTCATGTTCATCTATGTCATCAAGATCAACTTACTCTCTTTGAGAACCATTAGTCTCATCAAATACAACATCACTAGAGACTTCAACTAAACCTAAAGATTTGTTGAAGACTCTATATACCTTTGTATTTATGTCATAACCAAGTAAGAATTCTTCAACGACTTTGGAAGCAAACTTTGAATGCCTACCTTTCTTTACCAAGATGTAGCATTTGCTCCCAAATACACGAAAGTAAGAAACATTGTTGTCGGTACCCTAAAACTAGGGTACCCCTTACTATTGTATGAAGACGCAGTACCCACGCGGCTACCTTTAGTCGCGTGGTAAAAAGGTTGTACGTGGGACTAGGCTATGACTCGCCCAAGCGTCGGGCGACTACTCTGGGCCAGCAACAGCACCGACCTCACCACATGAGCAGATCTGGTACCACCGCGTGTCTAGAGAGCTGCACAATCTGGGGCATCACCAGCGGGCCCAGACCCCCATACGGAGGTGCCGGACCCCTGCATATACAGACCGGGCCTCCGGGTAAGGTCCAGGACCTCCACGGGCGCAAACCGGACCCTAGGATGGGATCCGGACCCCTCTGTGTGCGGTCTGGGCCGCTCACAGCAGGGTCCCGAGATTCTAGGACAGAGAATACCCTGGCCTTAATCAAGGCCAAGCGGGGGTCCAGAGCCGACACGTGTCCGGACCTTGTCGTATACGCTTCTGCTCCCCGCCCAGGAGGAGACCCGATGGTGTCGCCTGGCCTACTGCACGTGACGTAAGCCAACGGGTGGAGCCTGACGTAAGGCCTCTGGGCTACACGGCCTCTGCATTTAATGAGGATAAGGCGCGCCGCTCCATTCCACTGGCAGGCGGTGTGCTGCCTCTGCATTTATTGAGACCTGTCCATTCCACTGGCAGGCGGTGTGTCGTCTCTGCATTTAATGAGACCTGTCCGTTCCACAGGCGGCGTGCCTGTCCATTCCACTGGTAGGCGACACGCCCATACTACCGCGTGCACTACGCTCATCATTACTCGCATGTTACCAAGGAAGCAGCCGCTGCATATCAATAATGCGTGGACTGCGGACATCATGGCGCCCGGAGATTGGTCAGGAGTTACTTGCATCAGTTACTCCTATAATGTATTCCTTCCGTTATGCTCCTGGGCCCACATGTCGGGGCTCAGCATCCTTGTATGTGCCTCCCTTGAGCTATAAAAGGGAAGGCACACAACGTTACAAGGCAGACCAAGACCAGTTAGTCCCTGATGATTTATGTTATGGTCAAGTATATAAATCAAGGTCATAAGTGTATTTTCACCTGGGCTGTGTCCCGTGCCTATAAATAGGTGAACAGTACCCATGTACTGTTCACGCTGAATTGTAATCGTTGTCGCGCCAGCACCTTTGAGCAATGTAATGTAAATTCTTTTTATGTTCATACGTACATTATGAAATACATATGTGAATGAACTGGAAAACTGCATTCACTATTTCTATGTACTCTTATTATTATGAATGATGAAGGCAAGTCTTTCATGACCTTCGTCTGAAGATCATTATATCCAAGAGGAGATAATGCTTCGTAGGATGAAGATCCTTGACCTTTAATAATTGTGTTGCCTTGTCCTTGACTTACAGCATTTGAGAACAAGCGAAAAACAATAGGCATGACTATGAGAACAACCTTCGGGTTTTTAGGAAAGCACGAGCTATTAGAGAAAACAAGCAAATGCTATGATTAATGCACACAGGTCTCGATCCTCTTTATACACATGGTCCACGACGAGCGCGGGAAACAAGAAAAATTCAAAATTTAACTTATCGTTATAACCGGGTCCCACGTTATAGACTCTTACAAAGCTTTTTCGTTTTTCACTAACAAGCTCAGGGAATGTATTTTTTGGACCTTCGGCATAAGGCATTTGTTTGTCTCTCGGTCTGAGCTCGTTGTAAAGAAACGAACTAATACCACGAGGGGCTACTGTTGGGAGCCTTCTTCTTCCGAAGATCCTTAAAACACCAAGATAATAGTTGTTCTCTAGCCAATTTATTAGTGTTATAGATACATTTACCATAAGCATCTTTGGGCAAATCAAATGCAGACGAAGGTGCAAGCTTCAGATAGCATCATAAAGGAGTGAAAGATGAAGCTAGA
Source organism: Zea mays (assembly GCF_902167145.1). NCBI lineage: Eukaryota > Viridiplantae > Streptophyta > Magnoliopsida > Poales > Poaceae > Zea > Zea mays. The sequence continues at coordinate 223,031,484 of NC_050099.1, read as the reverse complement.
AAAACCCCCAAGCAGGTCTTCAAGAGTTTGCGTGCCAAGATGACAAAAGGAAAAACACGTATACCCTTCTTGTACGAAAATAGATCAAATGTATATGCTTAAGGATATAAATGTACTTTTACCAAAGACATGTTATGTGCCTATAAGTAGAGGAACGGTTTCATGCTTTAGGGGATCTTTTTTGGTTGATGGAAGAGCGGATGATCTCTTCTATGGAGGTGTTATTCCCCTTCATCTTGTAAGGTTCACAAAGCCAAAGGTATAAATGTAACCTCTGATTTAATATTGAAAGAAAATTGAAGGAAGTATGCAATGTTGGCAATATTACATGGAATGTTTGATATTCGTGTTTATGTTCTTCAAACTTATGTTTTTGCAAACATCATCTTTGTCAATTATTATCATTAACACCTTCGTCTTTAAATTCAATCTTTTCCTCAAGGAAGAAGGACTTGAAGACAAAAGTAGAAATCAACCTCAATGTGTTGCCTTATTCTTGGTCCCTCCGAGGAGCCAATAGAAACCTATTGCTTTCAACCAAAATATCATATGCGTATACCATTAAACATGCACCACAAGTAATAAGACTGTCTTCGGTGGCTCGTGTAAAATGGTGGACGCGAGCGGCACTGTAGATGACATTGTTTGCAGCGTGACGTTTGAAATAAAGGATGAGATAGTGGATTGAATAGGGCAGCTACTCTAGAACGTCTAAGATCCAGTTATAACAATTTGGTCCATTGCGTTGTGTCGATGCAGTGAAAGTATGCATTCGTCCTTGTGTCCCGTCTGTGTCTCGCTTGCGTCTGTGCGCTTTGTTTCACTACCGGAATCTGGCTATTTGCCTAGTCCTCGGCAATTTGCCGAGTGCTTTCTGTCGGACACTCAGCAAAGAACTCTTTGTCGAGCGCCACACTTGGCAAAGTCACACTCTCGGTAACGACCACCTTTACCGAGAGCAGGACTCTCGGCACAGGCAGACACTCGGCAAAAACCGCTTTGTCGAGTGTCAAACACTCGGAGAACGGAGACGCTCGGGAAAGCGCCCTCAGCAGCCGTCTATAGATGATGATTGTTACCTTTGCCGAGAGTCGGGCTTTGACTCTCGACAAAGAAGCTACTTTGCTGAGTCTCTCAAGGCTGACACTCGGCAAACTTTTCTTTGTTGAGTGTCTATCTTGGACACTTGGCAAAGTATGTTTTTATTTTTTTTTCTTTTCCCAACCAAACTTTTTGGGGTTTGTTTCTACACTATGTAGACTTACATGTTCCATTTTGGCACAACTATAAAAGTGTTTGCTATAACTATTAGATTTTATTCATTTAATTGAATTTCCTTGGATAATTCGGATTTGAACTGCAAGTCACTAGAAAAATGTAAAAGTGTGAATGCAAAAATGGTATCCATGTTATTTAGCACAAGTTACGACCGATTTAAGGAGCATACCAGAATTTTCGATCACCATGCACTAAACATGATCGTGAACTTGTCATCTAGTTGTTTAAAAATTGTATAAAACACAAACAAAGAAAGAAAATCATGAAACTTGTCCACATGTCATGATATCATATGTAGAGGATGTGATAAAAATTTGAGCAAGTTTCGAGAAAGTTATCGCGCACTATGTGAAGAATCCTAGTCGGTCTACATTGAAACTATATTATTTCATGTGTAGGCCACTTAGGTTTCAACACATAGTGCATCACAACTTTTTCAAAACATTCTCAATTTTTTATCACAGCCTCTACATATGATATCATGACATGTGGACTAGTTTTATGATTTTCTAACTTTGTTTGTGTTTTATACAATTTTTAAACAACTGGATGGCTAGTTCACGGTCATGTTTAGTCAGCATGGTGCTCAAAAATTCATGTCTGCTCCTTAAATCGGCAAAGTTCTTGTGTTATATAACATGGATACCATTTTTGCATTCACGGTTTTACATTTTCCGAGTGACTTGCAGTTCAAATCTGAATTATCCGAGGAAATTCAATTAAACGAACAAAATCTAATAGTTATAGCAAACACTTTTATAATTGTGCCAAAATAGGACATGTAAGTCTACATAGTGTAGGAACATACCACAAAAAGTTTGGTTGGGAAAAGAAAAAATAAAAATATACTTTCCCAAGTGTTCTAGGAAGGCACTCGGCAAAGTATTCTTTGCAGAGTGTCGTGCGGGGGACGCTCGGCAAAGTTGTATTCAAAACATTGAAGCAGTCTTTGCCAAGTGCTTGTCAGTGGGCACTCAGCAAAGATCGCTTTATCGAGTGCTAGATCACTAGCACTCGGCAAAGTAAATTTTTAAATTAAAAAAAATCTTTGTCGAGTGCTAGATCGCGGGCACTCGGCAAAGACGGTGTACATATCCCAAACCGACCGTATTCTCTTCACTCCTTCTCTACTCTCCTTCACTCCAGCGCCGCCGCCATACCGCCATCTTCGGCCGACCCGACACCACTGGCCACCGCGCCAGTCGTCCTCCCCACATCCGGCGAACGCCCCCGCACCTCCGACATCTCCGATGAACGCCTCCGTGCCTTCGCCATCCCCGGTCCCGACATCGCCCCCATCTCCGCCTCGCCACCGCCATCTCCGGCCACCTGCTGCTGCTAGCCACCTCCCCAGCCATATTTGTCGCCGAAGAACACCTCCATGGTCATCCCTGCCACTGACGCCCACCACACGACCATCCCCCGCCCCCGGTAAGTTTATTTAATTAAATTACATGTATGTAGTGAATGATTTACATTCTGACTTGTCATATATGTAGTGAATGGTTTACGAACGTACTAATGTAGCTAAAAAAGCAAAACATCTGGCAATTTGGAAAGAACATACTAGCATACATTGTGATCGTAACTAGAAACAATGGACTTTTATTAGTGGCTTATCATTTGTGCACCAAGAGCTTTGAATAATGCACGCATCTGGCCGTGGAAATATAATTACCATAGAAACATCTTCATTGTGATTGTCGGCCATCGTGTCGTTGATATATGTGTGGATGTCAGCCATCGTGCTGTTAGTTTTATTTGCAGGTTTTAGAAACCTCCTCATGCGGGGGGAGGTGCTGCCGAATTTTTTTGTTGACAGTTTGTCTTTTTTGCAGAGGTCTCCTACAGATGTGGGTCTTCCTGCACCGCGTCGCCACTGCACCGACCCGCCACTGCTTCGCTATTATGTATGTGATGATTATGTGATATCTATGATGTATATGTGATTATTATGTGATATATCTTTTGTTTGTTTGGATGGAATAGAAAAAACAAAACGGGTATACTGGTCAATTTGTCGAGTGTTACACTCGGCAAAGAGGTAATTTGCCGTGTGTCAAGGTCATAGGACTCGGCAAATAAGGCACACCTGGGCACCGGTAAAGCCTCTTTGTCGAGCGCTATGGCCTTGGCACTCGGCAAAGAAGCAAGCTTTGTCGAGTGCCTCTTAGTGCACTCAGAGAGAACTGACAAAAGGGCCCACCGGTGATCTCTTTGTCGAGTGCTCATCAGGCGGGCACTCGGCAAAGAGAGAGAGTATTTGTCGAGTGCCACCTAATATGCTCGGCAAAGGACCTGGTAAAGGGGCCCACATGGAGCTTCTTTGCCGAGTGTCTATACAGTGGACACTCGGCAAAGGCACCGTCGTCGTTACCTAGCGCCGTGATGGTGACTTTTCTTTGCCGAGTACTGAGTGACACTCGTTAAAGACATTGCCAAATGCCCGATAAAAAGTACTCGGCAAAGACGTCGTTCCCAATGTATAGTTCGCCGAGCTTTCTTTGTCGAGTGTCACACTCGGCAAAGCCTTCGCCCAGCATTTTCTAGGCTTTGTTGAGTGCTTCAGACACTCGGCAAAGCAGCCATTTCTGGTATTGTTTGTTTGCATCCTGTTCATCACCAATCAACACAATAGTATGAATAGCAATATATTCACAGTATTAACACACGTGCTAGAATTAAATAGCCTGAACTAGTATGCTACGACCGGATGCGCGGCTAGAAAGAGCGAGAAGGTGTCAAGGCCAGGGTATAGGAAGAAGGCTGAAGTATCGCTTTCACTTGCTCCTAGCTATATCCGGCCTCATATATATATGAACCTTGAAATGGTATTTTTACCTAAATTCTATTACGAGTTTACGACTTCGACATTCTATTTACACTAGTACAAAGAAGCTTTATAGTGACGGTTGTGAACCTATTTTCACTGGCATTTCTTAGAACCATTGGTGCTAGAGCGCAGTAGAAATCATTATTTTTACAGGTGGGTATCTAAGGACCGCAAGTGAAAATCGATTTCCGCTGGTGGTTGAGTTAAGAAAACCGCCAGAGGAAATCAATTTCCAGTTGCGATAGACGTAATAAAACCGCTAGTAAAAATTATTTTCAGAAACATTAAACATGTTTTGAAAACAGTAAAAAATTTATTTAAGGAGAGGACTCATCCCACCCACTTGTCTCTATCGAAGTCGCAAGTCGCAGCATTTTTCGCGCACGGTAGTTAGAAATCGAACCGCCGACCTCAACCTCGCGCGCACCCTCCACTACCACTCCGCCTATGTCATGCTTTGTGTCTAGATTGTAGTTTTTTCACATATTACAACCAACCGAGTGCAAATTCTTGTTTGAGACTGTAAATGAATTCAAATAAAAAAGTTATCAACTACAAAGTTGAATAACTTTTGAAGTTCTACAACTTTCATTTTGACACTTTTTTCATCCGAGATAGTTTGCAAAATTTGAATTTAAAATTTGATATACTTAGATTCAATTTTTGAGAACCAAAATCAGTCCAAATAAAAAAGTTGTCAACTATAAAGTTTCATAACTTTTAGAGATCTACAACTTTAATTTTAGTGGTTTCATCATACGAGGTCGTTTGAAAAACTCAAAAATTAAGGATAAAAATGATTTCTAGTGGTGATTCCTTAAGAAAACCGTATTTCTACTGGCGGTTCATAAGGAACCACCACTAGAAATAGCACAGGTGGTTGACAGCCAAATCAGTCTGTAAAAATATATCGCCCTGCAAGCTTTGAGCCTTTTTGTACTAGTGTTAATTTCGACTCACATATGGATCCATTCCATAGCTTGTATAGTACTACCTCTATTTTTATTTATTTGAAGTCACTCAGTTTAATTTTGTACTATTCGGTGACAAATAAAAACATATGGAGAGAGTATTTCTTTTGGGTATAACACCAAAACCACTTTTGTCCATTTGCGAGGAAGACATTCCTGCCTATAATCCGTTGGCGCCGATTCAGGTGCCAATCACTATGTTGAGAACCGGCAGCGGTGCGCTCTGCGTAGGCACGGACGGTACGTAGCCAGGGGGCGGACGGTCTGCGACCTGGCACAGAGGCTAGCGTTCCTGCCTGACGGGTCGGACGGTCCGCGCCTGTAGGCCGGACGGACCGCTCGTGCGTAGGGGCGGCGGAGTTCGCCGGCATTGCCTGGATCTCACTCCCGGGAGGGACCCCGTCGGGGAGGAGAGGTCCTAGGCTTTGTCTATGGTCAGCAGACCGACCTAGACACCTCTAACCGACGTAGAGCCGAAGAGAAGCGGAGAATTTCGGGATTGAGAGGCTATACTAGAACTAAACTAGAGCTACTCCTAAATGTACAAGATAAAATGCAAATTGTATTGATTGTAGGTTCGATTGTTTTTTCCCAATCGGCAGTATTCCTCTATATTTATAGAGGAGGGGTCTGGACCCGTTACAAACCAATCTCCTGAGTTAATTCCACGAATTTAGCTAACAACCGTCGCAAGAAACTCGGAACCCTAACTGGCTCTGTGCGCGCGTGGACCGTACGCGCTACTGACATGGACCGTCTGCCCTGCATATTTTGGTGCTCAACATATGCCCCCTGCCTTTTGGCAGCTGAGCAAACCAAAAACAACTAACTCGATGCGATCACATCAGTTTTCTTAGGCATCTTTGAAAGTCGCCTAGAGGGGGGTGAATAGGGCGAAACTGAAATTTGCAAAATTAATCACAACTACAAGCCGAGTTAGCGTTAGAAATATAATCGAGTCCGCGAGAGAGGGTGCGAAAAAAATCGCAAGCGAATAAAGAGTGTGACACGCAGATTTGTTTTACCGAGGTTTGGTTCTTGCAAACCTACTCCCCGTTGAGGTGGTCACAAAGACCGGGTCTCTTTCAACCCTTTCCCTCTCTCAAACGGTCCCTCGGACCGCGTGAGCTTTTCTTCTCAATCACTTGGAACACAAAGTTCCCACAAGGATCACCACACGATTGGTGTCTCTTGCCTCAATTACAAGTGAGTTTGATCTCAAGAAAGAATGAGAAAGAATGAGAAAGAAAGCAATCCAAGCGCAAGAGCTCAAAAGAACACGACAAATCACTCTCACTTAACACTAAAGCTTTTGTGGAATTGGAAGAGGATTTGATCACTTGGGTGTGTCTTGTATTGAATGCCTAGCTCTTGTAAGTAGTTGGAAGGTGGAAAAACTTGGATGACTTGAATGTGGAGTGGTTGGGGGTATTTATAACCCCAACCACTAAACTAGCCGTTTGGTGGAGGATGTCTGTCGCATGGTGCACCGGACAGTCCGATGCACACCGTACAGTGTCCGGTGCGCCAGCCACGTCACCAGGCCGTTGGGTTCCGACCGTTGGAGCTCTGACTGCTGGGCCCGCTTGGATGTCCGGTGGCACACCGGACATGTACTATAGAGTGTCATGTGCGCCACTTCACGTGTGCCTGACTTCTGTGCGCTCTGGCGCGCATTAATTGCTTCTGCAGGTGACCGTTTGCGCGAAGTAGTCGTTGCTCCGCTGGCTCACCGGACAGTCCGGAGTGCACCGGACATGTCCGATGAATTATAGCGGAGCGGATTCCCGAAGCTGGCGAGTTCAAAGTCACTATCCTCTGGAGCACCGGACACTGTCCGGTGTACACCGGACAGTCCGGTGAATTATAGCGGAGCACCTCTGAGTTTTCCCGAAGGTGAAGAGTTTGGCTTGAAGTCCCCTGGTGCACCGGACACTGTCCGGTGGCACACCGGACAGTCCAGTGCGCCAGACCAGGGCACACTTCGGTTATCCCTTGCTCTCTTTGTTGAACCCATTTCTTGGTCTTTTTATTGGCTAAGTGTGAACCTTTGGCACCTGTATAACTTATACACTAGAGCAAACTAGTTAGTCCAATTATTTGTGTTGGGCAATTCAACCACCAAAATCATTTAAGAACTAGGTGTTAGCCTAATTCCCTTTCAATCTCCCCCTTTTTGGTGATTGATGCCAACACAAACCAAAGCAAGTATAGAAATGCATAATTGAACTAGTTTGCATAATGTAAGTGCAAAGGTTGCTTGGAATTGAGCCAATATAACTACTCATAAGATATGCATGGATTGTTTCTTTTATTTTTAACATTTTGGACCACGCTTGCACCACATGTTTTGTTTCTGCAAATTCTTTTGTAAATCCTTTTCAAAGTCCTTTTGCAATATAGTAGTCAAAGGTAAATGAATAAGATTTTGAGAAGCATTTTCAAGATTTGAAATTTTCTCCCCCTGTTTCAAATGCTTTTCCTTTGACTAAAACAAAACTCCCCCTAGATGAAATCCTCCTCTTAGTGTTCAAGAGGGTTTTAAGATATTAGTTTTGAAAAAACTACTTTCCCTTTTTGAAAACATTAAGGTACCAATTTGAAATTCACCAATTGAAAATCCTTAGTTTTAAAATATAGGTGGTGGTGCGGTCCTTTTGCTTTGGGCTCATGCTCTCTCCCCCTTTGGCATAAATCGCCAAAAAACGGAGTCATTAGAGCCCTTGAAATTACTTTCTCCCCCTTTGGTAAAAGACATAGGAGTGAAGATTATACCAAAGACGGAGAGTTGCCCGGAGCGACGGCGAAGGATGAGTTACGGAGTGGAAGCCTTTGTCTTCGCCGAAGACTCCAATTCCCTTTCAATATACCTATGACTTGGTTCGAAATTCACTTGAAAACACATTAGTCATAGCACATGAAAGAGACATGATCAAAGGTATATGAATGAGCTATGTGTGCAAATCAACAAAAGAAGTTCCTAGAATCAAGAATATTTAGCTCATGCCTAAGTTTGTTAAAGGTTTGTTCATCAAGAGGCTTGGTAAAGATATCGGCTAAATGATCCTTAGTATTAATGTATGAGATCTCGATATCTCCCTTTTGTTGGTGATCCCTTAAAAAGTGATACTGAATGGCTATGTGTTTAGTGCGGCTATGCTCGACGGGATTATCCGCCATGCGGATTGCACTCTCATTATCACATAGAAGAGGAACTTTGGTTAATTTGTAACCGTAGTCCCTAAGGGTTTGCCTCATCCAAAGTAGTTGCGCACAACAATGTCCTACGGCAATATACTTGGCTTCGGCGGTAGAAAGAGCTACGGAATTTTGCTTCTTTGAAGCCCAAGACACCAAGGATCTTCCCAAGAACTGGCAAGTCCCCAATGTGCTCTTTCTATTTATTTTACACCCCGCCCAATCGGCATCCGAATAACCAATTAAATCAAAAGTGGATCCTTTAAGATACCAAAGCCCAAACTTAGGAGTATAAACTAAATATCTCAAGATTCATTTTACGGCCGTAAGGTGAGCTTCCTTAGGGTCGACTTGGAATCTTGCACACATGCATACGGAAAGCATAATATCCGGTCGAGATGCACATAAATATAGTAAAGAGCCTATCATCGACCGGTATACCTTTTGATCCACGGACTTACCTTCCGTGTCGAGGTCGAGATGCCCATTGGTTCCCATGGGTGTCTTGATGGGTTTGGCATCCTTCATCCCAAACTTGCTTAGAATATCTTGAGTATACTTCGTTTGGCTTAGGAAGGTGCCCTCTTGGAGTTGCTTCACTTGAAATCCTAAGAAATACTTCAACTCCCCCATCATAGACATCTCGAATTTTTGTGTCATGATCCTACTAAACTCTTCACATGTAGATTCGTTAGTAGACCCAAATATAATATCATCAACATAAATTTGGCATACAAACAAATCATTTTCAAGTGTTTTGGTAAAGAGTGTAGGATCGGCCTTTCCGACTTTGAATCCATTAGTGATAAGGAAATCTCTAAGGCATTCATACCATGCTCTTGGGGCTTGCTTGAGCCCATAAAGCGCCTTAGAGAGTTTATAAACATGGTTAGGGTACTAAATATCTTCAAAGCTGGGAGGTTGGTCAACATAGACCTCTTCCTTGATTGGTCCATTGAGGAAGGCACTCTTCACGTCCATTTGATAAAGCTTGAAGCCATGGTAAGTAGCATAGGCTAATAATATGCGAATTGACTCAAGCCTAGCTACGGGTGCATAGGTTTCACCGAAATCCAAACTTTCGACTTGGGAGTATCCCTTGGCCACAAGTCGGGCTTTGTTCCTTGTCACCACACCATGCTCGTCTTGCTTGTTGCGGAAGACCCATTTGGTTCCTACAACATTTTGATTAGGACGTGGAACTAAATGCCATACCTCATTCCTAGTGAAGTTGTTGAGCTCCTCTTGCATCGCCACCACCCAATCCGAATCAAGAAGAGCTTCCTCTATCCTGTGGGGCTCAATAGAGGAAACAAAAGAGTAATGCTCACAAAACTGTGCAACACGAGATCTAGTGGTTACCCCCTTATGAATGTCGCCGAGTGTTGGGGACTTGTTCTCAAATGCTATGAATTAAGAACAAGGCAACATAAAATGTTAAATATCAAAGCCCTTCGTTCTTCGAAGCATTATTTCCCCTTGGATATAATGGATTTCGGACGAAGGTTATGAAGGTCACACCTTCATAATCATAATAAAAGATAAGAAAAGATTTATGCATAAAATACGGAAAATAACATGATTACTTTGAACATTATTATTAATTTATTTCTATTTATTTTACTTATATAAACAATAACAAATTACAAATGTACCTTCTGCTTGAAGGAAAGTAAGGGTACAAGCGAGATGCCAATGCCAAGTCAGCGTGAACAGTACGGGAGTACTGTTCATCTATTTATAGGCACGGGACACAGCCTATGTAAAATTACATTAATGCCCTTTGCTTTTATCAATAACTCTATAGTAATTCTCCGAGGTCTAATTTGGCTTTTCATCTTTAAGTCGGTTCCCCTTTTCTGCTGTCATGCCGAAGCTTTTCTGCACACAGCTTCGTGATCGTTTCATCCTTCGTCACGATCGTCTTCCATTTCAGTCAGGCTTCGTCTTGACCATGCTTTTGTATATCCGCAACCTGATTCCGAAGATACCTGCTCGCATACTTGGAAAACATTGTCAAATTATGTTTTTGAGGACCTTCGGAAGCCGAAGGCCCCCAACAGTAGCCCCTCGCAATATTAATTTGCTGTAATAATAAATTCATATTGCGATATGGACGAAGGCCTTAAGCCGAAGGTCCGAAAAAACACCTTCTCTTTGCTAGAATAGCAACAGTCTTTGACAAGCGGGACCCTCCAGTTTTCAACGCACTGGGTGTATAAATAAGAGCTCATCCTGAGTTTATTTGGCACGCTCTCTTGCCAACTGCTTTTACTCACCCAACTATTAGCCTGCGCGCAACTACACTTGCTTGGCCTTTTGGATTTTTAAGCTTCGGTTTCGAGAGCACTTTCTCAGCGTTTGCAAGGATGTCTGAGGATAAAAAAGCAGTTAGTGATTCGAAGCTAAGTCTTTCTGAGGAGATGCATCTGGGCTTTCTTCAATCAATGTCGAAGACTAATACAGAGAAGATTACTAAAGAAATTTTGGAGGGTTTGTCTGAAGGTACTGGTGACAGTGACAGTTATGATGTAGAAAGTGGGGGCGAAGACTCCGAAGATCGATCATGGCGACCGAGTCACACAGTCTTCGGCAAATCGAGCATTAAGCAGAGTCATCTTGATACCATGAAAGGAAGGTATTTTCGAGACATGTCTATTGTGAGGGCGGATATTGGGGAGAAAACTGTGCCTACTCCCGAAGAAAATGAAGTCGTGGTATTCCGAAGCTTCTTGAAAGCTGGACTACGATTTCCCTTAAGCAGTTTTGTTGTGGAAGTACTGAAGGTTTTTGAAGTCTACCTTCACCAACTCACTCCTGAATCAATCATAAGGATGGGCATCTTCGTCTGGGCTGTGAGGAGCCAAGGTTTGGAACCAAATGTAAAAGTTTTTGCAACATACATGAGTTGTTGTATGAGACGAAACCTTGGGGCAAAGAGCAGTATCACAACAATTTTGGCTGCTACAGCTTCGGCGCCCGATCTGGGTCAAGTTGCCCCGTGCCAACCTTTTGGAAATAATGGCCCGGCAACTGGATGACAGAATGGTTTTATGTGAAGAATGATTTAAAAATCCGGGAAGATATTAAAGGTATCATTATGCGCCCTGTTTGGCAACGCTTCGGCCTTCGGAAGCCGAAGGTGGTGATGGATGAAACAGCCGAAGAATGCCAAAGAGCCTTCGGCGCAGTGTGTTCTTTTATTGAGACAAGGGATTTAATGCAAGAACATATTGCCTTCAGAGTATGGCCACTTGCAGATAACTTGGAAATGCCGAAGGAAACCGTTAAAGAACCTGACGAAGGTGGACTAGTCAGGCTAAAATACACATTCAAGTACGGAGATAAATTCGTTGAGCCAGATGATGACTGGCTAAAAAGCATTGAGACTGTAAGTGATGAACTGCTTGGGGTATACTCAAAGGCCGAAGATACTGCATTATCAGCGGCCTTCGGAGGCCGAAAGAAGAAGAGGCTCAACCGAGTATTTGACGCAATTGGGTTTGTCTACCCCGACTACCATTATCCAGTGCGGGGTCAAAAAAGAAAGAATACTTCCTCTGCGAAGGAAACTACTTCAGCCGCTCCTAGTGAGCCGGCGCCGAAGAGGAAAAGGGTAAAGGTTCTCACACACCGGCCACGTTATATTGAACTGGCCACAGTGCCTGAATTCGCCGGTGAGACCTCTTCGGCCACTGACGCTAAAGAATCAACACTGCTGCCAGAAATCGAAGAGTTGGCCGAAGTGCCAGCAACAGAAAAGATAGAAGAACCAAGGACTGAAGAAGCAAAAACATTAGAAGTTTTAAGTCCTTCAGCAAAAATTGGGACAGGAAAAAGACAGAAGGGTCCAACAGTGACCCCGAAAAGAAAAAGGATGGTTAATGTGTTAGATGTTTTGGAGACAATTAAATCTTCAAGCATAACTCCAAAGAAAACTGTTGAAACTTCTGAAGTGTCTACTGAAGCCTTTGTTGCTGAAGCTTCGAAGCAACAATTTGAAACTGAAGCTGGGCCTTCAGAGCCCACCAAGGTAAAACCTTTGGAAACTGAAGAAACAAAAATTACAAAGGCAGCATTGGAAGCCGAAAAAATAAAAATGTCAGAGCCAATTTTGGTTGAAGAAATTGACACTGCTGCCCCCGAAGCACCTTCCAAAATATGCGATTATATTGTGCGACATGCTTCGGGGAAGAAATTATCTGAAGAAGAGATTTTTGAAGCTAATCACTATGCCAGAGAACTGAAATATCCGAAGGGGGCACTAGTGTTCAATGGGACAGACGAAGATGACTTTCTATACTGCCTCCCTGACAACAAAGAATTATCTGTCTGTCGGGAGATGGCTAGAAGTATGGGGTTTCCGAAGCTTGAAGCTGGACTCTGCGCTATGACGAAGGACGATCTTGCGGATAGCCTTGCATATAATAGTCTGATGGTGTGAGAATTGTGTATTTGGAAATTTACAATTTTTTAATCATTCTTTTATTCTTATACTAATTCTTTTTTCATATAGGGTTTAATACTGAGCAACGCTTTGAGAGCGCAAAAGAATGCCGAAGACGAGAGCTATAATATTGCTTTCAACAACCTACGAGCAGAGGTTATCAAGCTGAGGAACGAAGCTTTGGAAAAAGATAAAATTCTGCTTACACTAGTGGATAAAATAAAAGAAGACGGAGCTACCTCTAAGGCTCAAGCTGAAGCCCAAAAACGTGAAATTCAGGATCTTCAGAAACAACTGGCCAGAGCTAAAGAAGAACACATACTAGAAGAAACAAAACGAGAACTTAGTGATCAATGGGCAAATCATTTGGAAATAAATGTTGAAGAGCTTCGTGCTTCCAAGAAAAGGTACTATGATAAATCCATAGAATGTGTTAAGAAGATAAAATCCAGCTTCACCAGCGTTGGCGCATTCTCTAGCGAAGAAAATTTCACAAGGGGGAATCCAGAAGGCCCGATTGAGTGGATCAGTCACGAAGCTGAGGCCAAACACAAGTCTTTGACCCCTTGTGCTTGCCCCCAACATACTTGGCAACTACCTTGCCGGATTTGTTAGTTAAGACATATGATGCATCAAAAGTTTTAAATGAAATGTCATGATCATTTGATGCACTAGGAGTTTTATTTTTAGGCAACTTAGAACGGGTTGGTTGCCTAGAACTAGATGTCTCACCCTTATAAATAAATGCATGGTTAGGGCCAGAGTGAGACTTCCTAGAATGAATTCTCCTAATTTTGCTCTCAGGATAGCCGGCAGGATACAAAATGTAACCCTCGTTATCCTGAGGCATGGGAGCCTTGCCCTTAACAAAGTTGGACAATTTCTTAGGAGGGGCATTAAGTTTGACATTATTCCCCTTTTGGAAGCCAATGCCATCCTTGATGCCAGGGCGTCTCCCACTATAAAGCATACTGCGAGCAAATTTAAATTTTTCATTTTCAAGTTCATGCTCGGCAATTTTAGCATCTAGTTTAGCTATATGATCATTTTGTTGTTTAATTAAAGCCATGTGATCATGTATAGCATTAATATCAACATCTCTACATCTAGTGCAAATAGAAGTATGTTCAACGGTAGATGTAGAGGGTTTGCAAGATTTTAATTCTACAACCTTAGCATGCAATATATCATTTTTACTTCTAAGGTCGGAAATGGTAGCATTGCAAACATCAAAATCTTTAGCCTTAGCAATTAATTTTTCATTTTCATTCCTAAGACTAGCAAGAGATATGTTCAATTCTTCAATCTTAGCAAGCAAATCGTCATTATCATTTCTAAGATTGGGAATTGGAACATCACAAGCATTAGAATCAACCTTAGCTAACAAATTAGCATTCTCATTTCTAAGGTTGTCTATAGTTTCATGGCAAGTGCTTAGCTCACTAGATAGTTTTTCACATTTTTCTACTTCTAGAGCGTAAGCATTTTTAACTTTAACATGCTTCTTGTTTTCTTTAATAAGGAAGTCCTCTTGGGTGTCCAAGAGATCATCCTTCTCATGGATAGCACTAATCAATTCATTTAATTTCTCTTTTTGTTGCATGTTTAAGTTGGCAAAAAGAGTACGCAAATTATCTTCCTCATCACTAGCATTATCATCGCTAGAAGACTCATATCTAGTGGAGGATTTGGATTTAACCTTCTTCTTTTTGCCGTCCTGTGCCATGAGGCACTTGTGGCCGACGTTGGGGAAGAGAAGTCCCTTGGTGACGGCGATGTTGGTGGCGTCCTCGTCGTCGGAGGAGTCGCTAGAGCTTTCGTCGGAGTCCCACTCGTGACAAACATGGGCATCGCCGCCCTTCTTCTTGTAGTACCTCTTCTTCTCCTTTCTTCTCCCCTTTTTGTCGTCGCCCCTGTCACTGTCACTAGATAGTGGACATTTTGCAATAAAATGACCGGGCTTACCACATTTGTAGCAAACTTTCTTGGAGCAGGGCTTGTAGTCTTTCCCCCTCCTTTGCTTGAGGATTTGGCGGAAGCTCTTGATGACGAGCGCCATTTCCTCGTTGTCGAGCTTTGAGGCGTCGATTGGTTGTCTACTCGGTGTAGACTCCTCCTTCTTCTCCTCTGTCGCCTTGAATGCGACCGGTTGTGCTTCGGACGTGGAGGGATCATCTAGCTCGTTGATTTTCTTTGAGCCCTTGATCATATACTCAAAGCTCACAAAATTCCCGATTACTTCCTCGGGAGTCATTAGTGTATATCTAGGATTACCACGAATTAATTGAACTTGAGTAGGGTTAAGGAAAATAAGTGATCTAAGAATAACCTTAACCATCTCGTGGTCATCCCACTTTTTGCTCCCGAGGTTGCGCAGTTGGTTCACCAAGGTTTTGAGCCGGTTGTACATGTCTTGTGGCTCTTCTCCTTTGCGAAGCCGGAAGCGACCGAGCTCCCCGTCGATCGTCTCCCGCTTGGTGATCTTGGTTAGCTCATCTCCCTCGTGCGCGGTTTTGAGCACGTCCCAAACTTCCTTGGCGCTCTTTAATCCTTGCACCTTGTTATACTCCTCCCGACTTAGAGAGGCGAGGAGTATAGTTGTGGCTTGGGAGTTGAAGTGCTCAATTTGGGCAACCTCGTCTTCATCATAATCCTCATCCCCTACGGATGGTACCTGTGCTCCAAACTCAACAACATTCCATATACTTTTGTGGAGTGAGGTTAGGTGAAATTTCATCAAATCACTCCACCTAGCATAATCTTCACCGTCAAAGGTTGGCGGTTTGCCTAATGGAACGGAAAGTAATGGAGTATGTTTAGGAATGCGCGGGTAGCGTAGGGGGATCTTACTAAACTTCTTGCGCTCATGGCGCTTAAAAGTTATGGAGGGCGCGTCGGAGTAGGAGGTAGAAGGTGATGAAGTATCGGTCTCGTAGTAGACCACCTTCCTCATCTTCTTTTTCTTGTCGCCACTCCGATGCGAATTGTGGGAAGAGGCTTTCTTCTCCTTCCCCTTCCCTTTGTTGCGGGACTCTTCCGATGTAGCCTTCCCGTGGCTTGTAGTGGGCTTGTCGCCGGTCTCCATCTCCTTCTTGGCGTGATCTCCCGACATCACTTCGAGCGGTTAGGCTCTAATGAAGCACCGGGCTTTGATACCAATTGAAAGTCGCCTAGAGGAGGGTGAATAGGGCGAAACTGAAATTTACAAAATTAATCACAACTACAAGCCAGGTTAGCGTTAGAAATATAATCGAGTCCGCGAGAGAGGGTGCAAAACAAATCGCAAGAGAATAAAGAGTGTGACACGCGGATTTGTTTTACCGAGGTTCGGTTCTTGCAAACCTACTCCCCGTTGAGGTGGTCACAAAGACCGGGTCTCTTTCAACCCTTTCCCTCTCTCAAACGGTCCCTCGGACCGAGTGCGCTTTTCTTCTCAATCACTTGGAACACAAAGTTCCCACAAGGATCACCACACGATTGGTGTCTCTTGCCTCAATTACAAGTGAGTTTGATCTCAAGAAAGAATGAGAAAGAAAGCAATCCAAGCGCAAGAGCTCAAAAGAACACAACAAATCACTCTCGCTTAACACTAAAGCTTTTATGGAATTGGAAGAGGATTTGATCACTTGGGTGTGTCTTGTATTGAATGCCTAGCTCTTGTAAGTAGTTGGAAGGTGGAAAAACTTGGATGACTTGAATGTGGAGTGGTTGGGGGTATTTATAACCCCAACCACCAAACTAGCCGTTTGGTGGAGGCTGTTTGTCGCATGGTGCACCGGACAGTCCGGTGCACACCGGACAGTGTCCGGTGCGCCAGCCACGTCACCAGGCCGTTGGGTTCCGACCGTTGGAGCTCTGACTGCTGGGCCCGCCTGGATGTCCGGTGGCACACCAGACATGTACTGTAGAGTGTCCGGTGCACCACTTCACGCGTGCCTAACTTCTGTGCGCTCTGGCGCGCATTAATTGCTTCTGCAGGTGACCGTTGGCGCGAAGTAGTCGTTGCTCCGCTGGCTCACCGGACAGTCCGGAGTGCACCGGACATGTCCGGTGAATTATAGCGGAGCGGATTCCCGAAGCTGGCGAGTTCAGAGTCGCTCTCCTCTAGAGCACCGGACATTGTCCGGTGTACACCGGACAGTCCGGTGAATTATAGCGGAGCGCCTCTGAGTTTTCCCTAGGGTGAAGAGTTTGGCACACTGTCCGGTGCGCCAGACCAGGGCACACTTCGGTTAGCCCTTGCTCTCTTTGTTGAACCCATTTCTTGGTATTTTTATTGGCTAAGTGTGAACCTTTGGCACCTGTATAACTTATACACTAGAGCAAACTAGTTAGTCCAATTATTTGTGTTGGGCAATTCAACCACCAAAATCATTTAAGAACTAGGTGTAAGCCTAATTCCCTTTCAATCTTGCCACATACTAGGATGGTACTGCTTGAGGAAACGTCCATTTAACGCCTTAGGCAAGTCTTTTCCTTGTAATGTTTGCAACAAGTAGGAATTACCGGACATCACCTGCGTGACCTTGTAAGGTCCTTCCCAGCTTGGCGACCACTTCCCAAACTTCTAGTATTTATTCCTTAGAGGCAACATAGTCCTCCATACCAGGTCCCCTACCTGAAACGATTTATCCTTGACCTTCTTGTTGTAAGCTTTGGAAACTATGATCTTGTCCTTCTCTATCTCTCCTAAAGTTGTGAATCTCTTATCGGTCACTTCATCAATATTTTACATCATTGAATTATAATAATCACCGATAGTTAGATCATTTTTCTTAGCGAACCTGACAGCAATTAAACTTATTTCCAAAGGCAACACTGCTTCCTGCCCATAGACAAGCTCAAATGGATATACTTTAGTAGCACGGTGTTTAGATATCCTATGAGCCCATAAAGCTTCGAACAAAATTCTATGCCACTGTTTAGGATGATTAGATATTTTCTTTTTTATTAGGCTAATCAATGTTCTATTACTAGACTCGACATGCCCATTGGCCTGAGCATAATATGGAGAAGAATTGAGCATTTGATTTTATATAATTCAGCGACCTCACGTACCTCCTTTGACATGAAAGAAGCCCCCCTAGTCTGTAGTTAAAGTCTAGGGAATGCCGAATCTATGAATAATATGCTCAGTTATGAACTCAATTATCTCCCTTTATGTCATGTTCTTCAGAGCAATGGCTTCAGTCCATTTAGTAAAGTAGTCAGTGGCAACTAACACAAACAGATGCCCCTTTGATGATGAAGGATGGATTTCTCCTATAAACCCCAATCCCCATCCTCTGAAAGGCCAAGGTTTAATCATAAGATGTAATTCGGCTGCAGGGATCATCTATAAGTCATCAAATTTTTGACATACTTGGCATCCTTTGTAGTACTTGAAACAATCGGCTATCATGTTAGGCCAATAGAAGCCAGATCTTCACAATGACCACTTCATCTTTCATGCTGATTGATGGGTACCACAAATTCCTTCATGTACTTCAGCCATGGCTAATATAGCACCACATGGACCAAAGCACTTAAGCAGGACATCATCGACCGTTCGGCGGTAGAGTTCATCACTCATTAAAACATACTTGAAAGTTGTACATCGAACGTTCCTATCCGTCCTAACACTGGGATTTCGTAGATAATTAATTATGGGTGTCCTCTAATGCTTGCATCGACTTTATTACCAGCCAAATCAATTTGGAGAACTTTCCTGGCAAAGTCGGACGACCCGGCTCCCACACCCGGACAGTCCGAGACCTAGGAATCTAGCGCAACACCGGTTATCAGATTTTCAATGTTGTGAAATTTCCCTCGCTTTATCTGATAACCGGATGTATCTTGCGCTAAATTGTTAGCTCTGCAGTTTTCAACCCTGGATATGTGCTGGATGCTGAATTCGTCAAAAGAATGAATTATGCCCCAACATTTTTCAAGATAACTATTTAGAGTACCATCTAAACATTGATACCCTTCTAATACCTATTGGACAACCAGCTGAGAATTACCAAATGCCTTCACATGTTTTACTCCCATATAGTTTAGAAGCTCCAAGCCAACAAAAGGGCCTCATATTCGGCTTGATTGTTAGTGCAATAAGTTTTTAATCGGTAAGAGAAGTCGAAGTAGGCATTACTTGGTGAAACAAGTATGATACCAATTCCTTGTCCTTCATTACAAACCGATCCATCAAAATATAAAGTTTAGGGAGTAACATCGAGGTATGATATGTTTAGTTTATGAGTATCATCAATCCGATGTTCTGCAATAAAATATGCTACGACCTGTCCTTTCATAGATTTTAATGGTTCATAGGCCAAGTCATATTCTATAAGTGCATAAGCCCATTTACCAATTCTACTGCTCATAATCGGGTTTTGCAACATGTATTTGATCGCATTGGTTTGACCAGAAACAATGCAATGACTAGATAGCAAATAACACCTACATTTGGTGCAGGCATAAAACAAGCATAGACATAACTTCTCAATGAAAGTGTACCTTGTTTCAGCGTCCACCAGCCTCTGACTTAGGTAGGTTACCACATGCTCCTTTCCTTCAGTTTCTTGCGTCAGAACAGCTCCAATAACTTTATCTTCGGGTACAATGTATAATCTAAATGGTACTCCTAGCTATGGTGCTTTTAATATGGGAGCCGAAGACAAATATCTTCTAATAAGGTCAAATGCTTCTTGTTGTTTTGCCCCTAGGTGAATTCGGCATCATTTTTAAGCCAAAGGATAGGAGTGAAGGCATTGATCTTCCCGGCTTGATTAGAAATAAACCTTTGTAAATAATTTACCTTGCCGAGGAACTTTTGCATTTCAAGCTTACATGTCGGAGGTCCCACATTCCGAATGGATTTAATTCGGTCATGGTCTATCTCTATACCATGTCCATGAATGATGAATCCTAAGAACTTACCAGCCGACACTCCAAAAGCACATTTACTGGGTTAATTTTTAGACCATACCGACACATTTTATCAAAGGCTTTGCGTAAATCAGCTATATGAGAACTAAACTCAACTGATTTGACTACGATATCATCAATGTAGACTTCCACAGTGTTTCCCAACAACTCGTGAAAGATCAAATTCATAGCCCTCTGATAAGTGGCACCAGCATTTATCAGACCAAATGTCATGACAACCCACTTAAATAAATCAATAAAGCCTGGACATATAAAGGCCGTTTTGGACACATCTTCTTTGGCCATGAAAATCTGATTATATCCGGCATTACCATCAAGAAAGCTGATAATTTTTTTCCTGACGCATTATTGATCAACGTGTCGGCTATCGACATGGGATATTCATCTTTAGGAGTTGCTCTATTCAAATTGCGAAAATCAATGCATACTCTGAGCTTACCTGATTCTTTCTTCTCCACCGGCACAATATTGGAGACCCACTCCGCGTATCTGCAAGGTCTAAAAACTTAGCTTCTAGCAGCCGGTGAATTTCGTCCTTTATTCATGTGAGTAAGTCTGGATGAAATGTTCTAGCTTCCTGCTTGAAAGGTCTGAAACCGGACTTAATAGGCAGCTGATGCTCTACTATCTCTCGGCTTAATCTTGGCATCTCATTGTAATTCCATGCAAAGCAATTAGAATACTCTTTTAATAGACCGATCATTTCATTTCTAGGATCGGTCTCCAGGGTCTTGTTCACAAAAGTCGACCTCGGAGTTTTACCATCTCCTATGTCAATCTCCTCTAAAGGATCGGCCGATGTAAACCCCTGTCCTAACTCGTAGAGATCCCTGAATTCCTCTATTAGGCTTCCCTCAGAGGAACTAGATGGTCTCTGCGTGGCTGTGGACCGTCCGGTCTCGGAGACCGAACCGTCCGTGACACTAGAATCATGTTGCGACGCTTGCCCGACCTTAAGGGCCGAACCATCCTGCGAAAGACCGGACCATCTGGCCTCAGGGGCCGGACTGTCTGCGACCTGGGACATGTTTCTTATGAGTGTACTCATCATTTAAACTTCACTTGGGATTCAGCCGATCTTCCATCGGCTCTAGCAATACAGGGGTGAAGCCTTTCCTATCAATACTTATGAATTGATAATCAGAAAAGTCAACTCATGTGAGACATGTAGCGGTCTCATAGGTCCAAAGTACATGGGCATCGGCCACGGCGATGCAGGCTGATGCATCAGTATGTACTTGTTCTACATCATCGCCTACCATTGTATTAACATTTGATGTAAAGTAGAAGGTTTACATTGATTAGCATGAATCCAATCTCTGACTCAGATTAGACTATATTTTCCTTCTACATCAGCAACAAACAATGCAGCTGCAAGGGTCTTGGTCCCGATGGTTAACTCAACGGACGTGACTCCCTTGGCTTTGATCGAACTATCAGCCCCAACACCGCTGAGGGTCATATTGGTCTTGACAAGTTCATCATCTTGTTTACCTAATTTTCTGTACAATGAATAAGGCATTAGATTTACGGCCGCCCCCCATCTACCAACATCTTACAAATCAGTATTCCATCAATTTGACCGCGTACGAAGAGCGACTTTAAATGATTTACCAATTCTTTTGGCTTAGTGAAGACAACCTCTTTAGGACTAAAATCGAATTGAGCAACAATAGGTTCATCGTCGCCGATAATAGTACAATAGGCAGAGAATGTAATGACATTTACGTCCATACCTGAGTGTTCTGGAGTAGCTTCATAGTCAACCAGGTTTTCTCCCAGCGGGTCATCTTCCTCCATAGGCGTTGGTATGTCGTTGGAAGGGTTCCAGTGTGGCGCAGACGGTCCGGACTCAGGCGTCAGACGATCCGTGCTCTGTGCGGACGGTCCGGCCTTTATAGCTGGACTGTCCGCCATACCTGCTGGGAGTTGTACAGATGTTTTCTTACTTTCTGTCTTCGTGGTCGTTTGATTTCCCTTAATGGCCTTTGGTCTCCACCTCTTTTGTGGTGGCAGGTACTGCGGATGTGTGTCATTAAATATTTTTTCCGCCTCTTTTTCCTGGTTGTCTTTCACTCTTAGGCGCTGCAATTTTCGCTTTTTTGCGATCGTGTTAATCCTGATGGGCACCATCGGGGCATGGAGTATTTTGGATCGACTGTTTTGTTTGCAGTCGTATCTTATTTTTTGCTTGTATTGTTCGATTCTCCACAAATCATCGACCCTTCCTTATTTTCTTGTATGACGACATCTGCTATACCTATTTTGACGACGTCTCCTTTTGTCGTTCTCTTGGAGGCTGTAGATATGTACCCCCTGCCAGATTGGTCGGTCTTTGTGGCCGAACGGACCGGTAATCTTGTTGGACTTGTGGCTGGTGACCGAATTGAGGGATACTCAATCGGTCTTGTGTGGGATGTGCGACCCTGTCAAAAACGGATGAATGGGTGCCCCCAAGCGGGGTAATGTGGCGTCCTGAATGGATATAGTGGCATACCCCATGTCAGATTTTGGACGTATGGTGGTGGGGGTATGTATGCGTAATGAAATGGCATGGGTGTGTATGGAGGTGGAGGTGTCCACGCAGGTACGTTAGGTCTTGATTGGACGTTATGCTCTTTTGTCCTTTCCGATTAGTGAGATGGTCCAATCGGCCTTACCTGTTGTCGCTCCTGGGTGGGTGAGCGAGGTCGCTTTGGCGGCCAGTCACTTGGGCCGGCCTTCTTTTTCACATACTTAGACAATAATTGATCAAAGGTCGGGTCGGATTTAACCAGCCGACCAGCTACCTTGGACGTATTAGTTTTCCACGTACCTATTTCTGGTCATCATGGTTTAAAAGGTACGGGGTTGTCATGCCTCCTAAGCGTTGCCGGACCGTCCGCTGGAATGAGCCGGGCTGTCCGACGGTGTCCCAGACCGTCCGCGATACACAGAACAAGTGCTCGCGCCAGGTTTCTTGCTTACGCCTACCCCCCAGTGTTGGAGGTAGTGATGGTAACTTTCAAAGTCTCCCCTCCATCAGGAGTCCTTTCTGTCACCTCTTTCCTGCAAGAATTTTTTATTATTTTCATAGGCCTTTCGTGCGTCGCCGATGATGACTTCCTTGCCTTTGCCCTTATCGGCCATGCTGGGCCGAATTAGGACTTTTTTGCCCTCGAAGTCGATCACATTTATAGGGTGTTTGGTTGCTCCTGCTAAAGTTTAGCCCGGGTCACATCAAGCGTTTGACTTTTAAATAGGAGTATGAAATATAGACCCAACCAACTGGACTAGATTCGTCTCGTCTTTTAATCTTCGGCTGACAAATTAGTTTTATAATCCGACTACATTTAATACCCGGAATGGAGGTTCAAACATTCGATGGGACAGGGGCTAAATTTTAGTTTGGGGTAACCAAACACCCCCTTATTGGGAAGGGCTCCGTATCCACCTGCATTTCTTGAAATTTCAATCAACCCTCGTTAATGGCCGATTGGATTTGTCGTCGAAATACATTACCATCATTAGTGCCATGGGAAAAGGAGTTGTGCCACTTGCAATATGCTCGACAGTTTAGTTCGTCGGCGGGTGGAACAATTGATTTATCTTAATGTTGCCATTTTTTAATAATTCATCGAATATCTTATCACATTTGCCAACATTAATAAATGTAAATTTAACCTCCTCTTGCCGTTTCTTTTGAACTGGCTGTAAGGAGGAATAAGCCAAAGATTTGGCCTACTTGGCCCAAACTATTTCGACATCGTAAACTTCTTTTGATTTGTCGTCCGAGCTACTCTGGTCACAATCTACTATATGGACGTTGTGACGAATCGTTTTAGCAGTTTCTTTGCTTCGGCTTTCACAAGCCAAAGCTCTCTGATGTAATTATGCTAGCGTGAAAAATTGGATGCCTTCTAAATCTTTCTTTTAAGTAATATCGCAATCCATTAAAGGCTAATCCCGCTAGCTATTTTTCTGCCAAATGAATTTGAAAGCATCAGTTTCTTGTATCCAGGAACCTCCGGATGTACTCATTAACCGATTCGTCTTTTCCTTGGTCACTCGGTCTACCAAATCTAACTCATAGTCACCAAAAAAGAAGTGATCATGATTTTTTTGTTCTAAATCCCCCCACAACAGAATAGAATTAGGAGGTAATGTGGCATACCATGCGAATGCGGTTCCTGTTAATGATAATGAAAATAAACACACTCGTAACGCCTCTGTGTCGACCAACTCTGCTAATTGCGCTAAAAACTGGTCTACGTGTTCGCATGTGCTCTTCCCTTAGTCACCCAAAATTTTTGCAAATTCGGGTATTCTGGTTCCCTATGGGTATGGGTGGTGATCAAATCGGCTGTCATAAGGTCTCAGATATGACTGCCCCCCAGGGACCATGCTTACTCCGACCATATCTCGGAACGCCCGGCCATTTCTTCCCTTACTATATCGATAGCAGCCGGTGGGAGACCACCGGCTCTCTGATCCAACATTGGTGAGGTTGTTTGGATATTAGTTTGTTGTCTTCCCCCCATTGGTTTAGGTTTTATGGCGCATTCCTTTCCCTATGTGGCTCATAGGGGTGTCCGTTCCTTTCCGGCCTTCTAGGTGGGGCCGAAAAGTACTCTCCCCATGGGTTTGGAATGTTGTATTATGGTGCCGATGTGTTGTAGGATATGACGGGACATTTAGCTAGGACGGATGAGGGTTTGGGTAACAACCCTCATCGAAAAACTATGTGTGCCGGACCGTCCGGTTAGATACACGGACCGTCCAGCTCTGTGTGTCGTCCAGCTGTGTGCGCGGACCGTCCGACCATATGGCCAGAACGTCCGTTGTTGTATGTGGACCGCCCGTCGCTGTATTCGGACGGTCCAACTCGGTAGTTTAGGGTTTGTGCTACGTGGTGGCTCGAGCACATGTCTCGGTAATTCATTAAAAATGGGACCGGCCGCCGCTGGCCCGAACGGTCCGCGCTCATGTGCGGACGGTTCGGACATGCACAAATCGGCTAATTTATCGCCGATGTGCGTAGGAGGTTGTGGTTGCTCGGGGTACGTGTCGATCGGCATCCCATAAAGGGGTTGTGACTGGTCGTGACAACCTGTAGCCGATAAATTATGCGTGTTTTCCCCCAATTCAACCTCGTGCGAAGGAAAATTTGCAACAGTAGATTTATCAAACGCACGTACTAGCCTTCTATAATTTTTTTTGCATAGCCCCTATGATATTTTGCATTTGATCTTGCTGCTCATCTATATAATTTTTAAGAGATTGGAGCTCGTTTGTGTCGCTCACCTCGGGGGTAGTCCTAGTAGGTCGGAGCGAAGTAAGATCTGTCGCCCGTAGCCGAACAACTTTGTTGTTCCTGTCCACCTTGAAGTTGGCCAGGAATTTTGCTTTCGCTTCCTGGATCAGCTGCTCTTTGTGCTCCTCGAACTAAAGTTGTTCGTCAGCAGGCAAGGTTTCCCAAGTCGGCTCGATAATATTCCTGGCGGAGTCGTTAGAGTTATCCTTTGAACAGGCCATTGAGGGCCGGGTGATAGGTCTATATGTGATGTCCCCAGCGGAGTGGCAAAAGTGTGTTGGCGCCGATCTGGGCGCTAATCACTGCATTGAGAACCTGCGGCAGTGCGCTCTGCATAGGCGTGGACGGTCCGCGGCCAGGGGCCGGACGATCCGCGACCTGGCATAGAGGCTGGTGTTCATGCCTGACGGGCCGGACAGTCCGCGCCTGTAGGCCGGACTGTCCGCACGTGCGCAGGGGTGGCGGAGTTCGCCGGTAGCGCCTGGATCTCACTCCCAGGAGGGACTCCGTTTGGAAGAAGTCCTACGTTGAGTCTATGGTCGGCAGGCCGACCTAGACAACTCTACTCGATGTAGAGCCGAAAAGAAGCGGAGAATTTGAGGATTGTAAGGCTAAACTAGAACTAAATTAGAGCTACTCCTAAATGTACAAGATAAAATGCGAATTGTATTGATTGTATGTTCGATTGTTTTTTTCCAATCGGTCATATTCCTCTATATTATAGAGGGAGTCTGGACCCATTACAAATCAATTTCTCGAGTTAATTCCACGAATTTAGCTAACAACCGTCGCAAAAAACTCGTAAGTCTTACTGACTTTATGCGCGCGCGGACTATCCGCGCTACTGACGTAGACCATCCGGACCGAGGACGGTCCGGCCACAGCCTAATTTGGTGTTCAATATAATCTACACTGTTGAATTCTACTGTTTGGGAAAACCTACAATTGCTGGTATGAAACTTGCAGCCAAAAATAAGAAACAGTTTTGTTCGGCGGCATGCAGTAGATCGAAGAATAATCTGCCTGCTGTGCGTGGTTGTTGGTTAGCGGTGCCCCCAGAATCCACTATCTGGCCACCACGAGATGGATTAAACTATGCAAGGCAGTGTAAACAGCACGCAGTAAAGAAAACGATGAGAGAAAAAATCATCATCAGTAACCGAGGCACACGCGGTACTACTATCTCTCTGTTTGATCTCAGGGAGCATGTCAGATCGAAGCCGAAGTAAAATATTGCCCGTATGATAAACCTTTTATATATATCTTTTGACCAACCCTCCGTGTTAAAATTCAAAAGTCAACAAATGGCTGTGTTTATATATATATATGGCCTCATACATGTATTTGAATTCCGCGAAATTTGATAGAGCGGTGCTAAAATTGGTCGTAGAGGTTCCAAAAACAATTTGTTATAAACCATATAACAATTTGTTAGTTAGCTAACTATTAGCTCTGTAGTTCCAAACATGATCTAATATGGTCTATTTGGTTTGTGGAGTCACTCTATGCTTCACGAGGTGATACATTATACGTAATACGTTCATTCCATCAATTTTGGTGGAATCAAACCACTCCTCAGGTATATACTAATTATTACCTTATGAAAAATGGGGTGGTGATGGATCAACCCATTCTATTCCACAAACCAAATAAAAAAGTGAGGAATGAGAAGAAGATGAATCACTTCATTCTTCAAACCAAACACACACTCTAAATGATTTTGTTGATACATGCTACATGCCTATACATGTTAAAGCCGCATTACTAGAGAAATATCTATGCATGCATCTATAATACCACCGTATATGCTGTCCACAAAAGAAAATAGTTTTAATCTTCTCTCTCTAGCTATAAACGATTGCATTTACAGCGCCGAGACCTCTCCTTTAATTTGGAGGATGAACTGAACCAAAATCTGTCACGGCAAACAGATGATGATCGAATATATTTATATGTACTAATAATACAATAATTAAGTCTCTCTATCTTTGTTAGTTGATGACCTAGTAGCGTGCGCGCCCTACAAACCGGGACGCACGACTTCCTGCTTTGGGTGTGCAGGTAGGCAGGCAAGCAGGGGAGTCGGGAATCAAGGGCCTGTCAAGTACGACGTCACGCAGATCCCCGCTAGATCGCCTGCTGTCCCGCTCTCGGTCCCGCCCATTTCTTTAAACCCAACTCGCCCTGCCCACCAAAAAAACGGAGCGTAAAATCTGCCTGGCGCCGCGTGGAGATAAATAAAAACACAGCCGCAGACCATTGCGCACGGTGCGGCGGCGGGCGGCGTTGGGTCGTCAGAGGCAGAGAGAGCACTCACCCATCGCGTTGGCTGCGTCAGGGGCAGGGGGTTTAATAATGCCCAGACCGTTAGGAATTCCTCTGAAAAGGCCAGCCGGAATGAACATCGCGGCGGCCAATCATCACGCGTTCACGATGTGTATAGTCGCCCACCATTCTCGTATCTGCATATCAAATGTTTCGTTCGTCGAGAGGGTCTCGAGTGGTTTGCGCTACACAAAAAAAACATCTATATCTGTCTTATAAGTCCTGTTTGGAACCTCTCTAAAGCTAATAACTAGCCACTAACTAATGTTGATCTAATTGTTAGCTACAACACATGGCTAACAATCATTTCATTAGCTGGCTTAGGGGTATTTAAATTGCACTAAAATTAATAATTAGATGGCTAAAAATTATTAGTGGAATTAATTAGCTAACAAATAACTATCTAACTATTAACTAATTTACTGAGGCTCTATTTCAATCTCACGCGATAAACTTTAGTCATATGAATTGAAGTGCTAAAGTTTAGTTCCTTAGGGTGTTGGACTACTCTAATAAAGTTTAGCACATTGAGATAAAAGACACCCATGCCCCTAATGCGGAGAGAGAGAATGAGGTTGGAGGGTAGGGTGGAAAATGGGGTTCTCTGACCCACGTTTAGCTCCTTTTAGCATCTCTTTGGCAGCTTTTTTTGATGAAGGGGAAGAGCCCCCTATTTCATTAAGAAATAGGATAAGAGTCATTACAAACCGAAACAATGAGTAACAACTCATCAACAAAAGAGCACCTAGTGAAACTAATCCCTACATACTATCATACTAGATAAGCAAGGATCATATTCCACTAACATCAATCCAGAAGAAACCACAGTTTTTAAGCAAGCTTATTTACAACGGCTAAAGATAAACGAGTAGCTACGAAGATAACACGACAGATAGATCTAGATCACTAAAAGGACATTCCAGCACTAGAGCATCTCTTTGGCAGCTTATGAGATAAAATGTGCTAAATTTTATCATACCACCGTTAGCTCTCTTGTTTAGATAATATGTGCTAATTTTTATCTCATGAGATTGAAACAGGGCCTAAAAATAACTAATATTTGAATTATTTGCTAGGTTGTTTGGATGTCTCAACTAATTTTAACGACTAACTACTAATTCTAGTGTCTTCAAACATCTCTTAATCTAACTAATATTTTTTTAGCTGCTAACTATTAATTCTAGGCAGGTTCTAAACCAGGCCATGCATAATATCAGACTGTCGCCACGGGAGCTACAGTTGACGTCACCCACGAGGAAATACGAGACTTACTACTACGACGGTGTATATAATAAAGTACTTATACGCGTAGTTCTACTGACAGACGAGAGAGGCTGAGAGCAGGAGAGAGAATGAGTATATTTTTTATATTTATATAAATGGGGTGTTTTGGGAGCGTGCAGTGCAGGATCGTTGGCGGCGTGGCAGGCCTTCCGCCGCTGTCGCTTTCTCCCCGGCCTCTTCATCACTCACCTCAGTACCTCACCACACAAAATTAAAGCAAGCTCCCCTCACTTGAGCTCCTACTACCTTCCTTTCCGCTCCATCCTTCCCCTCCCTCTCCTCTCCTCTCCTCTCCTCTCTACTCCCCCTCACTCGCAGACACGCCAAAATTCTAGGGAACCCCCACTACGCCTGCACGCGCCCACTAGCTAGCCACCTTAGATCGGTCGATACAGCTAGCTATACCCGCTAGCTGCACCTCTCGCTGCCGCCGCCCGGCCGGGCCGCGCGAGACCGCTCAAAATTCGCGCGCACCGCCACGCGGCGCGGACATGCTGCGGGCGGCGGGGAGCAGCTAGCAGGTAGCCGAGCACGGCAGGGCGACCCGGCGCGCGATCCGCCGCTGCCCGCGTGGGCGGCCGCCTATGGATCTGGCCGCATGGCGGGCTTCCCTCTAGGCGGAGGAGGCCACGGCCGCGGCGACCACCACCACCCTCACGTGAACCCTTCCTCCGGCTCCGGCTCCGACTCCGCGGCCGCCGCCTACCTCTACACGGCCGCCGCCGCGCCGCGCGGCGGCTTCCAGCTATGGCCGCCTCACCCGGCGCAGGAGCACCACCACCACTTCTACGCCCCCAACATAATCCGCTTCGCCGATGACCCCGCCGCGGGCTCCTCGCGCGGCGGCAGGGGCTCCGCCAGCGGCGCCGGCGCGGGCACCATCAGCTGCCAGGACTGCGGCAACCAGGCCAAGAAGGACTGCGTCCACATGCGCTGCCGCACCTGCTGCAAGAGCCGGGGCTTCGACTGCCCCACCCATGTCAAGTCCACCTGGGTGCCCGCCGCCAAGCGCCGGGAGCGCCAGCAGCAGCAGGCCACCGGCGCCGCCGAGCCCTCCAAGCGCCACCGTGACGCCGCTACCGGTGCCCAGCCCTCCTCTACCACCGCCACAACCACTTCCTCGGGTGCGTATTTTATAGAGAAGCTATAAACTGCACTTGCACGTCTTCAGTAGCAATGGGCAAGCAATTCGTCGTCTTTTAGCTAACTAGCAGCAGCTTGCTAATCGATGGACACCACGTGCTTGATTGATCAGGTGAGCAGCAGCAGATGGCGGTGGTGGCGGAGCGGTTCCCGCGGGAAGTGAGCTCGGAGGCGCTGTTCCGCTGCGTCCGCCTGGGCCCGGTCGACGAGCCCGACGCCGAGGTGGCGTACCAGACCAGCGTCAGCATCGCCGGCCACGTCTTCAAGGGCATCCTGCACGACGTCGGCCCGGAGCCGTCGACGGTCGCTGCGGGCGGCGGCTTCCGCCACGCCACCGAGGGGTCCTCCCCTAGCACGGCCGCGGCGGGCGAAGGCAGCGTCGTGGGGCCCGTCTCGTCATCGGCTGTGGTCATGGACCCGTACCCGACGCCCGGCCCGTACGGCGCCGCTCATTTCTTCCACGGCCATCCGAGGTGATGATCAAACGGCCACCATGATTGACACGGCTAGCTAGCCTAGCTGATGGGTTTCGTTCTCTTTGGACATGCCATGCATCTTTCCATCCACTGCTTCAATATTTGCTTTACTGGAGGGATTATCGATCGTCACCAAATTGTTACTAGTAGTTTTTATTTGTCTCCGTCCTCCATCCCTCTTCTCTCTTACATTCTCAATGATCGATGCATAAACTGATGAGCACCATTCATCACTGTTTCTTTCGGATCAGTTCTTACTGTCGCAGTAGCTAGCCCATCAGGTTGTTGCTAGAAGTAAATATAAAGCTTGGAGTAGCTAGCTAGGAAACTGTGTTCATCATGATTCAAAGTTTAAAACCTGACAGTTAGGTAATCTTGATTGATGCTCTTGTCATTGCTTCTTCATCCTTTCATCTTTGTTCAATGGTCGTGATGATGCTGTCCCCCTGGTGGTGTCAGGAAGATATATAGAATGTTGGGGCTTAAGAAGGCTTCTTCGCATATTTGCTCAAGTATATACAGTACTACTGCCCTCTTCCTTCTACTACTCCTGTGTGTGTGTCACACCTTTGCAGCTTTGCTTTAGCTTTTCTCTTCAAAAGCTGAACCCTAGTTTCCTAGCTAGTGGCAACTGCTAGATGATTCTTAGTTGGAAAATTTGGTAGTATGAATGATAGGAGTACCTGTGTATGTCATGGTCGGTAGAGAGAGGGGGAGTGAGAGGAGAGTGGAGAGAGGAGAGATAAATGATTTCTTCCAGTCATCATATGCTCAAGGAAGAAGGCAGGTGGAGTCAGATATCTATGTCTCGAGAAGAATCAAATGACGAGACGCTTGGGGAGAAAAAAAAGAATAATGCTAGTCACTATGCGCTTGTACCAGTTCTGATTAGAGCGTTACCGATGTTTCCTAGTTTGGTATTTGGAAACAGCTTCTCCACTGTGGGACTGGGATCCCAACCTATATTCCGATCCATCATATTTCATCACATCTCCAATCCAATTGCCATTGCCAGTGTCATTTCAACCAGTTACATTTTCTATACGCAGTTGCACTTGTTGAAGTTCTGTCAGCACATAACTAATTAATTTAGTACATAATGTAATTGTAATAATATTATCATGGCCCAAAAAGCCATGCTGGTCATTCTCTCTTTTTCCTGAAATCATGGGAGATTCAAATATCTGGGAACGTCGTTCTCCCTTTTCCACATTTTTTTTCCTGTTTTTTTAGGATTAGTGGAGTTAACTGAAAAAAAATCAAAGTCAAACATTGTTTTGATACACCACTAAAAAGATTGCAAACATTGTTCTCGATACACACCACCACTAAACATTGTGATATTATTTTTACCTTGCAATGTTTTGAAAACATTACATTTTGCCTTCAGTTTCCTAAAAAACATATTCTTAGTACAATGACGGCAATCAAGTATTATTGGTCTCTCAGGCTCTACCTTGCACCGCAAATATGCGTAGTGTAGAGTATTTGTGAGAACTCAATCATCATACGATTATTTAATGTGTATGGTTAACCGATTTGCATATGCAATAATACTGATAAAATTTCAAACTTCATCAACAAAAGATTCATTATGTTTGATTAAGGACTTACTGCTTCAAAATAATGTGTATTTCTGTATGTGCTATATTTATGTTTTTGATGATATGGTATTGTGTGCATATATATACATCTGAACTATATTTATTTTTTTCTACATTTGCATGGCATCAATGTCTGATTATGGGTTGTTCATTATGAATAAAAAGGTTAGCGCGGGTGTGCCCTACTTTAAGATAGTATTTGTCTTCTTAGGATTTTAGAACTGCTGGTAGTAGATGTATTTATTTTCCTTTCCAAGGTTACCAATGCAACGTTGAATGTTCTGAAAATTGTCTTCGTTAATGCTCTTGCAGTATAAAAGCTTATAGTCTAGAATTCTCTGACATGGGCATTTTCCCTTCTGTTGATACTATGCATTTGTTGCGTTATTAATATGCGGTATTGAACTTGTAGATAGGTCGGATTTGTATGAAGATAGCTGCGTTAACCTATTATTCTCAGCTTTGCTAAGAAGATAATATTAATTTTCAAAAGGCTGCAACTTTTTGGCGAGATTCGTTCCAATTTAATAAGCGCAATTGCTCCCATATATTTATTTGGACTACCTAGATTCAATTGGTTCTAAAACACGTACTGGAACTTGATAGTACAGCTGCTCCCTTAATTTACAGGAGATATATATATGAATTTAGAGGTTGTTTGGTTTTTGTGAACTAATTTTTAGGCACTCGATTTTATTCTATTTTTAGGTCCTAAATTACCCGATACGAAAACTAAGAACTTTATTTTAGTTTCCATATTTAGTAATTTAATAACTAAAATTAAATAAAATTGAGGGACTAAAAAATAGTCCCTGAAAACTAAACACCCTCTTAGTTTGATGAGCCTTCTATATATATTCAATGCTAAAAAAACTTAGAGATGTTTTATGTTTTGTGACACACACTGTAGTGTGCTTATGTTTACATTTCTGTCAAATTGATGGTCGTCGATTGTGTTTACTGCTGGTGGTCTATAATTTTAAGAAACACTGACAGGAACATGAAGCAATAGTTTGGACAAGACATTATTTGACCTCCAGGCACACTATGGTGGCCGACCTTTATTTCGCTATCCTGTTAATATTTGTTACGCAGACAACAATGCTAAATCTGCAAAATTTATCTAAAGTTAGTCAGATATAATCACCCCATTATATATGTACTTGTTTGACGGATCAGATGCTCTCAGCTAATTGGTATACATGCGTGTTGCCTCTTGAAATTATAGAGGAGCTAATTAAGGCTAAGCTACCAGCGGTACCTGTAATTTAGTTTCTCATCAGTAGAATTGTCCAAACTATTTATGCGTGTTGCGAGATTTTGCTGTGTGGTGAGCACAAAGTGGCATTTTTAAAGAGATAAAACGTACGGCACGCGAATTCATTGGTTTCTTAAAAAGTAAGCACTCTCTTGTTCATCAAATAACTAAAGTATTCCATATTTTTTAGCTAATTAACTAGAAGTCACAATCAGGCACATGGTGATTCGGCCTAATCTCTTTGGCTTTGGTCTGTTCCTTTCAATCGAAAAGGCTAGCTGGAACAATAATCGTCAGTAACTCCCTTGGAAGTTTGCTAGAGAAATTTCATGCGTACGTTTTCGATTCTGGATCATGCGTATATACTAAATAAGTCAAAAGTTTGTTAACTGTTCATATAATATTGTGCTGTAGTATATGTAATCTTTGCATATGCATGCATATAGTGTTAGCTGTTCATAGAAACCTTTTGATAGCTTCTACTGAGACTGATTGGACCTACGACCATTGTATATTAGAACAATATATATACAATGGTATATATTGTTTATCTGTAAGTAGCATCGCGGGTATCTTGTTCTAATCTGTCGTCGTCACACACATATCTTAGAAAGCCGCAAATGAACCAGTGTTTTATTGTATATATGGCTTCTTTCTTCACGCCGCATCTTATTTGGACATTGATACATATATATGGTTAATAAGTAAAGCTTAGCATCTAATTCGCTCGATCCTTTTAGGTTAATTTTCTGCCTTTATTTTTTCTTCTTCTCTACAAGCATTACACGTACAAACTATTTTTTTACAGTAGATATTTGTACAAGCATTACGCTTTGGTGATTATTTGTTAGTTTTTTTAACCAAATTGTACAAGAAGCATTACATGATATTTGTACGAACGCGAAAAAGATGTTCGCCACAAATTCCTGAATTGAAAATGTTAGACGCCCCAAATAATCTGTGCTTTTTATATATACATATCTGCATGGGGCACGTGTTGTGTGTACAATACATGAATTTGTATAGTAGTGGGGGTTTTTTTTTTGAGCGTGGACGAAGCATGTGGATTGAGCCCACATGCATGTCACAACAACACATGCAGGGTCCACTATATATGTACAAGCTAGACATGACGGCCGGAATAATGTGTGTGTGTGTGTCGTCGTCGTCGTCGATGGGATGATGCAGAATAGTTGCGATCGATATGGTGTACTGGAGTCTCTCGCCACACACCCTTTTTACGCCGTTCCGCTGTGCTCTAAAAGGAGGGAAGCATAGGAGGGCAAGAAGGGATGCGACGGATGCTAGCGAAAGACACACAGCACACTGTTCATTCATATCTCCTTTTTCCAGTAGGGTGAAAGCTGTTGGTGTGCGCGTCTCTCTCCCTCTCCGTGTTAGAGGTAGCAGCACGGTTAATTAAACTGATCTTACATTGCATGTCGGAAGGAGTACGTGTGTTGGGTGTCCAGTATATATATTTTACAACGCCGCATATATATGGTTATTGTTGGAGAAATATGATTCGACACACGCGTACTGTATTGATGGCTTAAAGAGAGAGAGAGGGCACATGCATGGCGCAGGACGCGGAAGCTGCAACTGCTGCATATGCGTCCAGCGTACTGTCCTCATCTTTATCGCCGTCGCTACAGTGCAGCATGCTCCCAACCCATAGGTTCTCTCTCTCTCCTCTTTTTATCTGCTTCGCTCTCACCTCGATCATGAGAGATGATGTAGAGAGAGAGAGACGACCTAGAGTCTAGCTCTCTAGAGAGAGAGAGATAGGGTGATGGTGCAGGTGCAGATGCAGATGCAGGCATGAGCGCTGCAGCTATATCTACTCCTACGAGCTAGAGCTCTAGTACTAGCCCAGCCGCTTAGTAGGGGGTTCTTCATGATGGGGAATCCTTAGCGTAGTAGATAGAGGGTAGCTAGGGTGGGGAGAAGGAGGAGAGACGGGAGAGTGAAGGAATGGCCATTGTCGCCGCGCCCTGCCGGCATGCATGGTCCCAAAAAAGGACGTTTATCGAGTTGGCGGCCGGCGCGGCGTAGACGAGTCACGTGCCGAGCGCTCGCTCGCTCGCCCAGCCGCTGCCGCCGATCGACGGGATCAAAAATCCAGGATTTTACAGAGTCTCGTCGTCGTTTATGTGCTTGCAGCTGCAGGGATGCATGGACCTTTCGCTTTCACTCGTCCCCCCGATCCATCCGCTTGGGCTCGGGCCCAGAGCTCCTGGTCAGATCGTTGTTCCCTCCTCTCCTGCAACCGGATCGTGTTCATCATCAGTGCCGAGATAGATGCCTCTGGTCCAGGATCTATATATATAGACCGGTCCATTCCATTGCTTGCCTGTTCCCTCACACAGCCTAGCTCAGTAGTAACTGTTCTTCATGGCGGCCAAGTGCGCCATAACAACCAGTACTAAATCGTCAGTACTTGTAGGACGATCGACTGGTCGAGAGAGAGAGAGAGATATTAACTGCCAATTAATTTGATAGCCTGATCGACGTGTGTACTCGAGATCTTGTGGCAGATCGACGATGAGATGGAGATATATATTGAGAGCATCGGTTCGTGCGCTTTCGTTCGCCTTCCAGGACGCGCAATATCATCATATCGGATTTGGATCCCCATTTTAGCTAGCATCGATTCACCTTTGCAGGGGTGCAGTTGTATATGACGATATTGGATGGACGTCGATCCCTACTTCCGGTTCTTTAGTTGGGGACCTACAGAGCAGGTCAGCGCGCGGTAGCTTATAGTACTTTGCCACTCCTACTTTCTTGTCTCGGACAAGCATGTATGGCTTCCGTTGCGCGTGGCGCAGGAAAGTCCGAAAGTTCATGCATGCGCGGTGCGTTCTCTCTCTATCTTTGCACGTTCATATAACTAACCGAATCTCACCTCACCTATTCCATTCATAATATGCTAAAAAAATTATGTACGCCATTTAAAATATTAAAAAATTATATGGTAAATAAATAATTATAGTAATCTTATAATCCTACTGATATACCATGATAAAATTATTTAATGTTAAAAAGACTAATTCTAAATCTCTAATAACTATTAAGAGACTACTGTAGACCACTGCGCACGGCCGCGATCCGCCCGCCCGAGCAATCCGCCAACAACCGTCGTGACCGCCGCGATCCCCGCGATCACTACCGGAATCGCGTTCTTTGCCGAGTGTCTACGACACTCGGCAAAGACTATTTTACACTCGGCAAAGGCTTTGCCGAGTGTAACACTCGGCAAAGAACACTCGGCAAAGATTTCATCGGCAAAGGGTTCTTTGCCGAGTGCTTTTTTTCGGACACTCGGCAAAGACTTTGCCGAGTGTCAAAAAGCACTCGGCAAAGAAAAACACTCGGTAAATTAAGAATCGAAAAAATAAAAAAAAAACAGCAAAACATTTTTTAAATTTTAGGAACAACTCTCTAACCCTACCCTATTACCTTACCCGTTGCCCTATCATTTTTCACTATTATTTTGAATCAAACTTATATGTTTTGTAAATGGTGAGATTCGAACTCACAACCTCTCTCTCGCGCATACCCTCCTATACCACTACACTACTACACCAATTATGTTTATATTACGTTTCCATTCCCCATGTACTATAACAAATCGAGAGTAATTTGATTATTTAAGGCACTAAATGAATTCATTTGAAAATGTGATCAACTATAAAGTTGCATAACTTTTTGAGATCTAAAAGTTTTATTTTAATAGTTTCTACATCCGAGACCGTTTATAAAATTTGAATTTTAAATTTAAAAATTTCACACGAAATTTTCAATGATAAGATGATTTCAAATCAAGAAATTGTCAACTACAAAGTTTCATTACATTTCAAGACCTACAACTTTTATTTTGGTGGTTTTTCCATCCGAGACAGTTTGAAAAATTCAAATTTCAAAATGTAAACATAGTTTTGCATAACAAGATGATTTCAAACTAAAACATTGTCAACTACAAAGTTTCATAGCTCTTCAATACCTACAACTTTCATGTTTGTGGTTTTTCCTTTCGAAGTCGTTTTCAAAATTCAAATTTTAAATTTTTTAAATTCAGACGTATTTTTCGTTGACAATATGACTTCAAATGAAAAAGTTGTCAACTATAAACTTCTATAACTTCTCAAGATCTACAAAGTTTATTTTGGTTGTTTGATAATTTGTTTATCTCAGATGATGGTTCTAACAATATGCACAAATTCTATACGTCTCTCTCGTAGTTTCATAAACTACGAGAGAGATATAGGTTTTATGAACAAATTTATTTTTATTTTGTCATATGAAGAAATGTTCAATATATAAATTGTACATCATGATGAGTTATACAAATTTGTAGTTGAAAACTTTTTCATTTGAATTATTTTACTACTTTAAAATGTGATTTTTAAATTGTCTTTGCCTAGTGTTGGAGAAAAAACACTCGGCAAAGAGCTCTTTGCCGAGTGTTGTATTTGTGACACTCGGCAAAGAGCCCTTTGCCGAGTGTCAAAAAAAGACACTCGGCAAAGAAACTCTTTGCCGAGTGTCAAAAATAAGACACTCGGCAAAGAGCTTCTTCGCCGAGTGTTTTATTTTACCGAGGGTTTTTTGCGTGGCACTCGGCAAAGAGCTCTTTGCCGAGTGCCCGAAATAAAACACTCGGCAAAGAATATGACACTCGGCAAAGAGCCAAATTCCGGTAGTGGATCCGCCCTCCCGCCCGCCCTACCTCGTGAACTTTATCTACCCTCATCCGCGAGTTGCCCTGCCCACCCTGACCTGCGCAGGCGAGCGAGCCCCCATTGAAGCGCGCCGCCTCCCCCCGCGCGTGGCGGCAGGGCTCGGTGAACGAGGCCAGCGGTCCGCGCGCGCCTGGCCGTGATGGGGCGGTGCCAGCACCGGGGCTGATGCGGAGGCCACTGCCATGTCGGACGTCTCGTCGGATCTCGGCGGCATCCGGGCGGGGCCCGTGGAGCGTGACATTGAGCAGGTGCATGCCGCTAACCCTTCTCTGGGTGGATCAAATTTTCCTCCCCCCGTCCCTAGTTCCACTGCGTGTGCAACTGAGATGAGGATTGGTACATCATCATCTATCGCTTACGTCTCCTCCCGCGTGGCGCGGATCGATTTCCCTTCCCACGAGTGGATTGAAAGATCATCATCTATCTCTACGTGCTCTCCGCCCGCGGAACTTCAGGCGAGCTCGTGCTCTTTGTGCGCCGACCTGAAATGGTGCTTGATTACAGCGGAATTCATGGGCGTTGTGTTGTTTTTCTTCTTCTTATGTGCTACAATGGAGCACAGTCTGGATATTCCAGGCCGCTATTCCCCTTTCTCTCTGAAGTTCCGGGAGCTAGAATGGGTGTTTAGAGGTCAATCTGGGACTATTATACTTCCCATTCCCTGTTTTCTGGAGCTGAGCGGATCAGTCATCAGTGGGATGCTTTGGTGAACAGAAGATTCTGTAACACCCCAGGTGTTACCAAGGGCTGGCTTCCTAATGACACATATACCTATTATCACATGTGGTTAAGACTTGGAGGAGAGGGAGCACCTAAGACCTTGGAAGCATGAGTGATTTAAGAAATGCTAAGGACCAAAGCATTACCCAAGCCTTTAGGCAATATCACCTTGGGCAAGGTAGGATTGAACCTTGGGTCCTCTCTCTTAAAGCCTTTAGTTGAGAGAAAGATCAAGCAAATGCACATTTCATAATTTAAAACTTAACCAAAGTTTAAGAGTACCAAAATGTTTACAAAAGACAGTAAAGAAACTTTACAAAAAGACCCCTATAAGACCACTAAATCAGCCCCAAGTGGAGAACACTAT
Organism: Zea mays; assembly: GCF_902167145.1. Lineage (NCBI taxonomy): Eukaryota > Viridiplantae > Streptophyta > Magnoliopsida > Poales > Poaceae > Zea > Zea mays. The sequence goes on along the minus strand of NC_050099.1, from coordinate 222,992,615 downwards.
GGAATCACCCCCATTCCCTCTAAGTCCAAAATCAGCCCTAATCTAGAGATCAGGGGTGTTCACCTAGCTAATGACACCAAAACCCCAGGGTCTAAATAACAAAAAGGAGCCAAATTATCTAAGGAACCCCCTGGAAGAGTTTGAACCCAAGCCAAGACCGTTTGACACGAGTTGGCACCTGTTTTGTCTCGGGTTGAACAGTGCAGACAGACAATACTTGGCGCCACCATATCTTCTAAACCAGACCCGATCTTCCCTTGGAACTTACATGAACTAGGTAGCCCTAGGTGCAGGGAAGAAATCTTACACAAGCCATAGGGTGAGATTCGCACGTTTGGCTGCTCAGCAGGCGCAAGAACAAGGGCAGAAAACAACGACCACGTGTTCGACGCACTCTGGGCTCGCCAGAGCACGCCCGACGCGCGCCCCGCGTGCCCCGCGTCGCGCCAAAGCCCAGCCGGCGCCATGGCCCGCGCCAGCGCCTATAAAGCCCCCAGGGACCTTGACCGTACCCCTCCACACGCGCTCGACCTAACCGGAGCCCAAAACCACCGGCGTTTGCCCGTGCACGGCGTGCCCGCGGCCGCCCGATCCCCCTGCCACCGTAGACCGGCCAACCGGACCCTTCCCAACCCCGTCCAGCCCTCGGAGAAGACTGAGCACACCTCGGTAAAGCTCCCCGAGCGAGGAATCGGAGTTTGGTTCGCCGGAGAGGCCAGTCCACGGTCACCGGACTCCACCCGACCGCCGGCGAGCGTAGACCGGGTAATCCTCTGCTCCATTCTTCGATTCCTTGTGCACACAGCCTCTACGTCACCCCGTGAAGCTCACCGTGCCATTGGATTGAACTAGATCGCCGTGGTTTGGCCAGAGAACCTGCCGCCGACGAGAACACCCGCCTGCGCACGTGGACCGGACGATTCCGGCCACCCCCGCCATCAAGTCGTACATCGTTGTGACCGCCAGGACCTCCCGGAGCCAACCCCGCCCCTTGCCGGACCTCTCTCACCGCTGGTAAGCCGCGCCGCCCTTTTCTTTCTCGCGGGTACTGTTTATACCTAGGGAGGGACCGCGGGAGAGAGGAAGAGAAAGCTAGGGGGTTTTGCGCAATGTCATTGACTCGGATGAATAGTAGCGCGGGGGTATAACTGAGAGAGTTAGTTTGGAAATAACCCGAGGACTTCGGTGTAAAGTGGTTTTCCAGGAAACCTTTTATTAAATCTGATTTAAAATTTAAACAGAACTGGAATAATTCATATCTTCTGTTTTATTCATCCAAATTGAGTCAAACCAATTTTGTCAGATCTTAAATAATATAAACTACTTAAGAAAATATAAAACCCCTATGTGCTACAGAAAACTTTAGGGTTCTGAAATAAATACTGATTTGGCCAAAAGCTAAATAATGGGAAGAAAAATAGTTGCACTACTTAACTGAGGTTAAGAAAATTTGGAGAAGTACATGACCACCTACTGACCTATTTAAAAATGATAAACCTCTCTGTCCACCCCATTAAGGTAGAATTTGCCACTTATTTTACATTGTGCTTAAGGTTAAAGAAATTAGGAAAGGTAAATTAAATAAAGGATCAGGGAGCCCCATATTTTTGTTAGTCTACTTATTCAGTATAGTTCACTAGAAAAATTTATTATAATCTGGTTTAGTACAAAATAATTGAGATACCTTTTATTTTGAGAAAACAAGGGAAACATAGAAAAACCCTAGAAAAATAACCCCAAGGCAAAAACACCCCAAACCTTGGGATAATTAATGTTTTGTTATTAAGAACTTAGGAGAAAAATGAAATCTGCTGGTTGACATTTTTCAAATAGCAAGGCAGTAGAAATTGCCTTTTTGGCATTAAAACTTTGGAAAATCACAACTAAATAACCATCCCTTAGCTTTCTGTGATTTTTGGCACAGAAGCTTATTATTACTGTTAGATGCCAACAAAAATAACCCTTAGGACAGAACCCACCCATAGTTAAGAGTTGTAGTGCAAAGTGGCCCATTTGCACAACTTTTGTTATTTTTGTCTAAAGCATAGCCTTTTTATTTTGAACCTCAAATTTCTATAATAGGCTATAGTGACCAATGGCAACACACTGTAATTTTTACAGAATTTTTGGAAAAAGTTAATTCACTGTTGTAGTTCAAACCTGCACTAGAATTCATAAATAGAGAATAAAGAAAGGGAAAATGAATGATGGAAATTAGTGTCATCCTAAAACCCTTTGTAAATTTTCCACTGAAATATATAAGGGAAATGCCAATCCACTATGCTTATCCTTAACAAAACCTAAACTTAGACTGATAAGCATAAACCACTAAAAGCCACGTATAACCAAGAAACCCTAAGTTACCAACTAACTTAGTTTTTCTTCCTTTAGCATAATGTTATTAAATCCTGCATAATCATGACATACATATTCATTGCATTTCGATAGATTGCAACCTCGCTGACGGAGAGTATGTCCTCGTGCCGGAGCAAGGAGCTGCTCAGGAGGTAGCCCCGGATCCAGCACCAGAGCCTGCACCAGAGGATCTGACTGCCACTGCCTTGGAAGGCAAGCCCCGGTTTATGCATAACCTGTTATTTATGCTATTTTACTATACTTCATGATTGTAGGATTGATTGTGCACTTAGGTGTAGGAGTTGTTTGAAACCCTAGTTGCATGATCTCAGGAATCCTGTTGAGATGAATACTAGTATGCTAGGTCGAGGTAGTTGCTTTATTAATTAGGAACTCGGTAGAAGTCGAGTGATTTTTCTAGCACTCGCGCGAGGTCAGGAAATTGGTTGTATCCACTTTCTTCTCATAATGATGCTGGTTGTGGACAACAATCCATGGGGATTGGTTGTCCACGGGATAAAAATTTGAATAAGGATTAAGGTGTGGTACCGTGAGTCAAGCGTTTGAACGTACTAAACATATACCGAGAAATATGGTAAATCGGTAAGCCTAGTACCTGATTGAACCTGGTAGTAGATTTCTCTCCTCACGCGACCTGAGACGAGGTCTCCCATCCCGGTTATGGTGGGTACAAGTGCGGTCACTGCACGACGGCAGTCGGGGTCAGTGAGGCATTGTACGCCAAGGCGGTGAGCCCCTCTCTGCTGACGGGGAATCGATGGGGACGGTTGATGTGTGTGGGGACGGAGTGCCCCTGCATGTCGTGTGTTTAGGTTTACCTTGCAAGGATAAAAACTCGATTCGAATCGTCTGCTTCTCGCAGCTAATGAGACTGCTTGATCCATGCTGCTACATTGAGTAACAAGTGGAAATATGATGAGTTGATACAAGATGTTGATTGCTAAAAATGTTTGCTACTATGTATGGGTAGATAGTACATATTTAGCCTTAAGAGAGTCACACTTAAATTTGACAAAGTTAAAACTTGATTTAGAAACTCAGCTAGTGCTTTTGGCAACCAAACCCCACAGCCAAACAGCTGCATGTCTAGAGGTAGAGGAGTAGACTCCTCACACCGGGTAAGTCTAGCTGAGTATTAGTATACTCAGCCTTGCTTGTGGCACAATTTTACAGGTTCTTTGGAGGACATGGTTGCTGGAGTGACTTGGCCGTCCATCTTGCCACCGGGTTGGACTGTCGAGTGGGACCCCGCCTCGGCTGAGGAGGAGCATGAGGAGTGATGGGACAGGCTTCCCCATCCCTCCATTTATCTATCGTTAGTTTTATTCCGCTGCACTTCGAACAATGATGACTACTTTTGCAAAAACTTCAATGATGATGTAATAATTTAATACTCCTTAATGTATGGTTTTACGTTTTATTGTATTTGCTCTGTGACTCACCATCGAGTGAGATTGTGGTACTTGATCCTGTCAGTGGCCTCGTCAGACTAGATCCGAGGGATTGACGGGTTATTCCCATTTAAGTGTGGTCTAGCCTCTAAGGTGGGACCTAGGCACTTAAGTCGGAATAATTCGGGCAGTTCCGCCACAGCTGGTATCGGAGCTTGTACCACCACAGAGGAATCAATAAAATATAAATACCATCCTTTTCCGAAGTAAAACTTGATAGAAACAAATGTTGGATAGATCATAGGACGATCAGGATAGACCTAGGACGTGAAGCCTTAGGATGATAGAGGGGTAGTTAGGTGGCTAAGTGATTAAGCCCTATAGGCTACTATAAGGGATGGGAGTTCTTCCCTATTCCCTTTATATTGATGTGAGGTCGTTCAGGACGAGCATGCATGCATTCTTAATTAAACAAATGGATAATTGAGTAAGGACTTAAAAACAAAATGATGACCAACTAAGTACCCCAGTACCATTGTCATAATTAGAGAGAGGCTGAGTTGTGTTTCCCTTTCTTTTTATAATTCTTTTTCTTTTACTTACGCTTAACCGTACACAGATTACTTCCCACGGATCCTCAGACGACGGGAATGCACTGTCCCACACTGACGGGCTTGCACGAGAGGGCTTTCCCCGTATTTTGTGGGAGGTACTTCAGGGGGCCGGATACACGACGCCTCCTCAGTACGCGGTGCAGCAGTTCGAGAAGCACCGAGTGCCCCGCTGTAGGGTGAGGATGACTCTGGAGCCTCATCCTCTACAGCCAGGCTGGCGTTCGCTGGACTCGGAGTCCTTTGGATAGCGGGCTGAGGACACGATCGAGGCGATTGCTCTGCACGAGTTGACCACTTTCTGCGGATTCCATCCCTTGGAGCTGTCCACCCACCCCATTGGATTGTTCCCCGCTGAGAAGGAGGACGACCCAATGTGGAAGGATCGGGTGGAGCATGCCAAGGACATCTGGGCTATCTACCCGGGCCAGACTGCTCACTTGACAGTGCGGTGCATGAATGCCCTGTATCATCTGCAAGTGATGCGTGGTGAGGCAATGTCCCATCTGATGGCACTATTGGAGGCAACTAAGATCACCCTGGATAGCAGAGAGGAGCTTGTGGTTGATTTGTCCACTGAGATGGTGGAAAAAGACTTACAGGTGGAGCAGCTGTCAAATGAGATCCAAGAGCTGGAGGAATTAGTGGGAACAAGGGAGAACACCATCGAGGTTCTCGAGGATCAGCTTATCAACACCCAGCAGCAGCTTGCCGAGGCTAATGAGCACCTGGATATGCATCACCTGGAGATCCAGGATATGGAGGCCAACAAGGACGTCAACATTGAGGGAGGAGAGGAGCCTGCCTCCAGCTTGGACACTGCTGGCTGAGGGAGACCACCTTCCCCCGAGTCGAGTGTCGCCTCGTTCGCTCACTAGGTATCAGGAGTAGGGCTAGAAGTCGGTAATGGTGGGACTCCTCAAAGCTAGCTTAGCTTTTGCACCCTTGGGGTACTAGGCTAGATAGAGTTGAGTCTTTTGGGCCATTGATGTAATCATGATAAACTCTTTTGGAAGCATGGTTGATGGATGAAGTTAGTCTTAATTTGGGAAGAAAAGTATATGCCTTGTGAAATCCTTTATGTTATGCAAGAATCTATAAATTTCGCCTTTTGACTCTTTCACCACGATTAAACCTTAAACTTGAAGATGTGTTATTGAGAATATATGTGATTTTTCAGATGGCCGGGAGAGCGCGTCGTGGTCAGAATGAGCGTGTTCCTCCACCGCCGCCACCGCCTCCTACTCTGCAGGAGCTAATGGCTCAGCAGAATGAGATATTGAGGCAGCTAGCTCAGCGCCAGCCACCACCTCAGCACTATAGTGGTAGAGATCATCAACGTCACCCCGCGTCAGCCACCTACCAGGAGTTCCTCAGTACCCAGCCTCCATTGTTCACCAGGGCAGAGGACCCACTGGATGCGGATGTATGGTTGAGAGTAGTGGAATCCAAATTCCTGCTACTCCATGGAGTTTGCTCAGAGATCACTAAAGTCAGGTTCGCCACCCAGCAGCTTCGTGGACCCGCAAGGACTTGGTGGGACCATTTTCTTGCTATGCAGCCAGATGACCGAGAGGTGGAATGGAGAGAGTTCAAGGCAGCTTTCAGGGGGCACCATATACCAGCCGGAATTATGGACTGAAAGCTCAACGAGTTTCTAGCACTCACTCAGGGCAACAGGACAGTGTTGCAGTATGCTCAGGCTTTTAATGACCTGTGCCAGTATGCCGGGTATCATGCAGACACGGACGAGAAGAAGAGAGACAGGTTCAGGAGGGGGCTCAGCACTAAGCTCTGTGACCGTCTCAACACCGTCAGAGCCAACAGCTATAATGAGTTGGTCAACATGGCCATCTCCCAGGAGGACTGTATCACAGCTCGTCAGGCAGAAAAGAAGAGAAAGACCCCTGTGGCAGGACCTTCAGCTCAGCCACAGCGCTTCAGGATTGTGTCTGACACTCAGAACAGGGGACCTCAGCAGCAGCAAGGGCGATGGGTGATCCGACCACAGCAGCAGCAGCAGCAGGCACCCAACCGCACCCAGTTTCAAGCTCAGAGGAACAATCAACAACAACAGCAATATCGCCAGGCAAATGACAACAGGTGTTTCACATGTGGCAACACCGGACATTATGCCAAGAATTGCCCCAGAAACCAGCAGAGGCAGGGGCAGAATGTTAATCAGAACCAAGGCAAGAGGCAGAAGGTGCAAGTGAGGCAAGGCAGGCTGAATTTCACCACCATGGCTGACATTCCAGAGGGAGCACCCGTCATGACTAGTATCTTTATAGTTTTGAATTATCCTGCCATTATTCTTTTTGATTCTGGTGCATCGCATAGTTTTATCAGTGCCAAATTTAGTGCCAAGTGTCAGTTACCTTTTCACCACACCGATGGGGGTATTACAATTTCGACCCTAGGAGGCAGGGTTGCCACCTACCAAATCAACAGGCAAGTGCCTATAAAATTAGGAAGTATTGTGATTAGAACCACCCTTCTCATCTTAGGATTGGATAGCGTGGATATTATATTGGGAACTGATTGGTTAACCAGGCATCGGGCAGTATTGGATATTGCAGCAAGGGCCATTGAAATTCACTCCCCTGCTTATGGCGAGACTGTTTTATATTTGCCTGATCAGGGTTGTACCCGTTCTTGTGCCTTCGTTATGATAGAATTCCCAGTGGTTTGTGACTACCCAGATGTTTTTCCGGATGAATTGCTGGGAATGCCACCTGATAGAGACATCGAGTTCGCGATTGAATTGCAACCCGGGACTGCTCCAATATCCAAGAGACCCTATAGGATGCCTCCAGCAGAATTGGCAGAATTGAAGAAGCAACTGCAAGAGTTGTTGGACAAGGGGTTCATTCGCCCAAGTACTTCACCGTGGGGATGTCCGGCCTTATTTGTGAAGAAAAAGGATGAGAGTTTGAGAATGTGTGTTGATTACCGCCCTCTCAATGCGGTGACTATCAAGAACAAATACCCACTGCCTCGCATTGATGTTCTGTTCGATCAGTTGGTGGGAGCCAAAGTGTTCTCCAAGATAGACCTTCGCTCGGGTTACCATCAGATCAAGATCTGTGCCAGCGATATTCCCAAGACGGCCTTCTCAACCAGATTTGGGCTTTATGAGTTTTTGGTGATGTCTTTTGGGCTAACAAATGAACCGGCTTATTTTATGTACCTAATGAACTCAGTATTCATGCCAGAGTTAGACAAGTTCGTGGTCGTCTTCATTGATGATATTCTGGTCTATTCCAAGAATGAAGACGAACATACTGAGCATCTACACATCGTGCTTCAGCGGCTACGCGATCATCATCTTTATGCCAAGTTGTCTAAATGTGAGTTCTGGCTAAGGGAAATTAAATTCTTAGGTCACACAATTTCTCAGGACGGGATATCAGTTGATCCTGAGAAGGTACAAGAGGTAATGGATTGGAAACCCCCGACTACAGTGAGGCAGATTCGGAGTTTTCTGGGATTGGCAGGGTATTATCGACGATTTATTCCGGATTTCTCCAGAATTGCCAAACCAATGACTGAACTATTAAAGAAGGGAGTCAAGTATAATTGGAGCCAGAAGTGCGAGGATGCCTTTCATACATTAAGGTAGCATTTGACAACAGCTCCAGTGCTGGCTCAACCTGATAACACCAAGCCCTTTGAAGTTTATTGTGATGCTTCTGGTACTGGATTGGGATGTGTCTTAATGCAAGATAACAGAGTAATTGCTTATGCTTCCCGAGCACTCAGACCCCATGAGCAGAACTGAAAGGGAAATGTGCCCTTGGGCCATTTCTAAGTGTTTTGGTGATTTAGTGTCCAACACAAGTGCCTAAGTGTCAAATGGTGGACAAAGTACAAATCAAGTATAAAGGTATGTTTCTCAGACTTAGTACATTGTTTTAGTGACTAATGTATTGTGTCTAAGTGCTGGAAACAGGAAAAGAACAATTGGAAATGTCTTGGCTCGAGCAGCCAAGACTCTACTCAGTCTGGGTACACCGGACTGTCCGGTGCGCCAGGCTGGCTCAGGCGAACTAGTCGCTCTCGGGAAGTAATTAACAGCGTACGGCTATAATTCACCGGACTGTCCGGTGTGCACCGGACTGTCCGGTTAGCCAACGGTCGGCTGCGCGATCCGCGCAAGAAACGTGGCCGAGCCAACGGTCGGGAGGGGGCACCGGACTGTCCGGTGTGCACCAGACAATGTCCGGTGTGCCAACGGCTCCAAGGCTGCCAACGGTCGACTTCGCCAAATAAGGAAGGAAATCCGCACCGGACAGTGTCCGGTGGTGCACCGGACTGTCCGGTGCGCCAGGCGACAGAAGGCAAGAATTGCCTTCTCGGATTGCTCTCAACGGCTCCTAGCTGCCTTGGGACTATAAAAGGGACCCCTAGGCGCATGGAGGAGAACACCAAGCATTCCTTGAGCACTCTTGATCACTCACACTCCATTCTTGCGCACTTGTTTGACATTCTAGTGATTTGAGCTCCGTTCTAGTGTGCTAGTCTTTTGAGCTTAAGTCTGGGTCTTGTGTGTGCGTATTTGCTGTGATCTTTGTGTCTTGTGTGAGTTGCTAATCCCTCCCTTACTCCGTGCTTCTTTGTGAACATCTTTGTAAGGGCGAGAGACTCCAAGTTGTGGAGATTCCTCGCGAACGGGATATAGAAAAGAAAAGCAAACATCGTGGTATTCAAGTGGGTCTTTGGACCGCTTGAGAGGGGTTGATTGCAACCCTCGTCCGTTGGGACGCCACAACATGGAGTAGGCAAGCGTTGGTCTTGGCCGAACCACGGGATAAACCACTGTGCCATCTCTGTGATTGATCTCTTGTGGTTATTGTGTTTCGCTAAGACTCTTCTCTAGCCACTTGGCAATACTGTGCTAACGCTTAACCAAGTTTTTGTGGCATTAAGTTCAAGTTTTATAGGATCACCTATTCACCCCCCTCTAGGTGCTCTCAATTGGTATCAGAGGCGTTCTCTTCAAGAAACGGACTAACCGCCCGAAGAGATGGATCCTAAGGGCAAGGGGATTGTGATCAATGACAAGGAGAAGGAATCATTCGTCAACGAGCCCAAAGATGACAAGCCTACCGACTCGGGCTCGGGCCACAAACGCAAAGATGGGAAGAAGAAGAAGACAAGGCGCATCAAGGAGATCGTCTACTACGACGACAGCGACGAATCCACTTCTTCCCAAAAGGACAACGACGACAACGACTACGAGAGAAGGAAACCGGTTAATTCAAACTTTTCTTTTGACTACTCTCGTATTCCGCAAAGTACAAATGCTCATTTGCTCTCCATTCCACTTGGCAAACCTCCTCACTTTGATGGAGAGGACTATGGATTTTGGAGCCACAAAATGCGTAGTCACCTGTTCTCTCTCCATCCGAGCATATGGGAGATTGTGGAAAGTGGAATGAAATTTGATAGCTCGGATAGTCCTATGTTTATCAATGAACAGATTCATAGAAATGCACAAGCTACTACTGTGTTGTTAGCCTCTTTGTGCAGGGACGAGTATCATAAAGTGAGCAGCTTGGACAATGCCAAGCAGATCTGGGACACCCTCAGGATCTCACATGAGGGGAATGACGTCACCTTACTCACCAAAATGGAGTTGGTGGAGGGCGAGCTTGGAAGATTCGCAATGATCAGGGGAGAGGAGCCAACCCAAACATACAACCGGCTCAAGACCCTCATCAACAAGATAAGGAGCTACGGAAGCACACGATGGACAGACCACGACGTCGTTCGTCTAATGCTAAGGTCCTTTACTGTACTTGATCCACATTTGGTGAACAATATCCGTGAAAATCCTAGGTACACCAAGATGTCGCTCGAAGAAGTTCTTGGGAAATTTGTAAGTGGGCGAATGATGATCAGGGAGGCGAGATATGTCGATGACGCGTTGAACGGTCCAATCCATGAGCCTCAACCCATTGCTCTCAAGGCAACGAGGAGCAAGGAGGCGCTACCTAGCAAGGTGGCGCAAGTTGAGGCGGTCGGGCTCAATGATGAAGAGATGGCCCTCATCATCAAGCGCTTCAAGACGGCGCTAAAAGGTCACAAGGGGCAACCAAGCAAGACCAAGACAAAAGGGAAGCGCTCATGCTTCAAATGTGGTAAGGTTGGTCATTTTATTGCTAATTGTCCCGACAATGATAGTGACCAGGAACAAGGGAACAAGAGGGAGAAGAAGAAAAACTATAAGAAGGCAAAAGGCGAGGCACATCTTGGCAAGGAGTGGGACTCGGATTGTTCGTCGTCCGACTCCGACAACGAAGGACTCGCCGCCACTGCCTTCAACAAGTCATCCCTCTTCCCCAACGAGCATCACACTTGCCTCATGGCAAGGGAAAAGAAGGTAAGCGCTTGTAACACTAGTACTTATGCTTCTTTCAAGTGAGGATGAGTCTAGTGATGATGATGAAATAGATTATTCATGTTTATTCAAGGGTCTAGATAGAACCAAGGTGGATAAAATAAATGAATTGATTGATGCTTTGAATGATAAGAATAGATTGCTAGAAAAGCAAGAGGATCTCTTATATGATGAACATGATAAGTTTGTAGAAGCTCAAAAATCCCTTGCTTTAGAAATAAAGAGAAATGAAATGCTTTCTTGTGAACTATCTTCCTGCCATGAGACAATTTCTAGCTTAAGGAGCATAAATGATGATTTGAATGCTAAGTTAGAGATAGCTAGTAAATCTAACTCTTGTGTAGAACATGTTACGATTTGCAATAGGTGTAAAGATTTTGACATTGATGCTTGTAGTGAACACCTTGTTACAATTTCTAAATTGAATGATGAAGTAGCTAGTCTTAATGCCCAACTTAAGACTAGCAAAAGCGAATTTGATAAGTTAAAATTTGCAAGGGATGCCTACACGATTGGTAGACACCCCTCAATTAAGGATGGACTTGGTTTCAAGAGAGAAGCCAAGAACTTAACGTGCCATAAGGCTCCCATCCTCGCCAAGGAGAAAGGGAAGGCCCCTATGGCTAGTAGTGCTAAAAAGAACCATGCTCTTATGTATCATGATAGAAGACAGTCTTATAAGAGTTGCAATGCTTATGATGCCTTTGACTCTCATGCCATGTGTGCTTCTAGTTCTTCCTATATGCATGGTAAAGATATGTCTAGGAGATATTTTGTTCATATGCCTAGGAGAAATGTTGTTAATGTTCCTAGGAAAGTTAATGAACCTTCTACAATATTCCATGCTTTAAATGCTTCCTTTGCTATTTGTAGAAAGGATAGGAAGATAGTTGCTAGAAAATTAGGGGCAAAATGCAAGGGAGACAAAACTTGCATTTGGGTCCCTAAGACAATTGTGACTAACCTTGTAGGACCCAACAAGAGTTGGGTACCTAAGACCCAAGCCTAAATTTGCCTTGCAGGTTTATGCATCCGGGGGTTCAAGCTGGATTATCGACAGCGGATGCACAAACCATATGACGGGGGAGAAGAAGATGTTCACCTCCTACGTCAAAAACAAGGATTCCCAAGACTCAATAATATTCGGTGATGGGAATCAAGGCAAGGTAAAAGGGTTAGGTAAAATTGCTATTTCATCCGAGCAATCTATATCTAATGTGTTTTTAGTTGAGTCTCTTGGATATAATTTGTTATCTGTTAGTCAATTATACAATATGGGATATAATTGTCTATTCACAAATGTAGATGTGTCTGTCTTTAGAAGAAGTGATGGTTCACTAGCTTTTAAGGGTGTATTAGACGGCAAACTTTACTTAGTTGATTTTGCAAAAGAGGAGGCCGGTCTAGATGTATGCTTAATCGCTAAGACTAGCATGGGCTGGTTGTGGCATCGCCGCTTAGCACATGTGGGGATGAAGAACCTTCACAAGCTTCTAAAGGGAGAACACGTGATAGGTTTAACTAATGTGCAATTCGAAAAAGATATACCGTGTGCAGCTTGTCAAACAGGCAAACAGGTGGGAAGCTCTCATCACACCAAAAATGTGATGACCACATCAAGACCTTTGGAGATGCTTCACATGGACCTCTTCGGACCCGTCGCCTATCTAAGTATAGGAGGAAGTAAGTATGGTCTTGTTATAGTTGATGACTTTTCCCGCTTCACTTGGGTATTCTTTTTGCAGGATAAATCTGAAACTCAAGGGACCCTCAAGCGCTTCCTAAGGAGAGCTCAAAACGAGTTTGAGCTCAAGGTGAAAAAGATAAGGAGCGACAATGGGTCCGAGTTCAAGAACCTTCAAGTGGAGGAGTACCTTGAGGAGGAAGGGATCAAGTACGAGTTCTCCTCTCCCTACACACCACAGCAAAATGGTGTGGTAGAGAGGAAGAACAGGACACTTATAGACATGGCGAGGATGATGCTTGGAGAGTTTAAGACCCTCGAGCGCTTTTGGTCGGAAGCCGTGAACACGGCTTGCCACGCCATCAACAGGGTCTACCTTCATCGCCTCCTCAAGAAGACGTTGTATGAGCTACTAACCGGTAACAAACCCAATGTTTCATATTTTCGAGTTTTTGGGAGTAAATGCTACATTCTAGTAAAGAAGGGTAGGAATTCCAAATTTGCTCCCAAAGTCGTAGAAGGGTTTTTGTTAGGTTATGACTCAAATACAAAGGCGTATAGAGTCTTCAACAAATCATCGGGTTTAGTTGAAGTCTCTAGCGATGTTGTATTTGATGAGACTAATGGCTCTCCAAGAGAGCAAGTTGTTGATTTTGATGATGTAGATGAAGAAGAAGTTCCAACGACCGCAATACGCACCATGGCGATTGGAGATGTGCGGCCACAGGAACAAGATGAGAAAGATCAACCTTCTTCCTCAACAATGGTGCAACCCCCAACTCAAGATGATGAACAGGAGGCGCGTGATCAAGGGGGAGCACAAGATGATCATGTAATGGAGGAAGAAGCACAACCGGCACCTCCAACCCAAGTTCGAGCAATGATTCAAAGGGATCATCCCGTCGACCAAATTTTGGGTGATATTAGCAAGGGAGTAACTACTCGATCTCGATTAGTTAATTTTTGTGAGCATTACTCCTTTGTCTCTTCTATTGAGCCTTTCAGGGTAGAAGAGGCCTTGCTAGATCCGGACTAGGTGTTGGCCATGCAGGAGGAGCTCAACAACTTCAAAAGAAATGAAGTTTGGACACTGGTGCCTCGTCCCAAGCAAAATGTTGTGGGAACCAAGTGGGTGTTCCGCAACAAACAAGACGAGCACGGAGTGGTGACAAGGAACAAGGCACGACTTGTGGCAAAAGGTTATGCCCAAGTCGCAGGTTTGGACTTTGAGGAGACTTTTGCTCCTGTGGCTAGGCTAGAATCCATTCGTATCTTGCTAGCATATGCCGCTCACCATTCCTTTAGGTTGTTCCAAATGGATGTGAAGAGCGCTTTCCTCAACGGGCCAATCAAGGAGGAGGTGTACGTGGAGCAACCCCCTGGCTTCGAGGATGAACGGTACCCTGACCACGTGTGTAAGCTCTCTAAGGCGCTCTATGGACTTAAGCAAGCCCCAAGAGCATGGTATGAATGCCTTAGAGACTTTTTAATTGCTAATGCTTTCAAGGTTGGGAAAGCCGATCCAACTCTTTTTACTAAGACTTGTGATGGTGATCTTTTTGTGTGCCAAATTTATGTCGATGACATAATATTTGGTTCTACTAACCAAAAGTCTTGTGAAGAGTCTAGCAGGGTGATGACTCAGAAATTCGAGATGTCGATGATGGGCGAGTTAAGCTACTTCCTTGGGTTCCAAGTGAGGCAACTCAAGGATGGAACCTTCATCTCTCAAACCAAGTACACGCAAGACTTGATCAAGCGATTTGGGATGAAGGACGCCAAGCCCGCAAAGACTCCGATGGGAACCGACGGACACACCGACCTCAACAAAGGAGGTAAGTCCGTTGATCAAAAAAGCATACCGGTCTATGATAGGGTCTTTACTTTATTTATGTGCTAGTAAACCGGATATCATGCTTAGTGTATGCATGTGTGCTAGATTTCAATCTGATCCAAGGGAGTGTCACTTAGTGGCTGTGAAGCGAATTCTTAGATATTTAGTCGCTACGCCTTGTTTCGGGATCTGGTATCCAAAGGGGTCTACCTTTGACTTGATTGGATATTCAGATTCCGACTATGCTGGATGTAAGGTCGATAGGAAGAGTACATCGGGGACGTGCCAATTCTTAGGAAGGTCCTTGGTGTCATGGAGTTCTAAGAAACAAACCTCCGTTGCCCTATCCACCGCTGAGGCCGAGTACGTTGCCGCAGGACAGTGTTGCGCGCAACTACTTTGGATGAGGCAAACCCTCAGGGACTTTGGCTACAATTTGAGCAAAGTCCCACTCCTATGTGACAATGAGAGTGCTATCCGCATGGCGGATAATCCTGTTGAACACAGCCGCACAAAGCACATAGACATCCAGCATCACTTTTTGAGAGACCACCAGCAAAAGGGAGATATCGAAGTGTTTCATGTTAGCTCCGAGAACCAGCTAGCCGATATCTTTACCAAGGCTTTAGATGAGCAGACCTTTTGCAAGTTACGTAGTGAGCTAAATGTCTTAGATTCGCGGAACTTGGATTGATTTCTAGCATACATGTGTTTATGCCTTTGATCATGTTCCCTATGCATTTTGTTGTTTATTAATGGTGCTCAAGTTGTACATGCACTCCCCGGACCTCACAAGTCCTTTGCAAGTGATGCACACAATTAGGGGGAGATGTGCTACAACTTGACCCTCTGAGACTAACTGTGTGCTTGAGTTTGCCTGATTTAGTCACGAAGGTGGATTGAAAGGGAAAAGGTGGACTTGGACCATGCAAGACTTCCACTGCACTCCGATGAAAGAGTAACGTTTTCCAAGTTCATCTTAGTACTCTTATTGCCTTTTTACTCTTAGTTGAAGATTTTGGTGAGGCAATGGGGTTAAAGGGCCAAAATTGATCCCGTTTTGGTGCTTGATGCCAAAGGGGGAGAAAATAAGGCCAAAGCAATAAATGGATCAGCTACCACTTGTGAATTTTGAAAATAATAGAGTTAGAGTTTTTGTTTGTCAAAATACTCTTATTTGCTCTTATTATCAAAAGTGGGTCTCTTGAGGGGAGAAGGTTTAATGATGGCAAAAGGGGGGAGCTTTTGAATCCTTGATCAATTTCTCGTGAAATATCTCTCTTTATGTGTGTTTAACTTAGAGATAGGAAATTGAGTTTGATATGCAAAAACAAACCAAGTGGTGGCAAAGAATGATCCATATATGCCAAATTTGAATCAAAACAAATTTGAGTTCTTATTTGACTTGATTTTGTACTTGTTCTACTTGCTTTATGTTGTGTTGGCATTAATCACCAAAAAGGGGGGAGATTGAAAGGGAAATGTGCCCTTGGGCCATTTCTAAGTGTTTTGGTGATTTAGTGTCCAACACAAGTGCCTAAGTGTCAAATGGTGGACAAAGTACAAATCAAGTATAAAGGTATGTTTCTCAGACTTAGTACATTGTTTTAGTGACTAATGTATTGTGTCTAAGTGCTGGAAACAGGAAAAGAACAATTGGAAATGTCTTGGCTCGAGCAGCCAAGACTCTGCTCAGTCTGGGTACACCGGACTGTCCGGTGGTGCACCGGACAGTGTTCGGTGCGCCAGGCTGGCTCAGGCGAACTAGCCGCTCTCGGGAAGTAATTAACGCCGTACGACTATAATTCACTGGACTGTCCGGTGTGCACCGGACTGTCCGGTGAGCCAACGGTCGGCCGGGCCAACGGTCGGCTGCGCGATCCGCGCAAGACACGTGGCCGAGCCAACGGTCGGGAGGGGGCACCGGACTGTCCGGTGTGCACCGGACAGTGTCCGGTGCGCCAACGGCTCCAAGGCTGCCAACGGTCGACTTCGCCAAATAAGGAAGGAAATCCGCACCGGACAGTGTCCGGTGATGCACCGGACTGTCCGGTGCGCCAGGCGACAGAAGGCAAGAATTGCCTTCTCGGATTGCTCTCAACGGCTCCTAGCTGCCTTGGGACTATAAAAGGGACCCCTAGGCGCATGGAGGAGAACACCAAGCATTCCTTGAGCACTCTTGATCACTCACACTCCATTCTTGCGCAGTTGTTTGACATTCTAGTGATTTGAGCTCCGTTCTAGTGTGCTAGTCTTTTGAGCTTAAGTCTGGGTCTTGTGTGTGCGTATTTGCTGTGATCTTTGTGTCTTGTGTGAGTTGCTAATCCCTCCCTTACTCCGTGCTTCTTTGTGAACATCTTTGTAAGGGCGAGAGACTCCAAGTTGTGGAGATTCCTCGCGAACGGGATATAGAAAAGAAAAGCAAACATCGTGGTATTCAAGTGGGTCTTTGGACCGCTTGAGAGGGGTTGATTGCAACCCTCGTCCGTTGGGACACCACAACGTGGAGTAGGCAAGCGTTGGTCTTGGCCGAACCACGGGATAAACCACTGTGCCATCTCTGTGATTGATCTCTTATGGTTATTGTGTTTCACTAAGACTCTTCTCTAGCCACTTGGCAATACTGTGCTAACGCTTAACCAAGTTTTTGTGGCATTAAGTTCAAGTTTTACAGGATCACCTATTCACCCCCCCCCCCTCTAGGTGCTCTCAAGAACTACCCCACACATGATCTGGAGTTAGCAGCCGTGGTTCATGCTCTCAAGATATGGAGACACTACTTGATGGGAGCTCACTGTAACATTTACACTGATCTCAAGGGCCTCAAATACATTTTCACTCAAGCAGATCTGAACATGAGGCAGAGGATATGGTTGGAGTTAATCAAGGACTATGATTTGGGGGTGCATTACCATCCGAGCAAAGCCAATGTTGTGGCCGATGCCTTGAGCAGAAAGGCCCAGTGCAATTGTATGAGCATGGATGCCAGAGTTACCACCCTGTGTGATGAGTTGTGCAAGCTGAACCTGGAAGTTGTTTCTTCAGGTGATTTAAATGATATCTCAGTGGAGCCCACACTGCAAGAGCAAATAGTCAGGGCACAGATTGAGGACAAGGGTGTACAGGTTATCAAAGAAATGATCAAGCAGAAGGCGAAGAAATACAAGTGCTTCCGACCCCTAACCAGCATTAGGTCTGAGCAGGCGGTGGCGTTCTTCATGAACATCATCCATCGCTTTGGGGTCTCGAACTCCATCATCACCGACAACGGCACACCGTTCACTGGGAAGAAGTTCCTGGACTTCTGCGAGGACCACCACATCCGTGTGGACTGGGCCGTCGTAGCTCACCCCATGACGAATGGGCAGGTGGAGCTTGCCAACGGTATGATTCTGCAGGGACTTAAACCGAGGATCTACAACGACCTCAACAAGTTTGGTAAGCGGTGGATGAAAGAGCTACCCTCGGTGGTCTGGAGTCTGAGGACGACGCCGAGCCGAGCCACAGGTTTCTCGTCGTTCTTTCTAGTCTATGGGGCCGAGGCTATCTTACCCACAGACTTAGAATACGGTTCCCCGAGGGCAAAGGCGTACGACGACCAAAGCAACCAGACCAGCCGAGAAGATTCACTAGACCAGCTCGAAGAAGCTCGGGACGTGGCCTTACTACACTCGGCGCGGTATCAGCAGTCTCTGCGACGCTACCACGCCCGAGGGGTTCGACCCCGAGGCTTCCAGGTGGGAGACTTGGTACTTCGGCTGCGGTAGGACGCCCGAGGGTGCCACAAGCTTACTCCTCCCTGGGAAGGGCCGTTCATCATCGCCAAGATTTTGAAGCCCGGAACATACAAGCTGGCCAACGATCAAGGCGAGGTCTACAACAACGCTTGGAACATCCAACAGCTACGTCGCTTCTACCCTTAAGATGTTTCAAGTCGTTCATATTCCTCGTTCTCTTTACATACACAAATAAAGTCTAACCGTCAAGGAAGGGTCAGCCTTGCCTCGGCAAAGGCCGACCCTCCCTCGGGGGCTAGAAGGGGGGAACCCCCTCTGTGTCAAAATTTTCCTCGGAAAAGTCTTTTGCCATAATGTCTTTCGCGCTTTTCGACTGCTTCGATAGAGGGGTCCTGAAAACGACGAGAGTACACGTAAGCGGCAAGGCTGACCGAGCCAAGGGACTCCTACGCCTCCTGGATACGGATACCTCACTCATCACCTTCCGTGATAAGTAACTCACGCTCGGATAAGCGATTCTGCTACCGAACAAGTCCTAACGCTGGAAAACTTTTCTGCCAGAACGATTTTCGTGCCTTCTCAACTATATCGATAACAGAATCCTGCGAACGAGTAAGAGTGCACGTAAGCGGCAAGGCCGACCGAGCCGAGGGACTCCAACGCCTCCGGGATACGGATACCTCACTCATCACCTTCCGCGAAAAGTAACTCTCGCTCGGATAAGCGATTCTGCTACCGACGAACAAGTCCTAATACTCGAAACAAGAGGAAAGAAAACACAGCTTTATAATACGACAGTAAGATGTTTAGGCCTCGGCGGCCGCAAAAAACATACGCATACTACAGACAAACTATTCCTGCAGGTACAGACATCGGCAGGGGGAGCAGCAGTACCCTCGGCGTCGTTTCCACCCTCGCGGGACCTGGCCCAGCATCGGACGGCGACACGGGCGGAGGGATCTCCACCCTGAAGGAGGACGCCAACTCCGCGCTTGGGCCCTCATGGTCAGGTTCTCCGCAAGGGTTCCGGCCCGAGCGGACGCCTCGGCTCGCCGCTCCGTAGCCTCAGCCAGCTGTCCCCCGATGACCTCAGCCCGGCTCATGGCCTCGGCAGCACGACTCCGGGGTTGGTCCCGCTAGCGGACGACCTGGCCAAGCTCCAGCCGCTGCCGCTACACCTCCTCGGCCAGGGAAGCCACGTGCTCCCGGGCCGACGAAGCCTCTTTTCGAGCCGACGTCGCCTCTGTCCACGCCGACACCGCTGCCTCCGGCTTCAGCTCATCGCAGAGCGGCCGAAGGTTCTATATCTGAGCAAGAGAAGCCTTGAGCGGCAAGGCCGACCGAGCCGAGGGACTCCTACGCCTCCGAGATACAGATACCTCACTCGTCACCTTCCGCGCAAAGCGACTCACACTCGGTTAAGTGGTTCGGCTAGCCGACAGGCGAGTCCTTGTGCTCGAAATGAGGAAGAAACACGGCTTCACGCCCGAATACCTAGATGTTCAGGCCTCGACAGCCACAATGAACAAACACCCATACTCAGGGTGCCATTACAAACGGAACTCCGGTTCCACTCCCGCGGGTATGAACAACCTCCACACCAGAGGGCCTGCGGGACAACAAACTCCAGGTGGCTCGCCGGCGACCGCTACACCAACAGCACGGCAGCGACCTCCGTCTCGGACGGCAAGACAGCAGCAGCGATGGCCCCAGGGCAAACGCTACCGCTGCAAGGCCGTCGTTCACGTCCCCTCACGGGGAGTGAGAACCAGCCATTAAAGCCAAAGAGCCGGAGGCCCGGAGCGCAGGTGGCACTGACGGTGTCATCGGCGGAAGCAACCGCTTCGGCAGAGGCAGCCTCACCTATGGCGACCACCACCTCAGCACCGACGACAGCGGCCACCTGCCCACCAACACCGCACCAGCGGACGGCGGCCGCCCCAAAGCGCACCGGCAGGTCCTCACTCCCGCTCTCGCCACAAGAACGAGAACGGGACCGTCCTGGAACACGAGTACCGCCCTCACGGTGTACGACGTGTTGTGCAACTCCCTGGTGCAGCCGACGACAGTCGCCCGGGTGGAGGACGGACAGCTGCACCCTGTCCAGGAAGCAGCAGTTCGCCTTCCCCCGCATGGCTGGAGGACGCCTCCTCCGCAGAGCTGGAGGATGCCTTTCTCCCCTGAATCGCAGAGGAAGAAGCGGGTCGTCGGCCCACGTGGAGGCATGCCCTGACCTGCCCCGCCCTCCTCCCCAGCTCAGATGATGAAGATCCTTGAAGCTGAGGGCGGGGCAGAGGCCGCAGCCCGGCTTGCTTCTCCCCACCACCCAACTGGTGGTCATCATCCTGGATGACCATTAGTGAGGGAATGCAGCCGGGCTGCATGATGAAAATCCTTGAAGCCGAGCGATGGCTGAAGGGTGCCAACCCCTGCGAGGTCGCGCTCCTCCAACAGCAGCAAAACGAAGGCAACGCGGGTGCCCCCATCCGGGGGCTCGGAAGGTGGAAGGGCGCAATGCATGAGGGGAGTGCGGAGGCATGTCCACCGCCCGGGGGATCGACCCCTTTTTAAAGGCGGCTCTCCCCACTCGCATCCCAAGCGTCGCGAGCAAAGTCTTCACCGACGTGCTCCAGGATCCTCCCCCTATGACACGGGGGCTGGGTCCCACACGCCAGGCAAGCTGACCCGAAACGGAAGAAGCCAAACCGTCGCACGCGGAGCGTGTAACCGCCCCGCGGTTACAAGCACTCCTCCATCCTCGCCGAAACCAGCGGTCGAAAGGGCGGACCGCCATGCAGGAGGCGTGCAGTCGCACCCTGGTTGTGCACCCTTTCGGCTTCATCGCATCCGGTGGGTCAGCGTGAAGGCCCGGGCCCACATGTCATGCAACCGGCGCAACGGTTACTGCGTGCAAGGAAACCGCACCGCCACTCGTGCCAGTGCCGCGTCTTCTCGACTGCGGAACCAGTACCGCGACTCGAGGCAACCCTGCGCATGGCCCAACAGTGCCAATCAAGCGCAACGATCACAGGTCAGTCAGCCGTGGGAGGAGGCGCGACGATTGATATGGCCAAAAGTGGACCGGCAGTAATGGCGGCAGCAGACGAGCGGAAGCAGCGGTCAAATCGCCTGCAGGCTCGCGTCCCCTCCTGAAGCGGCAGGGGAACCCTCTCCCACGGCGTGAAGACGACGTGCCCGTATTCCGTTCCTCGAACGACCCGCGCACGCGGCCACCCCGCGAATTGCCCGTCCCGTCACATTACCTCCTCGGCAGGGCAAGTGACACCTTTGGCAGGCGAAGCGGGCGTCGTTTCACCTCTGCCATGATGACCGCGTCAAAAAAGGTGTGCCACGCCATTTAAATTCATATCCTTTTCCTCTTCCCCTTCCTCTCTCTTGCTAACAGGGACCGGGAAAGGGGATATTTCGAAAGGGATCCTTCTCCACGAAGGAAGCGGGCCCCAAGCTCTCCTACTGATAAGGGGTTCGAAGGCTGGCCCCTCGGAAGGGTTCGACAGCCACCCCAGAGCACTCGGGCTTCAAGCCCATTACTGATTAGGGGTTCCAAGGCTGGCCCCTCGGAAGGGTTCGACAGTCACCCCAGAGCACTCGGGCTCCACGCCCACTACTGATCAGGGGTTCGAAGGCTGGCCCCTCGGAAGGGTTCGACAGCCTCCCTAGAGCACGCAGAGCGAGCGATGACTCTGGGTACGTCCGTTACATGGCCGAGGCTCGGGCTACGCTCCCGAGGTACCCTAGGACATTTCCGAGACCAGCAGGAGCGATTTTGTAATGGAATCCCATCAGAGGGAGGCATCGAGCCCTTGGACCCTATCAAATGGGTCCGGGTCCGACAAATCACCTGCAGGTACTTTTGGAGCGTGCCTCTGGGCCACTAGCCAACCCTTATCGAACGGGGCACGGGCGTCCACTCGGATCACCCGTTAGCAACTCACTGGAGACACCATGTTCGGCGCCCTCCGAGGGCAACATGGCGCTTTCCCCCCCCCCTTCCTCCTTGCGGAAAGGCGACGAAGGGGCGTATAATAAAAGTCGAGACAGTCCTTGATCGTCCTCTCGCTCTGTGCAGAGGCTCGGGTGCTGCTCTCGCAACCCGGCTACGACCAAACCGTTGACAACGTCAACAAACCAGGCTAAAAACTCGGAACCTGACCATGCACCCGGGCTATGACCAGGCCGCATGAGGGAGCAACAAGGTCGGTCGAAGTATCACGAAAAGCATTAAGACCTCAGAGGAGTCAAACCACTCCTCCGAGGCCTCGGGGGCTACACCCGGCGGGTGCGCTCGCGCGCACCCACCAGAACAAAGTATAGCCGAGAAAGGCTGGTCCCCTCACAAAAGAGTGCGGCAAAGCCTCCAAGCGAGTACCAACACTCCCTTCGAGGCTCGGGGGCTACTGTCGGGTACCGTAATTAGGGGTACCCCCAACACTCCTACACATGGCTGGTAACCACTATCAGCACAAGCTTCAGAGACTGATGGGCACGATTCAGGTCAAGGCTTCGTCTACCCAAGGGGCGCGATCTCGCCTCGCCCGAGCCCAGCCTCGGGCGGGAACTGTAGTCCCGGACGAAGTTACGTCTCGCCCGAGGGCCTCCTTAGGCAGTGGGCGCACCCTTGGCACGCCCGAGGCCCAACTCGAGCAGGCTTCGTCGAGAAGCAACCTTGGCCAAATCGCCTCTCCAACCGACCGTATCGCAGGCGCATTCAATGCGAGGATCGCCTGACACCTTATCCTAACACGCGTGCCTCAGTCGGCAAGGTCGAAGTGACCGCAGTCACTTCGCCCTTTCACTAACCGACCTGATAGGAAAACAACGTCGCTCACCCCGCTCCGACTGTTGTGCCACCCACTAGGGTGAGGCTGACAACAGCCAAGTTCAGCCTCGGGCGCAACAGGAAGCTCCGCCTCGCCCGACCTTAGGCCTCGGCCTCGGAAGGAGGTCTCCGCCTCGCCCGACCCCAGGGCTCGCCCTCAACCTCGGCCTTGGAAGGTGGTCTCCGCCTCGCCCGACCCCAGGGCTCGGCCTCAACCTCGGCCTCGGGAGGAATCACGTCCTCACTCGACCTCGGCCTCAGGAGAAGTCTCCGCCTCGCCCGACCTTGGGCTCGGACCGACCGCGCCACGGGGGATACATCATTACCCTACCCCTAGCTAGCTCAGGCTACGGGGGAACAAGACCGGCGTCCCATCTAGCTCGCCCCGGTAACAAGTAATGATGGCTCCCCGCGTGCGTCCATGACGATGGTGGTTCTCAGCCCCCTATGGAAGCAAGGAGACGTCAGCAAGATCCCAGCAGCACTGACAGCTGTGCTTCTACAGGGCTCAAGCACTTCTCCGACGGCCACGTTATCGCCTACGCAGGGCTCAAGCTCTTCTCCGACGGCCACGTTGGCATGTACATAGGGCTCAGGCACTTCCCTGCCAGACACATTAGCGTCTAGCTACATCCCCCATTGTACACCTGGACCCTCTCCTTGCATCTATAAAAGGGAGGTCCAGGGCCTTCATGCGAGAGGGTCGCGCGGGAGAACGAGCTAACGAACAGGCTCACTCTCTCTCTCGTGCGAACGCTTATAACCCCTACTACGAGCACACCCCCCTGGCGCGGGATAATACGGGTCGCGTTTTCCGCCTTGTGTTCCATCTCGCGCCAACCCATCTGGGCTGGGACACGCAGCGAAAAATTTACTCGTTGGTCTAGGGACCCCCCGAGGTCGAAACGCCGACATTAAGATTTTTAGAGTCCAAGTGTCGCCATATAAAACCTCGGGATATGTTCTTGGAAAATCATTCCTGGGTTATTAACCTTAGCCCTGCCCACGGGGTACTCCACGGGTCGAACCACAGGGGTCAAACGAGGCGAAAAACTGACAGGGGGGTTGTACGAGCTGGTCAAGATCCACACGAGTGAATTCGACAAAATCAGGCTAACTGCATCGCCAGCTTTACGTGCATCGCCAAAAGAACCTGTCGCTTTTTCACTCATGACCTACGTCCCTTAGGCCAAAGCCTACCGAGGAGCTATGCGATCCCGCACGAGAAATAGGACATATGAGCTACGAAGAAGGAATATCAGCGTAGGGAAGATATAGACAAAACCCCATAATGATGACCACCTAGGGCACCCGTCACTGATATAGATCACGCCATCTCCACAAGGGATAAGATTAAAGGACCCACGCGAGGAAGTGCGTTTTTAAGTGAAGGATTAGGTATAGCTGACCGATACATTGGACCTTTCTTGGCCCATATACCCCTAGCCCTTACTCCCTTGTTTTGGAAAGCATACGATAAAAGTTATTGAAAGACGAATCTGTTTTACCTTTTCACGCTCCCTTTTGGGACAAAACCATTGTAAAGAGGCCCCTTCTTGTATTATGAAAGGAGGGGTTAGCCTCACGAGGAGACACAACACCGCAGTAGAATAGAAACGCATACACCACACAGAGACTTAGAAACTCTCCCTCTCTCGCCTGCTTGTAATCCCCTACTACGAGCAATCAGGTGCTGGTAGCGCAAGCCACTGAAGACTGGAGTAGGAACATTCAGTCCGAACCAGTACAACCCTTGCGTCCACCGCACACACCATCCAGGCATAAAACACACATACACAAAGTTACTCGTTAGTGCTAGTTCGAAACACCGACACCAAGATACAAATATAGCTAATATAAAATAGATTTAGAGTCCAAAATACAAATATACTTGGTATATATAATTGTTTAAAAAAGTCTATAATATTCAACTAAATTTCATAAACATTCAACTACAAATGTTACATTAATTTCTTCATTATTCTATTTAATTTTTTGAGCACACATTCATATTGGTATTCATCCAAAATGACGAATTTAATTTTCTTGGCATATTTACTATTTTATACCAGTTAAATAAATTACTAGATACCTATTTATAGAAATTGTAAAATAATATGTAAATGTGGTCAAAGCTTGACATATATTTTTATCTTAAAAAGTATATTTTTATTAATGAATATGCTCAGAAGGTATCTATGTGCTATGCTTATAAATACTTCTAATTAACATGATTTTTATAGGGTAGGTTGAACTACGCTTCTGTTTTAGAAATTTTCAAAACTCCTATACAAATTACAGTGGTTTCTTATTGACTTACACAAGTCTGTCTCAAAAATGGAGGCCTAAAATGGGAGTGGTTTTCTCTGTACAAAAATATTAAAATCTAGGGCAGGGGGCACTTTAAACTACAACCCTGGTGTAGAAGTGGCTTCTGTCCTATAATTTAGTTTTGCTGGTGTTTATGGGTAATATTATGCTCCTATGCCAAATTTTAGCCAAGGACTAATGGTTAATTAATGGTGATTTTCTAAAGTTTGGGGGCTTAGTGGGTGCTTTCTACTACCACTCTATTTGAAAAATGTCAAACAACAGATTTCCCAATTTTTCTAGTTTCTTCTTTGCGCAAGAGCAATTATTCCTAAAGTTGGTTATTTTTACTTATAGGGGATGGGTTGTATGATTTCTTAGAATATATAATCTTTCTCACGGGGCAGGGGGTGGGGTGTATTCCCTTTTATATCTACCTTAGTTTTATAATTTTCCCTTAGTGCTAGATTGGGAGCCACAAAACCGAAGGGGGTTGGAGGGGCTAAAATTTGCTCCTTATTCAATTTTAAATAAGGAGGGGATTTTAGCCTCTCCAATCCTCTCCGGTATTTGGACCCCCAAACTAGCCCTTATAGTACATATCACAAGTACTTAGGGAAAAATAAGGTTACTTACTGTTTTCCACTTTTGGTCTCTCTTTTTATTTTTTGAAGTATTGGCAAAATCCTAATTTTATTTGTTTAACCCATTTACTGTGATATTCTGGGGTGGTTACTGATTTTGCAGTGGTACAATAGTGCACTACAGTAAAACGACACAAGTCCGACGGCTCCCTTATGTCCGACGGCTGCCTAGGGGACCGTCGGACATAAGCTTATGTTCGACGGCCGCTATCAGCCGTCGGATATAAGGAAGAATATCCGAGGGCTGGCAGGCAGACCGTCGGACATAAGCTTATGTCCGACGGTTTCCTAGGTGGCCGTCGGAACTAATGGATTTTAACCGACCCCCGCGCCCGCGTCGGTTTCATTTCTCTCTGTCTCTCCCGCTCGCATGCGTAGCCGCCGCCGCCTAGCCCACGCCGTCGTCGACCACGCCGCCACCATCGCCGAGGAGCCGCCGCCGTCGACCAGCACCGCCCAAGCCTCTCCCGGGGACCTCCAGCCCCGTCCCGACGCCCAGCCCGCACCCGATCATCTGTCCACGTTGACCGGCAACTCCACCGCCGCCCAAGCGACACTAGAGCCGCCCCGACGCCGCCCGCGGCCGCCGGAGCCTCTGCCCGCGTCCCCGACGCCACCGGCGCCCGCCCTGACCCCGCCGGCGTCCGCTAATCGTCCGGCAAAGTAAGGAATTTTATAATGTTTAGTATAATTTTGTATATGCATATATTGTTTGCTAGTAGCAATGTTTTGTTTTGTTATGTCCGACGGCTTAATTTAATTATGCAATTAAATTAGCTTGTTTTAATTTATTTATTAGTGGCTATATAATTTAAACTTTTAATTTCCGAGGGTAATTATTAAGCCCTCGGAAATAAGGTTGTTTTATTTGATTTAGGGTCTCGTGAAATGATTTTTTGTAGTGCTATTGTATTAGTTTGGTTAATTAGTGGCTATTGTATTAGTGTGGTTAATTAGTAATCATAACTAATTAAGTTAACGAAACCTAGGCGTCACCCGTTTCGGCCCAACACACCTTACATGCGACGTATGTGATGTATGTTGGGTCGGAATTGTCCCTTTATTGGACAACCTCAGGGTGACCGACAGAGTCCGTGTTTATGACAAAGGCATGTGCTCCTGCTTAGTTTCGGCAGCATAACCCCTCTGTTCTCCAATCGCACCATTTTTAGGCGTGCGATTGGAGAACAGCGGGGTTATGCTGCCGAAATTTCGCACGACCACATGTCTTGTCATAAACACGGGCTCGTCGGTCACGCCTGGGTGGGTTTAGGACCTATCCTTTCCTACAGATGTAGGGGCGTGATTTCTTCGTAAAAACGGATGGTCCGTGCATTACTTATCTAATTAAGTTAACGTCTCGTATCTAGTATGGAGGAGAATCGTCGATGGATGTATGAAGGTTGGAAGAAAAGAGGTGCTCTATCAAGTGAGTGGGTTGCCAAGACTGATGCTTTTCTCGACCATGCTTTTGATCGGTCAGAGACTGGAACCGATGTTAGGTGCCCTTGTAGCAAGTGTCGAAACATTAATTTCCTTGACAGGAGGACTATGTCGATACATATTTGCAAGAACGGTTATATGCCAGGCTATGAGGTGTGGGTGCACCACGGTGAGGATCCACCTCCTCGTATTGTATCAGAAGTTCAGTCACATGAAGAGGAGGACTACGATAGGATGGAAGAGATGCTTGACGATGTACGCCATGAGCTTCTAACCGTCGATTCGGAGAACCCCGGTCAACCCACTGAGTTTGAGGATCCAGCTACACCTGAGGTTCAGAAGTTCTTCGAGCTCCTTAAAGCTGCCGAAGAGCCGTTGCATGAGCACACAAAAGTGACCGTCCTTGTATTTGTGACTCGACTTATGGCTATTAAGTCTAAGTTTGCATTCTCAAACAACTGTTACAAGGAGCTTTTGAACTTGATCAGTGATGTACTTCCAGAGAATCACAAGATGCCAAACGACATGTATCAGTCTAAAAAGTTGTTATCTGGGCTCGGTATGGACTACGAAAAAATCGATGTCTGTGAAAATAATTGTATGCTTTTCTGGAAGGAGACCGCGGGTGAGAAGAAGTGTAATGTATGTGGTGAGCGTAGATTTGTTGAGGTTGAAAACAACGATGGTTTGACCGTGACTACAAAGATTGCACGTAAGCAGCTTCGTTACATGCCTCTTATACCTCGGTTGAAACGTTTGTTCATCTCCAAGAATACAACCATACACATGAGGTGGCACAAAGAAGGGGTACGTGAGAATCCAAATGTCATGGTGCACCTAGCTGATACAGATGCATGGAAGGCACTAGATGCTTTTGATTCCAGCTTTGCTGATGAAGTGCGGAATGTTCGCTTCGGTTTGGCAACAGATGGTTTCTCGCCATTCAATCTAACTGCAACGTCCTACTCATGTTATGGAACCGAGCATAATTGGACTCACAAGGTTCGAAGATGATCATCCTCTAGCAGCCACGACAAACTCCGGAGTTGTAACTAGAGCTGTCGATGATGAAGGGAAGGTGACTAATTATTATGGAGTCATTAATGATATAATCGAGTACAAGTTTTTTGGAGATAAACAACTCAAAGTGGTGTTCTTCGATTGTGATTGGTTTTCTCCAAATACAACGCGAGAAAATCAATATGGCATGGTGGAAGTCAAACACAACGATAGATTAAAAGGCCACGACACTATAATCCTTGCCCACCAATGCGAGAAGGTGTATTATATGACATATCCATCTAAGAAAAACGGTTTGGTTGATTGGAGGGTAGTGTACAAAGTTAATCCTCATGAACGACTATATGCTCCTGGTGATGCTGGTTATGTTGAAAGTCAAATCGAGCAGGAAGTGGGGGCTGCTGAGATTTTCCAAGACGAAGAACTTACAAGCACGTTTAATGTACAAACTGAAATGTTGGAAGAATCTTTATTAGGCGATCAAAATGATGTAGAGGTTCCTCCAAAAAGAAAACGAGTGACGAGAAAGAAGAAAGCTACTTGGCGTCCATTAAATCGACGAAAGCAACTAGATCCTGATTTTGATTACGATTACGATTGACGAGTATGGATCATGATTTTATTGCATATTTTATGATTTTATTGCATATTTTATTATTTTATTGTCGATTTATGTACTAACTTGTTTTTGTTAAAATAGGATGTCAAAGAAAATGAAGTATTTTGCTCGTAGTTTGCTTGGGTCGAGGAGTAGCTCGAGGAGCAGCTCGAGGGGTGAGGATTCAGTTTTTCAGGGCACAGGTTCTACCATGAGCAGACGGAGAGCGCTGGCAGAACATTTGCCTCCACAAGATGTATTAGTTGTTAAATTACATTATTTGAGTTACTTAATATTGTATGATGTAAGTTATTTGTTTCATAGGATGCTGAAATAGAGGAACCAGTGGTAGAGGATCATGCAAGAGATGATGTTGAAGATGATGGTGGAGATAATGTGGGAGATGATGCTGGAGACGACGCTGGTGGGGATTCTGGGGCCGGGGATTCTGGGGCTGGTGGAGATTCCGCAGCTGGGTCTGGAACTTCTCGAGTTAAGAGAACGAGGAAGCTGCATTTTGTTGGACCACCTCCAGAGCTTCCACCCGAATCTCGGGTTTTGATAAAGCTAGTGGAAAGTGAGTGACATATCTTTGCTTAAATGTTATTGAAAGTTATGTTTTAATTTCTACATTGTTTTCTATTTGCAGGACTTGGATCGACGACTCGTTCACAGGCACAGGACACTACAGGCAGGTGAACATGGTCCTTGGTAATCTTGTTCGTCTGCACTGGCCTGGTCTTGTGACTTTGCCTACTGGCGAGTCTGTCCCCGCCACCACTTGGGAGCATTATCGCTATGGTGTCTGTAGAACGTTTGGCAACACACATGCACTAGTTTGGGATGCATTCTGGGTATGACTTGTTTATACTATTTTAGTTATTCCATATATGTTTGCTTTTATGATAACACTATGTTTTTTGCAGAAACGGTACAAGTTGCCGGACGATGGATCATATGATATGAACGCTCGTTACGTGTTTGAGTATAACGCGAACGATGTCGTTGCAGATGCAATGTACTATGCACGAATTCAGGCTATAAAGGCATGGTACAGAGCAAATGCTGATGATCGACCGATGCCAAATACCAAGGCCGAGTGGTCATCAATTTACTTGACGGAGGAGCAATACCTAGAGGTAAACAGGTTGTTGCCTCTCATATCGCACGAAGCCATGTATTTGCTTGCTTTATTTAAAAATTTTCATGTAGGTGTCGGTGCCGTGGATGGCCACCCGATTAGACGGTTATCGGGCATTGTGCAGATGGTGGGCTTCCCCTGAGTTTCGTGCCATTTCCGAAAGGAACAGGGGAAATCGTGGGACTGAGTCGTTCCACAACTACGACGGTGATGGTCATGTGCGCTTGGCTAAGCGAATGGTAAGTCACAGTTTGTCGTAACTTTGAATCACATAGAAATGTGTCATTGTAACTTTTATGTACAGGAAGTCAAATCCGGCCGTACGCCCACGGATGTGGAGGTGTATATGCAAGGGCATAGGGGTTCTGATCCTCAGAATCCTGATGTGTTATGCACTCAGACGGCCACCGACCGTCTAGTGAGTTTTTGATACTCTATTATGTGTGTTGATATTATTTGCAAGGGCATAGGGGTTATGCACTTATATTTGATATTGTTTGCCTCCAGGCTTCGTATGGGCAGGAGATGGTTCAACGCCATGGGGAGGAGTACGATTGGAGGAGCCAGCCAATCGACCCTCAGGCAGCATATGCTAGCGCAGGAGGACAAGCTCATGGACGGTGAGATTATTTGATTTGGTTTTCAAAATTGTCATCATATGCTTGCGATTGAACTGAGCCATGAGTTACTATACTAAGTGCATGGTTCACTCTTGTAGGTTGGGTATTTTTGATTCTACGATTGATTCCAGAGAGCTGAGACGCCGTGGACGACAATCCACAACGTCGTCTTCACAGTCGTCCCGTTCACGATCAGCAGCCCATGAGATAGAGCTTGCAGTGTTGCGTCAACAGGCAGAGTACCATCAATCAGTCTTGAGGGAACAATTGGAGTACCAGAGGCAACAATCTGAATACCAGAGACAACAAGCCGAGTACCAGAAGAAGAGGGACGAGTATTATGCAAGCCTCCAGGCCCAAAATCAAGCTCTTCTCTCGGTAAGTTGAAGTAACATTTTGTAGCTTATTTTGCAAAACACTTGATGTGTATCTTATTTGCTCAACAATGACTTGTATATAATTTGTAGCAACTAGCCCAACAAGCGGGCGTCCCGATGCCCACATATGGGATGCCACCTCCGGACTTTGCACTGCCAATGCCAATGTTGGCGCCTCCACCTCCGCCTCCGCCTCCGTCACAATTCCCTATGGTATGTACACATATGCGTGTGTGACATGTTCATAGATGTCTTATGTGTTTAAATGAACAACTGAGTGGTTCCTATTTCATGTGCTTGTGTTATAGGGATTTCAGACACCACCCGCTTCAGTTGCCGCACCTGGAGATGGGTCTGGTCAAGACGACACAACACATTCGTGGGTCAACAACCTTTTCAACACGCAGAGTCCAGCCGGAGGAGGTGGCTACTCGAACCATCCAGACGATGGATATGATTGATGTGTCGTGATGTTTATTTATGAAACACTTTGCAACACTTGTTTGTGAGACACAATTTCAGTTTGCAACAACCGTCGGACCTATATGTTGATGTTAAATTTGTGAATGTTAATATTTATGTGAGAATATTTGTGATTGTGAATACTTATTAGAATGTGTATATTTGTGATTGTGAATGTGAATGTGTATATGTGCATGAAATCTGTTTTTGTTTTGTAAATGTCAGATTTTTTAAAAACAGAATTTTGCGTAAATTCTGTAATTTGTTATGTCTGACGACCTAGTGGTAGCCGTCGGACATAACCATGCCTTATGTCCGACGGCATTAAATACCGTCGGACGTAAGGGATGCTTATGTCCGACGGCCTAGCGCCGGGCCGTCGGACTTAATCCTGTGGGGCCCACAGGCTGGCCGGTAAAACGGTTGGGATTTATTATTTCCGACGGGCACACGCAGCCGTCGGAGATAGCTTATGTCTGACGGCAGCCGTCGGACATTGCACTATTTCCGACGAATTATCTCTGACGGCTTAAAGCCGTCGGAGATAGGGCATTGCCGTCGGAGATTACTTATTTCCGACGGTTTGAACCTTATGTCCGACGGTTTTGGCCGTCGGACGTTGTTCCGTTTACTGTAGTGGTGGTCAAGGGTCCATTAAATTTTTCTTATCACTATTGCATATGTGCTATTGGCGTCCCCAGGGAAGGTTTCTTTCTGGATGGGTCCGCTATACGGTGTAAGGCTCCCTCCTGGTCTACGATGCCGGAGATGGATTTGAAGTGGAAGACTTCTCCGGGGTTGAAGGTGATCATCGTCTTAAAGTTGATTGCCATGGAGTCGTCGTTTATCAATGTCGCAACCCCTACCTGGTGCGTCAGCTGTCTGTGTTTATGATCCCACGACACACCTCGGGGTTACCCTCGTGATGCTTTTGGATAGGATGGCGTCGTTGATCGCGACTCGATGGTTTGTGCCGCAGCATGCAAGGATGACTCGTGGACTTATACAGGTTCGAGCCGCATAGAGTTGAGTAATACCCTACTTCCTATGGTGGTTTTGGTATTGATATGAGGATTACAAGCTGAGAGTTGTGAGTAGGTGGGCTATGGTGAGATGAAATGGTTGGGGGTCCCTCTCGGTACTATGTACACGACCAAGAAGAGTTATCCCATTATAAGGTGTGAGTTCCATCTCCCTGCTTATCTCCTTCTTTGTCGCAGACGGTATCCCTACATATCCGGAGTCCTCTTCATCCATCCGTCCGAGTTACCGCCGAGGGTTTAGCCTGTCGGGTGTGCCCAACTACTCCACCTGATATATTCGTGCTCCCATGGCGCTTAACCCGGGCGTCGGTCTTCGTCGGCTTAGATCGGGCTCGCCCAGCCAGGCTACACCTTACTGGCCCATCTCATAGGAGTATAGGACGACCCAGTAGAAGGCCTGTCAGGCGGACCATGACACGTTTTCGTGTTCATGTGGACCTATGGGATATCTATCCTCCACAAATAGACCATGCAAAAGAGTAAGCCATTAAAACATGCAACGTGACATAAAGCTCGCTTCTATGGTCATGCGAGAGAAAGAACCGTGGAAATCGGAGATACAAATGAAAAATTATGTGCTTCGGAAGATTTGCGCCATTAACACATAAAACTATATTTCTAATGCATAATATGTTACACAGAATTCGTAACATACAAATAAATAATTTAAAACTAATGTGACATACGAGAATCACTAATCCATATCGCACTTACACAAAGTAACAGCGCGCGAACAGCAACTACAACACGTACGAAGTGGACAGCGGGTGAACAGCGGCGAGCATGGGTCCGGGCTGGCCGATGGGACGTGGCCGTGCGGCATGGCAACACGTGCACCGCATACGAGGGCGCAGTCCATATAGGCATAGCGCGTGGCCCGAAAGCACACGCAGCGAGGCAACGGCTGGAGCTGCGCGCTTGGTTGCGGCTGCGGCACCACGGCACAGCGTGCAATACGTGGACAGCTGGGATGCGCGGCAGGCTCGGCACGACAGCGCGTGCAGGGCCAGGGACATCTTCGGGTAGACGGTGATAGGGGGTAAACGCTGGGGGAGGTAAACGGGGAGACGACGATCCTGATTTTCCTGTTGACGCACGACGAGGCGTAGGCGTGTGACGGACGTATGATGGCGAGGCACGGGCTAAATTCAACGAACAATAATAGCAAACATCTCTTTGTAGCTATAATAGTAGGTTTCAAATGCACCCTTGCTGGCCATGGCAAGCTCAGCAAGTCAGCATCTGCTGCCCGGGTAGCATATCAGCCTTGCATACACGCTGAGCTGCCGGATGCCAGGCCGGGGTCCTCTCGCTCTGCGGCGTGTTGGTGCAGCGCCGTACAATTCCGCTGCCAAAAGCGGATCGGATCGCAGGATGCACGCAGGCTGCTGCCGGCCTGCCGCAGCTCGCCGCCTGCTCCAATCCCATCGGCGCGCCGGCCGCGCTCGTCAAGCAGCAGAGGTTCCTGAACTGCTAGCGAGTCCTACGGCGGCAAGCGATTGGGCGGCGGAGAAAAGCAGACACACCATGCATGGCCGGCCAGCCTTGCAGTTTTATTTACTCTCGTACACCTTAAAGTTTTTATAAGTTAAAAACATGTCAAGTTTGTTTAAAATTATAAAAAGTTACAACGTATAAACATTTTTTAATAGTATGGCAATATTTTCTCTATTTGCACGTTATCAACTTACTATGAGTCACAAAATTAAATATCTATAAAACCATAAAATAAAAATCTCGGATTTTTTTCATCCATATTTCATTTCATTCTAGGTGATATGGTAGTTTTGCAAACAATGCTATAAAATCATCGCATAAGGCTATTCCTAGTGCACGGTGTCATACTCATTTAATACATGATACATAGGATAGAAAGTTAATGTGGCATGTGAAGAAAACAAAGTAATTTTTTGAGGGAGATACCACTCAGGCACCAAATCATAGGCATTGAAACTGGAACCAAATAATTGGTCCACAATTTATACTCTTGTACACATCTAACATTTAATTATCTTGTGGAGACTATGAAACAACATATGATACCATACATTGGGACAACTGTAGTTTCTATAGTAACATATGATGTAGCAACTTTGGATATAGTGACAAGAAACAATAGATTGAAAATAGCCTAATGAGTACTCCTAACTCTACTCCCTATGACCCTTTTAAAATGTTGTTTTAAAAAACTTGCTGATCAAACTTATATAAAAAGTAGTTTTAAAGGATGTATCTAATGATATGAATTATGTATTATAAATATTAATATTTTCTTGTATATATTTAGTCAAAATTTAGTATGTTTTCCTCCCAAAAAACAATTGCTTTGATATTCGTGCGATGGTTAAACTTTCTTAAGTTTGACCATATTAGTATTTATAGAAAATATCAATAACATTTATACCTCCATATATGTTCTTGTTTAGATCCATTAAAACACTAAAAAAGCAGCTAAAATTAGTTATAGTTTAGATCAAAAAGACGTGCTAATAAACTTACTAATTGTTAGTTGAAGGGCTACTAACTATTAGATCATTCTCAATGGGAGTTTCACACTTATTAAATATGGTGATACATCATCATACTTGTTGAATGACAGTGCAATTACGGGTAGAGATATTGAGAGACTTTCATGGGAGATGATAGAGTTTAATGGGGATAAAACCCTGCATGCACGATTAACTAATTTAAATATGATATGACAGCATTGGGAACTGTGCATTGCAACTAATCGCTGAGAATGGCCTTAGTTCCGTTACTCGATACATAGAGTTGCTAATGAACCTACTAATTATTAGCTAAAAGGTTACTCACTGTTATTTTATATAATTAATTAATTGAGTCTCTTGAAAAAAATAATAGATGGTCATTGTTGAAAACACGTATGGATCTCAAGCAAATTGTAGGAATACTTTTTTTTTCGAACTCCAAGCCACTAGTTAAGGGGGTGTTTGGGAACAAAGTTTTTCTGCAGTTTTGGAAGAATACTGCAGTATTCTCAAATACTGCAGTATTATATACATAATGGTGTTTGGCAAGCTGGGTAAAATCTCTGTTTTCAAAACTGAAGTATTGCAAATACTATAGTTGTTTTAAGGCATTCTAAACTTAGCTCTGGACCTCAGTTTTCAAAATTGCGGTATTATAAACTACGGTATTGTCATAACTAAAGTATAGTATAGTATTTCAAAAACTGTAGTTTTCAAAAACTTTGTTCCCAAACAGGGCCTAAGCATGCATATGCAGTATTCCCTCTACTGACTTACTCCTAGCTAGCTATCTAGTGTTGCTTTTCTATCAAGGTTGGTGGCTCTGAACAGCACATGCATGCATCGTCTCATCAGCTCAGATGTGGCCTGCGGCACCCTGCATCACGGTTCGCTAGCCGAATCCTTGGATGCTTCCGGCAGGCAGCGTGCTGCAGATTGATGCAGGCATGGAGCCCGGGGAGCCCGGCCAACGCTGGAAACACGGGTCAATCTCTGCACCAGAATATGTCGGCACGATTGCCTCTCCACCGGAACAACGACGTGCATGCTTAATCGAGGCTCGACCAGAGGGAAGTTGCTTGATTTGCTTGTGCCTTGCGGCCTTCACATGGTCATGGTACGGTGCATGCCGCGTGCTAAGGCTAGTTGGGAAGCCATGTGATTGGTGTGACAAAAATCTTTTTTTTATTTAAAATAGAATAAGAAGAAAATTTTAGCCCCTCCAATTATCTCTGATTTTGTTTGGGATTTGCGAACACAAGGTTTATTTGTTTCTTGTGGTTCGGATTGATGATGGGTGATTGTTAACGGGTAGCGTCGCAGGTTAAGTCATGGACTAACCGAGACGTGAGTTATGTGTTTGTGCAACCATATCTTTCGGCATGTGGTATGCAGATGTGGAGCACAGGGACGGTGGTTAGGCCTAGATATCAAGTTGGCTCAGCTCAACTCGATTCGGCTCGAGTTGGCTTGTTATGATAATGAGCCAACTCGACTCGACTCGTTAGCATAACGAGTTGGAGGAGCAGCTCGGCTCGTTTGGTAACTCGGATTGACTCGATTAACTCGCGAGCCAGCTCGATATCAAAGTAGCCACAATCATTGCAGCCACCTCATTCACTTAAACAAACAAAAAATAATTACACAAGTACTAACGGGAATTCTCCTCCAAGCTTCCAGATTTCCAGTTCTCCTCCATGCTAGTGGAACATGAATTCTTCTCTCCCAGCTCTCCCTAAGTCCCTCTCCTTCATCTCCTCCATGTCCATGTCACCATGTGAAGTCAGGCTCGGTCGCTCAGGGCCTCGCGGACACGACGCAACACTGGCGAGCGGCGACTATGTCGGCTGCTACACCGACATCACTGGCTCGTCGCATCGGTATCACCTAGCAGCTGCTAGGGTTTCGGAGAGAGGGAGTTAGGAAGATATGTGGCAGCCGGCATTGTGGTTGTGGCCTAGCCGTGGGGAGCTCGACAGCTCAATCTAGGGCCAAAGGCCAATGGTGATATGTTGTCCGTATGTGGCTGGGCCTCGATGGGTCGTGCGCAATGTGCCTATGCAGCTGGGCCTTGGCGTCTGGCTGGGCCACTTCCCACTATGTAGCTCGTTTGGCTCGCGAGTAACATGCGAGCGAGCTAGAGTTTGGCTCGTTAGGAACCGAGCTAAATTGTTGGCTCAACTCGTGACTCATTTTCAACGAGCCGAGTCATTAATGAGTCGAGTCGAGCGAGTTATCAAGCCATGACTTTTTTGTCCAGCCCTAATGGTGGTTGACAACGAAGGTGAAAATCATGCGGGTTTGTGTCGATGGACCGGGAGCGATGAAGAACGAACGTTGGGACTTGACTGGGGGACCAGAGTCGCCGGGTGACTAGCCGCAGTGGCTGCCACCTGGGACATTCACCGGTGCAAGGACGTGGCGAAGCGGGCCGTGTAGTCGGCGTGGTCGAGGACTGTCGAGACACGTGTCTACTATCTAGGACGTGGGGGACACACACACAGTGCGATACTCATGACAATTTTGGTGGTTGAGCCTCAAAACTGCCCTACACTATGGACGATGGGATTTTGACTGAGTTTGGCTTCAAAACCCGACGGGAATCGGCTATGGCACGTGGCATCATCACGGAGGGTGCGTTGAGGCGAAGCAACTTTGTGTGGAGCGCGTGGCTGTCAAATCAATATCCCTAGAGTTGATCCATTTTGCCCCGGCAGAGTGGATAGGCTCTATGTACATAGGGGTAGTTTTGGAAGTAGTAATATCCCTCTATAAGTAGAGTGGTAGGACTGTTGTTACATCCATCTCTTTGGTTAGGGTTTTAGCACTTGTGGTTTTCCATTCCTTAGACTACTCTAGTTTTGTAGCCAGAGAACTGCAACACTTTGAACCTTTGCGTCTGTGATTTATAAGCTTCACTGTGTAATCTGAGGAAGGGTGTCCAGTTCCTCTCACATCTTTTGGTTGGCTTCAATCTCAGTTTTGTGTCTTGCTGAAATTTTGGAGTCATTTGGTTCATGAGTTCTTCCCTTTCTTCTCTTGGTGCATTTTGTGAGAATCTTTGAGTTCTTGTGTTGTGGGTGTTGTTGGGGATTGTCTTCGGGTGAAGATCAATGTTTGGACCTCTATGAACATCTGGTTCAAGCAGATTTTGGTTGTGATCCGATCTAAACTTGTTTTCAAAACCTCTGTAGGAAACAGTGAAGCCTAAGAGGGGGGAGTGAATTAGGACTTTTAATAACTATTCTATAACCAAGGTGACAATTAAATTCCTAGCACAAAACCTATGCAAATAAACAATCTAGCTAGAATGTGCAAACTTGGTTTTGTCTAAGTGTTTCTATCTCTATCGCAAAGCCTAAGTCTAAATAATTTAACTAGAAAGGAGAGATTGAAACTTATGTACATAATATAAATGTGGAAGGTAAAGTGCAAGTAGAGAAAGTAAACTCTGGTGGATGACGTCGATATTTTTACCGATGTATCTAGAACCACACAAGGTCCCGACTAATCCTTGTTGGTGCCCCTACACAATGGGTAGCCCACGCGAGGGCAAGCACCACGGTCGAGTAAATCCGTAGAGTCGCGGGCCTTCTCCACGCGCAAGTGGTGCTCCGCTTCCTACTCCTCTCGGACGCTCCCCGCCGTCTCCAGTATCGAGCTTCCAGTCGAAACATTGTGGGCCTCGTTCCCTCCTATACACGGTGGCAGCTGTGACACAAACTCGGTTGTCACGGTCTCGCAAGACTCTCACCCCACTCCTTACAATTACAACGGCTCGCGCAAGAGCCGAGGGGTTGTGTGGTTTTCTAAACTCACTGAATGTTGGGGGCCTTCTTCGCCGAAGGTCCTCTAAGCAAAAACACCTTCGACAGGACGATATGCATGCAGACACAACACGAAGGTATATGCCGAATCTACAATCCAGGGAGCTTCGGCATGATGACACGTCTTGAGACGAAGGGCGGCACCGACTTAAAGAGGAAAAGACCATTCAGTCCATGATAATTTGTGTCATGTTTATAATTAGTTATCAAAGACATAAATGTAATTTCGACCGGGCTGCATCCCGTGTCTATAAATAGGTGAACAGTAACCTCATACTGTTCACGCTGATTGGTAACCATTTGCACGTCGCTCTTGGATTTTTACCTTCTGTCAAGCCGAAGGTACAAATGTAATCCATATCATTAATGTTTGATAATAAGAACATAAATAATAATCTGATGATTTAATGTGATGATTCCATGTTATTTTCATGTTTCATATGTTTCTACTTTCCTTATTACTTGTTGAGATGATGAAGGTATGTCCTTCATGACCTTCGTCTGAAGATCATTATATCCCGAGGGAGATAATGCTTCAAAGGACGAAGATTTTTAACCATTAACATTTGTGTTGCCTTATTCTTAACTCATAGTGTTGGGGACTTGTTCTTAAATGCTATGAATTAAGAACAAGGCAACACAAAATGTTAAAGGTTAAATCCCTTCGTCCTTCGAAGCATTATCTCCCTTAGGATATAATGATCTTCAGACGAAGGTCCTGAAGGACTAGCCTTCATCATTTCAGTATATGTTAATGAAAGGAGAAGCATGTGAAATATAAGAGAGTACGAATAGTAATATGACATTATTGATACCTTTTTTATTATATCATCACGAATGAACACGAACAATATTGAGTTACATTTGTACCTTCGCCTTGACAGAAAGTAAAAAGTCCAAGCGTGACACTCGAGCGAGCACAAATCAGCGGGTACAATACGAGGGTACTGTTCATCTATTTATAGGCACAGGGCGCAGCGTGTGTGAAATTACATTCATGCCCTTCATGTTCACTATTGACTTAAGAACAATCTATCGAGGACTAGATAGCCTTTTCCCCCTTAAGTCGGTTCCTTTTTATGCTACTGAGCCGATGCTCCCTTGCGTGCAGCTTCGGCGCTGGTTCAACCTTCGTTCCGACCCTGCTTTCCATATTGTGTATAGCTTCATCCCAAGTTCGAAGGTTCTTGTACATATATTACACTTGGGAAACATTGTTAATCATGTTTTTGAGGACCTTCGGAAGACGAAAGCCCCTAACAGTAGCCCCTCGCAGTATTAATTTGCTATAACAACAAATTCAGACTGCGACATGAACGAAGGCCTTAAGACGAAGGTCCAAAAAAACACCTTCCCTTTGCTAGAATAGCAACAATCAATGACAGACGGGGCCCTCCAAATTGCAGCGTGCTAGGCGTATAAATATGAACTCACATCGGCAGCATTTGATACACTGCTTCTCCCATTTGCATTATTTTCTCAAACTTTTAGCTCTTGCTCACTAGCGCTCGCTAGATTTTCAAGCTTTTTGAGCTTCGGTTTAAAGACGCGTTTTTACCATGTCTGAGGAAAAAATGACTGAGAAGGTGAAGCTGACTGAAGAGACGAAGCTGTTTGAGAAGAAGGAGGTTGCGGATCCTTACATTGCTGGATTTATTGAGTCCATGGCAAAAACAAACACAGAGAAGATTACTAAAGAGATACTGGAAGGTTTATCTGAAGATACTGGTGACAGTGATAACTATGATGTGGAAAGTGGGCACGAAGATTTTGAAGACTGACCCTGGCGACCAAGCCATACTGTCTTCGGAAAATCGAATATTAAACAGAGTCATCTTGACAACATGAGAGGAAGGTACTTTCGTGACATGTCTATCGTGAGAGCTGGCGGAGACAACATCGTCCCTGGCCCTGAGGAAGATGAAGTTGTTATCTACCGAAGCTTTTTTAAGGCTAGTCTTCGGTTCCCTTTAAGCAAGTTTGTAGTTGAAGTGCTGAAGATATACCAGATATTCCTTCATCAGATCACCCCCGAAGCTATAATGAGGATGGGGATTTTTGTCTAGGCAGTAAGGAGTCAAGGGCTAGAGCCAAGCGCGAAGTGCTTCTGCAGTGTGCACGAGCTTTTTATGAGACGAAGGCTACTAGCAAAGAATAGTACCACAACAACTTCGGTTGTTATGGATTTATTGCTTGCCCCAATGCAAGCCACCCAGTGCCAACATTCCGGAAAAGGTGGCCCGGGTCCTGGATGGAGGAGTGGTTTTACGTTAAGAATGATTTAAAGGCAAGGGAAGACATTAAAGAAATCATTCAGCGACCCATCTGGTCTCGCTTCGGCCTCTTAAGGCCGAAGGTAGAAATTGATAGCAATGTGGAGGCGTGTCAGAGAGCCTTTAGCACTGTGTGTGCCTTCATTAGCACAAGGGATCTGATTCAAGAGCATATATCCTTCAGGGTATGGCCACTTGTGGAAAGCTGGGATATGCCGAAGGAGACCACCGTTGATTCTAGTGAAGGTGGTCTGGTCCGACTGAAGTATACCTTCAGATTCAGGGAGAAGTTTGATGAGCCAAACGACGACTAGCTGAAGTGCATAGAAGCTACCAGTGATGAGCTACTTGGAGCATACTCCAAGGCCGAAGATAATGCTCTGTCCGCAGCTTTTGGAGGTCGGGGCAAGAACAGATTAAACAGGGTATTTGATGCCATTGGCTTTGTATACCCTGATTACCGCTACCCGCTGCGAGGGCAAGAGAAAACGAGGAAGATTGCTGCTTCGGTCACCCTAGCTGAGTCTGTGCCGAAGAGCAAAAAGGTGAAGGTTCTGACCCACCGGTCGCGTTATATTGAACCAGCCGTGGTACCTTAATTTGGTGCAGGGTGCTCTTCAGCAGCGGAAGCAACACAAACTGCTCCGATTGCACAGAGCGCTGAAGAGCCGACCGTAGTGCCGAAGACGCATACAGTCGAGCCAATCGAAGATAAGGTTGATAAGGCTGAAGAGCCAAAGGTTGAAGATATAATGAAAATGCCAAAAATTCTGAGCCCTCCGATGGAGGCAAAACTACCGAAGGTGCAAAAGGCTTCTGCCGCAACTCCTAAGAGAAGGAGGATGGCCAACGTGCTGGATGCTGTGCTAGAGACTACAAAGGCCTTGAGCCCTACTCCTACAAAGAAAATTGTTGAGGCTGCCAAAGCACAAGCTGAAGTCGAAACTGGGCAAGCAGAAGCCAAAGCTACGAAAACTCAGGCTGAAGCCGAAGCTGGGCCTTCAGCACCCGCCGCGGTGGAAAAAACGGCAGGGCAGATTGCACCTGAAAAGATCGAGACTCCTACTCCCGAAGCTCCGATCGAGAATGTTGACTATATCATTCGACATGCTTCAGGGAAGAAATTGTCCGAAGAAGAAATTCTGGAAGCCAGACACTATGCGCAAAAGTTGAAATATCCGAAGGGAGCTTTAGTGTTTAATGGCACAAATGATGACGACTTCTTATATTGTCTCCCGGACAACAAAGAAATATTCGTTTGCCGGGAGATAGGTAAGAGCATGGGATTCCCGAAGCTAGAAGATGGTCTTTCGATTTTGTCGAAGGATGATTTTGCTGACAGCCTAGCATACAACAGTATAAAGGTATAGAAGTTAGCTTTCAATTTGAGAATGACATATTTTATTTGTCATGCTCAATTCTTTCTTTTCTTTTTGTTACAGGGCTGGATTCTTAGCAATGCCCTGAGGGCATAAAAGAATATTGAAGACGAAGGCTATACAATAGCTCTGAATAACCTTCGTTCAGAGGTGATTGAACTGAGAAACGAAGGTCTTGAAAAAGACAAAATCTTAATTTCATTAGTAAACAAAGTGAAGGAAGACGAAGCTAGTTTTAAAGCTCAGGCCGAAGCCCAAAAAACTGAAATTGAAGACCTTCAGAGACAACTGGCCGAAGCTAAAGAAAACTGCGCGCTTGCACAAGCTAACCAAGAAATTAGCAAATATTGGATAAATCATCTAGAGAAAAATGTTGAAGAACTTCGCACATCCAAGGAAAGGTGCTTTGAGAAATCCTTGGATTGCATGAAGAAAATAAAAGCTAGCTTCGCCAAAGTGGGTGCCTACTCTGCTAAAGAGAACTTCATACGAGGCGACCCCGAAGGCGTTGTTGAGTGGATAAGTAGAGAAGCCGAAACCTTCGAAGAAATTTTGAGTGATCGCGGGGATGTTTGCGCATTTTCCGGTGCACGGGGAATTTCAGCCATCTTGGAGAAGGCCGGATGTGATCACATTAAAACCATAGAGCAAGCCGAAGCCGCCTTCTCCATAGATGATACAAAAGATCCTTCAGCTGAAGCAACCTTCATGGGTGGGAAGATTTACAATGATGTCTGGGTGAACGGTGGCCGAGAGCTGGCCCACGAAATTATAAAAAAGAGTGAAAAAGACACCCATGACGCCAGAGCTGAAGCAAAGCGAGCTGAAGAAGCTGCAGAACGCGAAAGACACATATGTATTACTTTTTGGATTTTTAGCTTCGGTACTTGCTTTGCGGATTTGAGCTAATCAATTTTTCCTACTTCAGCTGAACTACCTCCTCCACCGGAACCGTACGATCCCCTAGCCGATCCAGAAATGAAGGAAGCGTTGAACATCATAAATATGGCTGAATCCATTGTCGACGAAGTCGTCAACAAATTGCTGAACGAAGTTGCAGAGAAAATCCTTAAAGAGGAATATATTTTATTGTAATAAACATTTTTGAGAAACTTGATGTATATAACAGACGAAGGAAGATTAGGTTTCTACTGTAACAAAACTATGTAATATTTGGAGTATGTAATATTGAATTGAATATGTAAATTATTGCAGTTTATTTCTTTGCGATGCATGAAATTTACACACATACCGTTTTTGAGCCTTCGGCGAAAAAACACCTTCCCTTCTTTTCATGCTTCGTAAATAAAAAGATTCATACTTTGTAAAGAAAGATATCCATGCTTTGTAAAGAGAGATCCCTTTTTGTTTTGACGATAAAACTGTATTTCCCGAAACTTACTTCGTGCCTTAGCACATTTTTGTTTTGACGAAGCATTTGCCGAAGATCAGTTTCGTATTCAATTCTCGTGTCATTGATGCAATATGATTTATGATGTGATGTTATGCGAAATGATGTGATGATATGATGCAAAATGATGAGGATGCCGAAGACACACACCCACACGCCCACACTGGAACACATAAGCTCTGCATCCCCTTTGGAACGACTTTTGAGCTTCTTCACCTTCTATTTCGGTGACATAAGTTCTGCATCCCCTTAGAAATGTCTTTTGAACTTCTTCGCCTTTTATTTTGGCGGTATAAGTTTTGCATCCCCTTAGGAACGACTTTTGAACTTCTTCTCCTTATATTTCGGCGGTATTTGACTCTGCATTCCCTTTGGAACGACTTTTGAGCAGAAAACTTACGCTGCGCTCCCTTAGGAACAACTTTTTGTAGCTTCAACAATTTAAGCTCTACATTCCCTTAGGAACGACTTTTGAGCTCAAAGCTTACACTGCGCTCTCTTAGGAACGACTTTTGTAGCTTCAGCAAATTTAGCTCTGCACTCCCTTAGGAACGATTTTTGAGCTTCGTAAATCTGTGGAGAAGATATATTCCATTCTGTAGAATCAAAATCATTACAAGAAATTAAAACTAAATTTCATTGTTTGTTCTTTATTCAAAAGCAAAATGGCATAAAAATGAAAGTATTTCAAAAGCAGGATATTGCTCAGTATATGTCTTTGATTCTGGTACAGTACTATTGACTGTAAGAGCTTCAGACTCCTCCCTGAAGTCATGTTGTTGTTGGGAATGTTGGCGCCCTTCTGGCTGCTGGCTTCGGGAGTAAGTAGGTTGCAGTGGTGGTGGCGGTGGGAGCTGATGCCACGAAGCTTGTGAATGGCTTGTCGAAGCAACAGAAGCTGCCGGTTGGTTGCCCACATATTCTGGTATGTAAGGAGAGTGGCACGAAGCAGTGTGTAAAACCTGCTTCGGCTGATTCTGCCGAGCTTCTGCTTCGGCAATCTCCTTTTGCTTCAGAATGGTGATTTGACATGTTCTTGTAGTGTGGCCCTTGTCCTCACCAC
Source organism: Zea mays (assembly GCF_902167145.1). Lineage (NCBI taxonomy): Eukaryota > Viridiplantae > Streptophyta > Magnoliopsida > Poales > Poaceae > Zea > Zea mays. The sequence goes on along the minus strand of NC_050099.1, from coordinate 222,947,639 downwards.
AGAATAAGCAATAGATTTTCCTAGGCTGATCCCCATATCTCCCTCTGAAGCCCCTACCGCCTCTACCCCTTGGAGCTGGTGGCCTGAAGGAGCTTTGTTGCTATCCTGAAGACTATGAGGTGTGTTGAGGCCTCTGAAGCTGGCTTCCTTTGTCATCATTTTGACTGAAGCTGTGGATTAATCTGACATGCCTAGGGTGAATTCTCCCTCCGAAGCCCCTAGTCATCTCAGAAAATTTGTAAGCTTCCTCCCTTCTTTGTCGAAAGTCATTATTAGCCCGGATGTACTCATCCATCTTCTGTAGCAGCTTCTCCAGAGTTTGGGGGGTTTCCTGGCGAAGTATTGGGCCATAAGTCCTGGCCGAAGACCCTTGATCATGGCCTCAATGACAATTTCATTGGGCATTGTGGGCGCTTGTGCTCTCAGTCGCAAGAACCTTTGGACATACGCCTGCAGGTATTCCTCATGGTCTTGTGTGCAATAGAACAAGGCCTGAGTTGTGACTGGCTTCGTCTGACAGCCTTGAAAACTGGTAACCAGCATGTCCTTGACCTTCTGCCATGACGTTATTGTCCCTAGCCGAAGAGAAGAATACCATGTCTTGGCCATGTTGCGAACTGCCATGACGAAGGACTTTGCCATGACAGCTGCGTTGTGTTCGAATGAGGATATTGTTGCCTCATAGCTCATCAATAATTGCTTTGGGTATGAGTGCCCATCGTACATGGGTAGTTGGGGTGGCTTGTAGGATTGTGGCCATGGGATAGCCTGCAATTATGCTGCCAGGGGAGAAGCATCATCAAAAGTAAAGGTACCATGATTAAAATCATCGTACCATTCATCTTTGTTGAATGAGCCCTCTTGACGAAGCTCCCTGTGTTGGGGTCTTCGGTCATGATCATCTTGAGTAAGATGACGCACTTCCTCAGTAGCTTCATCGATCTTCCTTTGAAGATCGGCCAACTGAGCCATCTTCTCCTTTTTCCTTTGCACATGCTGGTGGATGATTTCCATATCCCTGATCTCCTGATCCAACTCCTCCTCCTGAAGTGTTGGACTGGTGGTCTTTCTCTTCTGGCTTCTGGCCTCTTGAAGAGAGAGAGTCTCATGGTTAGTGTCCAGTGGCTGCAGTGTAGCCCCTGGCGCTGTTATCTTCTTCGACGGCATGACGAAGGTTGATGCTTTGCCGAAGGTTGTGGAAGTGAGTACACCGGAGGTGGGCGCTAATGTTGGGGACTTGTTCTCAAATGCTATGAAATAAGAACAAGGCAACACAAAATGTTAAAGGTTAAATCCCTTCATCCTTCGAAGCATTATCTCCCTTAGGATATAATGATCTTCAAACGAAGGTCCTGAAGGACTAGCCTTCATCATTTCAGTATATGTTAATGAAAGGAGAAGCATGTGAAATATAAGAGAGTACGGATAGTAATATGACATTATTGATACCTTTTTTATTATATCATTACGAATGAACACGAACAATATTGACTTACATTTATACCTTCGGCTTGACAGAAGGTAAAAAGTCCAAGCGTGACACTCGAGCGAGACAAATCAGTGTGTACAGTACGGGGGTACTGTTCATCTATTTATAGGCACAGGGCGCGGCCTGTGTGAAATTACATTCATGCCCTTCATTTTCATTATTGACTTAAGAACAATCTATCGAGGACTAGATAGCCTTTTCCCCTTAAGTCGGTTCCTTTTTCTGCTACTGAGCCGAAGCTCCCTTGCGCGCAGCTTCGGCGCTGGTTCAACCTTCGTTCCGACACTGTTTTCCATATTGTGTATAGCTTCATCCCGAGTCCGAAGGTTCCTGTACATATATTACACTTGGGAAACAATGTTAATCATGTTTTTGAGGAGCTTTGGAAGACGAAGGCTCCCAACACATAGCATTTGAGAACTGTTGGGGACTTGTTCTCAAATGCTGTGAGATAAGAACAAGGCAACACAAAATGTTAATGGTTAAAGACCTTCATCCTTGGAAGCATTATCTCTCTTAGGATATAATGATCTTCAGACGAAGGTCATGAAGGACGTACCTTCATCATCTCGATGTATAATAATGGAAATAGAAACATATGAAACATGAGAAACATTATGAACAATCATATGTCATCCTTTATATTTCTTTTTATCATATCATGAATGAATATATTGAATTACATTTATACCTTCGGCTTGAGGTGAAAATCCAAGCGGGATGCGCGAGTGAATACAAGTCAGCGTGAACAGTAAGGGGGTACTTTTCACTTATTTATAGGCATGGGACGCAGCCCGGTCAAAATTACATTTATGTCCTTGATGACTAGTTACAATCATGATACAAACTATCATGGACTGATCGGTCTTTTCTCTTTAAGTCGGTGCAACCCTTTGTCTCAAGGTGTGTCGCTATGCCGAAGCTCCCTGGATCGTAGCTTCGGCGTGTACCTTCGCGCTGTGTTTGCTTATATGTCGATCTTTCGAAGGTGTTTCTGCTTAGAGAACCTTCGGCGACGAAGCGGGCCCCCAACAGTAGCCCCTTCATGGTGCTAGGTTGTTTTCCGTAACAAGCTTGATCCGTGAAAAATCTCCAAGGCTTCAGAATGCCGAAGGTCCAAAAAACACCTTCCCTGAGCTCGTTGCCGAGAAACGATTAAAATATTTCGAGTGCGAGGTGGCCCACCACATAGCGGGATGAAGGATCCGGCGATTTACTTCCCAAGCCCCGAGTGGTCCACCATTCAGCGGGTGCGGGCGACTGTTCAGCAGGTGCGGGCGACCTGGCGATTCACCTTCCCACCTACAACACTATATAAACAGACATGTAGGTGTGTAATTACCACAGTATTCATTTCCATTGCACTGTTGTGTTGTTGAAAAATTTAACTATAGCCGAAGCTTTTTCACTGCATTCTCGAGCGAACCATCATTTTGAATTAGCTTCGTCAAAAGAGAGAGCTTCGTCAAAAACTGTAAAAAAACATCAGCTCTTTAAAAAGCGCAAAAGACCCAACAGATGGTCAGAGTACGCTCGACTGCGAGGGTGACTCGTGAAGGAGAGGAGACTGAGGCCACCGAGACAGCTCTGATTTCCGAAGTCATGAGACAATCGGGCTTAGTTGTGACAGAGGGAACCATTGACAAAGGTACTTCTGGTGTCGAAGCTGAGCAGGCTGATATTGAAGAAGAAAATGCTGATGAAGAAGAAGAAGATTGTAGCATTTTGATCCCATCAAAACCCAGCCACCTGGATTTTGAGAAATCTACTGTGGCTGAAGCCGACGTGCCCATGATGATGAAACTGTGATACTTCGGAGAAGCTGAAAAGAAGCTTGTTCGTTTTGCCGGAGAATAAACGACTCCAACGCTGAAGGATGATGAAGAAGTGGTTTTCAAAAGCTTTTTCAGGGTAGGATTACGGTTTCCCCTGAACAAGATGATTGGAGAAGTGTTGAAGAATTTTGAAATTTATCTTCATCAGCTGACCCCTAACGCTATCGTTAGGCTTAGTATCTACATCTGGGCCCTTGGAAGCCAAGGGATGAACCCAGATGCCGAAGCATTTTGCCAAGTGCACGAGCTGCACTACCAAACGAAGGCCAGAGCAGACGGGCTGCATGAAAATTTTGGCTGCTATAACTTCGCATATCGCAAATATACGAAGGCTCCGGTCCTTAGCTATCGTACTTAGTGGTCAACCGGCTGGAAGAGCGAATGGTTTTATATCAAGGCCAATGAAAAGAAAAGAGGGAAACTGATGACGATGGTCATGTGCCCGCTGGTTTTGAGCTTCGGAATGACCAGACCTTTGTGCAACATGAAGCCAGAGTCAACATGCCAGCTGTCTGTATCAGAGTTCAGGGTGGTGGCTGAATAGATCAGCACTAGAGATCTGGTTCAAGAATACTTGGCTAACAGGACGTCTTCGTCGTTAAGTGAATTTAGCATGCCGATGCTAAAGGGGACGAAGAAGACACTTGAGCTTGTGCAATTGCCTTATCGCTTTAAGTTTGAGAAGCAGTTCAAGGAGCCTTGCCTAGAGTGGTTGGAGATGATTGAGACTATGTGGAATGAAATTTTTGGCAATTATACCAAAAAAAGAAGATCAATTAATGACTACAGCCTTCGGCACCCGACCAAAACGAAGGTTGAATCGGGTAATGGACGCTTTAAATTTTGAATACCCTGATTATGAGCGACTCAGCAAGGGTGCCGAAGGGACAAAGAGAAAAAGGGTTGTCAATGTTCTGAGCAGGCAGGCTGCTAGAATGGTGAAAGAGGACGAAAAAACTCTGAAGAAGAGAAAATCCAGTCCCGAGCCGAAGGTGGCGACTTCGAAGAAGAGAAGAGCTGCAACTCCAGAGCCGAAGATGGCTGAGATGGAAGAGGAAACTCCTTCATCGCCTTCGGCTACCGAAGTAGAAGAACTTTTAAAGGTAATGACTGAATCCTTACCTATTAAGCTGCTAAGTCCTTTGGGGCCACATCTGACGAAGCTTTTACAGAAGAAGGACGAGCCTTCGGCAACAAAAAAGGTGGTTGGGCCTAAAAAGCAAAGAATTATTACTGTTATGCAAGCCATTAAAGAAACGCCACCGTCGGCCTCAGCATCAAAGATGACACCAGCTGCCGAAGCGGATACTTCTGCCGAAACTGCGGCCGCCGAAGCTGCCAATCTGGAGAGTACGTTATCTGGTATTGATAAAGTGCTCTTGGATATGGCCACAGAGGAGACTGCTGCGGCTGCAGAAGAAGTCACGGCCGCAGTGCCTGAGAAAGGGAAAGAAATTGCTGAAGACACTTCGGAAGAAAAGGGCTTCAGTTTGTAGAATCTAGTTGGTCAAGAATTATCCAAGGCCGAGAAGGAGGAGCTACAGGAGTATGCTGCATCCTGTGGCTACCAGCCAGGAGCCGTGCTCTTTGGTGGAATTAATGAAGAAGCCTTTGGATGTATTCGAGACCGCACCGGGGTGAAGATTATCAGCACTCTATCGAAGAGTGTTGGTTTTCCGAAGCTTGAAGCTGACATTAGCAGTTACCGGCGACATCATATCGTCGGTAGCTTATTCTATTCAACTTTAAGGTAAAACTTTTTTGCTTATCTTTTTAATTTTTGTGATGAAGCATAAAATTTCTGATGAAGACTATTTTGTACAGAGTATGCTACTAAGCAAAGCACTAAGGATGCGGCAAGATCTTGAGGATAAAAAGAATGAGATTATAATCGAGGGCCTAGAAAATAAAATCAAAGATCATGAAGCTTCTCTGGAGAAAAAGGACTTCCTTCTTCAGACAATGGAGGGTTCATTGGCAGAAGCCCAAGTCGAAGTTGCTAGATTAAATGATGAACTCCTCCGAAAATCAGAAAGCTTCGAACAAGAAAGGAAGAATTTTGATGCAAGGCTCAAAGCCGAAGTCGAGAAAAACTCAAATCTGCAAGAATCCCTAAAAGAGCTTCGGAATATTTGCTTAAACTTCGGCAACCGCTGCATGCAACGGCTATGACAGGTCTTCAACTCAGTGGGAGCTAGCTCTGAAAAATTTGAACCTTCGGTTGAAGAATTGCCAAGCACCTTCGAGCATATTGAAAGCGAAGTTGAGGCGCTTGACAAAGTAATAGCTGGGCATGGTGACTTCTGTGCCCTGCTGGCTTCTTGCGGCACAACTGTAGCTTTTATGAAGGTTGGTTGCACGCACGGAAAGATAGTAAATAGACCGAACTTCAGTCTATCTCCAGCGGACCTAGCTGATATCCCCAGCCTAGCCCGAAGTATTGGGAATAGATTTATAACACAAATTTGGACGAAGGGTGGGCAGAACTTAGCTGGTGATGACGCACAAAGTCATCTTAAGCCGGTATAAAACTTATACCTGTTGCTTACCTTCTCTTGTAATTACTTTTTACCTTATACTGCTTTGTTGTGTACAGGATGACGATGCCAAAAGTCAATAGTCTGAAGCTCATTTCAAAGATTGATGAAGCTGTTTCACAAAGCTTTAGAGACATTTGAATTATCTTTGTAAAAGATATTGTAATTTAGGAATCAAACATTACTCTATAAATTTGTCCATACCTTATAATATATTTTTACCTTTCCAATCGTGTGTGAATTGCTTTGATGTGGACGAAACTTGTATCTTTTGAGCCGAAGGCGAAAAACACCTTCCCTTCTTTTCATACACAACGAAGCGTATCTTTGCTACTTTATGATCATCGAAGCATTGCCATCAAAGCCAAAGTATCTGTTTGTACTTTATGTTATGATGATGATGATCCTACGGATGTCTACATGAATGTGTATGAATGCAATGAATGATGTAATGTAATGTGCAAATGAATGTCCAAACACACGCACACGAAGCCACACCCAGACTCTGCATCCCCTTAGGAACGTCTTTTGAGTCTTAAGCTCTGCATCCCCTTAGGAACTTCTTTTGAGCTTCTTCACCTTCTATTTCGGTGGTATAAGTTATGCACCCCCTTAGGAACGACTTTTGAACTACTTCGCCTTATATTTCGGTGGTATTTGGCTCTGCATTCCCTTAGGAACGACTTTTGAGCAGAAAACTTACGCTGCGCTCCCTTAGGAACGACTTTTTGTAGCTTCATCATGCTCTGCATCCCCTTGGGGACGTCTTTTGAGCTTCTCCCTGTTTTTCTTTTTGCACTCGATGGTGCATGCTCAGATTTACATATTACATCTTTTGGGGGATTTGGCCCTCATGGGGCTAAATAAGAATGAAAAATTACAAGCTATGGCCCCATTAAAAACCTTTCTCTCCTCTTGAAAGGAAAAGGGTACCATAGAAAAAATGAAAAAATATTACATCAATATTACACATAGTATCGCCAAAGCTCATCCGCATTCCAAGATCTGGGTATGTCGTTGTCGTCCATATCCTTCAATCTGTAAGAACCGGGCCTTGACGAAGATACCACCAGAAAAGGTCCTTCCCACTTCAGCTGCAATTTGCCTACTATGTCTCGATTGGCTACTCTCCGAAGCACCAAATGTCCTGGCTTGATATTTTTCAATCGAACTTTTCTGTCACGCCATTTTATTGTTTCGGCTTGATATTTCTTGATGTTCTCTACAGCCTGAAGTCTGGTCCCCTCTATAGTATCTTTTGTTACATGATAATCAGCTTCGTCTTCTGCCGAAGCTACTGTTCTTATTGATCCTGCTTTAGCTTTTTCTGGAGTTATATCTTCGTCACCAAATAATAGTTTGAAAGGTGTAAATCCTGTTGATCTTGACATGGTTGTATTGTGGCTCTACACCACTTTAATCAACTCATCTGGCCACTTTCCTGTGGGCTGACTGAAGATTAGCTTCATTATTCCTGTCATTATAATGCCATTTGTTCTTTCTACCAGCCCGTTTGACCCCGGATGCCTAACTGATGCAAAATGGATCTTCGTACCAATCTGGTCACATAACTCTTTAAACATCTCGGCATCAAACTGTGTTCCATTATCCATAGTTATAGCCTTCGGCACGCCGAAGCGACAAACAATATTTTGGCAGAAGAATTTTTGGACTATGACCGAAGTTATTGTAGCCAAAGGCTTTTCTTCAATCCACTTAGAAAAATATTATATAGCCACCACAACATATTTCAAATTACCTTGCGCTGGTGGAAGTGGGCCTAACAAATCCAGGCCCCATCTTTGCAATGGCCAAGTAGGTTGTATCAATTGTGAGAGATGAAGGTTGCTTCTGATCTCTTGCACATTTTTGACAATTCTCGCACTTTTGAACTAGCTCTGCTACATCCGAACCTACCTTCGGCCAATAAAATCCTTGTCTAAACACTTTTCCCAGCAGGGGCCTAAACCCAATATGAGATCCACACATACCTGCATGTATCTTCTTCATTAATTCTATACCTTTGGTTCTGAATAAACACTTGAGGAATGGAAAACAGACTCCATGTTTGTATAATTCCCCTTCTATTACCACATACGGTCTTGTCCTTGCTTCCATTCTCTTATTATAAGCTTCGTCATCCGACAGACAATTACCTTCGAGGAAAGATATAATTTCAGTCCTCCAATCTTCACTATGTACAGGGAAATTGCAAGCACTACTCTCTCCATAAGTTCAACCGAAGGTGCTTTTATTGTCTCAAAAAATACTTCCGAAGGTAGAGGGAGCCCCTGTGCCGCTGATTTGGCTAACAAATCTGCATGCTCATTTTCTCCTCTTGGAATATTCTTGACGGAAAAACCTTCGAAAGAAGCCTCCAGCCTTCGAACTGTATCCAGATATTTTTCAAGCTTCAGATCTCTTGCCTTACTACTTTTGTCTACATGACCAGAAATGACTTGAGAGTCAGTTTTAAGGATGGCCCTTCTTATTCCCATTGCCTTTAACTTCCGAAGCCCCAACAGGAGTGCTTCGTATTCAGCAATATTATTTGTACAACTGAAGTCAAGCCTTGCTGCATAACATGTTCTAACTTTAGAAGGCGCAACTAGGACAGCAGTAGCTCCTACACCGAAGGTTCCCCAGGAACCATCGCAAAACACTGTCCAAGCTTCGGCGTCTTTATTTATTTCTTCTTCCTGAGCCCCTGGCGTCCAATCAACAATGAAGTCTGCTAACGCCTCGGACTGAATTGAAGATCTATGTACATAGTCAATACTGAATTCGTTAAGCTCCACAGCCCATTTTCCAATCCTTCCAGTAGCTTCTCTGTTCCTCATTATGTCCTTCAGAGGCTGTGATGAAGGGACAATTATGTGATATGCTTCAAAATAATGCTGAAGCTTCCTGTAGGCCATTAACACAGCATACAACACCTTCTCAAATTCTGTATAGTTTTTCTTTGATAAACTTAGAACTTTGGAGACGAAGTATATTGGGGCCTGCTTTTTGATTTGGCCATCTAGCATCTCCTGTACAAGCGCCCCATTAACTGCAAAGTGAGAAGCTGCTACATACAGGAGTAATGGAGCCCCTGACGAAGGTGGAGTTAGAGTTGTCAAATCTATCAAGTATTGCTTTAACTCTTCAAAAGCCTTTTGCTAAGCCGGACCCCACTAAAAAACTTCGACTGATTTCATAATTTCAAAGAATGGTAAATTTCTCTCTGCTGATCTTGATATAAACCTATTTAATGACGCAAGCCTTCCGGCTAATCGTTGAGCCCCCTTTTTTGAATTCGGTGGCTCCATCCGAAGGATAGCTTCAATCTTGCTCAGGTTGGCTTCAATTCCCTTCGTTGATACCAAACAACCAAGGAAACACACTTTTCTGGATTTAATTTCAGGCCAGCTTGCCTAAAATTGGCAAATGTCTCTTGCAAATCAGCAATGTGATTTTCTTGCTTCGTGCTTTTCACTATGATATCATCAACATAGGTCAGTACATTCCTGCTTATTTGAGAATGAAGGACCTTAACTGTCATTCTGCTGAAGCTTCCTCCAGCATTCTTGAGCCCCTCAGGCATCCGAAGATAGCAATAGGTGCCACTAGGGGTTATGAAGCTAGTCTTCGGCTCATCTTCCTTCTTCATCCAAATTTGATGATAGCCTGAGTAACAATCCAATAAACTCATGAGCTCTAAGGAAACTACTCATCTACAAGGGAGTCTATTCTTGGTAGTGGAAATTCGTCCTTTGGACATGCTTTGTTGAGATCTTTGAAGTCAATACACATTCTCCACTTGCCATTAGCCTTCTTCACCATAACAGTGTTAGCTAGCCATTCTGGATATGTTGCTTCTCTGATAACACCAGCACTGAGAAGTCTCTTTACTTCGTTCCGAGCACCTTCGACTTTATCATCAGACATCTTCCGAAGTCTTTGCTTTCTTGGCCTAAAAGATGGGTCCACATTAAGTGAATGCTCGATGACATCTCTGTTGACTCCACAGAGATCATTAGCTGTCCAAGCAAAGACATCTTTGTTGTTGAACAAAAACTTATCAAGGTTTTTTCTTGCTCATCAGATAACTGAGATCCCAGCAGTACCCTTTGATCTGCTATGTGTTCACATAAAAGCCTAGGCTTCGGCTGGTCTGCCGAAGCAGCCTTCTCTCTTTTGTGTTTGTATTGTTGAAAAGCTTCAGCTCCATTTATGTTATGTATTGCCTTTGAATCTGTCCAACTTCCTTCAGCCCTTCTAGCAGCTTCTTGACTTCTGTGGACAGCAATGGGCCCTTGTTCCGAAGGTATCTTCATGCATAAGTATGCTGGATGAAGTATTGATTCGAAGACATTAAGTGTCCCTCGACCAATGATTGCATTATATGGGTATTCCATGTCAACAATGTCAAAAACGACTTGCTCAGTTCTTGTGTTGTGGACATAGCCGAAGGTAACTGGCATTGTGATTTTGCCAAGTGCCACAATCTGCCGTCCTCTGAAGCCACAGAGAGGGTGTGTAGCATCATGAATCTTGTCCTCTGGCTCTTGCATCTGTCTGAAGGCCTTAGCAAATATGATATCCGCTGCACTACCTGTATCAACCAGAACATTATGGACTAGAAATCCCTTGATGACACAAGATATGACCATAACATCATTGTGAGGGTAATCTTTAAGCTGAAGATCCTCCTGGGAGAAGGTGATTGGAATGTGGGACCAGTTGGACTTGATGAAGGGTCCCTGTACCCCAACATGCTGCACCCTTCTCTGTGCTTCCTTCTTCTGCTTCGTGTTAGCCGGCTTTGAACTTGAATCGCCTATTATTGGGAGCACCAGCTTCATAACCGAAGGTGCCGCAGCTTGGTTATTGAACGAAGCCATCGTCTCAATAGTGGAAGTGAGTTCACCAGAGGTGGGCGCTAATATTGGGGACTTGTTCTCAAATGCTATGCGTTAAGAACAAGGCAACACAAAATGTTAATGGTTAAAGGCCTTCGTCCTTCAAAGCATTATCTCCCTTAGGATATAATGATCTTTAGATGAAGGTCATGCACTACACGACGGTTCACTTACAGCGACCTACGGTTGGTTGCTAAAACGGCCTTCAGCGACCTACGGTTGGTCGCTAAAAACTTTTAGTGACCCATAAGGATGGTCGCTGTAAGTGCCGTCGCTAAAGGCTTTAGCGACCGACATCTTTTTAGCGACCGACCGTCCATTGCTAATATTATATATTTAGCGACCAACCGTGGGTTGCTGTACTATAGATTTAGCAACCAACCGTAAGTCGTCATACTATACATTTAGCAACCAACAGAAAGTCACCCTTTTTACAGTTGTTATTAATAATATACATTTAATTAAGCACCACAAATCACAGATTTTTATACACAAATAATAAAGACATACACAATTAATCAGTATACCACAGTCATAGATCCATCACATAAACACAAAAGCACCACAATTATATATTCACAAAAGCATCACAATTATAATATCATTCACAACTAGATCATTTACAGATAGCTAGCTAGATCATTTACAAAAGCTCTAGAGATGATCAGTCACAAAAGCATCCAACATTGCTTGAATCTCAAGTAAAGCAATTCTAGATCTATCTTGTATAATTAAATCCGCTTCAATCAGATGGTTGCACTTTCAAAAGTTGCAATGGCATCCTATTGCCAGTAAGGTAACTGAATTAGGAGTAACACAACACTTGCAGAATCTTGAGACTCTTCTTCAAATCGAGAGTGATAGTAGGCACGGGGCATGTCGAACCTGAGAAATGCAGCAACAAAGCGCACATAAGGCCACAATCAAGCAATAAAACAAGAGCAAATGAGCAACAAAGTGCTCAAGAAAAAGCAAATGCAAAGCTGACATCTGCTGATAGCGGAGAAGCGACTAAACTCATAAGTCTCACTCGTCCACAGGGTCTAGCTTTTATTTTGTTAAATACCAACTTATCCCATGCTGGTGATGGATTTTCCCCTAATAGCACAAAGTACAGAAGTGACATTTTATTACGCATACACGCGACGATGAAAACTGGATTTAAAGACGACATCAAAGTGAAAAATTAGACTGATTCAGTTTTTTCCCAATTAACAGCAATAAAGTAACCCAGAGTACTATTTAAAGTTTTGAAACACAAGGTACGACTCTATGCTATATAATGAAGTCCTCAAGAAACTACAAAACCTTCACATTTGCTAGTACCAGACTCGAGCCCTTTACAGTGGCCACCAATCTTAGATGAATTTTATTTGCATAGCAAAACCCTAATGGTTGGCTGCACAAATCTTAGATGAATTTTATTCGAAAAAATGGGTCAAAGTTTCTCTGAAATAAAGAAGGAAAGTAAACTTAGCTACCTAGGGGATATTACCATTTATTTTAGTAATTTCTGCAAGTGTCCAATTATTAATGTATGATTGATTGGTTGTATCAATGCTATCTACTTCACTATGGATGGAGAATAAATTTTAGCTTTATCTATCAGTATGACCAAATATATTACAAACATACAAGAAATACAGGTAACGGAAATATAGATGACACTAAAAGCATATGTAATCTAATCTGACTAAAATATTATAAGTTTTTAAATGACTGTTAGTAGATGTACATGCACCTGAATAGCCCCAAAAGTTTAGATTTCTAGGGTCATACAGTTTAAGAAGCCATGAAAAAAAAATTATACACATTACACAAACAATATAAGATACTGGTAGTGCTTGATGCATATCAACTATGGTCTGATTGTCCACTCTTGAAAGGAAAGACCAAGACTCAGAAAGTGATTTTGCTATGCTTCTAAGGATCTCTATGATTCTAACTAATAGATTGTGACTAACAAAAAGATCACATAGTAGCCTTAGAAAAACAACATGTTAGGTAGAATATTCAGGAGACCATGTGCAGCTGAAAAGGAGGAATCCTTGCAGAAGTCAGCTAAGCTTTGGGCGGGGGCTGCACTAGCCACCGACCTTGAAGTCCTCAAGCTGCTGGACAGTGGTGGCACTACTGGCTCCTTCTCTCGCACGAGGAGCAGCACCAACAAGCCAAATGCGTCTTCTGTGTAACCAGCAAGGCTGACGAAGAGGCAGGAAGCGCATGGAGCTTCAGCAGCGTCTAAGGCAGGAAGCGTCAAATGCGCATGGAACTTAGCGCATGGGCTGCTAAGTGGTTGGAATTTGAACATGACCATCCATCGAAAGATTCAGTTACAGGGGTACCGGTGCTGCCCAAGGTTCAGACCTGTATTGGTATTTCTAGCTTGCAGTTGGAGTCTTTAATCAAGCAAGAGGCTGTCGAATATATATTGGAATTACATATAATTGATGACCATATTGAGGTTGCAGTTCCTAAAAGTATCAAACTATTGTTAGAAAAATATTAGCATCTATTTGACAAGCCACAAGGTCTTCCACCTCAGCATAAAGTTGATCGTGCTATATCTCTATTGGTGGGAGCACAACCAGGATAAGACCATATAGGTATACACCCCCAATAAAAAGGACGAAATTGATAAGCAGGTTCAGGAAATGTTGGACTAAGGTATTGTTGGTCTCTTGGTCTCAAATGCTCATCTTGTTATCTATAGATAGACTGTAACTGATCAGGTAACGATCATGTGAACTATGCCCGATGGCCCCTAGTCACCATCTGCTCCTTGCAGTAAACAGACGTAGGGATGTGAACAAACATACCTTCGACCATCAGCACCCTCTTGTAGAACGGCACAGCCGTGTAAACCACGCCCTCGAGAACCATCTGCACCCTGAGCGAAGAACATGAAGATTGTTGCGCTTTGGTTTTGAAGCTTAATAAATAAAAAATGATATACGGCCAGTTGCGGAATTACTGGCCCGTCCCACTTCCTACGAACCGTCGGTTCATAACTTTTAGCGACCAACCGTCGGTTCATAACTTTTAGCGACCAACCGTCGGTTCATAACTTTTAGCGACCAACCGTCGGTCCCAAATAAGGGTCGCTAAAGATCAATCGTCGTGTAGTGATGAAGGACGTACCTTCATCATCTCGATGTATAATAATGGAAATAGAAACATATGAAACATGAGAAACATTATGAACAATCATATGTCATCCTTTATATTTCTTTTTTATCATATCATGAATGAATATATTGAATTACATTTATACCTTCGGCTTGAGGTGAAAATCCAAGCGGGATGCGCGAGTGAATACAAGTCAGCGTGAACAGTACGGTGGTACTGTTCACTTATTTATAGGCACGGGACGCAGCCCGGTCAAAATTACATTTATGTCCTTGATGACTAGTTACAATCATGATACAAACTATCATGGACTGATCGGTCTTTTTCTCTTTAAGTCGGTGCAGCCCTTCGTCTCAAGGCATGTCACTAAGCCGAAGCTCCCTGGATCGTAGCTTCGGCGTGTACCTTCGCTCTATGTTTTCTTATATGCCGATCTTTCGAAGTGTTTCTGCTTAGAGAACCTTCGGCGACGAAGTAGGCCCCCAACAAGAACAAGTCCCCAACATTGACACCCACCTCCGGTGAACTCACTTCCACTGTTGAGACGATGGCTTCATTCAGTAACCAAGCTGTAGCACTTTTGGTCACGAAGCTGGTGCTCCCAATCACGTGTGGTTCAAGTTCAGAGCCAGTCAACAAGAAGCAGAAGAAGGAAGCGCAGAGAAGAGTGCAGCATGTTGGGGTGCAAGGACCCTTCGTTAGATCCAAGTGGTCCCACATCCCAATCACCTTCTCCCAGGAGGATCTTCATCTCAAAGACTATCCTCACAACGATGCTATGGTTATATTTTGTGTCATCAAGGGATTTCTGGTCCACAATGTTCTGGTTGACACAGGCAGTGCAGCGAACATTATATTTGCAAAGGCTTTCAGACTGATGCAAGAACTAGAGGACAAGATTCATGATGCTACACACTCTCTTTGTGGCTTCGGAGGAAGACAGATTGTGGCACTTGGCAAAATCACAATGTCAGTTACCTTCGGTTACGTCCACAACACAAGGTCTGAGCAGGTTATCTTTGACATTGTTGACATGGATTACCCATTCAATGCAATCATTGGTCGAGGGATGCTTAATGCCTTCGAAGCCATACTTCATCCAGCGTACTTATGCATGAAGATACCTTCGGAACAAGGGCTCATTGCTGTCCATGGAAGTTAAGAAGCTGCCAGAAGGGCTAAAGGGAGTTGGACAGATTCAAAGGCTATCCATAACATCGATGGAGCTGAAGCTTGTCAACAATATAAGCACAAAAGGGAGAGGGCTGCTTCGGTAGATCAGCTGAAGCCTATGCTCCTATGTGAAGATATAACAGATCAAAGGGTACTGCTGGGATCTCAGCTATCTGATGAGCAAGAAAAGACTCTGCTAAGATTTTTGTTCAACAACAAAGATGTCTTTGCTTGGACATCCAATGATCTTTGTGGTGTCAACAGAGATGTCATTGAACATTCGCTTAATGTGGATCCATCTTTCAGGCCAAGGAAGCAAAGACTTCGGAAGATGTCTGAGGATAAAGCTGAAGGTGCTCGGAACGAAGTAAAGAGACTTCTCAGTGATGGTGTTATCAGAGAAGTAACATATCTAGAATGGCTAGCCAACACTGTTATGGTGAAGAAGTCTAATGGCAAATGGAGAATGTGTATTGATTTCACAGATCTCAACAAAGCATGTCCAAAGGACGAGTTCCCATTACCAAGAATAGACTCCCTTGTAGATGCAACAGCTTCTTCGAAGCTCATGAGTTTATTGGACTGCTACTCAGGCTATCATCAAATTTGGATGAAGAAGGAAGATGAGCCAAAGACTAGCTTCATAACTCTCAGTGCTACTTATTGCTACCTTTGGATGCCTGAGGGGCTCAAGAATGCTGGAGGAAGCTTCAGCAGAATGACAGCCAAGGTCCTTCACTCTCAAATAGGTAGGAATGTGCTGACTTATGTTGATGACATCATAGTAAAAAGCACGAAGCAAGAGAATCATATTGCTGACTTGCAAGAGACATTTGCCAATTTCAGGCAAGCTGGTCTTAAATTAAATCCAGAAAAGTGTGTTTTTGGAGTAAAGAAGGGCAAGTTCCTTGGTTGTCTGGTATCAATGAAGGGAATCGAAGCTAACCCAAATAAGATCGAAGCTATCCTTCGAATGGAGCCAGCCAATTCAAAGAAGGGGGCTCAACGATTAGCTGGAAGGCTGGCATCGTTAAATAGATTTATATCAAGATCAGCAGAAAGGAATCTGCCATTCTTTGAAATACTAAAGTCAGCCGAAGTTTTCCAATGGGGTCCGACTCAGAAAAAGGCTTTCGAAGAGTTAAAGCAATACTTGATAGACTTGACAACTCTAACTCCACCTTCGCCAGGGGCTCCATTACTCCTATATGTAGCAGCTTCTCACTCTGCAGTCAGTGCGACACTTGTACAGGAGAAGCAAGATGGCCAAGTCAAAAGACAAGCACCGGTATATTTCGTCTCCGATGTTCTAAGCTTATCAAAGAAAAATTATACAGAATTGGAGAAGGTATTATATACTGTGTTGATGGCCTCCAGAAAGCTTCGGCATTATTTTGAAGCATATCATATAATTGTTCCTTCATCACAACCTCTGAAGGACATAATGAGGAATAGAGAAGCTACTAGAAGGATTGGAAAATGGGCTGCCGAGCTCAATGAATTCACTATTGATTATGTACATAGATCCTCAATTCAGTCCCAGGCTTTAGCAGATTTCATTGCTGATTGGACGCTAGGGGCTCAGGGAGAAGAAGTAACTAAAGACGCCGAAGCCTGGACAGTCTTTTGTGATGGTTCTTGGGGAACCTTTAGCGCAGGAGCGGCTGCGGTTCTAGTAGCGCCCTCTAAAGTTAGAACATGTTATGTAGTAAGGTTGGACTTCAGTTGTACAAATAATATTGCTGAACGAAGCTCTTCTGTTGGGGCTTCGGAAGCTAAAGGCAATGGGAATAAGAAGGGTGATCCTTAAAACTGACTCACAAGTCATTTTTGGTCATATAGACAAAAGTAGCAAGGCAAGAGATCCGAAGCTTGAAAAATATCTGGATACAGTCCGAATATTGGAGGCTTCCTTTGAAGGATTTTCTGTAAAAAATATTCCAAGAGGGGAAAATGAGCATGCAGATCTGCTAGCTAAGTCAGCGGCACAAGGGCTCCCTCTACCTTCGGAAGTATTTTTTGAGACAATAAAAGCACATTCGGTTGAACTTCTGGAGAGAGCAGTGCTTGCAATATCACCTGTACATAGTGAAGATTGGAGGTCTGAAATCATATCTTTCCTCCAAGGTAACTGTCTTTCGGATGACGAAGTTTATAATAAAAGAATGGAAGCAAGGACAAGACCATATGTCATAATAGAAGGGGAGTTATACAAACATGGAGTCTACTCTCCACTTCTCAAGTGTTTATCCAAAACCGAAGGTATATAGCTGATGAAGGAAATACATGCAGGTTTGTGTGAATCTCACATTGGGTCTAGGCCTTTGCTGGGGAAGGATTTCAGACAAGGATTTTATTGGCCGAAGGCAGCTTCGGATGCAGCAGATCTGGTTTAAAAGTGCGAAAATTGTCAAAAATGTGAAGGAGACCAGAAACAATCTTCGTCGCTAACCCAGTTAATACAGCCAACCTGCCCATTGCAAAGATGGGGCCTGGATTTGTTAGGTCCACTCCCACCAGCACAAGGCAACTTGAAGTATATTGTAGTGGCAGTAGAATATTTTTCTAAGTGGATTGAGGTGAAGCCCTTGGCTACAATAACTTCGGTCATGCTCCAAAAATTCTTCTGGCAGAATATTGTTTGTCGCTTCGGTGTGCCAAAGGCAATAACTGTAGATAGTGGAACACAATTTGATGCCAAAACATTCAAGATTTTGTGACCGAATTGGTACGAAGATTCATTTTACATCAGTTAGGCATCCAGAATCAAATGGGCTGGTAGAAAGAGCAAATGCCATTATAATGACAGGAATAATGAAGCTAATCTTCAACCAGCCCAGAGGAAAGTGGCCAGATGAGTTGATTAAAGTGGTGTGGAGCCACAACACAACTGCGTCAAGGTCAACAGGATTTACACCCTTCAAGCTCCTATTTGGTGACGAAGCAATAACTCCAGAAGAAGCAAAGACAGGGTCAATAAGAACAACAGCTTCGGTAGAAGACGAAGCTGATTATCAAATAACAAAAGATACTATAGAAGGGACCAGACTTCAGGTTATAGAGCATATCAATAAATATCAGGCCAAAATAATAAGGTGGCGTGATAGAAAAGTTCGATTGAAGAACATCAAGCCAGGACATCTCGTGCTTCGGAGAGTGGCCAACCCAGAAACAGTGGGCAAGTTGCAACTGAAGTGGGAAGGTCCTTTTCTGTTAATATCTTCATCAAGACCCGGTTCTTATAGATTGAAGGATATGGACGACAACAACATACCCAGATCTTGGAATGCGGATGAGCTTCGGCGATACTATGTGTAATTTGATGTAATCTTTTTACATTTATTTTATGGCACCCTTTTCCTTTCAAGAGGGGAGAAATGTTTTTAATGGGGCCATAGCTTGTAATTTTTCATTCTTATTTAGCCCTACGAGGGCCAAATCCCCAAAAGATGTAATATGTAAAATTTGAGCCTGCACCATTGAGTGCAAAAAGAAAAACAGGGACAAGCTCAAAAGACATCCCCAAGGGGATGCAGAGCATGACGAAGCTGCAAAAAAGTCGTTCCTAAGGCAGCGCAACGTAAATTTTCTGCTCAAAAGTCGTTCCTAAGGGAATGTAGAGCCATAAATTTGATGAAGATGCAAAAGTCGTTCCTAAGGGAGCACAGAGTAAGTTTTCTGCTCAAAAGTCGTTCCAAAGGGAATGCAGAGCCAAATACCACCAAATTATAAGGTGAAGAAGTTCAAAAGTCGTTCCTAAAAGGATGCAGAACTTAAATGCCACCAAAATAGAAGGTGAATAAGCTCAAAAGTCGTTTCTAAGGGGATGCAGAGCTTAAAAGACTCAAAATTCATTCCTAAGGGGATGCAGAGTCTGGGTGTGGTTTCGTGTGTGTGTTTGGGACATTCATTTGCACATTACATTACATCATTCATTGCATTCATACACATTCATGTAGCCATTCGTAGGATTATCATCATCATAACATGAAGCACAAACAGAAATACTTCAGCTTTGACAACAATGCTTCGATGAGCACGAAGAAGCAAGGACATGCTTTGTTGTGTACGAAAAGAAGGGAAGGTGTTTTTCGCCTTCGGCTCAAAAGATACAAGTTTCGTGCACAACAAAGCAATTTATGCATGGATGGAAAGGTAAAAATATATTACAAGGTATGGACAAGTATACAAAGTAATGTTCCATTATCGATTACAATGTTTTTACAATGATAATACAAATGCTTCTAAGCCCTATGCAGACAAGCCTAAAAAATAGCTTCAGCAGCCTTCAAAATGTGCTTTGGACTATCAATCTTCGGCACCACCATCCTGCACACAAACAAGCAGTATAAGGTAAAAAGTAATTACAAGAGATGGCAAGCAACATGTATAATTTTCATACCGGCTTAAGTAAGCTTCGGGCCTCGTCACCAGCCAAATCCCGCCCACCCTTCGCCCAAATCTTAGTTATAAATCTATTTCCAATGCTCCGGGCTTCGCTGGGGATATCAACCAAGTCTGTTGGAGACAGACTGAAGGTTGGTTTGTTTACCGTTTTTTCGTGTGTGCAACCAGCCTTCATAAACGTTGCAGCTGTGCCGCGAGAAGCTAGCAAGGCACAGAAGTCACCGTGCCCGGCTATCACTTCATCAAGCGCCTCAACTTCGTTTTCAATATGTTCAAAGGTGCTTGGTAGGTCTTCAGCCGAAGGGGTAAACTCTTCGGAGCTGGCTCCAACCGAGCTGAAGACCTTTTTCAGTCGTCGCACGCAGCGGTTGCCAAAGTTTAAACAGATGTTCTGAAGCTCTTTCAGAGATTGCTGCAGCTTTGTATTCTTGTCAGCTTCGGCTTCATATTTTGCATGGAAATATTTTCTCTCTTGTTCAAAGCTCTCTGATTTTTGGAGAAGTTCCTCGTTTAATCTAGCGTTTTCGTCTTGTGCTTCTGCAAGTGAACCCTCCATTGCCTGAAGTAGGAAATCTTTCTTCTCAAGAGAAGCTTCGTAGTCTTTAATTTTGTTTTCCAAACCCTCAATTATAATTTCGTTCTTTTTGTCTTCGAGGACTTGCTGCATTCTCAGTGCCTTGCTCATCAACATACTCTATCGAAATAAACCTTCATCAGAAAATTTTGATTCATCACAAAAATAAAAAGAAAATTTTGCTTGATCTTAAAAAGGGGGAATTTTACCTTGAAGTTGGAATAAAACAAACTGCCGACGATATGTTGTCGCCGGTAGCCGCTAATATCAGCTTCGAGCTTCGTGAAACCGACACTCTTCGATAAGTGCCAATTATCTTTGCCCCAGTGCGGTCACGAATGCATCCTAAGGCCCCTTCATCGATCCCACCAAAGAGCATGGCTCCTGGCTGGTAGCCACAGGATATACCATACTCCTGTAGCTCCTTCTTTTCGGCCTCGGATAATTCTTGCCCGACTAGGTTCCGAAGGTTGAAGTCTTTTTCCTCCAAAGCAGCATCGACAATCTTCTTTCCTTTATCAGGCACTGTGGCCATGACCTCCTCTACGGTCGCAGCTATCTCCTCCGCAGCCATATCCAAAAGCAGTTTATCAATTCCAGAAAGTGTACTCTCAAGGTTGGCGGCTTCGGCAGCAGCAGCAGCTTTGGCAGAGGTATTTGCTTCGGCAGTGGCCTCGACGCTTGCAATAGGTGTTATTTTAGATGCCAAGGCCAATGGTGGCGTCCGTTCAATGGCTTGCATTACGGTAACAATTCTTCGCTTTTTCTGCCCATCCGCCTTCTTTGTAACCGAAGGCTCATCCTTCTTCTGTAAAGGCTTCGTCAGTTCTGGTCCCAGAGGACTTAGTAGCTTGATAGGTAGAGATTCAGTCATTACCTTTAAAATTTCTGCCACTTCGGCAGTAGGAGGTGTCAAAGGAGTCTCCTCTTCTACCTCAATCACCTTCGGCTCTGGAATTTCAGCCTTTCTTTTCTTCGAAGCTGCCACCTTCGGCTCAGGAGTGGATTTTCTCTTCTTTAAAACCTTCTCATCCTCCTTCACCATTCTGGCAGCTTGTCTGTTCAGAACGTTGGTAATTCTTTTCCTTTTTACCCCTTCGGCACCCTTGCTGAGCCGCTCATAATTAGGGTATTCAAATTTCAGAGCATCCATCACCCGGTTTAACCTTTGTTTTGGCCGGGTGCCGAAGGCTGCTGTCATCAATTGGTCTTCTTTCTTGGTATAGTTTCCCAATATTTCATTACACATAGTTTCAATCATTTCTAGCCATTTTTGGCAAGGCTCCTTGAACTGTTTTTCAAATTTGAAACGATAAGATAATCGAACAAGTTCATGTTTCTTCTTTGTTTCCTTCATCTTCGGCATCCCCATCCACTTGACGTTGGATATGTCCGGTTGGCCCGGTATTCTTGCACCAAGTCCCTGGTGTTGATTTGCTCAGCCACCACCCTGAATTCTACCCCGGCCAACTGGCATGGTGACCCTAGCTGCATGTTGCACAGGGGCCTGGTCATTCCAAAGTTTAAGGATAGCGGGCACATGACCATCGTCATTAGTTTCCCCCTCTTCTTCTCATCAGTCTTAATATAAAACCATTCACCTTTCCAGCCGGTTGGCCATTTTGTGCGGTAACTGAGAACTGGAGCCTTCGTATCCTTGCGATACGAATATTGTAGCAACCAAAATTTTCATGAAGACCGTCTTCCCTGGCCTTCGTCTAGTAGTGCAACTCGTGCACTCGGCAGAATGCTTCAGCATCTGGGCTCATCCCTTGGCTTCGGAGGGCCCAGATGAAGACGCTAAGCCTAACAATGGCCTTAGGGGTCAACTGATGAAGATATATTTCAAAATTTTTCAAGACTTCCCCTATCATCTCGTTAAGAGGAAATCGTAGTCCTGCTCTGAAAAAGCTCTTGAAAACCACTACTTCATAATTCTTCGGTATTGGGGTGGTCTCTTCTCTGGCAAATCGGACAAGTCTGCTTTCAGCTTCCCCAAAGTAGCCCAGCATCATCATCATGGGCATGTCAGCTTCAGACACAGTAGATTTCTCAAAATCTAGATGGCTGGGTTTTGTTGGGATCAAAATACTATATTCTTCCTCATCCTGATCAATATTTTCTTCTTCAGCAACGGTCTGTTCAACTTCGGCAACAGGAGTACCTTCGTCAGTAGTTCCCTCTGTCACAACTAGACCTGATTGTTTCATGACTTCGGAAATTGGTGCTGTCTCAATGACCTCGGTTTCTTCTCCCTCACGAGACACCCTCGCAGTCGAACGCACTCTGGCCATTTGATGGATTTTTCACGATTCTGACGAAGTTGATGGTTGTTTCGCAGTTTTGACGAAGCTCACTCTTCTGACGAAATTAACTCTAAATGATGAAGTGCTCGCTTGAGAGTGCAGTGAAAAAAGCTTCAGTTATGGTTAAATTTTTTAATAGCACAACAGTGCAATGGCAATGAATGCTGTGGTAACTCTACAACAACCCGTATGTTTATATAGTGCTGCAGGTGGGAAGGTGAACCGCCAAATCGCCTGCACCCGCTGAACGGTGGACCACCCGACGCCTGGAGTATTTTAATCGTTTCTCGGCAACGAGCTCAGGGAAGGTGTTTTTTGGACCTTCGGCATTCCGAAGCCTTTGAGATTTTTTGCGGATCGAGCTCGTTACGAAAAATTATCTAGCACCGCGAAGGGGCTACTGTTGGGGGCCTTCTTCTTCGCCGAAGGTCCTCTAAGCAAAAACACCTTCGGCAGGACGATATGCAAGCAAACACAACACAAAGGTATATACCGAAGCTACAATCCTGGGAGCTTCAGCATGATGACACGCCTTGAGACGAAGGGCGGCACCGACTTAAAGAGGAAAAGACCATTTAGTCCATGATAATTTGTGTCATGTTTATAATTAGTTATCAAGGACATAAATGTAATTTCGACTGGGCTGCGTCCCGTGCCTATAAATAGGTGAACAGTAACCTCGTGTAATACCTACCGTGTAAGAAAAGTCTAAAAAGAGAAATTATATTCCTTTATATATATATGTGTGTGTTATCTATATTTGTCATTTCATGAGAACATCACATGAAAACAAATAAACAAATAACAAAAGACACCAAAAATAAATTATGCATCATGCTGGGATTTTATTTTTGTGTGCATTTGGTGACAATATAAAAAAATAATATGACCAGAAATATATTTAAGTTCCAAAAGGGAAATTTAGAATATAAAAGAAATATGTGGACACCCAAATTGGAAATTGAATTCTAAAGGGAATTCTATAATTTGAGAAGAGTGGGAAATACTAAACAAATAGGATAAAATAAAGACATAAATAAATAAAATTTAGTCCATATGGGTATGAAGATTTAGACAATTAGCCTAAGTTTGATCTTCACACAAAAATAGATTCAAATTTGAAATCTAAAATTGAAAAGGAAGAAAAGAAAAAGAAAACATAAAAGGAAAAAGAGAAAGGAATAAAATCTACCTGGGCTCGAGACACCTATTTTGGCCAACCAGAAGCAAACCCTGCGCGGCCCATTCCCTCTTTCTCCGCGCGGCCAGCCCAATTCCCCTCCCCGTGCCACGCTCACAGTTGCGTGGGACCATCACATCAGCTCCCTCTCGGCGCATGTACGCTTCCGTGGAGCCACTGCGTGGTGGGCCCGGGGTGCCAGTCAATGACCTCGCCGTCCATGGCGGAATCACCCCGTGGAACTCGGAGCCCGTTGCTCAAACACGACGCATGACCTCACGACCATAAAGGCCGAGCCACCATGACCTCGTTCCCATGTCTGACCTAATCATCCCGTGAAAACCTTGCGCCGCCTGCGCCCGGTGAAGAAAGAGTGCCGCGCCGCGAATCCAGTGACCGGAGGTCACGTCGCCGGTGGAAACCCTCCGTGCCGGTGTTCTGTCCTCGGCGCAGGGTCGTGTGGGATTCGCCAGCGCCTGGGAAAACCGTTCGTGCCCTCGAATCAAGCTGTGCGCATTCGAATCGGAGTGAATTGCTCACCGGAGCGCTTCATCGCTGCCAAGCCGCTCCTCTCCGTGGTCGGGCATCACCGTGCCTCAGTCGACTGTAGGTGAGATCCCATCATGTTCGCCATCCCCTCCTCCACGTTATGCCTTACTGAATTGAAGAATAGCGTAGCCGAGCCCTAGGAGCGCTGCGCAGCCATGGCGCCGACGTGCCGGAGCTGGCGCTCTGCCGCTGCCTGGGTCGGGTATGGTTGGTTTCGTCTGGGCCGTCGATCTCGAGTTAGTCGACCGGGATTTGATGATGTGTTGGGCGAGCGATTGTCGTGGATTCTAGATCCAGTGGCCACAGATGTATACCGTTTCATTTCAAGCCGATTTAATCCAGGCCCTAGAGTTCTAATCGGACGTCCGTTGTGGCCCCGTACCCCTTCGGCCCTGGCACATTTTCTTATGAGCCCCTAGATTTAATGGATATCAACTCGCGGTCCTCAGGCCTGTTCTCCATGTCTTAGAAGATTTTACCCAGAGACCCTGTGTTCCTGTTTAATTGAGGCCCAGTCCAGAGCTATTTTAAATTGAATAAATGAATTAGAAAATGGATTTTCAATATGAAAATAATTACTAGAACTTGATAAAATTTTGTCCAAATCCATACTTGGTCCAAATTAATCCATTCCAGTTTCTAAAATTTTGTAATATTATTGTCTATCACTTAGAGTCTCTGTTTTGACATGAAAACAATAAGAAAAATAATTTCCCATTTAATCCTATTTTAAGCACATAAAACCTTTGAAAATTCATATCTTCAAATATATAACTCCAAAATTTATGATTCCTATTTCTAGGATTTTATTTTAATGTGTAGATTATTATTATGTAATTTGTTTACATGTTTGGTGTGATGTTAATTTTCTCTATATACTGTGGTTGTTTGTATTGTGGCGAGTAGAGGAGCCTGTGACTGAGGATCCTGGTGACCAGCAGATAGAAGTAGTTGAGCAGGAGCTCATTGAAGGCAAGTTGTGCCCTTAACCACTTTTATACCCAATAATGTTCTTTAATGTCATTATTCATGCATATGTTTAATTTTGATGGGACCCAATAGGTCACCCTAGTTTGTTTATCCATATTACCTTGTTATCCCTGAATCACTTGGGTAGTTTTGCTATTGCTTTACATGGTTTTGGGATAATCTTTCATTATATCCATGTTCCAATTGTTTTGTTATTCTATATATGTTCATGACACGATCATTAATGTTAATTGGAACATGGAGCTTAACTTGAGAAAGACGTGCCACCACAAGGGTGGAATGGGACACCCTTGGCTGACTAATTAGGAAAGCTAGTGGAAGATTACCTTACCCGAAAGGGGCAAGGGCAGTAGGGGAGTTGCATGCAGGGAGGTTCTCGGGTTGATTTTGCAGCGATGGCGGTCTGATGGGGGATTCTTGCAAGTGCTCTTCCCATAAACTGTAGCGGGTTTTCGGAAGCTAGTGGAACTTTGTAAAGGCCTCGTAGTGTTGCCCTGCCTCGCTTCCTTGGTAGATGTGTATGGGAGTCACGATCCCTTGGCAGATGGGTAACATGACTTGTGGGTACAGGGTACAACCTCTATAGAGTGTAAAACTGGTATACTAGCCGTGCTCGCGGTCATGAGCAGCTGAGGACTCTCGTATGATTAATTTATGTAACTTAAATTCAATTTTGTCATTTTCATATGCATGGGATTATTTATTAATTTTGTTCTATTACTTTTATTAAGGTTTGGTATTTACTTACATTTAGAAACTGCTAATAAAATTTTGACCAACTAATTAAAAGCAATGCTCATCTTTAACCCCTGTTGTTGATTAGGCTTACACATCACATGGACTCCCACCTTTGGTGAGTTCTCATGCCCACTGGTTTCCCCACAAATTGTTGAGCTATGATTATGTGTGAGCTAACCCTTGCTGTCTCACACCCCCCATAGGAGAAGAACAGGTGGTTCAGGAGGAGCCACAAAGCGAGGAGTTAGATCTGATCTAGGTGGCGTTTCCCAGTTGACATATTAGCGCCAAGGATGATCCTTAGTTTGTTTTACATTTATCTTTTATTTTGTAATAAGACTTCCGCTATGTATTAAATACTCTAGTGTTATTGTGACATTTATCTCTATACACTCTATTATTATATATGTTGTCTTCTTGGCGCATGTATGAGATGCACCCGGCTTTGTTCCTTTAAGCCCGGGTGTGACACCCCGTACTGTTCACTCTGATTGGTAACCATTTGCACGTCGCTCTTGGATTTTTACCTTCTTTCAAGCTGAAGGTATAAATGTAATCCATATCATTAATGTTTGATAATAAGAACATAAATAATAATCTGATGATTTAATGTGATTATTCCATGTTCTTTTCATGTTTCTTATGTTTCTACTTTCATTATTACTTGTTGAAATGATGAAGGTATGTCCTTTATGACCTTCGTCTGAAGATCATTATATCCCGAGGGAGATAATGCTTCGAAGGATGAAGGTTTTTAACCATTAACATTTGTGTTGCCTTGGTCTTAACTCATAGCATTTGAGAACAAGTCCCCAACATTGAACTAACTAGGATTCACCTAGAGCAAGCGTATAAGCGACCTAACTAACCTAAGCACTTCGCAAAGCACCTACGCTAATAACCGAGTGATTCTATTAAGCAATTAGGTGTTTGAGCACTTGGAAATATCTACAAGTTGTAGTGGTATGTTGCTTGGGCTCCCACCACTTCAAATGGCCGGTTGGAGGGGTATTTATAACCTCCTCTACAATTATAGTTGTTGGACATAAAGCTAACTGCTCTATCGTCGGGCGCACCGGACATCCGGTGCCCTAGCCACGTCAGCTAACAGTTGAGGTCTGTAGCAGTCGATCATTGGATCCGACCGTTGGCCAGACTGTCCGGTGCACACTAGATATTTCGATGCTACAACCCCAAGAGTCCCTAGTTGCGGACTCTCTGCTCATACTGTCTGGTTGCAAACCGGACAGTTCGGTGCACACCAGACATATACTGTTCACTATTTGATGCACCACTAGAGCGCTTGGCTGATTGCCCTCTTCTTGGATTTATTCGTTGTTTCCTTGGGTTTCTTTTGATCTTGAGTCTTGGACTTCTATGCATATTTTAGGTCTTCTTTTGAGGTGTTGCATCCTCAGAGTCTCAGTCCAATCCTCTTCGCATCCTGTGAACTATAAACACAAACACTAGCAAACACATTAGTCTACAAGGTTATGTTGATCATCAAACACCAAAATCACTTAGCCAAATGGGTCGGGTCCATTTTCCTTACAATCTCCCATTTTTTGTGATTGATGACAACACAACCAAAGCAAGCAAATATAACAAACATTTTGATGAAAATATGCAATCTACTTGCTAGGATGCATGAGTGACCTCATAATGTGAGATTATGGACTTAAGGTTCCCCCTAACTCCATAGTCCACATACTTCCTATTTTAGACCAAAAACACTTGTAGAACCAAAACCACTTGTAAGATCAAGATTTATTTTTTTAAATTGGGTGGTGTTTGGTGTTAGATATATTTTGAGTTGCTTTGGTCCCTAAAACTTCTCCCCCTTTGGAATCAAACCCGAAAAGGAAGACATTAAAAGTATATATGAAGCAAATAAGACTTGCCCTCTAAAGGATTTACCATTTATAGCCCTAAATGATTACTCCCCCTAAAAGAGTGTTCTCCCCCTTTATCATAGACGAAGATATACCCCCCTATCGGAGATCCTCTATTTAGGAAAAGCACATGAGAAAGAGAAGTGCAAGACATGATTGATTAGACTAACTCCCCCTATGCATAGGTAAAAGATATGCTTTGATAACATATGCATTTATAGCAACATGGGAAGCATAAGATATGTAATATAGTTTAATGAAACTTTAGAGAAGACATGTAAATGATATCGATAGTGGAATGAAACCACTTGTGGAATCAATTGAAGACTTTGAAAATTCTTGTAGATTTGCAGTGGAAGCTTATTGTCTTTCTTCGGGGACACCATTTTCCTTCAATGAGACTACTACATATAATAGACTTGAAAACAAGTATTAGTATCAAAGACTTAGATTATAGAGTAACCTACCCCTGAAAGTGTGCATACATGTTTTGAATACTTGTAGGAGACATGAACTTTGATTTTGATATCAGGAGGGTTAAATTATCTATAATCCGAGCTTTGGTACATATACATCAAAATGACACCACTTGAAGAATACCACTAGTAGGTTATAAATTTTGAAGCATTAGTGTCATTTACTTAGGAATGTTAAATAAGCTATGTGCCGTGCTTAACTAAAGATTTTAAACCATGTAGATTTTCTCAAGAATATGAATTGAAAACGAGCATTCCTACCATATGATTAACCTAGTATGCATGCAATTATAATCAAAAGTAAATACACCATGTAAAACTAGGCATGTAAGGTAAAAATTAGATATAAGAAAATAAATATGCATATCTAAAAACAAAGAAATGAAATAAATCTAGTTACCTTAGTCATGGGTGGGGAATTTGGGTCCAAAGTATTCACTAACCCACTTGGCAATAGACTTGATCCAATATGATGCATCACATGATATACATCCCAATTTTGTCAAGTCTCCAAATTCCCTGATGTCCTTCAGACTTCTCACTTCCCTCTTGGGATCCAAACCTTCTTGATGCTTTTCATGGTTAAAATAATCTCCTTTGGCACCTAGATGTGTTTGGCTCCTTTTTCTTTGTTGGCTTGCTTGTTGGCCTTGATTGCTATAACCTTTCCATTCTTTTTCTTCTTGATCAAATATGGTGTAGCGGCCTTTTTGTCCACCTTGTTGATGTAGGTGTTGGAGTTTTTGCTTGTTGCCTTTTCTTTTGCTTCTCCCCGGTCTTCGCCTTGCATTGGTAAGACTTGTGGCCTTCCTTGTGGCATAGCCTACAATCCACGGTTTCTCCCTCCACATGCTTGTTTACTCCCGCAGTGGTGTTATCCTGAGGAGGTTAAGTTTGTTTGGCTTTGCCTTTATTGTCATAGAAAGCCTTGCCTAGGCGAGCCACTTCTTGCCTTAGTTGCTCTTTCTCCATTGCAATCTCATCCGAACATGTTTCTATAACAACATTATTAACAAGAACTTGATTATAGGGATTAGAACCATCAATTAAATCAAAGCAAGAAGTAGAAGCATCTTTCTAAATAATTTCAAAAATTTCAACTAAAGATGCTCTTGGGTGCTACCGATGTTTTCTACCTTAGTAGTTAGCTCATTATTATGTATGCTAAGAATTTCCATTTTCTCTAGCAAGTTTTTAATTGCTTCTTGAGAGCTAGCTAACTTAGCCTTAGGTTTTTCATTCTTTTTGACAAGGCTATCATCGATAGTGGAGGATGGAGCATTAGACTCTAATTGCTCAATTTTAGTTATTAGCTCACAATTCGAATTTGCAAATGTTTCAAATTTTTCTAGAAAATATTTATAATCATTTTGAGAGCTAATCAACTTATTTTTCAAGGTTTTAAGTTGAGCCTTTTGTTTAGTGCAAACATCCTCAAAAAAATTAACGGCTTCCACAAGTTCATCTAAGGAGGGCTTTCCCTCACCTTCACCATCATCACTACTACTATCATCACTAGAGGATGGGATACTTGTTTTACCTTTGGTCATAAGGCACTTGTGTGATGACCGTAATGAGCGTGATGAGGAACGATGGCTACATGTCCTTGGAGGTTCATCTTCACTTGAAGATTCATCCCATGTCTTGACACTTGTAAGCGCCTTGCCTTTGCTCCTCCTTTTTGTGGGTTCAACCATATTTGGACAGTTGTCCCTGAAGTGTCCCTTCTCCCCGCATGAGAAGCATCCTCTCTTTCTTTGTTTTTCCTATCAATGTTAAAGAGAAGATCCTCAACCTACAAGGGCACACCCATTAGATTAATCTTGCGGATCATCCCCATTACCTTTCCAACGCGTCGGACTATTTCTTCGTCCTTGGAGGATGATGTTGAGGGTTGATCATCTTCATCATCATCACTTTCTTCTTCTTCCTCTTCTTCACTTGAGGAGCTTGGAGTGGGAGCCTTCTTCTCACCTTTCTTCTTTTCATCACTTGCAAAAGCATATGGCCTTGAAGAAGTTGGCTCCTCTTGATCCATCTTTCGTGACATCTCAAATGCCACAATTTTTATGGTGACAATTGTTGGTGTCATTGTGCTCAAGTCCTCCATGTTATTAAGAATGGTGATGTTGCTCCCATATCTTTGTTGTGGTAGTAGGGAGATGATCTTCCTTACAATGTCCGCATCACCTAGTTTATTAATTCCAATAGAGTTGAGCTCATTGATGATTAGATTCAAGCGATAATGTACATATCTCTAACAAGCTCATTATCTTTCATAACAAAAGAATTCTAATCATTTAAGACCAGGCAATGTTTTTGCTCACGGACATTGGATGTGCCATCATGAAGCTCATACAATTTTAGCCAAATCTCATTAGTAATTTTTAATGGAAAAACTTGGTTGAAATTTCCATGCTAAGAGATTCATACAAGCAATTTTTGGCTCTAGCATTCAAATAATTTCTTTTTCCTCACTCATGGTGAGCTTCTCGGGATTCTTAAGTGGTTTCATCCTGTCACGAGTGACTCTCCAAACACCTAGATCAACGACTTCTAGGTATCAAGCCATTTTAGCACTATAATATAGAAAAAACGTCAAAGTGTGGTGGCCTATGGGTATCCATCCGCTTCCTTTAAAAAGTGTTGGCTTGAGTAGCGGTGAAGCTAAAATGTTTCAAATGAGCCAATCCGGCTTTGATACCACTTGTAGGAAAAGGTGATGCCTAAGAGGGGGTGAATTAGGACTTTTAAAAACTATTCTCTAAACTAGGCCACAATTAAAGTCCTAGAACAAAACATATGCAGATAAACAATCTAGAATGTGCAGGCTAGGTTTTGTCTAAGTGTTGTTATCTCTATCACAAAGCCTAAGTTTCAATCCTAAATAATTTAACTAGAAATGAGTGATTGAAACTTAAGTACTTAATATAAATACAGAAGGTAAAGTGCAAGTAGAGAAGGCAAACTCTCGTGGATGACGCCGATATTTTTACCGAGGTATCCAAAACGACACAAATTCCCGACTAATCCTCATTAGTGCCCCTACCCAAAGGGTAGCCCATGCGAGGGCCAAGCACCATGGTCGAGTAACACCGTAGAGAGCTGCGCGCCTTCTCCACGCGCAAGTGGTGCTCCGCTTCTAGGTCCTCTTGGAAGCTGCCCTCCGTCTCCAGTATCGAGCTTCCGGCCGAAACGCTGTTGGAGACTTGTTCTCAAATGCTATGAGTTAAGAACATGAAAGGGAAATGTGCCTTTGGGCCATTTCTATAATGTTTTGGTGATTAAGTGCCCAACACATATTCTTTAAGTCCTAATGTGCAAAAGATTGAAAAAGTGCAAATCAAGGCATGAGGTATGTTTCTAGACTTAGTACATTTGTTTTTGAATACTAATGAAGTTATCTAGAAACAGTGAGAAAAGAAGAAGAATAGAAACCAAAAAGACTTGGCTCGGTGCAGCCAAACTCAGCTCAGTCTGGCACACCAGACTGCCGGTGGTGCACCGGACGGTGTCCAGTGCGCCAGGCTGGTCTCCGGTGAAAAGGCCGCTCTCGAGAAAAGATCGGCGGCGTACGACTATAATTCACCGGACTGTCTGGTGGTGCACCGGACTGTCCGGTGAGCCAACGGTCGCCAGCGCCAACGGTCGGCCGCGCAATCGGCGGTTGACGCGTGGCAGCTCCAACGGTCGGCGGGGGGCACCGGACAGCGTCCGGTGCGCCAACGGACTCAGAGCTGCAACGGTCGTCTGCGCCCAATTTGGAAGGCAATCGGCACCAGACAGGCTACAGTAGCTGTCCGGTGGCGCACCGGACTGTCCAGTGCGCCACTTGACAGAAGGCATGAATAGCATTCCATGTTGATCTTCAACATCTCCTAGCTGCCTTGGGGCTATAAAAGGGACCCCTAGGCGCATGGAGGAGACACACAATCATTCATTAAGCATCCTAAGGCATCCAGACTATGTTCCCGTGCATTCGTTTCTTTGTGATAGAGATTTGAGCTCTATTCGAGTTAAGGACTCCCTATGTTGTCATTTGAGCTCAAGTCTTCTCTTGTGTGTGTGGGTGTGCTGCTATTTGTGTCTTGTGTGTGTTGCTCATCCCAACCTTACTCCGTGCTTTCATTGTGATCTTTGTTGTAAGGGTGAGAGACTCCAATCTTGTGGAGATTCCTCGCAAACAAGAATAATCATCTAAAGGGAAAACCGTGGTATTCAAGTTGATCATCGGATCACTTGAAAGGGGTTGAGTGCAACCCTCGTCCATTGGGACGCCACAACGTGGAAGTAGGCAAGTGTTACTTGGCCGAACCACGGGATAAAAATCGCGTGTCTTGTGTTGATCTCTCTGTGATTGTTTGTGTTCACAAGAACTCGCTTCAAGTTATATAGCCGTACTAACACTCATAACTAAGTATTGTGGCTACTAGTGTTTGAATTTTAGAGGATCACCTATTCACCCCCCTCTAGGTGCTCTCAATTGGTATCAGAGTCGTACTCTTCACGTAAGGGACTAATCGCACGAAGAGATGGATCCTAAGGGAAAGGGGATGGTGGTCAACGACAAGGAGAAGGAGTCCATCTTCAATGAGTCAAGAGATGACAAGCCCACTGAATCTGGCTCAAGTCACAAGAAGAAGGACGTGAAGAAGAATAGGAGCATCAAGAAGATCATCTACTGCGATAGCGATGCATCTTCTTCTTCACCAAGAGATGACGATGATGATGATTCTTCGTCAAAGAAAAAGACAGTTAATCAAAACTATTCCTTTGATTATTCCCGCATGCCATACAATTCGAATGCACATTTACTTTCTATTCCTCTAGGAAAACCTCCACACTTTGATGGAGAGGACTACTCATTTTGGAGTCATAAAATGCGTAGTCATCTATTATCTCCATCCTAGCATTTGGGAAATAGTTGAAAATGGAATGCATTTCGATAGTACAGATAACCCTGTGTTTATTAATGAGCAAATTCATAAAAATGCCCAAGCCACTACTGTTTTGCTAGCATCTCTGTGCAGGGATGAATACAACAAGGTTAGCGGCTTGGACAATGCAAAGCAGATCTGGGACACCCTCAAGATATCTCATGAGGGAAATGACGCCACCATGATCACCAAAATGGAGTTGGTGGAAGGCGAGCTAGGGAGATTTGCAATGATCAGGGGAGAGGAGCCAACTCAAACCTACAACAGGCTCAAGACCCTCATCAACAAGACTAGAAGCTATGGAAGCACAAGAGGGACGGACCACGACGTCGCCGACTCATGCTAAGGTCATTCACGGTAATTGACCCCCATCTTGTCAATCTTATTCGTGAAAACCCCAGGTACACCAAGATGATGCCCGAGGAGATACTCGGAAAATTCGTGAGTGGGCGCATGATGGTGAAGGAGGCACGATACGTGGATGACGCCTTGAACGGTCCACTACCCATCTACGAGCCACAACCCGTTGCTCTCAAAGCAACAATCAGCAAGGAGGCGCTACCAAGCAAGGTAGCTCAAGTGGAGGCTACTAGACTCAATGAAGATGAGATGTCGCTTATGATCAAGCGTTTCAAGACCGCACTCAAAGGACGCAAAGAATACCCCTCCAAGAATAAAACAAAGGGAAAGCGTTCTGCTTCAAATGCGGTAAGACTGTTCATTTTATAGCTCAATGCCCCAACAATGAAAATGACCAGGAACAAGAAAAGTATGGGAAGAGGGAGAAGAAGAAGGTTTACGAGAAGGCAAAGGGTGAGGCGCACCTTGGAAAAGAATGGGATTTAGACTGCTCGTCATCCGACTCCGACGATGAAGGACTGGCAGCCTCGGCCTTCAACAAGTCTTCGCTCTTCCCCAACGAATGTCACACTTGCCTAATGGCTAAGGAGAAGAAGCTACGTGCTCGGGGCACTCCCAAGTATACTTCTTCTAGTGATGAAGAGTCATCTAATGATGAATTAGATTATACTGATTTATTTAAGGGTTTAGATAGAGCTGAAGTAGATAAAATCAATGAGTTAATTGATGCTCTAAATGAAAAAGATAGATTGCTAGAAAGGCAAGAGGACATTTTGTATGAGGAACATGACAAATTTGTTAGTGTTCAAAAGTCTCTTGCCTCAGAACTTAAAAGAAATGAAATCTGTCTTCTGAGTTGTCTGCCTGTCAGGAATCTGTCTCTATTCTAAAGAATTTGAATGTTGAATTAAATGCTAAACTAGAGGAAGCTAATGTAACAAAATCATGTATAGAGCATGTTGTTATTTGTAATAGATGCAAGGATTTTGATATTGATGCTTGTGATGAACATCTTGCGTCCATTACTAAATTAAATGATGAGGTGGCAAGTCTTAATGCTCAACTTAAGACTTGCAAAATTGATTTTGATAAATTAAAGTTTGCTAGGGATGCCTACACTATTGGTAGACACCCCTCTATTAAGGATGGACTTGGTTTTTGAAAGGAAACCAAGAACTTAACAAGCCAAAAGGCTCCCGTTCTCAACAAGGAGAAAGAGAAGGCTCCTATGGCTAGTAGTTCTCAAAAGTGTCATGCCTACATTTATGATAGAAATTTTTTTAGGAATGATCATTATAATAGGAGTTATGAACATGATGCTTTTAATTCACATGCTATGTTTGTCTCTAGCTCTACTTTTGTGCATGGTAGAAGTAGGCCTAGGAGAAGTAATGTTGTGCCTCATGTGCCTAGGATGTGCAATGGATCTTCTACCATTTACCATGCTTGCAATACTTCATTTGCGCTTTTATGTAAGAATAAAAAAGTAGTTGCTAGAAAGTTGGGATCCAAATGCAAGGGATACAAGACTTGTATTTGGGTTCCAAAGGCTATTGTGACTAACCTTGTAGGACCCAACAAGAGTTGGGTACCTAAAACCCAAGTGTAAGTTTCCTTGCAGGTTTATGCATCCAGGGGCTCAAGCTGGATTATCGATAGCGGATGCACAAACCACATGATGGGGGAGAAGAAGATGTTCACCTCCTACGTCAAGAACAAGGATTCCCAGGATACGATTATTTTTGGAGATGGGAACCAAGGCAAGGTCAAAGGTTTGGGAAAGATAGCCATCACAAGCGAGCACTCTATTTCAAATGTATTTTTAGTAGAGTCATTAGGGTACAATCTCCTGTCTGTAAGTCAATTGTGCCACATGGGCTACAATTGTTTGTTTACAAATGTTGATGTTTCTGTCTTTAGAAGGAGTGAAGGTTCATTAGCATTTAAGGGTGTATTAGACGACAAACTCTACTTAGTTGATTTTTTGAAAGAGGAGGCCGATCTAGATGCATGCTTAATAGCTAAGACTAGTATGGGCTGGATGTGGCATCGCCGTCTAGCACATGTTGGGATGAAGAACCTTCATAAACTTATAAAGGCAGAACATGTGTTAGGACTAACCAATGTATGTTTCGAAAAAGATAGACCTTGTGCAGCTTGTCAGGCAGGGAAACAGGTGGGAAGCACTCATCACAACAAGAATGTGATGACAACATCAAGACCTCTGGAGCTTCTTCACATGGATATTTTTGGACCTCTTGCCTACCTTAGCATTGGGGGAATTAAGTATGGTCTTGTTATTGTTGATGATTTTTCCCGCTTCACTTGGGTGTTCTTTTTGCAGGATAAAACAGAAACCCAAGGGATCTTGAGAAGGAAGGTGTCAAAACGAATTTGAGCTCAAGGTGAAAAAGATAAGAAGCGACAACGGGTCTGAGTTCAAGAATCTGCAAGTGGAGGAGTATCTTGAGAAGGAAGGTGTCAAACACGAGTTCTCCGCTCCCTACACACCACAGCAAAACAGTGTGGTAGAAAGGAAGAACGGGACGCTTATCGACATGGCGAGGACGATGCTTGGAGAGTTCAAGACGCCCGAGCGGTTTTGGTCGGAAGCTGTGAACACAGCCTGCCACGCCATAAACCGGCTATATCTGCATTGCCTCCTCAAGAAGACCTCCTACGAACTCCTTACCGGTAACAAACCCAATGTCTCTTACTTTCGTGTATTTGGGAGCAAATGCTACATTTTGGTGAAGAAAGGTAGACATTCTAAATTTGCTCCCAAAGCTGTAGAAGGGTTTTTACTAGGGTATGACTCAAATACAAAGGCGTATAGAGTCTTCAACAAATCATCGGGTTTGGTTGAAGTCTCTAGCGACGTTGTATTTGATGAGACTAATGGCTCTCCGAGAGAGCAAGTTGATCTTGATGACTTATATGAAGAAGATATTCCGACGGCCGCA
Organism: Zea mays; assembly: GCF_902167145.1. Lineage (NCBI taxonomy): Eukaryota > Viridiplantae > Streptophyta > Magnoliopsida > Poales > Poaceae > Zea > Zea mays. The sequence goes on along the minus strand of NC_050099.1, from coordinate 222,911,200 downwards.
ATGCACACAATGGCGATAGGTGATGTGCGACCACAGGAACAACAAGAGCAAGATCAACCATCTTACTCTACAATGGTGCATCCCCCAACTCAAGATGATGGACATGTTCCTCAAAAAGAAGCACGTGATCAAGGGGGAGCACAAGAAGAACAAGTGATGGAGGAAGAAGCACCACGAGTCCCTCCAACTCAAGTCTGAGCGACGATCCAAAGAAATCACCCCGTCGATCAGATTCTGGGTGACATAAGCAAGGGAGTAACTACTCGCTCAAGATTAGCTAACTTTTGTGAGCATTACTCGTTTGTCTCTTCTATTGAGCCTTTTAGGGTAGAAGAGGCCTTGCAGGATCCGGACTGGGTGTTGGCCATGCTGGAAGAGCTCAACAACTTCAAGAGGAATGAAGTTTGGAGCCTGGTGCCACGTCCAAAGCAAAATGTTGTGGGAACCAAGTGGGTGTGTGATACCCGGTTTGCAAAGAGGAGAAGTGGAGGTTATTCTTTTTGTTCTTTTTCCTCATTCGGGTGATGCGCTTTGGGAATTTGGAATTTGTGGAAAATATTCACCTGTAAGACAGTAGAATTTCTTTGGTTAGTTGTTTGCGACAGGGTCGGGAGCTGTCACATGGGCGAGTTGGGCCTTGAACCTTGATCCGGCCCATTAGTCTCCCCTAACCCTAGCCGCCGCCCCCTTTCCCCTTGGGATTTTTGCAGCCGCCCCCTTCCCCTCCCCTTCCTCTTGGACGTCACCCCTCCCCCCTCTTCCATCTTCTTTCTCCTCAAACCTTTGCAGCCCTCACCACCCAAAACCCTAGCCCCCCCATTTCTCTTCCTCCCCTCCAAGGTGCAGCCCTCCCGCGTGTTCTCCGTCGTGTGGCTGCGATCTCAATTGGAGTTTGGAGGGAGGAAGAAGGAAGGAGGAAGGGAAGAACCCAAGGTGAATTTATGTTTAACTTTTGTTGTTTTTGTGCTGCAATCAATTAGATTATGCGTTTATCTTTGCGAATCGGTAGAGGTGCTGTCCAGGAATTTTGTGAGTGGGTGGACAGCAGTAGTTCTAGGGATTTCTGGGAATTTTTGTGGGATAATTAGTGGGAATCAGTGGGATAATCATGTAGAGCTTTGTCATACCTTTCCAACGAGTACTTATGCGCTCGATTCGGAGTTATAATTTAGGAGATATCATTGAATCCGGATATGTTTCTGTCCAAAAAAACAGAATTTTCAGGTGGGTGAACAGCAGTAGTATTAGCGGTTTCTGGGAATTTTCCGTGGGTAATTAGTGATAACCAGTATGATAATCATGTAGGGCTTTGTCTTATCATTCCAATGAGTACTTATGCACTTGATTTGAAATTATATCTTAAAAGATATCGCTGTTTGAATCCGGGTATGTCGCTGTCCAAAAGAGAAAAAAACAGATTACATGGTTTATCTTGAGGACTGTTTTGGGCTAATTAGATGTTGGAATTTTATTATAAATTGTATACAAACTTGTGGGGAATTTGATGTAGATGCCTCTGGAGTTTTTGGTTGTCACCACTGCTGTCATAATTTTAAAGTTATGAAATTATTAAGCAGCACCGCTGCAGTTTGGTGGGTGCGGGGAGAATTGTTACCCGTGACGGGGTTTGAGATTGTGCGTAGGTGCGGCATCGTTTATGAGGCTTATTATGTGAAATTGGTGCACTAAGTTGTGTGTCAAAAACAGGTGGTAGACTTCCGGATCGTACTTAGGGATTTGCCCAAACTTCCGGTGAAGGCAAGTAAAACAGTGATGGTTATTCCGTCTGTCGAATGAAGAGTCTTATACTTGATTATGTTTGTGCTATTTGTGTTCGTATTCATATTTCTAATTGAGTACCATCATTGGAAGATATTCATGTTTTATTGATTACATATGTTGAGTTTGTGGTTTGATCATGTTACCCATGTGGTTTATTATGTGGAATGGGTGGAAGTATATGTCTAGCATATTTTGTTTTGGAAGAACTCATGTTGTTGACTTGCATAATGCATTCATCATCCATTTCATTGAAGTTTCGTCGTGATCTTATGGTCCGACCGTACCGGTACAATGAGCATCATATGTTGCCCGAGAAGGGGTATGATGCAGCTTCATATCCTTAGAGATATGAAGGCAGAAGTCATTACTGCATCTGTAGCCATGTGCATTCATGGGAGAGGTGTGGAATCTGTTATGTGGATGTGGATAGTGTGGATCTTTACATTGTGATTCATCTTGGCATTAAGTAATCAGTTACTTGCTTACTTGCTGCAAATTATTATTCAAGAAGGAAGTTTTGAACTACGTGGTTGTTTAAGCACGGTTGGTTTACATTGTCCAATTGTTGTTTGCTCTGTTTATTTGCTGAGATGTGTCATCTCACTCTTGCATTGTCTGATGCAGGCACCTGATTTCTGCTTTGGGAAAGAAGGGAAGTAGCAGCACGGCCACTACACCTTTAATAAAGGAACCACTGCTTAATAATGTTGTTAATGAGGGAGGGTCAAGTCTAGGGAATTATTATGTTCTAGCCTTTCATAGTAGTTGAGCTGATTTTTTTGGGGTGGGCTGAGTTACCCATTTTTTTTAATTGGTCATGAATGTGCTTTACTACTTTTGCATTTTGATTATACTACATGAATTATCTGTCTTTTATATCCTGTATGAACTCTATGCTCCCCACTTGTTATGCTTCTTTCAAGGGAGGTGCTGCCGGATTTTGCAATATTTTCTCTCTTTATTTCATTTCTTGTGTTGCATAAGTTTAGTGGGAAGGGTATTTGGTAACATCCATTGTGTGGGATCAGTGGGGGTGTTACAGTTGGTATCAGAGGAATAGGCTGTAGGTCCTAGCAAGTGGAATAACAATAAATTGACACATTGCACATGTAGGATGGGTTTTCTACTTTACTATTGATATGTTATGTTATTGTCTATGCTAGTTGGACATTATCTGAAGTGATGCTATGCCAATCTTATTAACTTATTATTCTCACCCCTGTGGCAGCAGCTATGCCACCTCGTAGGGCTCGGGGTAGTCCGCAAGTTCCTAGTGGGGACTCGATGAGTCCGGCAGCAATGTTAGTCGCGATGCAGGCCATGCAGCAGGAGTTGGCCATTCTGAGGCAAGCTATTCCTGTTGCCCCTGCGGGTGCTGCTCAGGGTGCTGGTGGAGGAGGAGTGCCCGGGGGCTCTGTCCCTGCAGGTGCTGCTCCAGGTGGCAAGGCTGAGGTGCCTCTTCTAGTCAGTGGTCTTTCTCTGATGCAGTGGATGGGCATGAAGCTGGATGCTTTTGATGGCAGTGGTACTCCGGTCGAGGTGGCAGATTGGCTAACTTACGTGGAGGATAAGATGAATGTCTTTGAGATTGTGTATGGTGATCGTGTTTGCTTTGGCACACAGCTGCTGAAGGGAGAGGCTCAAATTTGGTGGAGAGGCATGCAGGCAGCGCACTCCTCCTCACCAGGAGTCCTGACTTGGCATGTCTTCATCAGGAAGTTTGAAAGGAGGTTCTACCCGGTCACCTTCCTGGAGAAAATGAAGATTGATCTGCAGTCTTTCAAGCAAGAGAAGAAGTCTGTCACAGAGTATGAAGTGGGCTTCAACAAGATGGTCCGCTTTGTCCCTCATGTGGCTTTTAATGAGATGGAGAAGGCGAGCCAGTTCCTTCAGGGCCTGAAACCTTCTATCAGGCATGCCTTGGGAGCCTTTCCGTTGGTGGACTTCCGTACTACAGTGGAGCAGGCACTGGGTGTGGAGATAAAGCATCAGTATACCATGGAGTCGCAGAAGTCTTCGGGTGTTGATCAGCCTCGTGGCCAGGACGCGAGGAGGGGCAACACTGGAGGTCCAGCCCACAAGAGGGGCAAGTCTCAACATCAGCGCCACATCCTTACCGTGGCAAATCTTCTGACTCGGGTACTTCGGGGGGAAGTACTCAGAGGTTTCAGGCTGTTCCTAAGCCCAGGCTGGGGCTGGTGTGTTTCCGTTGTGGTGATGCTCATCGCCGTGCAGAGTGCCAGTGGAGTGGCAGGTGTTCTATCTGCAGTCAGGACCACAAGGATGTGGTGTGTAGGAGGAATCCTAATGGGAAGCTCAGATGGGAGCCGGTGACTTCCTCCTCTTCTCAGGGCACTATCAACATGATGTCAAGTGCTGAGCAGCAGTTTTCAGTTCCACTTCCTCCGCAGCAGTTTTATGTGCCTGGGACTTCTCAGTTCGTGCCGATGCAGGGTTTTCCTCAGTATCTAGCTGTGCCTACTCCTGCACCGACTATTCCTATGCCGTCTTAGTTTGGAGCTTCGCGTTTGCCTCACCCGTCGGCTCAGTGGGGTTCTTCTGTTAATTTCACTCTGGGAGCTTCCTCTTCTGCGTGTATTTCCGGGGCTTATATTCTACCCGCTGCGGATGGCAGAGAGCAAGGAGACGTGGTGTCAGGTATGATTTCAGTTGATTCGTTTGTGGCCCATGCTCTTTTTGACTCTGGCGCTAGCTATTCGTTTGTTTCGGAGGATTTTGTGTCGCGGGCTGGTCTTTTGGTGCAGAGGTTGGGTCACCAAATTTTGGTTAGTTCTGCTAATGGCTCCATTAGTAGCTGTTCAGTTTGTCAGGAGTGTTCCATCATTCTTGCTGATGAGGTCTTTTCGGCCAATCTGGTTGTGATTTTCTTGGGGGCATTCGATGTTATCTTGGGTATGGATTGGTTATCCCAGTATCGCGCAGTTATATCCTGTTTTTGGAAGACAGTGTTATTGCAGGCACCGTCAGGTAGGGAGGTGGTATTCTTGGGAAGTTCCCCTAAGTTCACGTTATCCTTGTTGGCGCAATTTCTTCCGGATCGCCGGTCTAGGAAGTCGGGAATCTTTTTTTCCATGGTGGTGGAGTGTGAGGCTGCCTTGCGGGTGCAGGACATCCGGGTGGTGTGTGACTTTGCTGATGTGTTTCTGGCAGAGCTTCCAGGCATTCCTCCGCAGCGCGATGCAGCTTTTGAGATTAAGCTGATTTCGGGTACGCAGCCCATTCATAAGGCTCAGTATCGAATGGCCCCAAAGGAGCAGGTTGAATTGAAGCGGCAATTGGATGATTTGCTGGCTAAGGGTTTCATTAGGCCTAGCAGGTCTCCATGGGCTTCCCCAGTATTGTTTGTTGAGAATAAGGATAAAAACAAGCGGCTATGTGTGGATTATCGCGCTTTGAATCAAGTGACTATCAAGAATAAATATCCACTCCCCCGTATTGTGGTTCTCTTTGAACAGTTGAGGGGTGCCTAGGTGTTCTCCAAAATTGATTTGAACTCTGGTTATCATCAACTGAGGATTCGTGAGGAGGATATTGAGAAGACCGCTTTTTGCACCAGGTATGGGCATTATGAGTTCATAGTCATGTCTTTTGGCTTAACTAATGCCCCTGCTGCTTTTATGGAAGCAATGAATAGGATGTTGCGTGAGTTCTTGGACGACTTTGTGGTCATGTTCTTGGATGACATTCTGATTTATTCTAAGACCAAGGCTGAGCATGAGCAGCATCTCCGTCCCGTTCTGGGTGCCCTAAGGGAGAATCAGTTCTGTGGCAAGTTGAAGAAGTGTGCATTTTGGCTGTCCGAAGTGGCTTTCCTGGGGCATGTGATTAATCACCAGGGCATTGCGGTTGATCCCAAGAATGTTGCGGCTGTGGTGGAGTGGAAGAGACCCTCTAGTGTCTCTGAAATTCAAAGTTTCTTGGGGCTCGCTGGATATTATCTGCGTTTCGTACCAAATTTTTCCAGCATTGCTAAGCCCTTGAATAAACTCTTGGAGAAGGGTGTTCTCTTCATCTGGTCCAGCGATTGCGAGGTCAGTTATTAGACATTAAAGAGCAAGTTGGTGGACGACCCTATCCTAGCTTTGCCTGAGAGCGGTAAGCGTTTCATAGTTTATACGGATGCTTCGTGTATTGGTCTTGGCTGTGTGTTGATGCAGGAAGGCAAAGTGATTGCTTATGGCTCAAGGCAGTTGAGGAAGCATGAGGGGAATTACCCAACTCATGATCTTGAATTGGTTGCGGTGGTTTTTGCTCTAAAGTCGTGGAGGCATTATCTTTATGACGAGGCTTGTGACATTTACACCGATCATAAAAGTCTCAAGTATATTTTTACTCAGAAGGAGCTGAATTTGAGGCAGCGTCGGTGGCTTGAATTGATTAAAGATTATGATTTGTCTATTCATTATCACCCGGGGAAGGCAAATGTGGTGGCTGATGCCCTTAGCAGGTCCGGGGTTCCAAAAGTGGCCTTGCAGTTGATTGCTGATCTGGACCGTTTGGGGATCGCCTTGTGCTATGTCGGCACCGTTAGTGAGGAGACTCGTATGCTTATTCAATCTTCCCTCATGGAGAGAGTGTGTGTGGCTCAGCAGCAGGATCATTTATTGCAGGAAGCTCGAAAGAGGGTTGGCGATGGTAAACCCCGGGAGTTCTCCATCGATGAGAATGATTTGGTTCGTTTCAGGGGTCGCCTTTGTGTGCCTTAGAAATCAGAGGTGAAGATGGATATATTGAGAGAAGCTCATAAAACGCCTTACACCGTTCACCCTGGCGAAACCAAGATGTACCGAGATCTGAAGCAAAACTTCTGGTGGAAGCGGATGAAGGTTGACGTTTCTAAGTATGTGGCCGCCTGTGAAGTATGTCAGCGCGTGAAGGCCGAGCATAAGCGGCCTACAGGTTTACTGAAGCCGTTGGAAATTCCGGAGTGGAAATGAGAGCATATCACCATGGATTTTGTGGTGGGTTTACCTCGTTCTCCTCGGGGCAGAGATGCTATATGGGTGGTAGTGGATCGCTTGACTAAGTCTGCGCATTTTATTCCCATGAAGACCACAAATTCAGCTTTAGATTTGGTCCCCTTGTATATGAAGGAAGTAATCAGGCTTCACGGGGTACCTAAGTCCATTGTTTCTGATCGAGACTCCAAATTTGTATCCAAATTCTAGGAGAGTCTTCACAGTGCATTGGGCACCAAGCTTTCTCTTAGTGTCGCTTTTCATCCTAAGACTGATGGTCAATCGGAGCGAACGATCCAAACCTTGGAAGATATGTTGTGCGCTTGTGTTCTGTCTTGGAAGGGTAGCTGGGAAGATCATCTTGCATTGGCAGAGTTTGCTTATAACAACAGCTACCAGGCTAGCATCAAGATGGCACCATTTGAGGCTTTGTATGGCAGGCGTTGTGTCTCCCCTCTGTGCTGGGAGACCTTGGGAGAGAGATCCCTAGTTGGTCCTGATTGGGTACAACAGACTTCTGAAAAGGTTTGGGAAATTCTTCAGAATATTTTGGCTGCTCAGAGCCATCAGAAGAGTTATGATGATGTGAGGAGCGGGATTTGGTATTTGATGTGGGTGACCAAGTCCTTCTCAGGGTATCACCCACTAAAGGAGTTGTTCGGTTCGGTGTCTCCGAAAAGCTTAGCCCGAGATATATTGGACCGTTCACTATCTTGGCCCGGGTGGGCAGCTTGGCTTATCGCTTGCAATTGTCGGATTCCATGGTAGGGGTACACCTAGTTTTTCATGTCTCTATGCTGAGGAAGTTCTTGCGGGATCCGGACCATCAGATTGAGATAGAACCAATTGCGGTGCAGCGGGATCTGTCCTTGGAGTGTCGTCCGGTGCGTATCTTGGAATCCTCGGAGCGTGTTTTGAGGAAGAGATCAATTAAGTATGTCAAGGTCTTATGGACTAATCAGTCTGAGCGCGAGGCTACGTGGGAACTTGAGGAGCTGATGTGTCAGAAATATCCGGAACTTTTTGTTGTGGGTAAGTGTTGTTGATTCATTAATTTTTTCCCTTTTGTCGTTCCGATAGAAGCGTCAGAATTCGAGGTCGAATTCTTTTTAAGGGAGGTAGAGTGTGATACCCGGTTTGCAATGAGGAGAAGTGGAGGTTATTCTTTTTTTCTTTTTCCTCATTCGGGTGATGCACTTTGGGAATTTGGAATTTGTGGAAATATTCACCTGTAAGACAGTAGAATTTCTTTGGTTAGTTGTTTGCGACGGGGTCGGGAGCTGTCACATGGGCGAGTTGGGCCTTGAACCTTGATCCGGCCCATTAGTCTCCCCTAACCCTAGCCGCCCCCACTTTCCCCTTGGGATTTTTGCAGCTGCCCCCTTCCCCTCCCCTTCCTCTTGGACGTCACCCCTCCCCACTCTTCCATCTTCTTTCTCCTCAAACCTTTGCAGCCCTCACCACCCAAAACCCTAGCCCCCCCACCATTTCTCTTCCCCCCCTCCAAGGTGCAGCCTCCCGCGTGTTCTCCGTCGTGTGGCTGCGATCTCAATTGGAGTTTGGAGGGAGGAAGAAGGAAGGAGGAAGGGAAGAACCCAAGGTGAATTCATGTTTAACTTTTGTTGTTTTTGTGCTGCAATCAATTAGATTATGCGTTTATCATTGCGAATCGGTAGAGGTGCTGTCCAGGAATTTTGTGAGTGGGTGGACAGCAGTAGTTCTAGGGATTTCTGGGAATTTTTGTGGGTTAATTAGTGGGAATCAGTGGGATAATCATGTAGAGCTTTGTCATACCTTTCCAACGTGTACTTATGCGCACGATTCGGAGTTATAATTTAGGAGATATCATTGAATCCGGATATGTTTCTGTCCAAAAAAACAGATTTTTCAGGTGGGTGAACAACAGTAGTATTAGCGGTTTCTGGGAATTTTTCGTGGGTAATTAGTGATAACCAGTATGATAATCATGTAGGGCTTTGTCTTATCATTCCAATGAGTACTTATGAACTTGATTTGGAATTATATCTTAAAAGATATCGCTGTTTGAATCCGGGTATGTCGCTGTCCAAAAGAGAAAAAAAAACAGATTACATGGTTTATCTTGAGGACTGTTTTGGGCTAATTAGATGTTGGAATTTTATTATAAATTGTATACAAAACTTGTGGGGAATTTGATGTAGACGCCTCTGGAGTTTTTGGTTGTCACCACTGCTGTCATAATTTTAAAGTTATGAAATTATTAAGCAGTGCCGCTGCAGTTTGGTGGGTGCGGGGAGAATTGTTACCCGTGACGGGGTTTGAGATTGTGCGTAGGTGCGGCGTCGTTTATGAGGCTTATTATGTGAAATTGGTGCACTAAGTTGTGTGTCAAAAACAGGTGGTAGACTTCCGGATCGTACTTAGGGATTTGCCCAAACTTCCGGTGAAGGCAAGTAAAACAGTGATGGTTATTCCGTCTGTCGAATGAAGAGTCTTATACTTGATTATGTTTGTGCTATTTGTGTTCGTATTCATATTTCTAATTGAGTACCATCGTTGGAAGATATTCATGTTTTATTGATTACATATGTTGAGTTTGTGGTTTGATCATGTTACCCATGTGGTTTATTATGTGGAATGGGTGGAAGTATATCACTACAGGAAAACAGTTAATTCCCGTCGGCCAGGAACCGACGGGAATAAGCACTAAACCGACGGGAATAACTTATTCCCGTCGGTTTCGGGCTTATTTCCGTCGGTTGTCAGCCGCCAGGCGTCCTTTGTCGGGGATAAGGTTATTCCCGTCGGCCGCCGACGGGAATACGTAATCCCCGTCGGCCAATATCGAGCCGACGGGAATAAGGGCTAATTCCCGTCGGCCACCACAACCGACGGGCGTTAATAATTAATCCCCGTCGGCTGACCTGGCCGACGGGAGTTACTAATTAATCCCCGTCGGCTGCCCTGGCCGACGGGAATTAACTGGGCCGACAGGAGTTAACTGTCAATTCCCATCGGCTATGGTCAAACCGACGGGAATTAACTGGGCCGACGGGAGTTAACCTATATTTCTGCAACATCAACACCAAATTAGATATTTCTCACACATAACATACACAAAACATATATATCACAAACATATGACAAAACGTATCACATAAACATATAAATCACAAACGTATTGACATCACACATCACGAACACATTGATATAATTCACACATCACAAACATTTCAGATACGAGAGTGTTTACACAAACATAACGTCCAGGAGTTAAAAACATAACGAGCACGAGTTTAAGTGTTTAGAGATAACCACCACTTGGGTGGTTAGAGCTTTGACCGCTGCCGCCTTCACCACCAGGAGGAGGGAACGCGAAGAGCGAGTCAACAAATCCAGTCCCTGCTGCTGGATCAGACCCACTGCCACCCGCTTCAGGCGTAACCTATGCAAGTTAGCAAATATCAACACGTTAAATGCAAATATCAAAAAGTATACAAGTGTATAACTTAATGGAGAGTTATCAAACGTACCCTATCTCTAGGTGCAGGTATATGTGTCGGAGGGGTGGTGAACTGTGGTGGTGGAACTGGTGTGTTTGCAAATTGGCTCCATTGTGGTGGCGGTGGAAAATTTGATGTGATGCCCTGTTGCTGCATTAACTGTTAAACACATATGTGTTACTACTGAAGATGTTGTATTGAAATATAATAATTTAGAGTTCGGATTATGTGTACTCACTTGATACATCGCTTGATTATGAGCATTGCAAGCCTCCATAAATTCGCGTTGTTGTCTCATCTCTTCACGCATCCTCATAATCTCCAACTCCTGCTCGTTCGGTCGACGAGAGCATGAGCTACGGGAAGATGAACCCGTCCTCTGAGATCTCACCGACGACGAGTCAATGAATCCGTCGAAGAGTGCGTATCTATAAGTGATTCAAAAAATGTTATTACTGCATAATCAATTTAGTGTCAACCATATAATTTCATAAGTTAGAGCTTACCGTCCATGCGCTTTGCCACCACCACTTGCGTACACCACCGAGGGATCCACCGGTTCATGGCGCCAGTCGTAGTCAGGGCCATGGCGACGAACCATCTCCTCCCCATATGCCGCCTATACATCATTCACAACCTTACAAATGCAGGAATTTATATACTTTGAACGTTTGAACTTTTGAGCCAAAACTCACCAAGCGATCCGTGGCTGTCTGGCTGCAGAGCTGGTCAGGGTTGTTCGGGTCTGGTCCTTTGTGGCCCTCCTGGTACACCTCAATGTCACTAGGCTTTTGGCCACTCGTAGCTTCCTGTATAAACAAAAAACATTCATAAGCAATCATATTATTTGTTGATCGACATAGAAAGATCAAACTTACCATTCTTTTAGCTTTTCGTATCATGTCGTCACCGCCAAACTTGTGGTTAGGATTGGTTCCTCGACATTGTCTGTGATGCGCTGACGCTTTCTGGAAGCCTTCGGAAGCCCAATATCGACACCAAGCATAGTACGCATCAGGCACGGGCGCCATCCATGGAACCATCACCTGCACACACACAATGTTACATATTATATCAATCACAACAATAAATATAAAGGGTAAAACAAATTGAATACTAACCTCACGATATTGATCCTCAGTCAAATATATCTTTGAGGACCCTTCCTTTTTATTCAAGGGGCCCGCTTCTTCCGGATGCTTTTGAAAATACAGGTTTGTAGCCTGAATTCTCGCATAGTATATGGCATCCTTCACCAGCTTCTTTGCATTGTTTTGCAAGACATGTTCAGCGTGCCCCATGTAATCCTCTCCGTCAGGCAACCGATATCGAAGCTACAACATAAAGAATACAAATACAATGGTATAAGTCATAGATTTACAATATTAAGAAACATAACAAAAATAATAAAGAATTCATACCCAAAAGTCATTACGCACAAGTCCCTGTCTGTCGGTGTGGTTTCGTTCCTTTTTAAACTTGTACTCATCCCAGGTACTGACGAGCACCTCATCCTCGGTATCACCGTTTGACACCTTCACTATACCAGGGTAGTGAAGGCGGCAAAGAGAACCCAACGTAAGGTTAACCTGAGTGTGGTGTCCCTTGCCGTCAAAGGACAGGTCCTCCCAATTCCTGCATTACACAAAAACATTAACAATACACATAATAGTTATATTAGATAAGTTAATATATTACACTCACCGATCTCCATGTGGCATGATTAAAGTCCTATCAGCCTCTCGCTCTATCGCGTGACGAGGCTTTACTGAGTGGCTTTTTCTTGAGCGACGTGTGCGTGTCGCTGCAGAGCCTCCCGAGCCATCATCCATCGGGTTGTCAGCCGGTTCGCCCTGTTGGCCCCACTGGTCCCACGCCTGTTGCTGCTCTCTCTGGTAGTCCCACTGGTCCCATGGCTGGTGATGCTGTGCGGCCTGGTCCCATGTCACGTGGTCCACCTCCTCATTGTGCTCCACCTCCTCATTGTGCTGCTCAGCCTCATTGTGCTGCTCCTCCTCAATGTGCTGCTCCTCAGTGTGCTGCTCATCCTGGTACATACAACTCAAGATTTATTTGTAAATATGTAAACAAATTTATTTGTACAAGATATGTTACCTCATCTCCATGTACCGCGCTCAACAGCTCTCGACGTCTGCTGCTGCTCGAAGAACTACCCTGAAAAAGGCCCAGGCCCTTGAACAACCCCTTCACTGACTTCTTGGATTTTGGCGGCATCCTGCATAAAAAATAAGAAATTATTCATTAGTGCATCAAAAATGACATAATACTTAAAATATAAACAAATGAAATAACAAAACAACTTTACTTGTTAAATATCATCAAAATCAGGATCTATTTGTTCTCTTCTATGCAGAGGTCGCCATGTAACTTTTCTCCTAACAGGTTGTCTTCTCCGTCTCTTGGGAAAAGTTAAGTCGGTAACGTCTGCAACTAGTGAATCTAATGCCGGTGCAGGATCAATATGAAAACTAGCTGGCAACTCTTCTTCTTGAAACACCTCATCAACCTGCTCAAGGTGACCGATTTGATATTCGTCCTCACCAGGAGTGTATAGGCGTTCGCGGGGATTTACATTGTACACAACCCTCCATTTAGACAACTTTTTGCATGGATATGTCGAGAAATAAACTTGGTCTGCTTGATGGGCAAGGATATACGTGTCGTGTCCTTGAAGCAATTTCTCAGGTTGGATCTGTGTCATCCCAAATTCGGTCCTATAATACTTCGGGTCATACCATTTACACTCAAAGAAAACTAGCACTAAAGGCTTATTTCCAGCAAATGTAATCTCGATTATATTTTTGATTTTCCCGTAATAGCAGGCTTCGTGTCCTTCCATGTCGGTTGCCCTAGTAACGACTCCACTATTTTGAGTGGCGGCCATAGGATGACTTGATTCGAAAATGCTTGAACGAAAGCTATATCCATTGACGTCGTAACGTCCATAGCTTTTGGCAGTTACGCTTCCAATAGATAACTGACGTAAGTCATCATTCAAATTCATTTCCTCCCCAAACTGTCAATCATGCCACAAAGCATTAGCAAATTCTGTAATATTAGTTAAATGAAATTAGCTCTCGGAGCCACATAATTAAGACTTACACGGTCCCGAAGCCACATAATGAAATTAGGTCGCCCATGCATACCATCGCGTCGCAATTTGTCTGTCTCTCGCTGTTGGCCTACCGAGACACCTCATGTTTTGTTCATCAAACTCGCTGTCAAATATTATTGTATGACATGAGATATTTGATAACATAAACTAATTCACATATGAACAGTTTAAGAAAACAAGTCTTACACAAAGTATTTCTCCACCTCGGGCATATTCGTGAACATGTACAGTAAAGCAGACTTCCGTTCTTCCATACTGAGGTGATATGCCTTGGGTGGACCAACGGCTTTGCCGTTTGTCTGAAAAATCGAAAGATCACTACACGGAGGCATCTCTCGTTCATCATCATGGTACCTTTTCTTTCGAGCAAATACATTATGTTCTTCTGCAAAGTAACAACTTGTGAAGTATGCTACCTCCTTTAGTTTAAATTGTTCTGCAATACATCCTTCAACTCTTGCCTTATTGCCCACCATTGCTCTAAGCTTCTTTAATGCTCTTTCTATATGAAACATCCACCTATACTGAACAGGACCACCGACCTTAGCCTCATATGGAGGATGTATAAAGAGATGCTGCATAGGATTGAAGAAACCCGGTGGAAATATTTTTTCCAATTTGCACAAAAGCACCGGTGCCTCTTTCTCCAGCTGTTCCATCACATCTCTTCTGATTTCTTTAGCACACAACTGTCTGTAGAAATAGCTAACTTCAGCTAACGTTTTCCACACAGCTTCGGAAATGTACCCACGAAACATTACAGGCATGAGCCTCTCCATAATTATGTGGAAGTCATGGCTCTTCAGTCCATTCATCTTCATTGTCTTCAAGTTCACAGATCTTCTAAAACCAGCGGCATAACCATCGGGGAATTTAATATCCTTCATCCACTTCATCACTTCTTTCCGTTGCTTAGATTTCAGACAATAGTCAGCTTTTGGTTTGCCTCCGTTTTCTCTAAGCACTTGGGTTGGACGATCACATATCACTGCTAAGTCCATGCGTGCCTTGTCATTGTCTTTCGTTTTATCAGGGAAATCCATGCATGTATTTATGATGGCTTGACAAAAGTTACTCTCTTGATGCATGACATCGATGTTGTGCATCAAAATCAATGACTTAGCATAAGGAAGCTCCCACAAGCCACATATGTGAGTCCAGTTATGCTTCTCACCAAAACCTTGATACCTTTTCCCACTCTCGTCTAGGACAAGTTTCATATGCTCTTCTGTAATTTCTATCCCACTACGTCGCTTGGGCGGTCCCTTCGTGACAATGGTGCCCTTCCTAAATTCCTTTCTCTGCCTTCTGAAGGGGTGATTGAAGGGTAGAAAACATCTATGGCAATCAAAGTAACATATCTTGCCACCAGCACTAAGACGAAAACAATCTGTATCTTTAGCACAATAAGGACACGTCAATCTACCATGCACGCTCCATCCAGAGAAAATACCATACGCCATAAAATCATGAACCGAGAACAGATATGCAACACGAAGATTGAATTTCTGCTTCTTGAAGCAGTCATAGGCTTCCACACCTTGCCATAGCTTCTTTAACTCTTCAATCAGTGGTTGAAGCATCACATTGAGGCGTACGCCAGGATGCTCAGGCCCAGGTATAACAAGACATAGGAACATAAACTCATATTTCATGCAAAGAGCAGGTGGAAGGTTGTACGGTATGGCAATGACAGGCCAACATGAATACGACGCAGCGGTCATATTGAACGGCGTGAAACCATCAGTTGCCAAGCCGATACGAACGTTTCTTGCATCGCTGGCAAAATCTGGATCAAATTTGTCAAGAGCCTTCCATGCATCACCATCTGACGGGTGCACCATTAACCCATCTTGTCTGTCCGTACAATCTTTATGCCACCTCATGTGCATAGCGGTCTTCCTCGAGAGAAACAAACGTTTCACTCTAGGAGTGAGAGGCATGTACCGAAGCTGTTTATGTGCAACCTTTGTCACCACCTTCTCCCCATCTTCATTTACAAGCTCCACGTACCTCGACTTTCCACATTTTAAGCATTTCTGTTCTCTGCCATGTTCCTTCCAAAAAAGCATACAGTTGTCTTGGCAAACATCAATCTTCTCATACTCCATACCAAGACCTTCAAGCAATTTCTTGGACTGGTACATGTCTTTGGGCATCTTGTGATCCGTAGGAAGAACCTCGCTAATCAAATCCACAAGCTCCTTGTAACAATTAATTGAGAATGCAAACTTAGACTTGATTGACATCAGCCGGGTCACGAATTCCAGCACGGTCACGTTAGTGTGCCCGTGAAGAGGCTCTTCTGACGCTTTGAGTAGGTCGAAGAACTTCTGAACCTCCGGTGTAGGTGAATCATGATGATCTGGTGCCAGTTCAGGCTGCAGATCCTCAAGCATCTGGTCCATCCTATCAACATCATCTTCACCGTCATCAACTTCTACTTCTGTTGCTCGTTCAACATCTTCACCATGGAGATACCAGACCTTATAGCCTGGCACGAAACCATGCGAACACAGGTGTAGTGTGACCTGCCTCTTGGTGTGGCTCGTCATATTTCTACATTTATTGCATGGACACCTAATGTTATCTATTTGTGACAAAGCAGCTGCATGGTCCAAAAACATCTGCGTCTTGGCAAACCATTCACTTGTGTGACACCCACCCTTCTTGAAACCTTCATACATCCAATCACGTCTATCACCCATATTGCGGCTGTGTGTACGAGTAAGAATTGTGTGTGTGAGACATTCATGTTTATAAACGTCACACATACATCTATAGATAAATAGTTAAACTATATATATACATAACATAACTATATATATACATAACATAAACATCACACATACATCTATATATATACATAACATAACTATATATATACATAACACATAAACGTCACACATACATATATATACATAACATATCATCCAATTCATTAACTAATAACATTAAACAACACATTTTATATTTGCAACATAAAATTAAAAATATGAAGACTAATAACACTGTTAATTAACAAATTTAAACAAAACTTAATCACATAACAGTTAACTCCCGTCGGCCATAAAAAACCGACGAAAATAAAACATTAAAATATATATAATATACCTTGAATGCTTTGCGCGGACGACGGTGGTGCGCGGACGACGGTGGTGTACGACGTCGGTGTGGGGAAGCCGCGGCTACCGTGGACGGCGGCGAGTGACGGCGTTGGGCGGGCGACGGCGTTCGGCGGCGGTCGTCGGGCGCCCGGGCGGGGACGGTGGCCGTGGGCGCGGGGCGGCGCGGCGTGGGACCGGCAGCCGTGGGCGGGGGCGGCGGCCGTGGGCTCGGTGCGGTGGCTGGGCGAGCGGTGTGACGGCGGCGCGGCGGTGGGCGAGCGGGGCGGCGGTGCGAGCGGGGCGGCGGTGCGAGCGCGGCGGTGGGCGAGCGGGGCGGCGGTGCGGCGCGGCGGTGCGGCGGGCGAGTGGGGCGGCGGGAGAGCGGGGCGGCGGCGGGACGGCGGCGGGGCGGCGACGTCGGCCGGCGGCGGTGGGCAAAACGGCGCGGTGAAGAAGAAAGGAAGAAACAGAAACAGAAAGGAAGAAGAAAGGCACGCGGTGGTTATTTCGAATAACTCCCGTCGGCCTGGCGGCGCGGCCGACGGGAGTTATTTAATCGCCGTCGGCTGTACGCTTGGCCGACGGGAGTTAGTTAATCCCCGTCGGCTACGTTGACTGGCCGACGGGAATTAAATAATTTCCGTCGGCCTTACTTTGGCCGACGGGGATTAATTAATTCCCGTCGGCCCGCACGTAGGCCGACGGGAATTAATGTAGCCGACGGGAATGCTTTGAATTGCTGTAGTGTATGTCTAGCATATTTTGTTTTGGAAGAACTCATGTTGTTGACTTGCATAATGCATTCATCATCCATTGCATTGAAGTTTCGTCGTGATCTTATGGTCCGACCGTACCGGTACAATGAGCATCATATGTTGCCCGAGAAGGGGTATGATGCAGCTTCATATCCTTAGAGATATGAAGGCAGAAGTCATTACTGCATCTGTAGCCATGTGCATTCATGGGAGAGGTGTGGAATCTATTATGTGGATGTGGATAGTGTGGATCTTTACATTGTGATTCATCTTGGCATTAAGTAATCAGTTACTTGCTTACTTGCTGCAAATTATTATTCAAGAAGGAAGTTTTGAACTACGTGGTTGTTTAAGCACGGTTGGTTTACATTGTCCAATTATTGTTTGCTCTGTTTATTTGCTGAGATGTGTCATCTCACTCTTGCATTGTCTGATGTAGGCACCTGATTTCTGCTTTGGGAAAGAAGGGATGTAGCAGCACGACCACTACACCTTTAATAAAGGAACCACTGCTTAATAATGTTGTTAATGAGGGAGGGTCAAGTCTAGGGAATTATTATGTTCTAGCCATTCATG
This sequence comes from Zea mays, assembly GCF_902167145.1. NCBI lineage: Eukaryota > Viridiplantae > Streptophyta > Magnoliopsida > Poales > Poaceae > Zea > Zea mays. The sequence goes on along the minus strand of NC_050099.1, from coordinate 222,893,383 downwards.
GTAGTTGAGCTGATTTTTTTGGGGTGGGCTGAGTTACCCATTTTTTTAATTGGTCATGGATGTACTTTACTACTTTTGCATTTTGATTATACTACATGAATTATCTGTCTTTTATATCCTGTATGAACTCTATGTCCCCACTTGTTATGCTTCTTTCAAGGGAGGTGCTGCCGGATTTTGCAATATTTTCTCTCTTTATTTCATTTCTTGTGTTGCATAAGTTTAGTGGGAAGGGTATTTGGTAACATCCATTGTGTGGGATCAGTGGGGGTGTTACAGGGTGTTCCGCAACAAGCAAGATGAGCACGGAGTGGTGACAAGAAACAAGGCTCAACTTGTGGCAAAAGGTTATGCCCAAGTCGCAGGTTTGGATTTTGAGGAGACTTTTGCTCCTGTGGCTAGGCTAGAGCCTATTCGAATATTATTAGCCTATGCTGCTCACCACTCTTTCAGGTTGTTTCAAATGGATGTGAAGAGCGCTTTCCTCAACAGGCCAATCAAGGAGGAGATATACGTGTTGCCCCTGGCTTTGAGGATGACATGTACCCCGACCATGTGTTTAAACTCTCTAAGGCGCTCTATGGACTTAAGCAAGCCCCAACAGCATGGTATGAATGCCTTAGAGATTTCTTAATTGCTAATGCTTTCAAGGTTGGGAAAGCTGATCCCACTCTTTTCACTAAGACTTGTGATGGTGACCTTTTTGTGTGCCAAATTTATGTTGATGACATAATATTTGGTTCTACTAACCAAAAGTCTTGTGAGGAGTTTAGCAGGGTGATGACTCAAAAGTTTGAGATGTCAATGATGGGCGAGTTGAACTACTTCCTTGGGTTCCATGTGAAGCAACTCAAGGACGGCACCTTCCTCTCCCAAACGAAGTACACTCAAGACCTTCTCAAGAGGTTTGGGATGAAGGACGCCAAGCCCGCGAAGATACCAATGGGAACCGATGGGCATGTCGACCTCAACAAAGGAGGTAAGTCCGTTGAACAAAAGGCATACCAGTCTATGATAGGGTCATTGCTTTATTTATGTGCTAGTAGACCGGACATTATGCTAAGTGTATGCATGTGTGCTAGATATCAATCCGACCCTAGGGAATGTCACCTTGTGGCCGTTAAGCGAATTCTAAGGTATTTAGTTGCTATGCCTTGCTTCGGGATCTGGTATCCAAAGGGGTCTACTTTTGACTTAATTGGATACTCAGACTCCAATTATGCTGGATGCAAGGTTGATAGGAGGAGTACATCAGGGACGTGCCAATTCCTAGGAAGGTCCCTGGTGTCTTTGAGTTCAAAGAAACAAACATCTGTTGCCCTATCCACCGCTGAGGCCGAGTATGTTGCCGTAGGACAGTGTTGCGCGCAACTACTTTGGATGAGGTAAACCCTCCAGGACTTTGGCTACAATCTGAGCAAAGTCCCACTCCTATGTGATAATGAGAGTGCAATCAGCATGGCGGATAATCCTGTTGAACACAGCCGCACTAAGCACATAGACATCCGGCATCACTTTCTGAGGGACCACCAGCAATAGGGAGATATCGAGGTGTACCATATTAACATCGAGAACCAGCTAGCCGATATCTTTACCAAGCCGTTAGATGAGAAAACCTTTTGCAGGTTGCGTAGTGAGCTAAATGTCTTAGATTCGTGTAACTTGGATTGATCTATAGCATACATGTGTTCTATGCTTTTGATCATGTTACTTTATGTATTTAAATCCATTATTGTTTATTTATGGTGCTCAAGTTGTGCAAGGGATCCCCGGACCTCACAAGTCCATGTGTGAATGCTGCACATATTTAGGGGGAGATGTGCTACAACTTGACCCTTTGAGACTAATCTATGTGTTTGAGTACTCTTGATGTAGTCTCAAAGGTGCATTGAAAGGGAACATGGATTTGGACGTTGCAAAGACTTCCACTGCACTCCGGTATTTGTGTATTTAATTCCAAGTTCCTACCTATGCTCTTATTGCCTTTTTGCTCTTAATTGATATTTTTGGTGAGGCAATGGGGTTAAAGGGCCAAGAATGATCCCGTTTTAGTGCTTAATGCCAAAGGGGGGAGAAATTAAGGCCAAAGCAAATGGATCAGCTACCACTTGTGAATTTTGGAAACAATAGAGTTAGAACTTTTGATTTGTCCAAAATACTCTTATTGCAAAATTTGGTCTCTTGTGGGGGAGAATTTATGATTATGGGAAAAGGGGGAGTTTTTGGCACTTGATCAATTTCACTCTTGGATTATCTCTCTTTATGCCCAAACAAGTGAGTTTGACTTAGAGATAAGAAAAAGGATTTGATTTACAAAAACAAACCAAGTGGTGGCAAAGAATGATCCAAATATGTAAAATCTTGTGCAAAAACAATTTGGTCCTCAATTGCATTGATGTCGCACTTCTTTTGGTTGCTTTTGGTTGTGTTGGCATAAATCACCAAAAAGGGGAGATTGCAAGGGAAATGTGCCTTTGGGCCATATCTATAATGTTTTGGTGATTAGTGCCCAACACATATTCTTGAAGTCCTAATGTGCCAAAGATTGAAAAAGTGCAAATCAAGGCATGAGGTATGTTTCTAGACTTAGTACATTTGTTTTTGAATACTAATGAAGTTATCTAGAAACAGTGAGAAAAGAAGAAGAATAGAAACCAAAAAGACTTGGCTCGGTGCAGCCAAACTCAGCTCAGTCTGGCACACCGGACTGTCCGGTGGTGCACCGGACAGTGTCCTGTGCGCCAAGCTGGTCTCCGGTGAAAAGGCCGCTCTCGGGAAAAGATCGGCGGCGTACGGCTATAATTCACCGGACTGTCCGGTGGTGCACCGGACTGTCCAGTGAGGCAAAGGTCGCCAGCGCCAACGATCGGCCGCGCAATCCGCGGGCGACGCGTGGCAGCTCCAACGGTCGGCGGGGGGCACCGGACTGTCTGGTGCTGCAACGGTCGTCTGCGCCCAATTTGGAAGGCAATCGGCACCGGACAGGCTACAGTAGTTGTCCGGTGGTGCTCCGGACTATCCGGTGCGCCACTCGACAGAAGGCAAGAATAACCTTCCATGTTGATCTTCAACGTCTCCTAGCTGCCTTGGGGCTATAAAAGGGACCTCTAGGCGAATGGGGGAGACACACAAGCATTCACTAAGCATCCTAAGGCATCCAGACTCTGTTCCCGCGCATATGTTTCTTTGTGATAGAGATTTGAGCTCTATTCGAGTCAAGGACTCACTGTGTTGTCATTTGAGCTCAAGTCTTCTCTTGTGTGCGTGGGTGTGCTGCTATTTGTGTCTTGTGTGTGTTGCTCATCCCAACCTTACTCCATGCTTTCATTGTGATCTTTGTTGTAAGGGTGAGAGACTCCAATCTTGTGGAGATTCCTCGCAAACGGGAATAATCATCTAAAGGAAAAACCGTGGTATTCAAGTTGATCATCGGATCACTTGAAAGGGGTTGAGTGCAACCCTCGTCCATTGGGACGCCACAACGTGGAAGTAGGCAAGTGTTACTTGGCCGAACCACGGGTTAAAAATCGCGTGTCTTGTGTTGATCTCTCTGTGATTGTTTGTGTTCACAAGAACTCACTTCAAGTTATATAGCCGTACTAACACTCATAACTAAGTTTTGTGGCTACTAGTGTTTGAATTTTACAGGATCACCTATTCACCCCCCTCTAGGTGCTCTCAAAACAAGGCAACACAAAATGTTAATGGTTAAAGCCCTTTGTCCTTCGAAGCATTATCTCCCTTAGGATATAATGATCTTCAGACGAAGGTCATGAAGGACATACCTTCATCATCGCATTATATATTAATGAAAGGAGAAGCATATGAAACATGAGAAATAACATGAATAAACATATGACATCATTAATATATTTTTATTATATCATCACGAATGAACATGAACAATATTGAATTACATTTATACCTTCGGCTTGACAGAAGGTAAAAGTCCAAGTGTGACGCACGAGCGAGTACAAGTCAGCGTGAACAGTACAGGGGTACTGTTCATCTATTTATAGGCACAGGGCGCAACCTGTGTGAAATTACATTCATGCCCTTCATGTTTACTATTGACTTAAGGACAATCTATCGAGGACTAGATAGCCTTTTCCTCCTTAAGTCAGTTCCTTTTTCTGCTACTGAGCCAAAGCTCCCTTGCGTGCAGCTTCAGAGCGGGTTCAACCTTCGTCCCGACCCTGCTTTCCATATTGTGTACAGCTTCATTCCGAGTTCAAAGGTTCCTGTACATATATTACACTTGGGAAACATTGTTAATCATGTTTTTGAGGACCTTTAGAAGACGAAGGCCCCCAACAGTAGCCCCTCGCAGTATTAATTTGTTATAACAACGAATTCAGACTGCGACGTGAACGAAGGCCTTAAGCCGAAGGTCCGAAAAAACACCTTCCCTTTGCTAGAATAGCAACAGTCAATGACAAAACGGGGTCCACCAAGTTGCAAAGCACTTGGGCGTATAAATATGAACCATAGCGGCGGCCTTTGATACGCCACTTCTGCCATTTGCTTTGTTTTCTCAAACTTTTAGCTCTTGCTCATTAGCTCTCGCTTGATTTTCAAGCTTTTCGAGCTTCGGTTTTGAAGACGTGTTCTCACCATGTCTGGGGAAAAGATGACCGAGGAAAAGAAGATGACTGCGGAGACGAAGCTAACTGAGGAGACAAAGTTGTTTGAAGAAAAGAAAGTTGCGGATCCTTTTATCGCTGGGTTTATTGAGTCTATGTCAAAAACAAACACAGAGAAGATTACTATAAAGATACTAGAAGGTTTCTCTGAAGATACTGATGACAGCGATAGTTATGATGTGGAAAGTGGGGATGAAGACTTTGAGGATCGGCCGTGGCGCCCAAGCCATACTATCTTTGGAAAATCGACTATCAAGCAAAGTCATGTTGATGCAATGAGGGGGAGATATTTTCGCGACATGTCTATTATCAGAGTTGGAGGAGACAGTACTGGACCTGCTCCGGAAGAGAACGAAGTTGTCATATACCGAAGCTTCTTAAAGGCGGGTCTTCGGTTTCCATCGAGAAAGTTTGTAGTTGAAGTGCTAAAGATATACCAGATCTTCCTTCATCAGATCACCCCCGAAGCTTTTATTAGGATGGGGATTTTTGTCTGGGCTGTAAGAAGTCAGGGGCTGGAGCCAAGCGTGAAGTGCTTCTGTAGTATGCATGAGCTTTTATATGAGATGAAGGCTACTAGCAAAGAACAGTACCATAACAACTTCGGTTGTTATGGATTTATTGCTCGCCCCAATGCAAGCCACCCGGTGCCAACATTCCGGAAAAGATGGCCCGGGGCCTAGATGGAGGAGTGGTTTTATGTTAAGAATGATTTAAAGAAGAGAGAAGATATCAAGGAAGTTATCCAGTGCCCCATCTGGTCTCGCTTCGGCCTGCGAAGGCCGAAGGTGGAAATCGATGGCAATGTCGAAGCATGTCAGAGGGCTTTTAGCACTGTGTGTGCCTTCATTGGCACAAGGGATTTATTTGCATGTCTGATTGAGCTCACTATTTGTGGATACCTTGGAAACATGTTTGTAAAGTTTTGTGTAAAAGTTTAGCTCAATCGGAGTCCGTTTGGTTCATTTTCGTATTCAAAAACTGAATTTCAAGCTACTAAAATCAGCACTAGTTCGCGACACGGTTTTGGACCGATTCGACTTTTAGGTGTCCGATTTGTGATCCATTCATTGTACTAGTCTCATGTGACATTAGGAATATTTTGAAATCATGGGATCACTGGTTTGTTGATGTGATTTTGGTTTGAGCGCTTTCTTCATCTCAGTTGAAGTGAAGTGCTTAATTTCAATTTGTAGCATCAAAATTTGATTGGCTTCCATTCACCCCCATTGGTCACCTCAACGGTTCTTCAATTGGTATTAGAGCTGGTTATGGATTTCATTATCCTAATCGACCTAAAATCCACGAAGGCGACATGGAATGAGGTGTTGGTAAACATTCGTTCTTCGATGGGACGATCTACCCATACTGCAAGATTCGCATGTCGGCATATCTTCAGAGTATTGGGTACTATGTCTAGGAGATCTGTCTCGATGTTGCTTTCGATGTTGTGAGTGCTTGGATCACTCTGATTTAGATGGAGTTACATGATTCGACCAACAAAGCTTGAAACACTTTGTTCTCGTGTCTCTCGCTTGCTGAGTTTGAGTGAGTTGGACATTTGGCTATGGCTCACCGGATTTGGTCCACCATTGAGAGATTCCATGAGGGCAACGATCATGTAAAGACCAAACTGTTTGAGATGTACTGGCGAGAGTATGAGAACTTTGTCCAGTTGACTAGAGAGACCACTGAGAGACCATTGATATGATGTTTTCTTAGTTCTAGTCAATTATGAACAAGATGCTTGCTACCAAGGTGCACCTTCCCTATGTTGATCATGAGAGAGCGCTTGTCAATGTTTAGAGTTCGACTGCACACCCAGGATACCCTTCCCTATGTTGAACCAGGTGTTGTTGATTGTAGCTCGATGGTTCATGCTAGGAGCACGAGAGAGAGAGACGGGTGATTTTCTGCAGGTTCGGGTCGCTTTGTGAGGCATAATACCCTACTTCCTGGGGTGGATCTGTATGTGTGGTGTGTTACAAGTGGCGTCTCCTGAATGGAGAAGGGCTAATGAGATGAAAATGATGGGGTTCCCCCTAGGCCTTATAAACACGACCATGGGATACTCCCTACGTACATGATGATCACGTTTATTCAGTATATCTCCTAACTAATAGCGAACCGACTTAGCTTATCTTAAGGAAAACCCACCAATTTCATCTTGGTCTATCCCGATGTTCGAGGGCGCTGGGCGTGGGAAATTTGGACGGTTCCTTGAGATTGCCCGTAACCCTCGGATGATCCGGGTACGGGCCCATTGCCTTCTTGGGTCGGCCCATTTCACTTATAGTCTTTGACCGGCCCACGACGAGACGGCCTTGCTGGGTAACTGGTCTGTGGCCCCATGCAAGGGTCTTTCGCCTTCTAGTGGACCCGGGGGATATCTGTCCCCCACAAGCCCCCAATCTTTGAGTTGATTTTGAAATAACCGGCCCAAAGATTCTTGGTCCGGCCTATGGGTTTTTTGCATGGCATGATTTTTGTACTATTGTTGGGTGCACCGAATGTGCACCCATTGGGTGTAGCCCCCGAGCTTTGAGTGGATTTTAGAAGTAATCCGTGGTGATGTAGATGTCCGCCTCCTAGAACAATTGTTCGGAGGTGGCTGACGCTTTTTGTAGTATGGCTCAGACGAAGGCCGAGTCGTTGGATCCCCAATAGAAGTCTTCATTTACGGCTGCCTCAGCGACTTCGGGGATGAGGTTCCTCATTGTTTGAAACCTTTTGAGGAACGATCGGAGGGTCTCATCGTTCTAGCGCCTGATGGATTTGAGGTCCCATGGTTGGCGGTTTATCGGAGAGAGATTGGAAGTTCGCGATAAACCGGCAACTGAAGTTGCTCCAATCGTCGACGCAGTGCCGAGGTAGATGTTGGAGCCACTGCAGCACATCTTGCCCTAGGACAATGGACAAGTACGCCGTCATGACGCCCTCCGTTGTCCCAGCGGCCTGGCCGGCAATCGTGTAGACGGCTAACCAGCCGCCTGGGTCCTGCTTAGGCTCGTACTTGTCAACGTTGGAGACCTTGAAGTTGGGGGGCACTGGATGGCCCGGAGACGCGGAGTGAGCGCGGAAACTCCACACGTCTCCTCCCACTGGTGTTCGTGTCGACAGTCTCGGGAGGGGAGTCGGTAGCCGGTCGTCTCGACCGTCCCCGGAATGGGCCACAGGTTAAGGCTGCCACCGACTCGGGTGGCACGACTACGTGCTGGTACGCTGTGATCCCGGTCATACTCCTCCCAACGCCTAATCTCATTTTTGTGCCATCGGTTGTGCAAAGCGTTGATGGAGCTCCGCGCGTCTCGCCGGCTGTTGATGGCGTGACGTAGGTCGTTCACAGGATGGGCGAGGGATAGAAGATGATTAGTTGCCTGAGTAAGCAGCCGCTGGTAGCCTTCCGCATCTGGGGTTCGTGGGAGACCGTCAGCTATCTGCCCCAGTAACCCTCTAACTTCACTCGTCATGTTCAGTGCTCGAGCAAAATCGGGGTACAGGTTTCGAGCGAGGAGAGGGTTCTCTCGTTGAAGCCTGGTGTCTTGTTCGGCTAGCTCTCGCTCTCGATCTTGAGCTTGTCGACGATCGCTGCGGCGGGAGTTACGCCTTTCTTGGTGCACTCGTTCGTCAGGAGTTTCTCCCACTTCTGAGGCTTCATCCCGGGATACGGGCTGCGCCGGATCCCGTTCCCCGGCATCATGATGTAACCACACGTTCCGGCGTCTATTTCTCCATCGCCGAGCTTCACGCTGGGGAGGTTCCTCCCCTTGTATGGTAGGCTCATCGTCGGAGATGGGCGCTGACTCCAATCTCCCCAAGATGAAGAGGATGTTGGGGTAGAAAAGGAGTCGGCGCGACGGTGCTCTTCTTCCCGTCCTCCTTTGAGGGTGGAGGTATCAGAAAGCTGGCTCGGCGTGTTCTCATCCCCTGACTCGAGACGTTTGTTTCCTTCTTCTGAGTGATCCGTGTCCACTCCTTTGTGGGCGAGGTGGACAACGAAGTTCTTTGGGTAAGCGAGACTCCGACCGACCGACCTTTCCTTTCCCGAGTGTTCCCGAATTTCGGTCCGCAAGGGATCATTTTCCCCCGAGCTGCGAGTGGGGGTGCTATCCGTAGTCTTGCTCCGGCTTCCCTTAGGATTCCCGAGGAAGGCTTCTTCTCGGGTAGTTCTACTATGCGGTGTAGGGTCCCTTCTTCGTCTGCTACGCATGAGATGGTTCCAAAACGAAACATAGCTCCCGAGCGAAGAGTGATCTTATTCTTGAGGGTGATGGCCATTGAGATAGCTTTGATCAAAGACACAACCCCTACCTGGTGCGCCAGCTGTCGGTGTTTAGAGTCCGACCGCACACCCAGGGATACCCTTGTAGTGCTTTTGGGTAGGATGGTGTTGTTGATTGTAGCTCGACGGTTCATGCTAGGAGCACGAGAGAGAAAGAGACGGGTGAGTTTCTGCAGGTTTGGGCCGCTTTAAGAGGCGTAATACTCTACTTCCTAGGGTGGATCTGTATGTGTGGTGTGTTACAAGTGGCGTCTCCTGAATGGAGAAGGGCTAATGAGATGAAAATGATGGGGTTTCCCCTGGGCCTTATATACACGACCGTGGGATACTCCCTACGTAAATGATGATAATGTTTCTTCAGTATATCACCTAACTAATAGCGAACTGACTTAGCTTATCTTAAGGAAAACCGCCGACTTCATCCAGGTCTATCCCGATGTTCGAGGGTGCCGGGCACAGGAAAGTCAGACAGTTCCTTGAGATTGCGCGTAACCCTCGGACGATCCGGGTACGGGCCCATTACCTTCTTGGATCGGCCCATTTCACTTGTAGTCTTTGTCCGGCCCATGACGAGACGGCCTTGCAGGCTAACTGGTCTGTGGCCCCATGCAAGGGTCTTTCGCCTTCTAGTGGACCCGGGGGATATTTGTCCCCCACAATGCTGAAGTTGCTACATGCTCTAGATCAGAGGGTTTAGGAGGTGAAGGTCTCAGTGATCATCGAGATGCCCAACTATGAGACTCTCACTGTGGTCGAGCTGTTCAGCAAGCTCAATTCCACCAAGATTGACCACTAGACTCGGGCCAATATTGAGAACCCTGGTGTACCCACCAGGATCCTGGTCTCTAGAGGTGGTTCTTCCTCTAACCTCTGATCTGCTATGTTTGCTTTGTATTCATTGTTGACTATCACAAAGGAGTAGGTGGAGAGCCTCAGGGATGAGGAGCTAGCACTTGTGGCCAGTCAGTTCACGCGGTTTCACAACAATCGCTAGAACCTTGTGGGTCAAACGACGGATGCTTCGACCATGGCGACCCTAACCACTTCATCGCCAGTTGCCCTAAGAAGGGCAAGCAGGAGATTGGCCCACGCACCCATCACTCTGCTTGGCGCAAGGGCAAGCGATAGCACACTTCTGGCAAGCATAAGTTCAGTGGGAGGTTAACAAGGAGGCACTTAAGACGAAGTACCTCCAAAAGGCAAAGATCAAGGAGTGTGCCTTCTCACCTCCCTAAGCAACCTCGACCATGACTACAACGAGTCAGCCTCTTCTTCGAGCGACGAGGAGCTCGAGAGGCATGTTGAGGACAAGCTCAACGGGATGTGCTTCATCGTTGACACCGTAGGAGGCCTTTGCACTATGGCCCTTGGTGATGATGTGGTGGGCGGTGACATCTAGAACATCGGTGACAACTCTGCTTTCGAGGTATCACATTCTGCCAATGGTCTCACTATTGAGGTAGAAGAGTTGAATGTTGCTTTAGCGAATTAGGACAAGTTACCTAGGCTTGCTGCCCGTGAGAGGAAAGAATTGAAGACAAAATATGAGAGCATGCTTAGGCAGCTTGAGTCTGCTAGAGCTTCAGTTGTGGTGTCCGACGAGATTGAATGTGGTGGGTGTGCCCTTCACATGTCGAACATCACTACTTTGCAGACCAAGTACGCCATCCTAATAGATGAGACCGATGAGCTTCAATCTAGGTCTAGCTTGTTGTGTGTGTGTCAGACTTGTCCTGGCTTGTAGACTGAGCTAGCTGAGAAGAACACTAGGATAGCCTTGATTGAGAGGGCTAGCTCAGTGAGTGCATTTGCACCTGCATAGTGTGCACTCTATGATGGTTTGTAGTCTGCTCTTGAGTCCTGCAAACATGAGAAGACAAGGACCGAGGAGGAAAACACGTACCTTCGATCAGTCTTGAGCTAGATGTTGTGTAGTGAGCCTAGTTGGGCATGATGGTCATTCAGCTCAAGAGGGAAACTAATGGACCGGTATTAGGCTTTGCTGCTAAGGATGGGAGTGTCGCTTGTTTTGGTAAGCTTGGTGAGTGCAGTGGCCTAAAACCCTTGGTATTGTAGGGCGAAGAAAGTTGCCTTGTGAGTTCTGCGGGTGCCACTTAGGCTGATTCCTGAGGTTGAAGATGTTGTACGTAAGATTAGGGTTGTTTATCTTCATGTTGTTCAAGATTTTAAATGCTTCGGACATGTCTCGGGTTAAACCTTATGCCGAAGCTTCTGGACATCTCTGTGTACCCATATGCACCCTGTCAGCAATGCTGAAAGTCATTGTCTGCTCTGATATATTCATACATTTTCTGAAGCAGCTTTTCTAGGGATTGGGTGACTTCCTTGCAAAATATTGGGATGCTGGACAAGCACAAAGCCCCTTAACCATTGCTTCAATGATGATGTCATCGAGTACACTTGGTGCCTAAGCACGAAGGTGGTGGAACCTTCAAACATAGACCTGAATATACTCATCTAGATCTTGGGTGCACTGGAATAAAGCTTGAGCAGTTACTCGCATTATCTAGAAACCCTTAAAACTTGTAAATAATAGGTCCTTAAGCTTTTTCCACGATGGTATCGACCCTAGCCGAAGATAAAAGTACTAGGTTTATGCCACATTCTTCATTGTCATGATGAAAGACTTCACCATTATTGTCGTGTTGCTACCATACGAAGATGTTGTTTCTTTGTAGCTCATCAGGAACTACTTTAGATCTGACTGACCATCATGCATAGGGAGTTGTGGTGGCTTGTATAATACTAGCCATGGTGCAACTTGAAGATCTACTGTCAAAGAAGAAGTGTTGTCATAGATGAAGGCATCATAATTATGGTCTTTGGGGTGGAGGTCTCTTATATCATTGCAATGTTTGAGGTCTCTTATGTCATTATGATGTTGATTTTTCGCTTGCTCTTTTTATCTTGTCATGCATTACAATTCTTTAGATGCTCATCAATTTGTTATTGCAGTTGAGCAACCCGAAGTATTTTCTCTCTTTGATCTTTGACTTGTTTCTAGATGGCTTCGAGGTTCTCAATTTCTTGATCAAAGTCATCTTGTGGTGGTGGATTGATGACCTTCCTCTTGTCCCCTCTTCAATCAATGACTTCGAGGGGCTACACATCTTCAAGTTGGCCCAAGTCTTGTGGAACAACATTGGAGCTGGCATTACCAGCCCTAGCCCTCTTCGGAGGCATGATGGTTATGGTTGATCGTAAATTCATCGGAGGTGGACGCCAATGTTGCTCACCTGTCGGGGTTCCTACAACAGACTGAAACATGGCAACATAATTAAACAGATAGTTCTTCTCCCCTTTGCCACTTATGAAAAGAGGGGAGGCAAGGGAAGAAGGATAAAGGAACGAAAATATTATACACAACAAGATGTGAAGATAAGTAGACCAAGAAGTGGAATCATAGTCGTTCATTCTCATTTATTTGATTACATATGATTACAAGGTAATCTTCGAAATACACACAAGGTGTCTGAAGATAATTGTGCTTCAAGAGCTTTGAAGGCTGAGCACTCAGAGGGTGAGGAGAGCACATGAACGACTAAAAAAGTGTCCCCCCATGCATGGACACTGTTCACCTATTTATAAGGGCATAGAGACATACATCTTCATGTAAAATTGCAATATTGTCCTAATCTCTACACACATAATCTATGGCACCTGATGGGGGCAATTCTGTCATTTCCCTCATAAGACATGTTATCTACGTCTCTTTGAGGTCCATTCGTTTCTTCAGCACCACAACTTGTTCGAAGCTAATCCCATGGTATAACTTCAATTGTACGACGATGACATAACCGAGCTAAAGTAAAAATGTGTCTTCTCCCTTGATCTGCTAAAGCTTTCAGTCGCCGCTTATAACTTTACCCCCCCTGAAACATGCTCAAAACAATAGAATTTATTAATTTAAGGACATTCATCAAAACCTTCTTCTCAACATGGAGACCTAGATGTATCCATCTTAGCCACTCTAAATATCATTTGATCAACAACGATGAAGTCAAAAGTACAAATTTGAGCCAATCGGCTCTGATACCACTGGTAGGGACCATTAAATCTAAGAGGAGAGAGTGAATTGGACAATTTAAAATCTATTTCTTAAAGTAAGCCTCTAATTTTGTGCCCAGTTAAAACCTATAGAAAAATATATCTATGTGCAACTATAGCTTTGACTATGTGTTTTGCTATCTCTACCATAATGAGTTATGCGACCTAGGTTTCAAAGCTATCAACTAGCCTATCACCTAAGCTAAGTTAAAATATACAACCAAAGTACACAATATATGTATGGAAGCTTAAATGAGATAGAGATGCATACTTCAATTAGTGATTCTGGTATTAAAAACTGAGGAAAAAAATAAATTTAAGTCAGCAGTAATCTCCTTGTTTGGGTACTATGGAAATTGTTACTTATATACATTTCAAAAAATGCTACCTAGTAATCTTCTGAATACAAAAGTAGAGAGTTAAATATAAGGCCAAATTAAGATTTGGGAAATGGCTTCACAGTTTCCATATATAATAATACAACCTTAGAAGCACAGTTTATCCAATTTCTTCACCTCATATACATAAGAGAGAACTAACCATTTGTATATTTGCTCAAGGTTTGTATCCAGCAAGATGAAACTTAGATGCTTATTATTACAACTTCAGGAAAACTAGGTTGTTTGAGTACTCCAATTACTCATAAGATGCTAAGATTAGAAAATAATACAAGTATAGGTGCAATAGTTCTTTTTTTAAGATATAATTTGGCAGGTAATCCATCCTAAATAATGCAATTCTCACTGTTGGGGACTTGTTCTCAAATGCTATGAATTAAGAACAAGGCAACACAAAAAGAGATTAATGGTTAATGTCCTTCGTCCCTCGAAGCATTATTTCCCTTAGGATATAACAATCTTCGGACGAAGGTTATGAAGGACGTACCTTCATTATCACAGTACATGTTAATGAAAGGCGAAGCATATGAAACATGAGAAATAACATGAATAATCATATGACATTATCAATATATTTTTTATATCATCATGAATAAATAACAACATCGAATTACATTTGTACCTTCGGCTTGACAGAAGGTGAAAAGTTCAAGCGTGATGCACAAGTGAGTACGAGTCAGTGTGTACAGTACGGGAGTACTGTTCATCTATTTATAGGCACGGGACGCAACCCAGTCAAAATTACATTTATGTCCTTTACAACTTATTACAATCATGACACAAATTACCATAGGTCGATCTGTCTTTTCATCTTTAAGTCAGTGCAACCCTTCGTCTCAAGGCGTGCCGTTATGCCGAAGCTCCCTGGAAGGTAGCTTCTGCGTTACTTCTGTGCTGATCCTTCGAAGGTGTTTCTTCTTACAGGACCTTCGGCGAAGAATCAGACCCCCAACAGTAGCCCCTTCGCGGTGCTAGATCGTTTTTCGTAAGGAGCTTGATCTGTGAAAAATCTTCAAGGCTTCGGAATGCCGAAGGTCCAAAAAACACCTTCCCCGAGCTTGTTGCCGAGAAACGATTAAAATATTCCGAGCGTGATGTGGCCCACCATGCGGCGGATACACGCCTCGCACCTCCCACGTGCCGAGTGGTCCACTGTTCAGTGGGTGCGAGTAACTGTTCAGCTGGTGCGGGCAGCTTGACGATTCAGCTTCACACCTGCAGCACTATATAAACAGACGGGTAGGTGTGAAGTTACCACAGCATTCATTGCCATTGCACTGTTGTGCTGTTGAAAAATTTAACCATAGCCAAAGCTTTTTCACTGCATTCTCAATCAGAGCATCATCTTGATTTTGCTTCGGCAATAGAAAGAGCTTCGTCGAGACTGTAAAAATCAATAGCTTCGTAAAACCAAAAAATCATCATCAGATGGCAAGGGTACGTTCAACTGCAAGGGTGACCCGAGAAGGAGAGGAGGTCAAAGCCACCGAGACTGCTCCTATCTCCGAAGTGATGAAACAGTCGGGACTAGTTGTGACAGAGGGAGCCATTGAAGAAGGTGCACCTACTGCCGAAACTGAACAAGATGTTGAGGAAGAAATCGTTGATGAAGAAGAAGAAGAGGATTACAACATTCTGATCCCATCAAAACCCAGCCACTTGGACTTTGAAAAATCTACTGTGTCTGAGGCTGATGTACCCATGATGATGAAGCTGGGTTACTTCGGAGAAGCTGAGAAGAAACTTATTCGTTTTGCCAGAGAAGAAACTACTCCAGAGCCCAAAAATGATGAAGTAGTGGTTTTCAAGAGTTTTTTCAGAGCGAGATTACGGTTTCCCCTGAACGAGATGATTACGAAAGTTTTGGATAATTATGAAATCTATATTCATCAGCTGACCCCTAACGCTATCATTAGGCTCAGTGTCTTCATCTGGGCCCTTCGAAGCCAAGGAATGGACCCGAATGTTGAAGCTTTCTGCCGAGTGCATGAGCTGCATTACCAGACGAAGGCCAGAGAAGACGGGCTGCATGAAAACTTTGGCTGTTATAACTTCACATATCGCAAGGATATGAAGGCTCCGGTTCTTAGCTACCATTCGAAGTGGCCGACCGACTGGAAGAAGGAATGGTTTTATTTCAAGGCCGATGAGAATAAAAGAGAGAAGTTGATGCAAATAGTGTTGAGTCCACTGAGCTTAAGCTTCGGACTACCTAGGCCCCTGTGCCGCATGATGTCGGGGTCGCCATGCCGACAAGCTGTAGCAGAGTTTAGGGTGGTGGCTGAACAGATCAGCACTAGAGATCTAGTGCAAGAATACCTCGCCAATAAGGTATCTCCAACATCGAGTGAATGGAGTATGCCGAAGCTGAAGGGAACAAGGAAGAAGAATGAACTTATTTGATTGCCCTATCACTTCAAATTTGAAAAACAATTCAAAGAGCCCTGCCAAGAGTGGCTAGAAATGATTGAAACCATGTGCAACGAAATTTTGGGCAATTACACTAAAAAATAAGATCAACTGATGACTGCAGCCTTCGACACCCGACCAAAACGAAGGTTGAGTCGGGTAATGGATGCTTTAAACTTTGAATACCCTGACTATGAACAATTAAACAAGGGTGTCGAAGGGCGAAAGAGAAAAATGATTGTTAGTGTTCTGAGTAGGCAGGCTGCTCGGATGGTGAAAGCGGATGAAGAAGCTCTGAAAAAGAGAAAATCCAGTCTTGTGCCGAAGATAGCTGCTTCGAAGAAGAGAAAGGCTGCATCTCCGGAGCCAGAAGCAGCTGAGATAGAGGAGGAAACTCCTTCAACGCCTTCTGCTACTGAAGTAGAAGAAATTCTAAAGGTAATAACTGAATCCTTACCTATCAAGCTGCTAAGTCCTTTGGGGTCGCAACTGACGAAGCTTTTACAGAAGAAGGACGAACCTTCAGCAACCAAGAAGGCGGCTGGGCCAAAAAAGTGGAGGATTGTTACAGTTATGCAAGCTATCGAGGAAACGCCACCGCCGGCCTCAATATCAAAAATGACACCAGTTGCCGAAGCTGCTGCTACTGCCGAAGCTACAACTGCCGAAGCTAGCAACCTGGAGACTACATTATCTGCTATCGACAAAGTGCTCCTAGATTTGGCTGTGGAGGAGACTACTGCGGCTGTAGAGGAAGTCCTGGCCTTAGTGCCTGAGAAAGGGAAGAGAATTGCCGAAGATACTTTGGAAGAAAAGGGCTTCAAGTTTGAAAATCTAATTGCTGAAGAATTTACTAAGGCTGAGAAGGAGGAGCTGCAAGAGTATGATGTATCATGTGGCTACCAGCCAGGGGCCATGCTCTTTGGCAGAGTTGATGATGAAGCCTTAGGATGCATTCGGGATCGAACTGGAGCAAAGATTATCAGCACTCTGTCGAAGAGTGTTGGTTTTCTAAAACTTGAAGCTGATATCAGCAGCTACCGACGACAGCATATCGTCGGCAACTTATTCTATTCTAGTTTTAAGGTAATTTTAAGCATATCAGCAGCTACTTTTTATAGTTTTTTGTGACGAAGGTGATTTCTGATGAAGGTTATTTTGCACAGAGTATGCTACTAAGTAAATCCTTGAGGATGCAACAGGACCTCGAAGATAAGAAACATGAGGTTATAATTGAAGGCTTAGAAAGTAAAATCAAAGATCATGAAGCTGCTCTTAAAAAGAAAGATTTTCTTCTTCAAACAATGGAGGGTTCACTATCAGAAGCCCAAGCCAAAATTACCAGATTAAACAGTGAACTCCTCTTGAAGTCAGAAAGCTTCAAGCAAGAAAAGAAGAATTTTGATGCGAAGCTTGCAACCGAAGTCGAAAAGAGCTCGAATTTGCAAAAATCCTTGAAAGAGCTTCAGGACAAATGCCTGAACTTTGGCAACCGGTGCGTGCAATGGCTGAAGCAGGTCTTCAACTCGGTGGGAGCCAGCTCTGAGAAATATGAACCTTCGGTTGAAGACCTGTCAAGCACCTTCGAACATATTGAGGGCGAAGTTGAGGTGCTTGACGAAGTTATAGCTGGGCATGGTGACTTCTGTGCCCTGCTAGCTTCTTGCGGCACAACTGTAGCTTTCATGAAGGCTAGTTGCACACATGGGAAAATCGTAAATAGGCCGAACTTTAGCCTATCACCAGCAGATTTAACTGACATCTCAAGCCTGGCCAGAAGCATTAGAAATAGATTCATAACTCAAATTTGAACGAAGGGTGGGCGGAACCTAGCTGGTGACGAAGCTCGAAGTCATCTTAAACCGGTATTAAACTTTTACCTGGTGCTTACCTTTTCCTGAGATTTTTATTTACCTCATACCGCTTTGTTACGTACAGGATGACGAAGCCGAAGGTCAATGATCCAGAGCTTGATGGATACTAACGAAGCTGCTGCAGAAAGCTCTAGAGAAATTTGAATTAACTTTGTAGAAAATATTGTAATTTTAGGAATCAAACATTGCACTTGTAAATTTGTTCATACCTTGTAATATATTTTTACCTTTCCATCCATGTATGAATTGCTTTGATGTGGATGAAACTTTGTATTTTTGAGCCGAAGGAGAAAAACACCTTCCCTTCTTTTCGTACACAACGAAGCATATCCTTGCTTCTTCATACTTATCGAAGCTTTGTCATCAAAGCCGAAGCATTTGTTTGTACTCTATGTTATGGGATGATGATCCTACGAATGTCTAGATGAATGTGTATGAATGCAATGAATGATGTGATGTAATATGCAAATGAATGTCCATACACACGCATACGAAGCCACACCCAGACTCTGCATCTCCTTAGGAACATCTTTTCAGTCTTAAGCTCTGCATCCCCTTAGGAATGTCTTTTGAGCTTCTTCACCTTCTATTTCGGTGGTATAAGTTCTGCATCCCCTTAGGAACGTCTTTTAAACTTCTTCGCCTTCTATTTCGGCGGTATAAGTTCTACATCCCCTTAGGAACGACTTTTGAACTTCTTCGCCTTATAATTCGGCGGTATTTGGCTCTGCATTCCCTTTGGAACGACTTTTGAGCAGAAAACTTACGCTGCGCTCCCTTAGGAATGACTTTTTGTAGCTTCGTCGTGCTCTGCATCCCCTTGGGCACGACTTTTGAGCTTCTCTCTACTTCTTTTCTCTCTGCACTCGATGGTGTGTGCTCAGATTTTACATTTTACATTCTTTTGGGGGATTTGGCTCTCTTGGAGCTAAATAAGAAAGGAAAAATTACAAACTATGGCCCCATTAAAAACCTTTCTCCCCCTTTGGAAAGGAAAAAAGGGTGCCATAGAAAAAATGAAAAAAGATTACATCAAATTACACATAATATCGCCGAAGCTCATCCGCATTCCAAGATCTAGGTATGTTGTTGCCGTCCATATCCTTCAATCTGTAAGAACTGGGCCTCGACAAAGATACCACCAGAAAAGGTCCCTCCCACTTCAACTACAATTTACCTATTGTGTCCGGATTAGCCACTCTCCGAAGCACCAAATGTCCTAGCTTAATATTTTTCAACCGAACGTTTCTGTCACGCCATTTTATTGTTTTGGCTTGGTATTTATTGATGTTCTCCATAGCCTGAAGTCTGGTCCCTTCTAAAGTGTCTATTGCTATGTGATAATCAGCTTCATCTTCTGTCGAAGCTGCTGTTCTTATGGACCTTGCTTTAGCTTCTTCTGGGGTTATAGCTTCGTCACCAAATAATAGTTTGAAAGGTGTAAAACCTGTTGATCTTGATATGGTTGTATTGTGGCTCCACACCACTTTAATCAATGCATCTGACCACTTTCCTCTGGGCTGATTGAAGATTAGTTTCATTATTCCCGTCATTATGATGACATTTGCTCTTTTGACCAGCCCGTTTGACTCCGGATGCCTAACTGATGCAAAATGAATCTTCGTGCCAATCTGATCACAAAAATCCTTAAAAGTTTCGGCATCAAACTGTGTTCCATTGTCCACAGTTATAGCCTTCGGGACACCAAAGCGACAAACAATATTTTGCTAGAAGATTTTTTGGACTATAAACGAAGTTATTGTAGCCAAAGGCTTCGCTTCAATCCACTTAGAAAAATATTCTACAGCTACCACAACATATCTCAAGTTGCCTTGCGCTGGTGGAAGTGGGCCTAACAAATCTAGGCCCCATCTTTGCAACGGCCAGGTGGTTGTATTAGCTGAGTAAGAGACAAAGGTTATTTCTGGTCTCTTACACATTTTTGACAATTTTCACATTTTTGAACTAGCTCTGCTGCATCTGAAGCTGCCTTCGGCCAGTAAAATCCTTGTCTGAATACTTTTCCTAGCAAGGGCCTAGACCCAATATGAGATCCACATAGACCCGCATGTATCTCCTTCATCAATTTAATACCTTCAGCTCTTGATAAACACTTGAGGAGTGGGGAACAGACTCCATGTTTATATAATTCCCCTTCTATTATCACATACGGTCTTGTCCTTGCTTCCATTCTCTTATTGTAAGCTTCGTCGTCCGAAAGACAGTTACCTTGGAGGAAAGATATGATTTCAGTTCTCCTATCTTCGCTATGTACTGGGGAAATTGCAAGCACTGCTCTCTCCATGAGTTCGACCGAAGGTGCTTTTATTGTTTCAAAAAATACTTCCGAAGGTAGAGGGAGCCCCTGTGCCACTGACTTGGCTAGCAGATCTGCATGCTCATTTTCTCCTCTTGGAATATTCTTGACAGAAAAGCCTTCGAAAGAAGATTCCAACCTTCGAACTGTATCTAGATATTTTTCAAGCTTCGGGTCTCTTGCCTTGCTACTTTTGTCTATATGGCCAGAAATGACTTGAGAATCAGTTTTCAGAATAGCCCTTCTTATTCCCATTGCCCTTAACTTCTGAAGGCCCAACAGAAGTGCTTCGTATTTAGCAATATTATTTGTACAACTAAAGTCAAGCTTGGCTGCATAACATGTTTTGACTTTCGAAGGTGCTACTAGGACAGCAGCCGCTCCTGCACCGAAGGATCCCCAAGAACCATCGCAGAACAATGTCCAAGCTTCGACGTCTCTGTTTATTTCTTCTTTCCGAGCCCCTGGCGTCTAGTTAGCGATGAAGTCTGCTAACGCCTGGGACTGAATTAAGGATCTATGCACATAGTCAATGGTGAATTCGTTAAGCTCCAGCCCATTTTCCAATCCTTCCAGTAGCTTCTCTGTTCCTCATTATGTCCTTCAGAGGCTGTGACGAAGGAACAATTATGTGATATGCTTGAAAATAATGCCGAAGCTTTCTAGAGGCCATTAACACAGCATACAACACCTTCTCCAATTCTGTATAATTTTTCTTTGACAAACTTAAAACTTCGGAGACGAAGTACACTGGAGCTTGCTTTTTGACTTGGCCATCTAACCTCTCTTGTACAAGTGCCGCACTCACTGCAGAGTGTGAAGCTGCCACACATAAAAGCAATGGAGCCCCTGGCGAAGGTGGAGTTAATGTTGTTAAATCAATCAAATATTGCTTCAACTCTTCGAAGGCTTTTTGCTGAGCCGGGCCCCATTGAAAAACTTCGGCTGACTTCAATATTTCAAAGAATGGCATATTTCTTTCCGCTGACCTGGATATGAATCTGTTTAATGATGCTAATCTACCTGCCAGCCGTTGAGCCCCTTTCTTTGTGCTTGGCGGCTCCATCCGAAGGATAGCTTCGATCTTGCTTGGGTTGGCTTCAATTCCCTTCATTGATACTAAACAGCCAAGGAACTTGCCCTTTTTCACCCCAAAAACACACTTTTCTGGATTTAACTTTAGACTAGCTTGCCTGAAATTGGCAAATGTCTCTTGCAAATCAGCAATGTGATTTTATTGCTTCGTGCTTTTGACTATGATATCATCAACATAGGTCAGTACATTCCTGCCTATTTGAGAATGAAGAACCCTTGCTGTCATTCTACTAAAGATTCCTCCAGCATTTTTAAGCCCCTCAGGCATCCGAAGATAGCAATATGTGCCACTGGGGGTTATGAAGCTAGTCTTTGGCTCATCTTCCTTCTTCATCCAAATTTGGTGGTAGCCTGAGTAACAGTCTAGTAGAATCATGAGCTCTGAAGAAGCTGCTGCATCTACTAGAGTGTCTATTCTTGGCAATGGGAACTCGTCCTTTGGACAAGCCTTGTTAAAATCTGTAAAATCAATGCACATTCTCTGTTTACCGTTGGCCTTCTTCACCATAACAGTGTTGGCTAGCCACTCTGGGTATTTCACCTCTCTGATAACACCAGCACTGAGAAGTCTCTTCACTTCGTTCAGCTTTGTCGTCAGACATTTTCCGAAGCCTTTGTTTTCTTGGCCTGAAGGATGGATCCACATTGAGTGAATGTTCAATGACATCTCTGTTGACGCCATAGAGATCATTGGATGACCAAGCAAAGATATCTTTGTTGTTGAATAAGAATCTTAGCAAAGTCTTTTCTTGCTCTTCAGATAGCTGAGACCCCAGTAATACCCTTTGTTCTGCTATGTCTTCACATAGGAGCATAGGCTTCGGCTGATCCACCGAAGCAGCCTTCTCTCTTTTGTATTAATACTGTTCACATGCTTCAGCTCCATCTATTTTATGGATTGCCTTTGAATCTGTCCAGTTTCCTTTGGCCTTTCTGGCAGCTTCTTGACTCCCATGAACAGCAATGGGGCCTTGTTCTGAAGGTATCTTCATGCATAAGTATGCTAGATGAAGTATCGCTTCGAAAGCATTAAGTGTTCCTCGACCAATGATTGCATTATAAGGGTATTCCATGTCAACAATGTAAAACACCACCTGTTAAGTCCTTGTGTTATGGACGAAGCCAAAAGTTACTGGCATTGTGATTTTGCCGAGTGCTACAATCTGCCTTCCTCCGAAGCCACAAAGAGGGTGTGTAGCATCATGAATCTTATCCTCTGGTTCTTGCATCTGTCTGAAGGCCTTAGCAAATATAATATCCGCTGCACTGCCTGTATCAACCAGAACATTATGGACCAGAAATCCCTTGATGACACAAGATATGACCATAACATCATTGTGAGGGTAATCTTTGAGTTGAAGGTCTTCCTGGGAGAAGGTGATTGGGATGTGAGACCATTTTGACTTGATGAAGGGTCCCTGCACCCCAACATGATGTACCCTTCTCTGTGCTTCCTTCTTCTGCTTCTTGTTAGCCGGCTCTGAACTTGAGCCGCCTGTTATCGGGAGCACCAGCTTCGTAGCCGTAGGTGCTTCGGCATGGTTGTTGAACGAAGCCATCATCTCAAAAGTGGAAGTGAGTTCACCGGAGGTGGGCGCCAATGTTGGGGACTTGTTCTCAAATGCTATGAATTAAGAACAAGGCAACACAAAAAGAGATTAATGGTTAATGTCCTTCGTCCTTCCAAGCATTATTTCCCTTAGGATATAACAATCTTCGGACAAAGGTTATGAAGGACGTACCTTCATTATCACAGTACATGTTAATGAAAGGCGAAGCATATGAAACATGAGAAATAACATGAATAATCATATGACATTATCAATATATTTTTTATATCATCATGAATAAATAACAACATCGAATTATATTTGTACCTTCGGCTTGACAGAAGGTGAAAAGTTCAAGCGTGATGCACAAGTGAGTATGTTGGGGACTTGTTCTCAAATGCTATGAGTTAAGAACAAGGCAACACAAAATGTTAAAGGTTAATACCCTTCGTCCTTCGAAGCATTATCTCCCTTAGGACACAATGATCTTCAGACGAAGGTCATGAAGGACAAACCTTCATCATTGCAGTATACGTTAATGAAGGAAGAAGCATATAGAATATAAGAGACAACATGAATAATCATATGACATTATTAATATATCTTTCTTATATTATCATAGATAGACAGAAACAATATTGAATTACATTTGTACCTTCGGCTTGACAGAAGGTAAAAGTCCAAGCGTGACGCACGAGCAAATACAAGTCAGTGTGAACAGTACGAGGGTACTGTTCATCTATTTATAGGCACAGGGCGCAGCCTGTGTAAATTTACATTCATGCCCTTCATATTTACTATTGACTTATGGACAACTCGACGGGGACTAGATAGCCTTTTCCTTTTTAAGTCGATTCCTTTTTCCGCCATTAAGCCGAAGCTTCCTTGCACGTAGCTTCGGAGCAACATCAGCCTTCGTCACGACCATGCTTTTCATATCGTATATTCTTTTAACCAGAGTCCGAAGGTACCTGCTTATATGTTACACTTGGAAAACATTGTTAAATCATATTTTTGAGGACCTTCGAAAGACGAAAACCCCCCAACAGTAGCCCCTCGCAGTATTAATTTGTTAAGATAACGAATTCAAACTGCGACATGGATGAAGGCCTTAAGCTGAAGGTCCGAAAAAACACCTTCCCTTTGCTAGAATAGCAATAAACAATGACATATGGGGCCCTCCATTTCGCAGCGCACTGGGCGTATAAATAGGAACTCACACCAGCTGCATTTGATACGCTGTTGCTGCCATTTGCATTTTTCCTCAAATTTATAGCTCTTGGGTTTGCTAGATTTTCAAGCTCTCTGAGCTTCGGTTTAAAAGACGTGTTTTCACCATTTCTGAAGAAAAAATGTCTCAGGAAAAGAAGGTTGCTGCTGAGACGAAGCTGACTGAAGAGGAGAAGCTATTTGAGAAGAAGAAGACTGTGGATCCTTATATTGTTGGGTTTTTCGAATCGATGGCAAAAACAAACACAGAGAAAATTACTAAAGAGATACTGTAAGGCTTATCTGAAGATACTGGTGACAGCGATAGCTATGATGTGGAAAGTGGGGACGAAGATTCTGAGGATCGGCCCTGGAGGCCAAGTCATTCAATCTTCAGAAAATCGACCATCAAACAGAGTCATCTTGAGAACATGAGAGGAAGGTACTTTCAGGATATGTCTATTGTGAGGGCTGGTGGAGACAACAACGTCCCTGCCCCTGAAGAAAACAAAGTTGTGATTTACCGAAGCTTCTTCAAGGCTGGTGTTGGGGACTTGTTCTCAATTGCTACAAATTAAGAACAAGGCAACACAAAATGTTAAGGGTTAAGGTCCTTTGTCCTCCAAAACATTATCTCCCTTACGGTATAATGATCTTCAGACGAAGGTCATGAAGGACATACCTTCATGATTGCAGTATACATTAATGAAAGAAAAAACATGTAAGACATAGAAAGCAACGTGAATAATTATGTGATATTATCAATTCAACTTTATTATGTCATGAATAAACAGTAATAATATAGAATTACATTTGTACCTTCGGCTTGACAGAAGGAAACAGTACAAGCGTAATGCACGAGCAAGTACCGGTCAGCATGAACAGTACGGGGGTACTGTTCATCTATTTATAGGCACAGGGCGCAGCATGTGTGGATTTACATTCGTGTCCTTTGCAACCGGTTACAATCATGACATAGATTACCATGGGTCAATTGGTCTTTTCATCTTTAAGTCGGTGCCACCCTTCGTCTTAAGGCATGTTGTTATGCCGAAGCTCCCCGGATGGTAGCTTCGGTTTTGCTTCTGTGTTGATCTTTCGAAGGTGTTTATTCTTATGGGACCTTCGGCGACGAAGCAGACCCCCAACAGTAGCCCCTTCACGGTGCCAGATCGTTTTTCATAACGAGCTCGACCCGTGAAAAATTCTTTTAGGCTTCGGAATGCTGAAGGTCCGAAAGACACCTTCCCTGAGCTCGTTGTCGAGAAACAATTTAAATATTCCGAGTGTAAGGTGGTCCCACCATACGACGGGCACGCGCGGTCTGGTGGTTCGCCTTCTCGCGCACTATGGTCCAACGTTCAGTGGATGCGGGCGACTGTTCAGCTGGTGCGAGCGGCTTGACGATTTACCTTCCCACCTGCAGCACTATATAAACAAACGGGTAGGTGTGAAGTTACCATAGCATTTACTACTATTGCACTGTTGATCTGCCGAAAAATTTGACCACAGCCGAAGCTTATTCTTCGTCTTCTCAATCAAAGCATTGATTTTCTTTAGCTTCGTCACAAGAGGGAGCTTCGGCAAAGCTACAAAAATCATCAACTTCGTCAAAACCGCAAGAAATTCAGTATCAAATGTCCAGGGTGCGTTCAACTGCTAGAGTCACACGCGACGTGGAGGAGGCCGAAGCTGCCGAGACTGCCCCAATCTCCGATGTAATGAGACAATCAGGCCTGGTTGTGTCAGAGGGTGCATCTGACGAAGGTGCACCTGCTGCCGAAGCCGAGCAGGCTGACATTGAAAAAGGTGAGGCTGATGAAGAAGAGATAGATTATTCTGCCATGCCATCTAAACCCAGCCACTTGGAATTTGGAAAGTCTACTGTCTCCGAGGCCGATATGCCCATGATGACAAAGCTGGGCTACTTCGGGGAAGCCAAGAAGAAGCTGATTCGTTTTGGCGGAGAAGAAATCACTCTAAAGCCAGAAAATGATGAGGTGGTAGTTTTTAGAAGTTTCTTTAAAGCAGGATTAAGGTTTCCTCTGCATGGAATGATTGCGGATGTTTTGAAAAATTTCGAAATTTATCTTCATCAGCTGACTCCTAACGATATCGTTAGGCTCAGTGTCTTTATCTGGGCTCTCCGAAGCCAAGGAGTGGAACCACTTGCCGAAGCTTTCTGCCGGGTGCACGAGCTTCACTATCAGACGAAGGCTAGGGAAGATGGGCTGCACGAGAACTTCGGCTGTTACAACTTTGCTTACCGCAAAGATATGAAGACTCCGGTGGTTAGCTACTGCACCAAATGGCCAACTGGTTGGAAAACTGAGTGGTTTTATGTTAAGGTTGATGAGAAAAAGGAAAAGCTAGTTCAGAGCCCACTGGACCTAACCTTCGGGTTAACTAGGCCCTAGTGTCGCATGATGCCGGGGTCATCATGCCCAGAAGCTGTGGGCGAATTTAGAGTTGTGTCTGAGCATATTGGTACTAGGGATTTGGTTCAGGAATATTTGACTAATAGAGTATTCCCAACGTTAAAGGAATGGGACATGCCGAAGCTCAAAGGCGAAAAGAAAAAGAAATGAACTTGTTCGACTGCCCTATCATTTCAAGTTCAAGAAACATTTCAAAGAACCCTGCCAAGAATGGTTGGATACTATTGAAGCTATGTGCAATGAAATCTTGGGCAACTATACTAAGAAAGAAGATCAATTGATGACCGCGGCCTTCGGCACCTGACCGAAACGAAGGCTGAACCGAGCAATGGATGCCCTGAAATTTGAATATCCTGACTATGAACGGTTAAGCAAGGGTACCGAAGGGCCAAAGCGAAAAAGAGTTGTTAGTGTTATGCAAAGACAAGCTGCCAGAATGATAAAAGAAGATGAAAACTTAGCGAAAAAGAAAAAATCCAGCCCTGAGCCGAAGGTGGCCGTTTCGAAGAAAAGAAAAGCTACATCTCCGAAGCCAAAAGCTGATTTAGAAGAAGAAATTCCCTCAACACCTTCTGCCACTGACGCAGAAGAAATTTTAAAGGTAATGACTGAATCTCTACCTAATAAGCTAAGTCCACTGGGACCGGAACTGATGAAGCTTTTACAGAAGAAGAAGAAGGAGCCTTCGGTTGCCGAGAAGCCCGCTGAACCAAAAAAGTGAAGGATTATTACTATCATTGAGGCTATTGAAGAAACACCGTCATCGGCCTCAGCGCCGAAAACAGCAGCAGCCGAAGCTGCTCTTGTCGAAGCTTCTACTTCCGAAGCTGCAGCAGCCGAAGCCACAAATTTGGAAAACACACTTTCTAACATTGATGAAATGATTTTGAATATGGCTGAGGAAGAAACTGCTGCAGCTGCTGAGGAAACCCCGGATGCAGTGCCTGAAAAAAGGGAGAAGATGCCTGAAAAAGAGAAGGAGCTTGCCGAAGATGCTTCAGAAAAAAGAAATTTCAATTTTCAAAACATAATTGGGCAAGAGTTGTCTAAGGCTAAAAAAGAAGAGCTGAGTGACTATGCTATATCTTGCGGGTACCAGCCAGGGGCACTGCTCTTCGGTGGTGTTGCCGAAGAGAGTTTAGGATGCCTCCGGTACCGAGTTGGGGCGAAGGTTGTCAGCACTCTATCAAAGAGTGTTGGCTTTCCGAAGCTTGAGGCTGACCTCAGTAGATACCGGCGGCAACATATCGCCGGCAGTTTGTTTTATTCTAATTTCAAGGTGAAATTCTTACCTAAGTTTTATTATTGTTTTTGAGATGAAGGTTACTCCTGACGAAGGTTATTTTTTCAGAGTCTATTGCTAAGCAAAACCTTGAGGATGCAGCAAGACCTCGAGGACAAGAAAAACGAAATTATAATTGAGGGATTAGAGGGCAAGATTAAAGAGCGCGAAGCTGCTTTGGAGAAGAAAGATTTCTTGCTTCAGACAATGGAGGGTTCGCTGGCAGAAGCTCAAGCCGAGATCACCAGATTGAACAGTGAACTTTCCATGAAGTCAAAAAGCTTTGAGCAAGAGAAGAAAGATTTCGAAACAAGACTCGAAGCTAAAGTTGAAAAAAGTTCAAATCTGCAGAAATCACTCAAAGATCTTCAAGAAAGATGTTTAGGCTTCGGCACCCGGTGCATTCAACGACTGAAACAGGTCTTCAATTCAGTTGGAGCCAGTTTCGAAAAGTTTAAACCTTCGGTTGAAGACCTGCCGGGCACATTTGATCATATTGAAGGTGAAGTTGATGCTCTCGACGAAGTTATAGCAGGACATGGTGACTTTTGTGCTCTGCTAGCTTCTCGAGGCACAGCTGTTGCTTTCATGAAGGTTGGTTGTACACATGGAAACATTGTAAACAGACCAAACATCAGCCTGTCACCAGCAGACTTGGATGACATCCCTGGCCTGGCCCGAAGCCTCGGAAACAGATTCGTTACTCAAATCTGGGCAAAGGGTGGGCGAAACTTGGTTGGTGACGAAGCTCGAAGCCACCTCAAACCGGTAATAAACTTGTGCCCGCTGCTTTACCTTCTCCTTGAAATTTGCACTTTCCTTATACCGCTTTGTTATGTACAGGATGATGAAGCCGAAGATCAGTAAGTCGAAGTTTAATGAGTAACGATGAAGTGATGAATCTGCTGCAAAAGAGCCTTAGAAATTTTTTTTGGATTATCCTTGTAAAAAAATATTGTAATTTAGAAAATCAAACAATGCTCTGTAAATTTGTCAATACCTTGTAATATATTTTACCTTTCCATCCATGTATGAACTGCTTTGATGTGGACGAAACTTGTCCTTTTTGAGCCGAAGGCGAAAAACACCTTCCCTTCTTTTCGTACACAACGAAGCATAAATCTGCTTTTTTCATATTTGCCGAAGCCTTGTCATTGGAGCTGAAGCAATTGTCTATACTCTATGATATGATGGTGATGATCCTACGGATGTCGAAATAAATGTATATTTACGCAATGTATGATGTAATGTAACGTGCAAATGAATGCCCAAACACACACATACGAAGCCACATCCAGAACCTTCATTCCCTTAGGAATGACTGAAGTCTCTTTGCCGCTTATTTTTCGGCTTCACCGCTTATTTTTCGGTGTAAGTTGTGCATTCCCTTAGGAATGTCTTTTGAACTTCTTCGCCTTCTATTTCAGCGGTATTTTTCGCGTTGACTTTTCGCGCTTCGCCTTATATTTCGTCGGTATTTGGCTCTGCATTCCCTTACGAACGACTTTTGAGCAGAAAACTTATGCTGCGCTCCCTTGGGAACGACTTTTTTGTAGCTTCGTCATGCTCTGCATCCCCTTAGGAACGACTTTCGAGCTTCTCCCTGTTTCTTTTTTCTCCACTCGATGGTGCATGCTCAGATTTTACATTTTACATGGGTTGGGGGATCTTACTCTCGTAGAGCTGAATAAGAGAAGGAAAATTACATGCTATGGCCCCATTAAAAACCTTTCTCCCCCTTTAGAAAGGAAAAGGGTGCCATAGGAAAAAATGTAAAAAAATTACATCATTTACACATAGTACCGTCGAAGCTCATCCGCATTCCAAGATCTAGGTATGTCGTTGCCATCCATATCCTTCAATCTGTAAGAACCGGGTCTTGAAAAAGATACTACCAGAAAAGGACCTTCCCACTTCAGCTGAAGCTTGCCTACTCTGTCAGGGTTGGCTACTCTCTGAAGCACCAGATGTCCTGGCTTAATGTTTTTCAACCGAACTGTTCTATCACGCCATTTTATTGTTTTGGCTTGATATTTGTTAATATTTTCCACAACCTGAAGTCTGGTCCCTTCTATAGTATCTTTTGCCACAGAATAATTAGCTTCGTCTTCTACCGAAGCTACTATTCTTATTGACCCCACTTAGCCTCTTCGGGAGTTATAGCTTCGTCACCGAACAATAACTTGAATGGTGTAAAACTTGTTGACCTTGATATAGTTGTATTGTGGCTACACACCACTTTAACCAACTCATCTGGCCACTTTCCTCTGGGCTGATTGAAGATTAACTTCATTATTCTCGTCATTATAATACCATTTGACCTTTCAACTAGTCCGTTTGATTCCGGGTGCCTGACTGATGCAAAACGAATTTTCGTGCCGATCTGATTGCAGAAATCTTTGAAAGTTTCAGCATCAAACTGTGTTCCATTGTCCACAATTATAGCCTTCGGTACACCGAAGCGACAAACTATATTCTGCCAGAAGAATTTTTGGACTGTAGCCGAAGTTATTGTAGCCAAAGGCTTCGCTTCAATCCACTTAGAAAAATATTCTACTGCCTCCACGACATATCTCAAGTTGCCCCGCGCTGGTGGAAGTGGACCTAGCAGATCCAGGCCCCATCTTTGCAACGGCCAGATTGGTTGTATTAACTAAGTCAATGACGAGGGTTGCTTCTGATCTCTTGCACATTTTTGGCAATTTTCGCACTTTTGAACCAAATCTGCTGCGTCTGAAGCTGCCTTCGGCCAATAGAATCCCTGTCGGAAAACCATTCCCAGAAGAGGTCTAGACCCAATGTGGGATCCACACAATCCTCCATGTATCTCCTTCATCAGTTCTATACCTTCGGTTCTGGATAAGCACTTGAGAAGTGGGGAACAAACTCCATGTTTATATAATTCCCCTTCTATTATGACATACGGTCTTGTTCTTGGTTCCATTCTTTTGTTATAAACCTCATCATCCGAGAGACAGTTACCCTGGAGGAAAGATATAATCTCAGTCCTCCAATCTTCACTATGGACAGGGGATATTGTGAGCACTGCTCTTTCGAGGAGTTCAACCGAAGGTGCTCTTATTGTCTCAAAAAATACTTTCGAAGATAGAGGAAGCCCATGTGCCGCTGACTTGGCTAGCAGATCAACATGCTCATTTTCCCCTCTTGGAATATTCTTAACAGAAAATCCTTCGAAAGAAGCTTCGAGCCTTCGAACTGTGTCCAGATATTTCTCAAGCTTTGGATCTCTTGCCTTGCAACTCTTGTCAATATGACCAGAAATAATTTTAGAGTCTGTTTTAAGGACTGCCCTTCTTATTCCCATTGCCATTAACTTTCGAAGCCCCAAAAGTAAAGCTTCGTATTCAACAATATTATTTGTACAGTTGAAGTCAATCCTTGCTGCATAGCATGTTCTGACTTTGGAAGGTGCAACTAGGACAGCAGCCGCACCTGCACCGAAGGTTCCCCAGGAACCGTCGCAGCACACTGTCCAAGCTTCAGCATCTTTATTTGCTTCTTCTTCCTGAGCCCCTGGCGTCCAATCAACAATGAAGTCTGCTAACGCCTGGGACTGAATTTAGGATCTATGCACATAGTCGATACTGAATTCGTTAATAGCTCCGCAGCCCACTTTCCAATCCTTCCAGTAGCTTCTCTGTTCCTCATAATATCCTTCAGAGGCTGTGATGAAGGAACAATTATGTGGTATGCTTGAAAATAATGTCGAAGCTTTCTGGAGGCCATTAACACAGCATACAACACGTTCTCCAATTCTGTATAGTTTTTCTTTGATAAACTTAGAACTTCAGAGACAAAGTATACTGGAGCTTGCTTTTTAATTTGTCCTTCAAGCTTCTCCTGTACAAGCGCCACACTCACTGCAGAGTGCGAAGCTGCCATATATAATAGTAATGGAGCCCCTGGCGCGGGTGGAGTTAATGTTGTTAGATCAATCAAGTATTGCTTCAACTCTTCGAAGGCTTTCTGTTGAGCTGGGCCCCATTGAAAAACTTTGGCTGACTTTAATATTTCAAAGAATGGTAAGTTTCTTTCTGCTGATCTAGATATGAATCTATTCAATGATGCTAGTCTTCCTGTCAGCCGTTGGGCCCCCTTCTTTGTGCTTGGCGGCTCCATCCGAAGGATAGCTTCGATCTTGCTTGGGTTAGCTTCAATCCCCTTCGTTGAAACTAGACAGCCAAGGAACTTACCCTTCTTCACTCCAAAGACACATTTTTCTGGATTTAATTTCAGGCCAGCTTGCCTGAAATTAGCAAATGTTTCTTGCAGATCAGTAATGTGATTTTCTTGCT
Organism: Zea mays; assembly: GCF_902167145.1. Lineage (NCBI taxonomy): Eukaryota > Viridiplantae > Streptophyta > Magnoliopsida > Poales > Poaceae > Zea > Zea mays. Next base: position 222,861,502 of record NC_050099.1, on the reverse strand, counting down.
TCGTGCTTTTTACTATAATATCATCAACGTATGTTAGCACATTTCTGCCTATCTGGGAATGAAGGACCTTGGCTGTCATTCTGCTGATGCTTCCTCCAGCATTTTTGAGCCCCTCAGGCATCCAAAGATAGCAATAGGTGCCACTGGGAGTTATGAAGCTAGTCTTCGGCTCATCCTCCTTCTTCATCCATATTTGATGATATCTTGAGTAGCAATCCAGCAGACTCATAAGCTCTAAAGAAGCTGCTGCATCTACAAGAGAGTCTATTCTTGGTAATGGAAATTCGTCCTTTGGACAGGCCCTGTTAAGATCTGTGAAGTCAATACACATTCTCCATTTGCCATTGGCCTTCTTCACCATAACAGTATTGGCTAGCCACTCTGGATATTTTACCTCTCTGATGACACCAGCACTGAGAAGCCTTTTTACTTCATTTCGAGCACCTTCGACTTTATCATCAGACGTTTTCTGAAGCCTTTGCTTTCTTGACACCACAGAGATCATTGGCCGACAAAGCAAAAACATCTTTGTTGTTGAATAAAAACCTTATCAAAGTTTTCTCCTGCTCTTCAGATAGTTGATACCCCAGCAGTACCTTCTGCTCTACTATGTCTTCACATAGAAGCATGGGTTTCGGCTGATCAGCCGAAGCAGCCTTCTCTCTTCTGTACTTGTACTGTTCACAAGCTTCGGCTCCATCTATGTTGTGGATCGCTTTTGAGTCTATCCAATTTCCTTCGGCCTTTCTGGCAGCTTCTTGACTTCCATGAATAGCAATGGACCCTTGTTCTGAAGGTATCTTCATGCATAGATATGTTGGGTGAAGTATTGCTTCAAAAGCATTGAGTGTTCCTCTGCAATTATTGCATTGTAGGGGTATTCCATGTTGACAATGTCAAAGAGAACCTGTTCGGTCCTTGTGTTATGAACAAAGCCGAAGGTTACTGGCATTGTGATTTTACTGAGTGCCACAATCTGTCTTCCTCTGAAGCCGCATAGAGGATGTGTAGCATCGTGAATCTTGTCTTTTTGCTCTTGCATCTGTCTGAAGGCCTTAGCAAATATGATATCCGCTGCACTGCCTGTATCAACCAGAACATTATGAACTAGAAATTCCTTGATGACACAAGATATGACCATAGCATCATTGTGAGGATAATCTTTGAGCTGAAGATCCTCCTGAGAGAAGGTGATTGGGATGTGAGACCATTTTGATTTGATGAAGGGCCCCTGCACCCCAACATGTTATACCCTTCTCTGAGCCTCCTTCTTCTGCTTCTTGTTGGCCGGTTCTGAGCATGAACCGCCTGTTATCGGGATCACCAGCTTCGTAGCCGAAGCAACTTCAACTTGATTGTTGAACGAAGCCATCAGCTTAAAAGTGGAAGTGAGTTCATCGGAGGTGGGCGCCAATGTTGGGGACTTGTTCTCAATTGCTACGAATTAAGAACAAGGAAACACAAAATGTTAAGGGTTAAGGTCCTTCGTCCTCCGAAACATTATCTCCCTTAGGGTATAATGATCTTCAGACGAAGGTCATGAAGGACATACCTTCATGATTGCAGTATACATTAATGAAAGAAGAAACATGTAAGACATAGAAAGCAACATGAATAATTATGCGACATTATCAATTCAACTTTATTATGTCATGAATAAATAGTAATAATATAGAATTACATTTGTACCTTCGGCTTGATAGAAGGAAATAGTACAAGCGTAATGCAAAAGCAAGTACCGGTCAGCGTGAACAGTACGGGGGTACTGTTCATCTATTTATAGGCACAGGGCGCAGCCTGTGTGGATTTACATTCGTGTCCTTTGCAACCGGTTACAATCATGACATAGATTACCATGGGTCAATTGGTCTTTTCATCTTTAAGTCGGTGCCACCCTTGTCTTAAGGCATGTCGTTATGCCGAAGCTCCCCGGATGGTAGCTTCGACTTTGCTTCTGTGTTGATCTTCTGAAGGTGTTTATTCTTATGGGACCTTCGGCGACGAAGCAGACCCCCAACAGCTGGGCTTCGGTTCCCTTTGAGCAAGTTTGTAGTCGAAGTGTTGAAAACCTACCAGATCTTCCTCCATCAAATTACCCCCGAAGCTATAATAAGGATGAGGATTTTTGTCTAGGCAGTAAAGAGTCAGGGGCTAGAGCCTAGCGCCAAGTGATTCTGCAGTATGCACGAACTTCTATATGAGACGAAGGCCATGGGTAAAGAACAGTACCACAACAACTTCGGTTGTTACGGATTTATCGCTCGCCCCAACGCGAGCCACCCGGTGCCAACATTTCGGAAGAGATGGCCCGGAGCTTGGATGGAGGAATGGTTTTATGTGAAGAATTATTTGAAAACAAGGGAAGACATTAAGGAAGTCATTATGCGCCCTATCTGGTCCCGCTTCAGCCTCTGAAGGCCGAAGGTCGAAATTGATGACGTCGCCGAAGCGTGTCAGAAGGCTTTCAGTACTGTTTGCTCCTTCATTGGCACAAAAGATTTAATTCAAGAACATATAGCCTTCAGAGTATGGCCACTTGCAGAAAGCTGGGAGATGCCGAAGGAGACCATCACTAACTCTAGCGAAGGTGATTTGGTTCGGCTGAAGTATACATTCAGGTTTGGGGATAAGTTTGATGAACCAAACGACGACTGGCTGAAGTGTATCGAAGCTACAAGTGATGAACTGCTTGGAACATATTCCAAGACAGAAGTTAATGCACTGTTCGCAGCCTTCGGAGGTCAGGGAAAAAAGAGACTGAACAAAGTTTTTAACGCCATCGGCTTTGTTTACCCCGACTACCGCTATCCGTTGCGGGGATAGGGGAAAAAGAGGAAAGCTGCTACTTCGGCCACCCCAGTTGAGCCTGTGCCGAACGAAAAAAGTTGAAGGTTCTGACTCACCGGCCACGCTACATCGAACCGGCCGTTATACCTGAATTTGGCGAAGGGGCCTCTTCGGCTATCAAAACAAAAGAAATTGTTCCTCCTGCGCAGAGGACTGAAGATACGGCTGTAATGCCGAAGTTATCTTTGGTTGGACTAGTTGAGACGAAAGCTGATAAGGATAAGGCTGAAGGGTCAAAAATTGAAGAAATAAGAAAAATGCTAGAGATTTTGAGCCCTTCAACAGAGGTAACAGTGCCGAAGGCACAAAAGGGTTCTGCCGCAACTCCTAAGAGAAGGATGGCAAATGTGTTAGATGTTGTGCTAGAAACAGAAAAAACCTTGAGTCCTGCACCTTCAAGAAAAATTACCGAAGCTTCCAAAGCGCTACCCGGAGCTGAAACGAAGCAAGCAGAAGTCGAAGCTACAAAAATTCAAGCTGAAACCGAAGTTGGGCCTTCAGAGCCCACCAAGACAGAGCCTGTCGTGGTTGAAGAAAAGGCGACAGAGCAAACTACGTCTAAAAAGGTTGAAGCTCCTGCCTCCGAAGCTTCAAAAGAAAGCGCTGATTACCTCATTCGTCATGCTTCGGGGAAGATACTTTCTCAAGAAGAAAAGCTAGAAGCACTACACTATGCCCGGAAATTAAAATACCCAAGGGGGCATTAGTGTTTAATGGTAGTGGGGAAGAAAATTTTTTGTACTGTCTCCCGGATAATAAAGAGATATCTGTTTGCCGGGAGATAGGGAGAAGCATCAGATTCCCGAAGCTGGAAGATAGCCTTTCAATCTTATCGAAGGATGAGCTTGCTGAAAGCTTAGCGTATAATAGCATGAAGGTATAAGAGCTAATTTTGTATTTGAAAATGAAATATTTTATTTGCCATACTTAATTTTGTCCTCCTCTTGCAAGGTTTAATTCTTAGCAATGCACTTAGGGCTTAGAAAAACATTGAAGATGAAGGATATACGATGGCTCTAAACAACCTTCGTTCAGAGGTAATCGAATTAAGAAACGAAGGTCTTGAAAAAGAAAAAATATTGATTTCACTGGTAAACAAAGTAAAAGAAGATGAAGCTAGTTTCAAGGCTCAAGCCGAAATTAAAAAGAATGAAATTGAAGACCTTCGGAAATAGCTGGCAGAAGCCAAAGAAAAATGTGCACTCGCAGAAGCTAACCGAGAGATCAGCAAATATTGGAAGAACTATTTGGAGAAAACTATTGAAGAACTTCGCACATCCAAGGAAAGATGCTTTAAAAAATCCTTGGATTGTGTAAAGAAAATAAAAACTAGCTTCACCAACGTGGGCGCCTATTCTACCGAAGAAAACTTCATACGAGGCGACCCTGAAGGTGTTATCGAATGGATAAGTGGGGAGGTCGATAGCTTCGAATAAATCTTAAGTGATCGAGGGGATGTCTGTGCATTTTCCGGTGCGCGTGGGATTTCAGCTATCTTGGAGAATGCTGGATGCGATCACATCAAAACCATGGCCCAGGCCGAAACTGCCTTCTCCGCTGATGTCACGAAGGATCCTTCAGCTGAAGCAACCTTGATGGGCGGAAAATTTTATAATGATGTGTGGGTGAATGGTGGCCGAGAAATGGCTCATGAAATTATGAAGAAAAGTGAAAAAGACATCCATGACGCCCGAGCCGAAGCAAGGCGAGCTGAAGAAGCTGTTGAGCGTGAAAAACGTATAGGTAATATCTTTTGATGCTCAGCTTCGGAATTTGTTTTTGTGGCTTCGGACTGATTGATTTTTCCACTGCAGCTGAATTATCTCCGCCACCAGAACCGTTTGATCCCCTGGCCGATCCAGGAACGAAGGAAGCATTGGAGGTCATTAATATGGCTGAATCTATTGTTGAGGTCGTCAACAAACTACTGCACGAAGTTGGAGAAAAAGTTCTTAAGGAAGAATAGCACCATTTGTAAAAACATTTTGAGATGGTCAATGTACCTTTATTGTAACAAGACTGTAATATTTGATGTGTATAGCTCTGAATCGAATATGTAAATTATTGTAATTTATTTCTTTGCGATGCATGAAACTATGTGTACATACCGTTTTTGAGCCTTCGGCGAAAAAACACCTTCCCTTCTTTTCATGCTTCGTAAAGAAAGAAATCTGTGCTTCGTAACAATGTCCGTGCTTCGTAACAATATATCCCTTCTTTTGTGACAAGGTTGATGAAGCTGTATTTTATGATGCTTAGTGCCTTAGCACATTTTTATTTGTACGAAGCATTCGCCAAAGATCAATTCTGTGTTTGATTCTCGTGTCATTGATGCGATATGATGTATGATGTGATGCTATGCAAAATGATGCGATGGTATGATGCAAAATGATAATGATGCCGAAGACACATACTCACACTCCCACACTGGAACACACAATCTTTGCATTCCTTAAGGAACAACAACTGAAATCTCTTTGCCGTTTATTTTTCGGCTTCACCGCTTATTTTTCGGTGTAAGTTCTGCATCCCCTTAGGAACGTCTTTTGAACTTCTTCGCCTTCTATTTCGGCGGTATAAATTCTGCATCCCCTTAGGAATGTCTTTTGAACTTCTTCGCCTTATATTTTGGCGGTATTTGGCTCTGCATTCCCTTTGGAATGACTTTTGAGCAGAAAACTTACACTGCGCTCCCTTAGGAATGACTTTTTTGTAGCTTCGACAAAACTTACGCTGCGCTCCCTTAGGAACGACTTTTTTGTAGCTTCGGCAATTTTTGAGCTTCATAAGTCTGTGAAGAAGATATATTCTATTCTGATAGAAGAAAAATTATTACAAGGAATTAAAACTAGATTTACAGTATTTGTTCCTTATTGAAAATCAAAACGACATAGAACATAAAAGTATTTCAGAGGTAGGATATCGCTCAATAAATGTGCTTTGATTCTGGCACAGTACTATTGACTGTGCAAGCTTCGAATTCCTCCCTGAATTCACGTTCTTGTTGGGAGTGCTGGCGCCCTTCTGGCTGCTGACTTCGGGAATAGGTCGGTTGCAATGGTGGTGGGGGCAGGAGCTGTGGCCAGGAAGCCTGTGAATGACTAGCCGAAGGAACAGAAGCTGCAGGATGATTACCCACATATTCTGGTATGTAGTGAGAGTGGCACGAAGTAGTGTGCAAGACCTGCTTTGGCTGATTCTGCCGTGCTTCAGCTTCTGCGATCTCCTTTTGCTTCAGAATGGTGATTTGGCACATTCTTGTAGTATGGCTCTTGTCCTCACCACAGAATAAGCAATAGATCTTCCTGGTCTGATCCTCATATCTTCCTCCGAAGCCCCTGGCGCCTCTCCCCTTTGAGCTGGCGGCCTGAAAGAGCTTTGCTGCTGGCCCAAAGATTGTGAGGTGTATTGTGGCCTCTGAAGCTGGCTTTCTTTGTCGTCATTCTGATTGGAGTTGTGGATTGACCTGACATGCCTCGGGTGGACTCTTCCTCCGAAGCCCTGGTCATCTCCGAGAATCTGTAAGCTTCCTCCCTTTTTTGGCGGAAGTCGTTGTCAGCCCGGATGTACTCATCCATCTTCTGAAGGAGCTTCTCCAGAGTTTGTGGGGGCTTCCTGGTGAAGTATTGAGCCGTAGGTCCTGGCCGAAGACCCTTAATCATGGCCTCAATAACAATTTCATTAGGCATTGTGGGCGCTTGTGCCCTCAGCCGCAAGAACCTTCGGACATATGCGTGAAGATATTCCTCATGGTCTTGCGTGCACTGGAACAAAGCCTGAGTTGTGACTGGCTTCGTCTGGAAGCCTTGGAAACTGGTTACCGGCATGTCCTTGAGCTTCTGCCACGACATAATTGTCCCTGGCCGAAGGGAAGAATACCATGTCTGAGTCACGTTCCGTACTGCCAGGACGATGGACTTAGCCATGACAACTGCATTGCCTCCGTATGAGGATATTGTTGCCTCATAGCTCATCAGAAATTGTTTTGGGTCTGAGTGCCCATCGTACATGGGTAGTTGAGGTGGCTTGTAGGATTGTGGCCATGGGATAGCCTGCAGTTCTGCTGCCAAAAGAGAAGCATCATCAAAAGTAAAGGTATCATGATTAAAATCATCATACCATCCATCTTTGTTGAATAAGCCTTCCTGACGAAGCTCTCTGTGTTGGGGCCTTCGGTCCTGTTCATCATGAGCAAGATGACGTACTTCTTCAGTAGCTTCGTCAATCTTCCTTTGAAGATCGGCCAGCCGGGCCATCTTCTCCTTCTTCCTTTGCACTTGTTGATGGATGATTTCCATGTCCCTGATCTCTTGGTCCAACTCCTCCTCCTGGAGTGTTGGACTGGTGGCCTTTCTCTTCTGGCTTCGAGCCCCTCGGAGAGAAAGAGTCTCCTGGTTTGTATCCAGTGGCTGCAGTGCAGCAGCCCCTGGCGCAATTATCTTCTTCGGTGGCATGATGAAGGTCAGTGCTTGCCGAAGGTGGTCGAATGAGTTCACCGGAGGTGGGGCGCCAATGTTGGGGAATGGTTCTCAAATGCTATGAGTTAAGAACAAGGAAACACAAAATGTTAAAGGTTAATACCCTTCGTCCTTCAAAGCATTATCTCTCTTAGGACACAATGATCTTCAGACGAAGGTCATGAAGGACATACCTTCATCATTGCAGTATATGTTAATGAAGGAAGAAGCATATGGAATATAAAAGACAACATAAATAATCATATGACATTGTTAATATATCTTCCTTATATTATCATAGATAGACAGAAACAATATTGAATTACATTTGTACCTTCGGCTTGATAGAAGGTAAAAGTCCAAGCGTGACGCACGAGCAAATACAAGTCAACGTTAACAATACGGGGGTACTGTTCATCTATTTATAGGCACACGGCGCAGCCTGTGTAAATTTACATTCATGCCCTTCATATTTACTATTGACTTATGGACAACTCGACGGGGACTAGATAGTCTTTTCTTTTTTAAGTCGGTTATTTTTTCTGCCATTAAGGCGAAGCTCTCTTGCACGTAGCTTCGGAGCAACATCAGCCTTCGTCACGACCATGCTTTTCATATCGTATATGCTTTTAACTAGAGTCCGAAGGTACCTGCTTATATGTTACACTTGGAAAACATTGTTAAATCATGTTTTTGAGTACCTTTGGAAGACGAAGGCCCCCAATAGAGTACGAGTCAGTGTGTACAGTACGGGAGTACTGTTCATCTATTTATAGGCACGGGACGTAGCTCGGTCAAAATTACATTTGTATCCTTTACAACTTATTATAATCATGACACAAATTATCATGTTCCGATCTGTCTTTTAATCTTTAAGTCGGTGCAACCCTTCGTCTTAAGGCGTGTCGTTATGCCGAAGCTCCCTAGAAGGTAGCTTCGGCGTTACTTCTGTGCTGATCCTTCGAAGATGTTTCTTCTTACAGGACCTTCGGCGAAGAAGCAGACCCCCAACACTCACTTTTCGAGGAGTCAAACATTTTTTTAACTTTCACCACCTCTGTACCTACAAAAAAAGTACTAACATTTTTTATATTAAATAAGTATCATTAGATATCTCTATTGTAAATCTATCAGGAGATACAAATGTTGATTTTTTTTTGAAAATGTACATCGGGGCTTCCCCTGTTGTGGTAGATATTTATTAATATAAAGAAGAAAGTGGACAAAGAGCATGAGCAGTCGCTCCCAAGACATAAACCAGAAGTAAACTAACTAGGCACACGGAAATGAAATATCTGCTATCTATAGGAATTTACAAATGAGGAGAAAAGAGTTGATTTCTCTTCAGAAAAGCGGTTAGCTTGCAGAAGGGCTTCGGCGCAGAATTCTTTATTCCAGCCAAGGAAAGATAGTCGTCCCCTGTCAAAGATAAAATTGTTTCTTTGCTTCCAGATTTGCCAAGCTACTATGATAAAGACCTCCATAAAGAATGGTGAACCGTGCAAGTCCCTAGCTTGTTGAAAGGTTGCAAAGAAGTCAATCTGGTAGTTCCACTGAATATTCAGATGTCTCCAATAGTCCTGGCTGAAAGGGCAATTGAAGAAAAAATGGAAGGCAGTTTCTTCTCTTTGAAGTTGACAAAGAACACATATGTAGTTGTCGCCTTGAACCTTGAAGTTCTTTCTCTTTAAGATGTTTCTGGTGTTCAACCTGTCCATCAACAGCAACCAGGTGAAGACTTTAAGCTTGTTTGAACATCTGGACTCCCAGATCCAGAGAAAGGGTTTTGGAGGATTCACATTTTTGAAAGTGTAGTGGTAAAGTTTAGCTGACGAGTAGGTGCTATTCCCCCAAATATAACTCCAAGAGTCTTTCTCTTCTGGTTCAATCACTGATTCTCGAATTTCCTATAAAATATGTCAAAGTCAGGAAAGTTTTAGTCTCAAACCTAGAATTGTACTCTTTTTTGGATAAAGGGAGTACTGCAAATATTCAGTATTTAAATCAACAGTACATCTCCAACAGAGACAATGCATGATTAATACTAAGTTGCAAACATGTTACAATGATCATTATACTGCTTTGTTATGGACATAGTTTCTTAATGAGGTATTTCTGCTTAACACCACATATTACACTCCTCATAGACTACAAGCAAAACCTTTTGAATGCAAGGACTATCACCCTCAAATACAGTCGTTCCTATGTTTCCAGATCTCTCAAGCAACTTAGATAATGAACGAGTTACACCATTCTTTTACCTCTGTTGAACCTGCCTTCATTGTCTTGATCCATCAGCTACTAAAATGGGAGTCTCCTGGTTGTGTAAAAGGAAGCAATCCCATCACAGAAAAGATAGGTGTCCAAACCTTGCAAACACACAAGCAATCAGGATATGATGGATTCTTTCATCAGCCTGATTGCACAAGAGACAAACTGCAGGGCAGGGAAGTCCTCACCTTGCAAGGCAGTCAGCCAGGCATTGATCCTTGATTGCCGGGGGGGGGGGGGGGGGGGGGGGGGGGGCAAGATTTCCAGATTCACAGTTGCAAGTATTCCAACAAGACTTCAATTGGCAAGGCCCCCTTGATTTTAGCCACCCAACTTCTGTTCTGTAAAGCTTGTACCATCATACGTTGTTTCAAGGCTCTCTTGGGAATGACCTTGATCAGGTTGGGAGCATGCACTGCAATTGTTTTACCAAAAAGTCAGCGGTCCAGCCAGAATTTAGTTCAAGTTCCATTACCATTTACCAACTGTGTTTTGTACAGCAATACCATGGAATGTTTGGGTAATACATGGGACTTGCTCCGGTAAACCTGCCCAAAGACGTTCCTCATCAGCTGAATAGGGCGTTGAACCTTTTCCCAAGAGACTAGACAGTTACCCCCATAAGCCTTCTCCGCGCCCTTCCACAAGAAGCCCCATCTTTTCTTATCAATGGCTTTGAAACCCATTTGGTAAAACCATGGCAACCATAGGATAGGTCAGGATAGTAGTGAGCACCACCTGTACTGTTATGGATAGATGGTATGAATAGGCAAAGAATAAAAATCAAGAAACAAAGATTTTTCGACATCTTCAGCACATGTTTTTCCCTTTAGATAATATAGTTCTATTAGTTGTTCCTCACCTGTATAAAGTTATGTATATCATGTACTTACATGCACATGCACAGCAAAGAATTGAACAGTCCTCTGTATAAATTTTGTAGATGAGTAGGAAAGGAAATAGTCTAGCCATTGACATTTAGATAGTTAGTACAAACTACAAACTGAAAACCTGAGTGAGAAATTTTGAATACAGAGTACAGACTATAACAGGCACAATGTATATCAGCATTGGAATTAAGAAAAGTAAGAACCTTTAAACTTGTTCAAAAAATAAAATATAGACAGTTTTGATTTACTTGCATGTATGTAGGGTTCCACTAAATGTCAGCTGCTAGTTGCAAACTTCACCTGTAAGAATGGTCAAGCTGTTCCAGTGACACTTAGAATATTACTCCAGAGTAGACATATATGGCTTCTGACTACCAGTAGCCTAGGCAAGAGCATGAACCTTGACTAAAATGATGAAAGCGAGTTGGATCTCTGACAATTATTTCCCTGTTTTCTCTTTCGGATAGCAACTTCAGTGTCTCATGGCTTTCCCAGGACATCTTCTGATTCTTCATAACTTTTACAGGAGCAGTGTTTGGCAAAGTAGACAATCCAAGAGCCACTGCCAACAATTCACCATGTTTGTCGATTGCATTCTCACTGACCTTTCCGCTTTTGAATCCTACCTCCCAAACATTCATGCTGCCTTGTTCAGTCTTCTGTTTCACCCTCACCAACAACTCTTCCAATCTTGTAAAACTTGCATCTTTCTGTGAGCAAGAGTTATCTCCGTCAACAAAATGATGGACAGATCCTCTAAATTCTGCCCAACTTATCCCAGACTCCTTAGTCATTCCTCGCTCTCTCATCTGGCCTCTTGTCCTCATAGCAAGTGAAATTTTCCCAGCATCCATGTACAAGTTGTACAGCATGACATAGGAACTTGCAGTAAAAGGCTCAAGCATCATTAGTTTTTCTCCTGTTTTTATACCTCTATCTTTGTCCCCATGGATTCTGCAGGCACGCAACAGTGTATGCCAAAGTACTGCATTATTTTCTAATCCATAACTTTTTATGAAATCTTCAGCATCAGCCACCTTCCCAACATGACCTAGGAGGTCAACCATGCATGCTATATGCTTCATGTCCGGGACAAAGCTGTAATGTGATACCATGCTGTCATAATTCCTGCATCACGATAGAAAAAACATGTGATCAGTTATGAACAATGTTCAGAAGTGGAAAATAAATAAAAAGAAAATGGAAGATGCATCCATTTTGTTCATTTCTGTGTAGTAGTATAGTAAATTCTGCAATTAGGACTACATGCCAAGTAGTAGACATCTAAAATTCTTCAGGGCTACAGTACAATTAGCAGCATTACATGCTAAGTGGAAACAAGTAACAGAAAAGGTATGTCAAATTCAAACCCTCCACCTTTTATATCCGGGCTTGGGACCGGCACTGGCGGTGTTACTTCAAGTCTGACGATCCTACAAGTTTTTGCAACTGGTAATTTAAATGCATGTCTCGATGTAGCTAGCATAAACAATTAATTTTCTATCTTGCAGGAGAGTGCGAAAGGGCCTCTAGCCTAGCAGTTAAGGACTTCCGAGTAGCACCTCCAAGTCCTGGGTTACATTCCTATCAGGAGCGAATTTTCAGGCTTGGTTAAAAAAATCCCCTCGCTGTGCCCCATCCGCTCTCGAGTTGTGATGTCCTGTGCGCCACCCTCCGGTTGGACCGTTGCAGAGTGGACAGTTGACGCCGGCCCGTTAGTGATGGGGGGCCAGGGTTCGGGGATTTTCTCGACCGGGACCATTGTTTCGGTCTCTTCTTATATGGAATATCGGGAGGGCGGTCTTTCTCTCCCCGGCCAAGTTTTTTTTTATCTAGCAGGAGAGTCCGACACCACCTTTTGGATGACCCTCGGGTTTTTCTTTGAGTTATGCATTTCAGCTAATGCAGCATGCCGTTTTTTATTAGTGCAGGAGAAGGATTCAGGGTCTAAGATATGGACGATGGCAGTTGTTTAGGAAGATTTTGTTCCATAATCTACTGTTGGCATTACTAACTTTCTATATACAATTCTCGAACTCCCATCTCCAACTTGTTGCATGAATTTTTTGTGTAGGTTGATGACTATGTAAAATCCCTTGTAAATTACCACAAGTATGTTACAGGTAGGCAGGAGGAAGGCAACTACTTATCTAAGAAACAAAAAATCAAGGTGATATTTTGCTCATTTAGAGAAAACAAAAATGCAATAATGCATACCTGAAACCTTCATCTATCAGTCCCTCATGGCTACAAGCAACAAGAACAGCAAGAAATGCAAACTCATTTATCATGACACCACAATCCCTCATTTTCTTAAATAGCAGTAGAGCCTCTCTTCCATGGCCATGCACTGCATAGCTCAAGATCATTTGAGACCATGAGAAAGTATCCAGGGATGGTATTCTCTCAAATGACTTTTTTGCAGCCTTAAGATCACCTGTACCCCTATACATCTCGATCTGTGAATTGCCGCATAGAGTAAACCGATCAAATCCAGATTTGACTGCATAACAGTGTATCTGTTCACATGCTATTGGCATACTTAGATCAGCACAGGCATTCATCACACATGAAATGGTGAATTGGTCAGGCTCCACTCCTGTATAACGAAGCTCTCTGAAAAAGTGTAGTGCCTTATCAGAATGTTCATTGTGCACAAATGCTCTAATCATAGAAGTCCATGTAAAAATCTCTTGTTTGGGAGTCCTATGGAAGCATCTCAGACTATCATCAACTAGACATACTTTGGAATACAAATTAATCAGTGCATTTGCAATGAACTCATCGTCTTCGAACCCAAAGAGTATAACATGGGCATGTAGTTGCCTCCAACATCGTGGCTCATTGATCAAATTGCACACTTCAAGCACGCTCTTGAATGTAAATTTGGACGGCCTTATCCTCCTACAGAGCATGTTTGAATAAATCCTGATTGCTTCCATTCTAATCTCAGGACATGGATCGTTACCTAAACGAGCAAATCCTGCTATCATGGTATTGTAAATTACCACATTCTGGCATGGAATGCAACCAAACACCTTGATGGCCTCCTCCAACCCGCCGTTCTTTGCATACATGTCCATCATGGTGCTTCCAACAAACACATCCAAGTCCAAACCGACCTTAATCACACAACCATGAAGCATCCTCCTTACATCCTCTGAATCTTCAAGCTCAGAACAAGCCTTCAGGATCCTACCCAGGGCGAAAGCATCGAGCTTCACACCTGACCGGTGCATCCAGACAAGCACACTGACCGCAACCTCTGGCCACCCCATCCGCACATACGCGGACAAGAGCAGGTTCCACGAAACCTCATCCCGCTCATCGGCTCGATCAAACGCCAGCCTCACCTCGTCAATCATCCCGCACTTGGCGTACATGTCAATCACCGAGTTAGCCACGAACGCGGTCCGTGCAAGCCCGCTGACCACAGCCAGCCCATGCGTGACACGGCCGCTCCTCCAGTCCCTGGCGCCACCGCACGCGGCCAGCACTGCGGCGTAGGTGAACCTATCCACAGCGACAGAGCCATCCCACCGCGCGCCCCGAAACGCGCCGAGCGCCAAGCTCGCGGAGCCCTGGGTGGCGTATCCGGCGATGAGCGTATTCCAGGTGACGACGTCCCGGCGCGGCATGCCGTCGAACAGCAGTCGGGCGCTCCGCGTGTCGTCGCAGCGGACGTAGGCGGCCAGCAGGTTGTTGCTCAGGAACAGACCCGGCCGGTACCCCGCGCGGATCATGTGGGAGTGGGTGAGCCTGGCCAGCGGCAGCAACCGGCCCCGCGACGCGCGCCGGAAGAGGTCCGCGTAAAGCGACGGCTCCAGGGGCGGGAAGCGGTGGCCGGCGCCGTGCGGTGGACCTTCAGCAGGTCGCAACTGAGTTGGAAGCGTAGTATGGTTTGGGTGCACGGGGTGGGTTGGGATTGGGAGAAGATGGTCCGGCTCCGGCGACCTCTGTCTCTGCGGCAGCATGGAACGCGGCGCTGCGGGAGCATGGCGGCCGCCCTCATGCAAGAGAGGGAGTTCTAGAGGGTTTAAAGCATTGACGACATTATTAGTTAGACTGATTGCAACAGTAGACTATAAATTTTTATGAATAATGATTACCCCTCTAAAAAATCCAAACCTCTAAACACTATACTTTTACAATAGTAACCTGTAAAATTCATCCTTGACTCGTCCCAAGCCAGACCCATATCAGACTCGTCCCATCGAACATGAGGTTTTTTTTTCTATTAGGGCTAGTTTGAGAACCTTAATTTTCCAAAGAATTTCTATTTTTCTATAAAAAAATGAATTAATTTTTTTTTGGAAAATAAAATTCCCTTGGAAAATTAAGGTTTCCAAACTAGCCCTTATAGATCTTATTTCAGGTAGCTTCGACACAATAGCATCTACAATTTAAGCTTCAATATAACAACAATCTCAACTGTGTCGAAATAGAATTATAAACTAATTTAGAAATATTTTTTCCTTCTCTTTTTTACTACCCGAACAGACTATATTACCCTCACTCTCTGTTTTGTTGCAGAATTACCTCGCTCTCTGCAACTATTTCCTAAGGCTTTGTTTGGTTATAGTGGGATTGAAGTGGATTGAGGTGTATTGAAGGGGATTGAAAAAAAATTAGTTCATATTACACTCCAATACACCACATACCACCTCAATCCACTTCAATATCAGATTATCCAAACAAGTCCTAAAGAGTTCTGATATCACCAATCCATCAATACAATTAAATACCTTGCGCGATTGTCACCCCTTGTCAGCATATGTCGTTCGTCCCTCTATAGTTTTTCTTATTTTCTTTTCAAGTTATCTTTCTCTCGTACGTACCCACTAAAATGAGCTCCTAGCTAGGACCCATTGCTGAAGACAATTCATTGTCAGACAACTAGACCATTACTGAAGAAATGTAACCATTCCATTCAAAGTTTATTGAGAGCAGCATACAAAATGGTCTGACATGCACACAATTTAATCTTCAGCATTGATGCTGCTACAAGACACCATGTAAGGTCTCATACGAATAAGTTTTCACAAAAAACAGTTCTCACACAAAATAAGTTTGCTTCATTAAAGTGATATGTCAGACATTTAAATTTCTCTTCGCCTTCTTTGGAGTCAACTTTCTTGGAGCTGATGTAGTGATCTCTAAAATTTGAGAGGAAGAAGCCTCCATGGTGGTGCCTTCTTCCATCAATAAAGCTAAAGGTCTGCACATGTGACAATAAATTGGTGATGTTCTCTTTTTAAGATCAGCATAATGCATAAATGGTAGATGTTAATAGTATTGTACCTTCTTGTCACTATTCCAGGACTTTCTTGCAATATTTGCTCTCGTCTATCAATTGGCCTTTCTGGAGTCGAATCTTTAGAAAGCCATCCTTTGGTAGCATTTTTTCTTGGCTTTTTCTTCCTGTGATGTTAAAAGAGTTAAAGTAAATAACACATGGATAATACAAATACAATGTGGAACAAAAGCTAAAATCTTGCCTTTTCTTGGTTCCATTTAGTAGGCACTTGTAGCTTGTTTTCCTGTGTCCCAACTCTGCACATTTAGGACACCTCACTTTGCCTCTAATCATATTTTAGTCCTCCCATTATCACTTGTACTAGCCTTTGAACCAGATTTGGAACCACCACCACTCCCACCTTCGAGGTTGTTGGGGTCTTACTCTTCCGAAGATCCTCAAAAATATGACTAACCATCTGCTTTTAGCATAACATGGATTACTACAGGGAGCTTCGACTTCAGGATGGAAGTTTTCTCCCATGGCAAAGGTATACAAGACGAAGATATAGCCCGAAGATGATAAGAATGAACGCTGAAGCTATAGCCGAAGAGTAACAGCTTCGACTTAAAATAATGATGAAGACCAAACATGATGCTGACCCGAAGAGAAAAAGACAAGCCAGTCCCTAATAATTTATGTTATAGTTATGAATAAATGTTGAGTACACAAATGTACTTTTACTCGGGCTGCGTCCTGTGTCTATAAATAGATGAACAGTAGCACCATACTGTTCATGTTGAATGGTAATCGCTCTCGCATCTTCACCTTCGAACAAGCCGAAGGTATCAATGTAATATAAATTTTGTTAATATTCATGTGTGTATTATGAAATACTCATGTGTAAGAGCCAATAGATTACATTCATTGTCTCTATGTATTTTTACCCTCATGAATCATGAAGGCTTGTTTTTCATGACCTTCGTCTGAAGATTAATATATCCGAAAGGAGGTAATACTTCGGAGGACGAAGGTCCTTAATCCTTAACAATCGTGTTGCCTTGTTCTTGACCACAACATTTGAGAACAAGTGACTAACATTAGCGCCCACCTTCGGTGAACTCAAACGACCACCTTCGTCAGGCCGCCGAAGAAGGCAATAGCGCCAGAGGCTGCCCTTCAGCCACTGGACACCAACCAAGAGACTCTCTCGCTGAGAGAAGCCCGGAGCCAGAAAAAGGAAGGCTACGAGCCCAACACCGTGGGAGGAGGAGTTAGACCAAGAAATCAGAGACCTGGAAGCCATACACCAACAAGTGCAGAGGAAGAGAGAGAAGATGCTTCGGCTAGCTGACCTTCAGAGTAAGATTGACGAAGCTCCTGAAGAAATGTGTTACATCACCTAAGATGACCAAGGACGAAGGCCTTAGCAGAGAGCTTCGTCAAAAAGTCCAATCAATGATGATGAATGGTATTGATGACTTTCATCATGGTAACTTTGCTTTTGATTATGCTTCTCCTCTAGCAGCAGAATTGCAGGCTACCCCATGGCCACCATCTTACAAGCCACTGCAGCTTCCCATGTACGATGGGCATTCAGATCCGAAGCAATTTCTCATGAGTTACGAAGCAACCATATCCTCATATGGTGGCAACATAGCTGTCATGGCGAAATCCTTCGTCATGGCAGTCAGGAGCCAGTAAACCCTAAACCCTTCGCCCGGAAACGATCACGTCATGGCAAAAGCTAAAGGACATGTTGGTAACTAGTTTTCAGGGTTTCCAAACGAAGCCAGTAACCGCCCAAGCCTTGTTCTAGTGTACACAAGACCATGAAGAGTGCTTGCAGGCATATGTCCGAAGATTTCTGTGACTCAAGGCCTAGGCACCAACGGTGCCAAATGAGATTGTCATCGAAGCTATGATCAAGGGGCTCCGACCAGGACCGACATCTCAATATTTTGCTAGGAAGCCACCACAAACTCTAGAAAAGCTCCTCCAGAAGATGGATGAGTACATCAGGGCTGGTAATGACTACAGGTATTCTGAGATGACTAGGGGCTTCGGAGGAAGGCTCCACCCTAGGCATGTCAGAACAATCCACAATCCCAGCTCAAGTGTTGACGGGGCAAACCACACTCAAGGCAACCAGCAAAGCTCCCAATCTTCAAGGATGCAACAAAGCTCTTACAGGCCACCAACTCCAAGGGGTAGAGGAGGAAGAAGCTTCGGAGGAAGGTTTAGCTCCCAACCCAGGAGGTTGTTCTGTCTATTCAATGGGGAGGATAAGGGACATACAACAAGGACGTGCCAAGCACGATCTAGAAGCAAAAAGAAATAACTAAAGCCAAAGCACGGCAGAATCAGCCGAAGGAGGTCCTTCACACTACTTCATGTTGTTCTCCATACATTCCTGAGTATGTGGGCAGTCAGCAACCCACAACATCAGTTGCTTCGACAAGTCACTCTCAAGCTGCATGGGCTCAGCTACCACCACCACCACCTATGGCACCAACCTTAATTCACAATCAGCAGCGAGAAGGGCATCGCCAAGCACAGCAATAGTGTGACACACGAGAAGAGTCCGAAGCTCGCACAGTCAACAACATTGTGCCTGAATCGAGACATATTTACTAAAGCAATATAGGGGCTCGACTAGAAAGTTTCCAAGTTCAATGTATTTTTTACTTTTCTGTCTTTATATTTTCCCTCCAAAGACAATATAAGAAGGTTCAACCTTCGGTCTGTTGTAATAAATTTGTGGTTACACCATCGAGTGTAACAAGAAGGGTGACGAAGCTCCAAAGTCGTTCCTAAGGGGATGCATAGCTTAGCTCCAAAGTCATTCCTAAGGGGATGTAGAGCTAAAATACCACCTAAGTAAAAGGTGAAGAAGCTCCAAAGTCGTTTTGAAGGGGATGCAGAGCTTAGCTCCAAAGTCGTTGCTAAGGGGATGCAGAGCTAAAATACCACCTAAGTAAAAGGTAAAGAAGCTCCAAAGTCGTTCCTAATGGAATGCAGAGCTTAGCTCCAAAGTCGTTCCTAAGAGAATGAAAAGCTGAAACACCACCTAAGTAAAAGGTGAAAAGACTCCAGAGTCGTTCCTAAGGAGATGCAGAGTCTTTTTTGCTCATCAATGTCATTTGCATCATATCACAACATCATATTGCATAGCATCTCATCATATATCATCCTGCATCAACAGAAATAGTGCGAAAACAAGGAAAATTGCTCCTTTAGACATACTGGTTAACCCATGAGGTTAAGCCTATTTTGGCAAAAGAGCTGTATCAAAAATACAAGATGCATGCTTTCGATAGTTGTTGTCATATGAAGCTTATATCTTCGACAACGGTATTCTTATGCAACGTTTAGGGTAAAACCTTCAAAGTTACTTCAGCAAAAAGAAGAGGGATTTCTTTCTTCGTGAAGCGTGAAAGAAGGGAAGGTGTTTTTTCGCCAGCGGCTCAAAAACGAAAACGTACGAAGGTTTCACGCATCACAAAGAAATATATTACATCAATACATATGCAAATATTTGATAATTGTTTCTTACAAAAACGAAAACTACGTACAAAGACCCTAAGCTCTCAAATATAAAAACCTTAGTCTTATTTTAAGACTTTATCGGCAACTTCGTTCAACAATCTGTTGACAACTTCGTCAACGGTCTCGTTAGCAATTCTAATTATGTCGAGCGCCCCTTTCAGAGATGGATCAGCTTCAGGATCATATGGCTCTGGAAGGAGAGAAAGCTCAGCTGCATCAAAATACAAGTATCTGTTAGTACCGAAGCTACAATAATTTACGAAGCCAAGCTGTAATGGATATACCTATAAGCTTGGCGCGTTCAGCAGTTTCTTCAGCTCTCTTAGCCTCTTCTAAGGCGTCGTGAGAATCTTTCTCATTTCTTCTAATATCTTCATCAGCTATCTCTTGGCCACCCTTCAGCCATACTTCGGAATAGAACTTTCTGCTTAATGCAACAGCATCGGCCAAAGGGTTTTTAATGTCATCAGTTGAAAGAGATAATCATGGCTAAACCACAGCCTTAGCATGTTCGCAGCCGACTTTTTCCAGGACTAACACGACCCCTCGGACACCGGCAAAGGAACAAAAATCTCCTCTGTCGTTGAGAATTTCTTCGAAAGCTTTGGTTTCACCGTTAATCCAGCGGATAACCCCATCAGGATCACCGCGGATGAAATTCTACTCTATGGAAAACGCGGCAACTTTAGAAAAGCTATTTTTCAAATTCTTAGCACATTATGTAGCAACATTATAGCACTCTTCCTTAGCTTGACGAAGCTCTTCAACATTTTTCTGTACCCTTGAGCGTTCAATATCAGATATTTCACGTTTTGTTAGCTCTACATTGAAATTTTCAGTTGCTACAGCAAGTTTCTTTTCTAATTCTTGTACTACAGCTTTATGCACTTCTGCTTGAGTGGACAGTTTAGCTTCACTGGATTTTAGCCTTTCGACCAAAGAGAGTAAAATCTTATCCTTTGTAAGAGCTTGGTTTCTCAAAGTTATAACCTCCGATTGATGGTTTCCAATTGCCACCTGATAGCTTTCATCCTCTACATCTTTTTGATCTTTTAAAGCCCTACTAAGAACTAGTCCCTGCCAAACAAAGAATGAAAAAATAATAACAATAAGTATTACAACAAAAAATAGTTCACTGAAACAAAAATTACCAAATATGAAGTCAAGATGTACAAACCTTCAAGCTATTCTAGGCGAGGCTATCAACAAGCTGGTCCTTAGTCATCGCAGACAAGCCAAGCTCAAGTTTCGGATAGCCCATGTTGTCCATAGACAATAGAGGTAGTCATCTTCGTCATTTCCTCCATATACCAAGGACCCTCAGGGGTATTTCAAGTACTTGGCATAATGTTGCACCTCGACAATTTGCTCTGATGATAACTGCTTTCCCGAAATGTGTCGAACAATATATTCCAGATCACTCTGTGTAAGGAAAATGGACCCCGGGCCATTTGGCTAATTGAGTTTTGGTGTTTGATGATCAAAACAATTCGTGAATTAATAAGTTTTCTAGTGTTTGTAGTTCACAGGATGCAAGATTAACTTGGACTAAGGAATTGAGGAAAGCAACACCTCAAAAGAAAACATTAAAAAGATCCAAGAAAAGTCCAAGTGTGCTGCCTGCGGATTGTCTGTGCATGGAGCACCGGACTATCCGGTGGCACACCGGACTGTCCGGTGCCCACACGTCGGACTGTCCGGTGCACCAGGCAACTGCAGCCCAACGGCTAGTTACAGGTGGCACCCGGAGAAAAGACCACCGGACTGTCCGGTGTGAGGACCGGACTGTCCGGTGCGAAAAGCCTGCGGCGCCAACGATCACCTGCTCTGACAGGGCAACGGCTAGGCGCACCGGACAGGCTACAGTGCGTTGTCCGGTGCACCACCGGACTGTCCGGTGTGCCGTAGAGAAGCAGCAGCTTTTCTCCAACGGCTCTATTTGTGTTGGGGGCTATAAATACACCCCCAACCGGCCATTTCCAAGTGTGGGAGCCCAAGAGACATACCAAGGCATATAGTAGACATTCCCAAGTGCTCTTACACCCAAGTGCTTAATAGAATCACTCGATGATTAGCGTAGGTGCTTTGTGAAGTGCTTAGGTTAGTTATATCGCTTTAGCACTTGCTCTAGGTGAACCCTAGATTGTTGAGTGAGTTTAGATAAACCTCACAACCCCTCGGCTCTTGCTTGAGTCGTTGTAATTGTACCGAGTGGGGCGAGAGTCTTGCGAGACCGTGACAACTGCGTTTGTGTCATGGCCGCCACCGTGTACCGGAGGGAACGAGGCCCATGGCGTTTCGGCCGGAAGCTCGATAGTGGAGACGGCGGGGAGCGTCCGAGAGGAGTCGGAAGTGGAGCACCACTTGCGCGTGGAGAAGGCCCGCGGCTGTGACACCCTAGTGTCACTTAGGGTTTCTTCCTTAAGCTAACCCAAACCATTATCACATGTAAACCAAATGAAGGGATAAACATCAAAAATGAGAACAAAGATTTATAATGAGTCTTCTCAAACTCTCCTTAATCTTCTCATGAATCTTAAGGAAGGAAAACTCTCAAACCCTAATTAATCCTAAGTAAACCATTTAAGCATAAAGGGTATTTGGGAAAAATCTTGGGAGAAAAATACAAATTTTGGTAAAAACCAAATTTCAAAGTTTTAGTTCACTAATTAACCAACAAAGCATAGTAAGGAAGTTTTGCCGTTTGAACTTTTCAAAATCCCCAAAACAGCCCCTAAACTAATGCACTTGGGGGAAATTCAGAAATTCAGAAATCTGAATTTCAGCCCCTTTCCAAAGATCAATCGCGTTCTCTGTTTTTCAAAACTCAAATCAAACAAGTCCAAATATCAAAGTGGCGCCAAATTCCCTTGAACACGCCATGGCAAAGTTTGGAAACCTCTCTCCACTGTTTGACACGCTCATGACATGGTTTTACCTCGGGACTCAACCTTGTGACACTGCCACCTTTGTGACACGACAACTCTCTGTACACTGCCCCAAACCGCTCGACTTCCACACATAAATGACAAAGCTCTGTCGTTGGAGCAAATCTTGCGCAGTGATCATGCCCAAATTCGCGAAGATCTTCAACCTATGAGCGCTTGAACTCGGGCAGAAGCAAAGAGCCACGTGTTCGATCGCTTGCGTGACCGACCGAGCGTGGACTGGCCGCAGTAGTGCGCGCCCCGCGCGTGGTCGCCCTGCCCCGCGCGTCTATGCCTCGCCCTTGCCTATAAATGCCTCCAGAGGCCTTAGCCGTTGGCACTTGCACACCCAGAGCCTCGCCCGAGCCAGAGATCATCGGAGCTCGCCGTGAAAAGCAAGCACCGACGCCTGCCATCTCTGCCCAAGCACGGCCGTCGTGGCCAGCCTTTTCTGTTGAACCTCAGCTTTGCCCTAGCCCCTGGATCGCTTCCCAGTGAAGTCGTGAAGCTTCTCCAAGCTTGAGTCGAGGCATTGCCTCACCAGAGAGGCGGTTTCACCCTCGTCGGACTTTAGTCTTCTACCGCCGCGCGTGGATCGAGCTAACCAGTAAGTCTTTTTCCAATTTCTTGCACCCACGTCTTCCCTAGCATCCCGTGAAGCTCTCTGACCCGTTCAATTGACCTATCGCGCCGTGAGTAGGCCGGATTCCTCGCCACTGACGAGCATCTCCGCCTGCGCACGTGGACCGGCCGACTCCGACCATCCCCGACGGTGACCCGCACATCGTCGTGATCCTCGAGACCTCCCCTACATCCTCGAACACCTCACCGGAGCAACCTCGCCGCCGGTAAGCCCCTCCGCCTCTTTCTTTCTCTGCGGCCACTGTTCCATTAGGGAGGGACCGCGGGTTCGATTTCCAGAAACCCTAGGGGGTTTTCTGCAGAGCTGTAGACTCAAATGAATAGTGCCCCGGGGACCTGTCTGTAATTCCTTTAAGATCTTTCACCAGGGACCCCAGCGCAAAACTGCTTTTCTTTAAACCATTTCTAATTAATCTTTTATTATTCAGCAGAGAACTTAGGAAATTCATAACTTGAGGAACATTTAACCAAAAATTGTCAAACCAATTTTGCTAGATTCAAAATATTATGGACTATCAATTAAAAATACTGAACCTTATGATTTCTGTTTTGAATTTTTGAGTTTGAAATTAATTACAGAAACTGTTAATAAAAATCCAAAATTGTTAATAAAAATCCAGTGGACTTGTAACCACTAGAACCCCACTATAAAAATGATAAACACCTCAGTCCATCATATTAAGTAGGGTAAACAAATAGAACTTGATATTAAGCCATATTTCAATTAAATCACAAGTAAACCAAAAGTGGGCAACAGTGGGCAAATAAAATTTTACTAGATCAATAACAAAATAGGCCACTAGAGAAAAATGCAAAACCCATTTGAAAGCTGCAAAATAATACTCATTGCCAATACTTCATGAAAAAGGCCATATAATCAAAATAATTCCTACCACCTTTCCCTTAAGCAAAAAGATGCCAAACTTTAGAATGATTGCTCTTGCACAAAAAAGAAGCTAGGAAAAATCAGAAATCTGTTGTTTAATATTTTTCAAATATAGTGGTAGTAGAAAGCACCCCTTTGGCTAGAAACTTTGGAAAATCATAATAAAATAATTGGTAAGTATTAATGGCTAGAAATTTGTGCAAGGTCATGTTATAACATCTAGATGCCAGCAAAAATATGTCTTAGAGAATAACCCTCTGTTAAAAAGGAGTTGTAATTCAAAACATCCCTTCTGCCCTAATGTTTGATAATTTTATCCAGAGAGAACTATTCACATTTTAAGCCCCAAATTTTAAGACAAAGAATTATACACCAGTAAGAAGTCACTGTAATTTTTGCAGAATTTTTGAAATTTTGTTAAGATAACTTGTAGTTCAAACCCACTTAAAAGCATAAGAGAAATAAAAGGAAAGAAATGAAAGATAAAACCTCGCTTCAATAAGTTCAACTAGAAATCTTGATAAATTTTCACTAAGACATTAAAAGGGAATCAATGGAACACCAAAATGTACTTACCACTTAGTTTAACTAAGCTTGACCTTAAATTACTAAGTATACCCCAAGAATCTTCAAGTAGCAAGATTTAGCCCTAACTTATTAAAATGATCATTCATCATCCAAGTTTAATTGCTAAATTGCATAGCATACCATGCATATATCTTACTCATTGCATTCATTAGATTGTAATCTCGCTGACGGAGAGTACGTGCTCATCCCCGAGCAAGGAGCTGTCCACGAGGAAGACCAGGAGCAAGCTTCCGAGACTACCATTGAGGATCTCCCCGCAGCCCCAGCTATTGAAGGCAAGCCCCGGTTTATGCATAACCGTTTATATATGCTACTTTACTACACTTAATGTTTGTAGACTTGTAATGTGCACTTAAGTGTAGGAGTTGCTTGAAACCTCTAGTTGCATGAACTTAGGATTCCTTTTTGAGATGGATACTAGTATGCTAGGTCGGGTAGCTGCTTTGCTAATTAGGATCTCGGTAGAAGTCGAGTGATTTTTCTAGCACTCGCGCGACGTCAGGAATTGATTGTATTCATCTTGATAACAGGATCTATGATGGTCTATGGACTTGGATCCAGGGAGGATGCCTTGTCCATGAGACGAGAAAAAGGAATTAAGGATTAATGTGTGGATACCTGAGTCAAGCGTTTGAACGTACTAAACACATGTCGGGAAATATGGTAACCGGTAAACCTAGTACCTAAGTGAAGCCGGGCATGGACTTTTCCCCTCGCTTGTCCTGAGACTGGGTCTCCCATGCTAGCTATGGTGGGTATAAGTGCGGTCACTACATGGCGGCAGCCGGGGTCAGTGGAGCATTGTATGCCAAGGCGGTGAGCTTTGGCCGCGAATGGGGAATCGATGGGGACGGTTGATGTGTGTGGGGACAGAGTGCCCTCACATGTCGTGTGTTTAGGTCTACCTTGCAAGGATAAAAACTCGATTCGAAGCGTCTGCTTCTCGCAGCTAATGAGACTGCTTGACCCCTTGTACTACATTGAGTAAGAAGTGAAATGAGGTTACTTGAGATAACTTGTTGATTGTATTAAATGTTTGTTACCACGTATGCTTAGAAGGAGCAAACTTAGCTAAGATAATGATACTCGAAATTGAAAAGCTAAAACGTAATTTTAGACTCAGCTAGTGCTTTTGGCAAACCAAACCCCTCAGCCAAACAGCTGCATGGTCTAGAGGTAGAGGAGTAGATTCCTCACACCGGGTAA
Source organism: Zea mays (assembly GCF_902167145.1). Taxonomy (NCBI): domain Eukaryota; kingdom Viridiplantae; phylum Streptophyta; class Magnoliopsida; order Poales; family Poaceae; genus Zea; species Zea mays. The sequence continues at coordinate 222,836,003 of NC_050099.1, read as the reverse complement.
GTCTAGCTGAGTATTAGTATACTCAGCCTTGCTTGTGGCATGATTTTTGCAGGTATGCTTCAGGATATAGTTGATGGTGTGACTTGGCCTGCCACCTTGCCACCGGGTTGGACGGTCGAGTGGGATGCTGCTCCAGCAGGAGAGGAGCAGGAGGAGTAGTGGGCTAGGCCTTGCCCATTTCCTCGCTACCGACGACATCGATTATCCGCTGCATCTTATTTTATGAACTTATATCCGCTACTTGAAAAACTCCGATCTATGTAATAATTCAGTACTTTAATTTGAGGTCTTCCTGTTTTATAGTATTTCTTCTGTGACTCACCTTCGAGTGAGATTGTGGTATTTGATCCTAGTTAAGTGGCTTTATCAGAGTAGATCTGAGGGACTGACGGGTTTTTCCGATTTAAGTGTGTTACGACCCCTGAGGCGTGACTTAGGCACTTAAGCTGGAATAATTAGGGCAGTTCTGCCACAGCTGGTATCGTAGCAAATACCACCACAGAGAAGGACAATGAACCATGAATACCAATTTTAAAAATCTAAAACTTGCTTAGAAACTGATAAGAATCGTCAGGACTAGACCGCTAGACCTAGGACGAAAGGCCTTAAGAATAGAGGGGGAAATAGGTGGCTAAGTAAGTAGGCCCTGTGGGCCAGTCCTTAGCTTTTAAAGGATGCCCTAGGAGCACCCTTTATTTCGGAGAGGAGCCATTATTTTTCAGCATGCATGCATTATCAAAGTTTAAGGGATTAAAAACTAAAGAAGTAAAAATTTGAGCTAATCCGCTTCCTTTCAAACCATCTAGGATCTTTTATTTTCTTCCTTCCACCATAATCTTTACCTTTGATACCCTTCCGCAGATGAATTCACCCACCCCCGCCAGTGGAGGAGACACTCATTTCAGCTCTGACTTCCTTTCTCACGATGGCTTTCCTTCCATCTTGTGGGAAGTGCTTAACTCCGCCGGTTACCCTACGCCCCCTTTGTACACGATGCAGTTGTACGAGGAGCATCGGGTACCTCGTTGTCGAGTCTGGCTGACTTTGGAGGCTCATCCCCTTTAGCCGGGTTGGCGTTCTCTTGACTCCGAGACGGTTGGATTCAGGACGGACTACACCACTAAAGCGGCAGCCATGAGGGCTCTGTCAACTTTCTGTGGTTACCATCCCCTGGAAATGGTGATGCACCCCTTAGGACTCTTCCCTGCTGAGAAGAAGGATGACCCCATGTGGTGTAACCGTGTGAGCCACGTGAAAGATGTGTGGGCAATGTATCCTAACTTGGTTGGGAGGGTCACTGTTTAGTGCATGAGTGCGTTGTACCGCCTTCAGGTCCTATAGAGCGACGCTATGGCACATCTTGCTAACATCGCTCAAACCACCAAGCTCACCCTCGACAGTCGAGAAGATTTTGTGGTCGACTTTTCCTCCGAGTTGGTAGAGAAGGATTTGCAGGTGGAAAGGCTGAGCCAGCGCATTACCACCTTGGAGCAGCAGGTGGAGATCCGAGACAACACTATTGATGTCTTGGAGAACCAGCTCCACGATGTGCAGCGGGAACTCGAAGAAGCTAATGACCACCTAGACATGCATCACTTTGAGATGGAGGCCAATGAAGCCGAAAGCGAGGCAGAAGAGGCTCCCGAGGAGTTAGGACCAGCCCCTGGTGCCAATGGGACTACCTCCGCGATGCCCCCTTCACCCGCATCCAGTGTCGCTTCCACCGCTCAAGGTTGATCAGTCATTTTGACACTTTAGGCGGATAGAAACCTACACGAGCTTAGTTATGGCAGATTTTGGACTAGGCTTACGGGTACCTTCCCCTAATTGATGTAACCCTTATGAACTTTTGAAATCTGTGGGATGTTGTAACCATGTTATCTTCACTTCGAACTTAATGTTATGATTATGGCAATTTTCTTTCCATATAAGATGATAGCATGTCGTTCGAAATTGTGAGTTGGGATAACAATGGCGATAATCTCTGTTTTCAGATGGCAGCTAGGCAGCGTCGCGAGCATAATGAGCAAGTTCCCCCGCCACCTCCTCCAGCTCCCATAGTGCAGGAGCTGATGGCCCAGCAGAATGAGATTCTGCGACAGCTCTTCCAGCGCCAGCCCCACCCTCAACAGTATGGTGGAGGCCAGCAGCAGCGACCTCCGACAGCGGCAACCTACCGGGAGTTCCTGAGCATGCAGCCACCCCTGTTCACCAAGGCAGAGGATCCGTTGTATGCCGACGTGTGGCTCCGTGTCGTTGAGTCCAAGTTCCCCTCCTCGCGGGAGACTGCCCTGATGATACCAAGGCTCGCTTCGCCGCGCAGCAGCTTCGTAGCCCTGCTCGAACTTGGTGGGACCACTTCCGTGCTATGCTCCCCGCTGATCATGAAGTGTCTTGGGAGGAATTCAAGACAACTTTCAGAGGGCAACACATTCGAGCAGGAATTCTTGATCGCAAACTGAATGAGTTTCTGGCACTTAATCAAGGAACCCGCACATTATTGCAGTACGCTCAGGCCTTCAACGACCTATGCCAGTATGCGGGTTATCATGCTGATTCTGACGAGAAGAAGAGAGACCGCTTCCGCAGGGGTCTCAACACCAAGTTGCGGGAACGTCTCAACACTGTCCAGGCTGATAGCTTCAATGAGTTGGTCAACCTGGCCATCTCCCAGGAGGATTGTATTGTAGCTCACTGGGCAGAGAAGAAGAGAAAGGCACCAATGGCAGCACCATCCACTCAGGCTCAGAGATTCAAGATTGTTTCTCAAAATCAGAGCAGGGGTTTTCAGCAGCAGGCAGGCAGATGGGTGATCAGGCCACCTCAGCAGCAGCAGCAGCCGGCACCCATTCGTTTCCCAGCTCCAGCTCCAAGGAACAATCAGCCTCCGCAGGAGCAGTTCTGCCAGGGCAACAGGAACAAGTGCTTCACTTGTGGCAATGCGGGCCACTATGCCAAGAATTGCCCAAGAAATCAGCAGAGGCAGATGCCAGCACCAAATCAAGACAAGGGGAGAAAGCAGAAGGTGCAAGTCAGACAAGGAAAGCTCAACTTCACTACTCTAGAGGAGTTACTTGAGGGAGCCCCCATCATGACTGGTATCTTTTCAGTTTTTAATCAACCTGCTTTAATTCTGTTTGATTCTGGTGCATCTCATAGCTTTATTAGCCAGAAGTTCAGTGCGAAATGTCAATTGCCTTTCTGTCATACAAAAGGGTCATTCATGATAGCCACACCTGGGGGTAAAATTGCAACCAACCAATTAATCTGAAGTGTGCCTATCTCAATGGGAAGTAAAATCTTCAAAACCACACTCCTAATTTTGGGATTAGAGGGTATGGACATCAATCTGGGAGCCAACTGGATGACTCATCATCAAGTAGTGATGGATGTAGCTATCAGAGCTCTGGAGATTCGTTCCCCTACCTCCGAAGACCTGATGTTGTATCTACCCAACCAAGGTTCAACTCAATCATGTGCTTTTGCTATGATGAAGTCATCGGTGAAGAAGATTCCAGTGGTCTGTGAGTATGCAGATGTTTTTCCTGATGAATTGCCAGGAATGCCACCAGATCGAGACATCGAATTCGCCATCGAGTTGCAACCGGGAACGACACCAATTTCCAAGAGGCCCTACCGGATGCCACCCGTTGAGTTGGCAGAATTGAAGAAGCAATTGCAATAATTGATGGACAAGGGTTTTATTCACCCAAGTACGTCGCCTTGGGGATGTCTAGCCTTGTTTGTGAAGAAGAAGGATGAAAGCTTGAGGTTGTGCATAGATTACCGTCCACTTAATGCGGTGACTATCAAGAACAAGTATCCTTTGCCTCGTATTGATGTTCTTTTCGATCAGTTGGTCGGAGCCAAAGTGTTTTCTAAGATAGACCTTCGCTCCAGCTATCATCAGATCAAGATACGGGCAAGTGATATTCCGAAGACAGCTTTCTCGACCAGATATGGGCTGTATGAATTCTTGGTGATGTCATTTGGGCTGACTAATGCACCAACATATTTCATGTATCTGATGAATTCTGTTTTCATGCCTGAATTGGACAAATTCGTAGTGGTTTTCATCGATGATATATTGGTGTACTCATAGAATGAAGAAGAACATGTCGGGCATTTGCATGTAGTGCTTCAACGTCTGCGAGAGCACCGTCTTTATGCCAAATTGTCAAATTGTGATTTTTGGCTAAAGGAGATCAAATTCTTGGGTCACACTTTCTCTCAGGCATGCATAGTTGTTGATCCTGATAAGGTGCAAGAGGTGATGAACTGGAAGCCACCAACGACTGTCCATCAGATTCGGAGTTTTCTGGGATTAGCTGGCTATTACCGAAGATTCATTCCGGATTTCTCTCGAATTGCGAAGCCCATAACTGAGCTGTTGAAGAAAGACGCCAAGTTTGTTTGGAGTCAGAAGTGCAAAGATGCCTTCCATGCATTGAGGCAACATCTGACCACAGCACCAGTGTTAGCGCAACCCGACAGCAGCAAGCCATTTGATGTGTACTGCGATGCCTCTGGCACTGAACTAGGTTGTGTCTTGATGCAAGACAACCGAGTCATTGCTTATGCATCAAGAGCACTCAGGCCTCATGAGCAAAATTATCCTACTCATGATCTAGAGTTGGCAGCGGTGGTTCATGCATTAAAAATGTGGAGGCACTATTTGATGGGAACCCACTACAACATCTTCACTGATCATAAGAGCCTTAAGTATATCTTTACTCAGGCTGATATCAACATGAGACAGAGAAGATAGCTAGAGCTGATCAAGGATTATAACCTCGAGGTACATTATCACCCAGGAAAAGCCAATGTGGTAGCAGATGCCTTGAGTCGAAAGTTGCAATGCAACTGTGTTATGATGGATCCTCGTATTGACACCTTGTGTGATGAGTTGAGCAAGATGAAGATTGAAGTAATTCCTTCTGGTGCTTTGTCTCACATTTCCGTTGAGCCAGCTTTGCAAGACCAGATCATCATGGCCCAGCTCAGTGACAAGGGAGTGCAGATCATTAAGGGGAACCTCCATCAGAAGATCGAGAAGTATAAATGTTTCCGCTAAGATGGAAAGGGTATATTGTGGTTTGAAAGCAGATTGGTGGTCCCTAAAAACAAGGATCTCAAGAAGAAAATCTTGGATGAGGCCCATCTCTCCAAATTCTCTATGCATCCAGGGAGCACCAAAATGTACCATGATCTGAAGCCCTTGTATTGGTGGACCAGAATGAAGAGAGAGATAGCCCAATATGTATCTGAATGTGACACCTGTCAAAGGATAAAGGCAAGCCACTTGAAATCAGCTGGAGCTTTGCAACCCCTGTCTATACCTTCGTGGAAATGGGATGACATCAGCATGGATTTCATTGCGGGTTTGCCCAACACCTCTCGTCATCATGATTCGATTTGGGTTATTGTGGACTGACTGACGAAAGTGGCACATTTTCTCCCAGTGCACACCACTGATAAGGCTCAAAAGTATGCAGAGTTGTACATTGATCGGATCGTGTGTTTGCACGGATTGCCTCGGACCATTGTTTTTGACCGAGGAGCCCAATTTGTTGCCAGATTTTGGGAACAACTGCAAGAGTCTTTGGGAACCAAGCTAATTAGAAGTTCAGCTTACCACCCACAGACTGATGGTCAGACCGAGAGGGTGAATCAAATTCTTGAAGATATGCTGAGAGCTTGTGCAATCGATTGTGGCAAGAACTGGGACAAGCACCTCTCCTTGGCAGAGTTTGCTTATAACAACAGTTATCAATCCAGCCTAAAGATGGCACCCTTCGAAGCTCTCTATGGGAGAAGATGCAGAACACCACTCAATTGGTCTCAGCCTGGAGAAAGAGAAGTTTTTGGACCTGACTTAGTGACTGAAGCCGAAATGAAGGTCAAACTAATCAGGAAAAATCTAGAAGTTGCTTAGGCCAGGCAAAAGAGTTACCATGATAAGAGAAGGAAACCTCTCCAGTTCGAGGTGGGAGACTTTGTTTATCTAAAGGTATCACCCACCAAAGGAGTGCAGAGGTTTGGGATCAAAGGCAAGTTAGCCCCTCGTTACATTGGACCTTATGAGATCATAGAGGCATGTGGACCCGTGGCATACAAGTTGAAGTTACCTCCAAAAATGTCTGCCATCCACAGTGTGTTCCATGTATCTCAGCTAAAGAAGTGTGTTCGATTGCCGACCGAGATCATAGCAGAACCAGAATTGGAGATAGAGCCAGATCTATCGTACCAAGAGTACCCTTCCGAGATTCTGGATTGCAAAGAAAGATCAACTCGGGCTAAATCGATCAAGATGTATAAGGTCCAATGGAGTAATCACTCAGAGGAAGAGGCTACTTGGGAGACTGAAGAATTTCTGTGTTCCAACTTTCCTGATTATCTGCCTAAGGAAATTGGTACGTAATCATGCCCAACCCTTCCTCCTGCCCTTCAAATCTAAATTTCAGAAGAATGATCTTATCATAAAGAGAATTAATTATAAGACAAGAATTAAAAGGACTTCCTTCTGAAGTTGCAAAGAGAATGACATTCGAAGAGCAGTTGCCTTAACAAATAAAGCATCCACTTCGAGTAAGTCTCACCCTTCGCTTCACCCCGGGAGGACTCCGACCCGAATCTCGGGATGAGATTCCTTTAAGGGGGGAGGGTTGTGACACCCCAGTGTCACTTAGGGTTTCTTCCTTAAGCTAAACCAAACCATTATCACATGTAAACCAAATGAAGGGATAAACATAAAAAATGAGAACAAAGATTTTTAATGAGTCTTCTCAAACTCTCCTTAATCTTCTCATGAATCTTAAGGAAGGAAAACTCTCAAACCCTAATTAATCCTAAGTAAACCATTTAAGCATAAAGGGTATTTGGGAAAAATCTTGGGAGAAAAATACAAATTTTGGTAAAAACCAAATTTCAAAGTTTTAGTTCACTAATTAACCAACAAAGCATAGTAAGGAAGTTTTGCCATTTGAACTTTTCAAAATCCCCAAAACAGCCCCTAAACTAATGCACTTGGGGGAAATTCAGAAATTCAGAAATTTGAATTTCAGCCCCTTTCCAAAGATCAATCGCGTTCTCTGTTTTTCAAAACTCAAATCAAACAAGTCCAAATATCAAAGTGGCGCCAAAATTCCCTTGAACCCGCTGTGGCAAAGTTTGGAAACCTCTCTCCATAGTTTGACACGCTCTTGACATGGTTTTACCTCGGGACTCAACCTTGTGACACTGCCACCTTTGTGACACGACAACTCTCTGTACACTGCCCCAAACCGCTCAACTTCCACACATAAATGACAAAGCTCTGTCGGGGGAGCAAATCTTGCGCAGTGATCATGCCCAAATTCGCAAAGATCTTCAACCTATGAGCGCTTGAACTCGGGCAGAAGCAAAGAGCCACATGTTCGATCACTTGCGTGACCGGCCGAGCGTGGACTGGCCGCGGCAGCGCGCGCCCCACGCGTGGTCACCCCGCCCCGCACGTCTATGCCTCGCCCTTGCCTATAAATGCCTCCAGAGGCTTTAGTCGTTGGCACTTGCACACCCAGAGCCTCGCCCGAGCCAGAGATCACCGGAGCTCGCCGTGAAAAGCAAGCACCGCCGCCCGCCATCTCTGCCCAAGCACGGCCATCGTGGCCAGCCTTTTCTGTTGAACCCCAGCCTCGCCCTAGCCCCTGGATCGCTTCCCAGTGATGTCGTGAAGCTTCTCCAAGCTTGAGCCGAGGCATTGCCTCATCGGAGAGGCGGTTTCACCCTCGCCGGACTTTGGTCTTCCGCCGCCTCGCGTGGATCGAGCTAACCAGTAAGTCTTTTTCCAATTCCTTGCACCCACGTCTTCCCTAGCATCCCGTGAAGCTCTCTGACCCGTTCAATTGACCTATCACACCTTGAGTAGGCCGGATTCCTCACCGTCGACGAGCATCTCCGCCTGCGCACGTGGACCGGCCGACTCCGACCATCCCCGACAGCGTCCCGCACATCGCCGTGATCCTCGAGACCTCCCCTACATCCTCGACAACCTCACCGGAGCAACCTCGCCGCCGGTAAGCCCCTCCGCCTCTTTCTTTCTCCGCGGCCACTGTTCCATTAGGGAGGGACCGCGGGTTCGATTTCTAGAAACCTTAGGGGGTTTTCTGCAGAGCCGTAGACTCAAATGAATAGTGCCCGAGGGACCTGTCTGTAATTCCTTTAAGATCTTTCGCCAGGGACCCCAGCGCAAAATTGCTTTTCTTTAAACCATTTCTAATTAATCTTTTATTATTCAGCAGAGGACTTAGGAAATTCATAACTTGAGGAACATTTAACCAAAAATTGTCAAACCAATTTTGCTAGATTCAAAATATTATGGACTATCAATTAAAAATACTGAACCCTATGCTTTCTGTTTTGAATTTTTGAGTTTGAAATTAATTACAGAAACTGACCAAACCTTATTAAATTAAAGAAAATTAGTTATGCTTCTGTGTGCTGAACTTGAGAAAATTTGTAGATGTTCAAACCCCAATTAGACAATGTTTAAAAATACTAGACACCCCAGTATTGGAAGTTTAAGTATGGTTATCCAATAAAAGCCATTTTGCCCAAAACTTAAGAAAATAAGAGAGGTATTCGAAAATAATGAATAGTAAATGCAATTATTTTTCCTAGCCTACTTAAGTAACAGAGAACCTAGGAAAAATAAAGGGACCCCTAGTCCAGAACAAAATCAAAGTGAAATGTTTTATTTAGCATTATTCCAACTAGAAAACAATTATTAGAATTATAAAAACAAATAAAAAATTGTTAATAAAAATCCAGTGGACTTGTAACCACTAGAACCCCACTACAAAAATAATAAACACCTCAGTCCATCATTTTAAGTAGGGTAAACAAATAGAACTTGATATTAAGCCATATTTCAATTAAATCACAAGTAAGCCAAAAGTGGGCAACAGTGGGCAAATAAATTTTTACTAGATCAATAATGAAATAGGCCACGAGAGAAAAATGCAAAACCCATTTGGAAGCTGCAAAATAATACCCATTGCCAATACTTCATGAAAAAGGTCATTTAATCCAAATAATTCCTACCACCTTTTCCTTAAGCAAAAAGATGCCAAACTTTAGAATGATTGCTCTTGCACAAAGAAGAAGCTAGGAAAAATCAGAAATCCGTTGTTTAATTTTTTTTCAAATATAGTGGTAGTAGAAAGCATCCCTTTGGCTAGAAACTTTGGAATATTGTAATCTCACTGACGGAGAGTACATACTCATCCCCGAGCAAGGAGTTGTCCACGAGGAAGACCAGGAGCAAGCTTCCGAGACTGCCATTGAGGATCTCCCGGCAGCCCCAGCTATTGAAGGCAAGCCCCGGTTTATGCATAACTGTTTATATATGCTACTTTACTAACTTAATGTTTGTAGGCTTGTAATGTACACTTAAGTGTAGGAGTTGCTTGAAACCTCTAGTTGCATGAACTTAGGATTCCTTTTTGAGATGGATACTAGTATGCTAGGTTGGGTAGCTGCTTTGCTAATTAGGATCTCGGTAGAAGTCGAGTGATTTTTCTAGCACTCGCGCGAGGTCAGGAATTGATTGTATTCATCTTGATCACGGGATCTATGATGGTCTATGGACTTGGATCCAGGGAGGATGCCTTGTCCATGAGACGGGAAAAAGGAATTAAGGATTAATGTGTGGATACCTGAGCCAAGCGTTTGAACGTACTAAACACATGTCGGGAAATATGGTAACCGGTAAACCTAGTACCTGAGTGAAGCCGGACGCGGACTTTTCCCCTCACTTGTCCTGAGACTGGGTCTCCCATGCTAGCTATGGTGGGTACAAGTGCGGTCACGGCACGGCGACAGCCGGGGTCAGTGGAGCATTGTATGCCAAGGCGGTGAGCCCTGGCCGCGAACGGGGAATCGATGGGGACGGTTGATGTGTGTGGGGATGGAGTGCCCTAACATGTCGTGTGTTTAGGTCTACCTTGCAAGGATAAAAACTCGATTCGAATCGTCTGCTTCTCGCAGCTACTCTGCTTGACCCCTTGTACTACATTGCGTAAGAAGTGAAATGAGGTTACTTGAGATAACTTGTTGATTGTATTAAATGCTTGTTACCATGTATGCTTAGAAGGAGCAAACATAGCTAAGATAATGATACTCGAAATTGAAAAGCTAAAACTTAATTTTAGACTCAGCTAGTGCTTTTGGCAAACCAAACCCCTCAGCCAAACAACTGCATGGTCTAGAGGTAGAGGAGTAGATTCCTCACACCGGGTAAGTTTAGCTGAGTATTAGTATACTCAGCCTTGCTTGTGGCATAATTTTTGCAGGTACACTTCAGGATATAGTTGATGGTGTGACTTGGCCTACCACCCTGCCACCGGGTTGGACGGTCAAGTGGGATGCTGCTCCAGCAGGAGAGGAGCAGGAGGAGTAGTGGGCTAGGCCTTGCTCATTTCCTCGCTACCGACAACATCGATTATCCGCTGCATCTTATTTTATGAACTTATATCCGCTACTTGAAAAACTCCGATCTATGTAATAATTCAGTACTTTAATTTGAGGTCTTCCTGTTTTATTGTATTTCTTCTGTGACTCAGCTTCGAGTGAGATTGTGGTATTTGATCCTGGTTAAGTGGCTTTATCAGACTAGATCTGAGGGACTGACGGGTTATTCCGATTTAAGTGTGTTATAGCCTCTGAGGCGTGACTTAGGCACTTAAGCTGGAATAATTCGGGCGGTTATGCCACAACGGCTCTCTACGGAGTTACTCGACCGAGGTGCTTGGCCCTCGCGTGGGCTTCCCTTTGCATAGGGGCACCAACGAGGATTAGTCGGGGCCTTGCGCGGTTCCGGATACCTCGGTAAAAATACCGGCGTCATCCATGAGAGTTTGCTTCTCTACTTTGCTCTTTAAGTTTCCGCATTTATATTAAGCATTTAAGTTTCAATCTTGTGGTCATACTTATTTAGTGTAGATTGAAACTTAGCCATTGCGGTAGAGATAGCAACACTTAGACAAAAACCTAGTTTGCACATTCTAGTTTGACTATTTGCATAGGTTTTGCTCTAGGGATTTATTTGTGGCCTAGTTTAGCGAATGTTTTAGAAGTCCTAATTCACCCCCCTCTTAGGCGTCACCTATTTCCTACAAGTGGTATCAGAGCCTGGTTTGGCTCATTTGAAACGTTTTAGCTTCACCGCTAAAAGAGCCGACACTTTTTAGAGGAAGGGATGGATACCCATCGGCCACCACACTTCGACGACACTAACTTCCCATATTATAGTGCTAGAATGGCTTGTTACCTAGAGGCCGTTGATCTAGGTGTTTGGCGAGTCACTCGTGATGGGATGAAACCCCCCAAGAATCTCGAGAAACCCACCACGAGTGAGGAAAAAGAAATTCATTTAAATGCTAGAGCCAAAAATTGCTTGTATGAATCTCTTAGCATGGATATTTTTAATCAAGTATTTACCTTGAAAACTGCTAATGAGATTTGGCTTAAGTTGCATGAGATCCATGATGGCACATCAAATGTCCGTGAGCAAAAACATTGTCTAGTCTTAAATGAGTATAATTCTTTTGCTATGAAAGATGATGAGCTTGTTAGAGACATGTATTCTCGTTTGAATCTAATTATCAATGAGCTCAATTCTATTAGCATTAATAAGCTAGGTGATGCGGACATTGTGAGGAAGATTATCTCCCTGCTACCATAACGAAGATATGGGAGCATCATCACCATCCTTCACAACATGGAGGACTTGAGTAATATGACCCCGACCATTGTGATTGGGAAAATCGTGGCTTTTGAGATGTCACGAAAAATGTGTCGGGGAGAGGAGCCAACTTTCTCAAGGCCATATGCTTTTGCATGTGATGAAAGGAAGGGCAAAAAGAAGGCTCCCACTCCAAGTTCCTCAAGTGAAGAAGAGGAGGAAGAAGAAAGTGATGATGATGAAGATAATCAACCATGCACATCATCCTCCGAGGACGAAGAAACAATCCGACGAGTCAGAAAGGTAATGGGGATGATCCGCAAGATTAATCTAATAGGTGTGCCCCTACAGGTCGAAGATCTTCTCTTTAACATTAACAGGAAAAAGCAAAGAAAGAGAGGGTGCTTCGCATGCGGGGAGAAGGGCCACTTCAGGGACAACTGTCCAACTATGGCCGAACCCAAAAAGGAGAGGAGCAAAGGCAAGGCGCTAACAAGTGTTAGAACATGGGATGATTCTTCAAGTGAAGATGAACCTCCAAGGACGCACAGCCACCGGTCCTCATCACGCTCATCACGGTCATCACACAAATGCCTTATGGCAAGAGGTAAAATGAGCATTCCATCCTCTAGTGATGATAGTAGTAGTGATGATGATGGTGAGGGAAAGCCCTCCGTAGATGAACTTGCGGAAGCTGTTAAATTTTTCCAGGATGTTTGCACTAAGCAAAAATCTCAACTTAAAACTTTGAAAAATAAGTTGATTAGCTCCCAAAATGATTACAAAGGATTGCTAGAAAAAATTGAAACTTTTGCAAACCTAAATTGTGAGCTATCAACTAAAATTGAGCTATTAGAGTCTAGTGCTCCATCCACTGCTACTGATGATGGACTTATTAAAAAGAATGAAAAACTTAAGGCTAAGTTAGCTAGCTCCCAAGAAGCTATTGAAAATTTGCTAGAGAAAATGGAAATTCTTAGCATACACAATAATGAGCTAACTACTAAGCTAGAAAACATCGGTAGCACCCCAGCAGCATCTTTAGTTGAAATACCTAAAATTATTAAGAAAGATGCTTCTACTTCTTGCTTTGATTTAATTGATGATTCTAACCCCTGCAACCAAGTTCTTGTTGAGAATATTGTTGTAGAAACATGTTCGGATGAGGTTGCAAAGGAAAATGAACAATTAAGGCAAGAAGTGGCTCGCCTTGGCAAGGCTTTGTATGACAAGAAAGGCAAAGCCAAACAAATCCGACCTCCACAGGATAACACCACTGCGGGAGTGAACAAGCCTATGGAGGGAGAAACTATGATTTGTAGGCTATGCCACATGGAAGGCCATAAGTCTTTCCAATGCAAGGAGATGGCCGGGGATAAGCAAAGGCAAAAGCTCAAACAAAAGCCATCAAGCAAAATCTCCAACTCCTACATTAAAAAGGTGGACAAGAAGGCTGCTACACCATATTTGATCAAGAAGAAAAAGAATGGAAAGGTGATAGAAATCAAGGCCAACAAGCAAGCCAACAAAGGAAAGGGGACCAAACGCATCTGGGTGCCAAAGGAAATAATTTCAACCATGAAAAGCACCAAGAAGGTTTGGATCCCGAAAGGGAAGTGAGTGGGCCGAAGGTCGGCGGGGAATTTGGAGACTTGACAAAATTGGGATGTATATCATGGGATACATCATATTGGATCAAGTTTATTGCCAAGTGAGTTAGTGAAAATCTTGGACCCAAATTTCCCACCCATGACTAAGGTAACTAGATTTATTGCATTCCTTATTTTTAGATATGTGTATCTATTTTTCTTGTATCTATTTTTACCTCTCATGCCTAGTATTACAATTTGTATTTACTTTTGCTTAAACGCATGCATACTAGGTAAATCACATGGTAGGACTGCTTGTTTTTAATTCATACACTTAAGCAAACCTACATGGTTTAAAATGTGTATTTAAGCACGGCACATAGCTTATTTAATATCCCCAAGTAAATAACACTAATGCATCAAAAGCTCATATCCTACAATTTATTTCATTTAACTTATATGTGCCAAAGATCGAATTATAGATAATTTGCCACTCTTGATATCAAATCAAAGTGCACGTCTCCAGCAAGTATTCAAAACTTGTATGCACACCTTCAGGGGGGAGGTTACTCTATAATCTAAGACTTTGAGACTAACACCTTTTCCAAGTCTATTTTCATGTGATAGTCTCATTGTAAGGAAAATGAGGTCCTCAGAGAAATACAACAATCTTCCACTGCAAAATCTCCAAGAACTCTCATGTCTCTCAAGCTCGCCATTGAATTTCAATCGGTATCTTTTGAGACTACATCTAGTATCATTTACATGTCTTCTCCAATATTTGATTAGACTATATTTCATATCATATACTTCCATGTTGCTAAAAATTCATAAGTGGTTAACTCATATTCTGTTACCTATGCATAAGGGAAGTTAGTCTTTTCAAATCATGTCTTGCACCTCTAATTTTCACATGCTTTTTCCTAAGTAGAAGATCTCTATCAGGGGAGTATTTCTTCGTCTCACAAAGAGGGAGAAAATTCTTTCTAAAAGAGAACACTCATTTAGGGGGAGTAATCTTTTCAACTAGTACCCTACATGTGGTTTAATTTTGTATCCTTCTAGTGGTATCATCTGATAAAATTCTTGATGAGGGCAAGCTTTATTTACTTCCTACATGCTTTTAATGTCTTCCTTTTCGGTGGTTGATGCCAAAGGGGGAGAAGTTTAGGGACCAAAGCAATGAAAACTATATCAAACACCAAACACCACCAATTTAAAATTTTACTGGTTTTTCAAGTGGTTTTGGTTATTTGGTCCAAAAATAGGAAGTAAGTGAATTATGGAGTTAGGGGGAGGCTTAAGTCCATAATATCACATTGTGGGGACAAACATGCATCCTAGCAAGTAGATTGCATATTGTCATTCAAATAATTGTATTATTTGCTTTGCTTTGGTTGTGTTGTCATCAATCACCAAAAAGGGGGAGATTGTAAGGAAAATGGACCCCGGGCCATTTGGCTAATTGAGTTTTGGTGTTTGATGATCAACACAATCCATGAACTAATAAGTTTTCTAGTGTTTGTAGTTCACAGGATGCAAGATTAACTTGGACTAAGGAATTGAGGAAAGCAACACCTCAAAAGAAGACATTAAAAAGATCCAAGAAAAGTCCAAGTGTGCTGCCTGCGGACTGTCTGTGCGTGGAGCACGGGATTGTCCGTTGGCACACCGGACTATCCGGTGCCCACAAGTCAGACTGTTCGGTGCACCAGGGAACTGCAGCCCAACGACTAGTTCCAGGTGGCACCCGGAGAAAAGACCACCGGACTGTCTGGTGTGAAAAGCTTGCGGCGCCAACGGTCACCTGCTTTGACAGGGCAACGGCTAGGCGCACCGGACAGGCTACAATGCGCTGTCTGGTGCACCACCGGACTGTTTGGTGTGCCGCAGAGAAGCAGCAGCTTTTCTCCAACGGCTCTATTTGTGTTAGGGGCTATAAATACACCCCAACCGGCCATTTTCAAGTGTGGGAGCCCAAGAGACATACCAAGGCATATAGTAGACATTCCCAAGTGCTCTTACACCCAAGTGCTTAATAGAATCACTCGGTGATTAGCGTAGGTGCTTTGCGAAGTGCTTAGGTTAGTTAGATCACTTTAGCGCTTGCTCTAGGTGAACCCTAGATTGTTTAGTGAGTTTAGATAAACCTCACAACCCCTCGGCTCTTGCGTGAGTCGTTGTAATTGTACCGAGTGGGGCGAGAGTCTTGCGAGACCGTGACAACCGCGTTTGTGTCACGACCGCCACCGTGTACCGGAGGGAACAAGGCCCGCGGCGTTTCGACCAGAAGCTCGATAGTGGAGACGGCGGGGAGCGTCCGAGAGGAGCCGGAAGCGGAGCACCACTTGCGCGTGGAGAAGGCCTGCGGCTCTCTACGGAGTTACTCGACCGAGGTGCTTGGCCCTCGCGTGGGCTTCCCTTTGCATAGGGGCACCAACGAGGATTAGTCGGGACCTTGCGCGGTTCCGGATACCTCGGTAAAAATACTGGCGTCATCCACGAGAGTTTGCTTCTCTACTTTGCTCTTTATGTTTCTGCATTTATATTAAGCAATTAAGTTTCAATCTTGTGGTCATACTTATTTAGTGTAGATTGAAACTTAGCCATTGCGGTAGAGATAGCAACACTTAGACAAAACCTAGTTTGCACATTCTAGTTTGACTATTTGCATAGGTTTTGCTCTAGGGATTTATTTGTGGCCTAGTTTAGTGAAAGTTTTAGGAGTCCTAATTCACCCCCCCCCTCTTAGGCGTCACCCGTTTCCTACACTCTGTGAAGGTGCTTCGGGAGCAGGTGACGTGGGCTTCTCTGGAAGACTTTCTTCTATTAACTTCGCTAGCCTAGCCCCCGAAGATCCTGCTTCAGCGTGAATAGAAGCAGTGCTTGCAGTAACCACTTCTCTTGTATCTTTAATCTTCTCGCTAGAGGCTTTGGCGGAGGCAAGAGTTGCCGTTTTCAGGGACTCCATAACAACATCCAAAACACTAGCCATCCTCCTTTTCCTCGGGGTTGTTGTCGCCATAGTTGATGGCTTTTGGCAACTCTGGCATTATTGGAGGGCTCAGCGGTTTTGGTTTTTCTTCTATTGTTTTCCTTGTTTCTGGTTCTTCTACCTCACGAGCACTAGCCTTGGTTTACATGACAGGAACTGTTTCCGCAGCTTCGGCTGGCATGGCAGGGACAACTTCGGCATTCTCAAAAAACTTTACCTCCTCTATCGTGGGCACTGCAGCTGTCCCGACAAGCTTCAGCCTACGGGTCAGGACCATGGCCCTCTTCGGCTTCGGCGCACTAGAAGAGGTCGAAGAAGCAATTTTCCTTTTTCCTCCGTGCCTCTGAGCAGGAAAATAGTAATCAGGATAAACAAACCCAATTACATCAAAAACTCTATTCAGTCTTCTTTTCCCTCGAGCGCCGAAGGCAACAGTCATGGCCTCGTCCTCTGCTTTTGAGTAGGCTCCCAGCAGCTCATCGATGGTTGCCTCTATAGCATCTAGCCAATCATCATTTGGCTTGTCAAATTGGCTTCTATACCGGAAGGTGTACCTAAGATAAACCAAACCACCTTGGCTAGAGCCAGCGGCAGTTTCCTTGGGCATTTCCCATTCATTCACAAGAGGCCATACTTTGAAAGCAATGTGTTCTTGTACCATATCGCTGGTACCGATGTAAGTACATACTAAAAGGGAATTAGGCTTACACCTATTTTCCTAATTGATTTTGGTGGTTGAATTGCCCAACACAAATAATTGGACTAACTAGTTTGCTCTAGTCTATAAGTTATACAGGTGCCAAAGGTTCACACTTAGCCAATAAAAAGACCAAGAAAAGGGTTCAACAAAAAGAGCAAGGGACAACCGAAGTGTGCCCTGGTCTTGCGCACCGGACTGTCCGGTGTGCCACCGGACAGTGTCCGGTGCACCAGGGGACTCCAAGCCAAACTCTTCACCTTCGGGAAATCTTAGAGGCGCTTCGCTATAATTCATCGAACTGTCCGGTGCTCCAAGGAAGAACAACACTAAACTCGCCAGCTTCGGGAATCCGCTCCGCTATAATTCACCGGACATGTCCGGTGAGCCAGCGGAGCAACGGCTACTTCGCGGCAACGGTCGACTGCAATGCATTAAATGTGCGCCTGCGCACGCAGAGGAGCAGTGCACGCGCGGGTGGCACACCGGACAGTCTACAGGACTTGTCCGGTGCACCACCGGACAGCCAGGCGGGCCCACAAGACAGAGCTCCAACAGTCGGAACCCAACGGCCTGGTGACGTGGCTGGTGCACCGGATAGTGTCCGGTGGCGCACCGGACTGTCCGGTGCGCCATGCGACAGCAGCCTCCACCAAACGGCTAGTTTGGTGGTTGGGGCTATAAATACCCCCAACCACCCCACATTCAAGTCATCCAAGTTTTCCATCTTCCAACTACTTACAAGAGCTCTAGCATTCAATTCTAGACACACCCAAGTGATCAAATCCTCTCCCAATTCCACAAAAGCTTTAGTGTTAAGTGAGAGAGATTTGTTGTGTTCTTTTGAGCTCTTGCGCTTGGATTGCTTCTTTTTCTCATTCGTTCTTGCGATCATCTCAATTGTAAACAAGGCAAGAGACACCAATTGTGTGGTGGTCCTTGCGGGAAGTTTGGTTCCCAATTGATTTGAGAAGAGAAGCTCACTCGGTCCGAGGGACCGTTTGAGAGAGGGAAAGGGTTGAAAGAGACCCGGTATTCGTGACCACCTCAACGGGGAGTAGGTTTGAGAGAACCGAACCTCGGTAAAACAAATCCTTGTGTCACACTTCCCATTCGCTTGCGATTTGTTTTGCGCCCTCTCTCGGACTCATTTTATATTTCTAACGCTAACCCGGCTTGTAGTTGTGATTAAGTTTGTAAATTTCAGGTTCGCCCTATTCACCCCCCTCTAGGTGACTTTCAATTGGTATCAGAGCGCGGTGCTTCATTAGAGCCTAACCGCTCGAAGTGATGTCAGGAGATCACGCCAAGAAGGATATGGTGACCGGCGAGAAGCCCGCTACAAGCCACGGGAATGCTCCATCGGGAGAGTCCTACAACAAAGGGAAGGGGAAGGAAAAGGAATCCCCTTCACACAAGTCACGTCGGAGCAGTGACAAGAAGAAGAAGATGAGGAAAGTGCTCTACTACGAGACCGACACCTCATCACCATCCACCTCCGGCTCCGACGCGCCGTCCGTCACTTCTAAGCGCCATGAGCGCAAGAAGTTTAGTAAGATCCCCTTACGCTATCCTCGCATTCCTAAACATACGCCTTTACTTTCCGTCCCATTAGGCAAACCACCAACTTTTGATGGTGAAGATTATGCAAGGTGGAGTGATTTAATGCGATTTCATCTAACCTCACTCCACAAAAGTATATGGGATGTCGTTGAGTTTGGTGTACAGGTACCATCCGTAGGGGATGAAGATTATGATGAGGACGAAGTGGCCCAAATCGAGCACTTCAACTCCCAAGCCACAACTACACTCCTCGCCTCTCTAAGTAAAGAGGAGTACAACAAGGTGCAAGGATTAAAGAGCGCCAAGGAAGTTTGGGACGTGCTCAAGACCGCGCACGAGGGAAATGAGCTAAACAAGATCACCAAGCGGGAGACGATCGAGGGGGAGCTCGGTCGCTTCCGTCTTCGCCAAGGGGAGGAGCCACAAGACATGTACAACCGGCTCAAAACCTTGGTGAATCAAGTGCGCAACCTCGGGAGCAAAAAATGAGATGACCACGAAATGGTTAAGGTTATTCTAAGATCGCTTGTTTTCCTTAACCCTACTCAAGTCCAATTAATTTGTGGCAATCCTAAATATACACTAATGACTCCCGAGGAAGTAATCAGGAATTTTGTGAGCTTTGAGTTCATGATCAAAGGCTCAAAGAAGATCAACGAGCTTGACGGCCCCTCCACGTCCGAAGCACAACCAGTCGCATTCAAGGCGACAGAGGAGAAGAAGGAGGAGTCTACACCGAGTAGAACACCCATCGACGCCTCCAAGCTCGACAACGAGGAAATGGCGCTCATCATCAAGAGCTTCCGCCAAATCCTCAAGCAAAGGAGGGAGAAGGATTACAAGCCCCGCTCCAAGAAAGTTTGCTACAAATGTGGTAAGCCCGGTCATTTTATTGCTAAATGTCCATTATCTAGTGACAGTGACAGGGGCGACGACAAGAAGGGGAGAAGAAAGGAGAAGAAGAGGTACTACAAGAAGAAGGGCGGCGATGCCCATGTTTGTCGCGAGTGGGACTCCGACGAAAGCTCTAGCGACTCCTCCTCCGACGAGGACGCCGCAAACATCGCCGTCACCAAGGGACTTCTCTTCCCCAAAGTCGGCCACAAGTGCCTCATGGTAAAGGACGGCAAAAGGAAGAAGGTAAAATCAAGATCCTCCACTAAATATGAAAGCTCTAGTGATGAGGATAATGCTAGCAATGAGGAGGATAACTTGCGTATTCTTTTTGCCAACCTAAACATGCAACAAAAAGAAAAATTAAATGAATTGATAAGTGCTATCCATGAGAAGGATGATCTCTTGGACACCCAAGAGGACTTCCTTATTAAAGAAAATAAGAAGCATGTTAAGGTTAAAAACGCTTACGCTCTAGAAGTAGAGAAATGTGAAAAACTTTCTAGTGAGCTAAGCACTTGCCATGAGACTATTGACAACCTTAGAAATGAGAATGCTAATTTGTTATCTAAGGTTGATTCAAATGTTTGTGATGTTCCAATTCCAAATCTTAGAAATGATAATGTTGATTTGCTTGCTAAGATTGAAGAATTGAACATTTCTCTTGCTAGTCTTAGAAATGAAAATGAAAAATTGCTTGCTAAGGCTAAAGATTTTGATGTTTGCAATGCTTCCATTTCCGACCTTAGAAGTAAAAATGATATATTGCATGCTAAGGTTGTAGAATTAAAATCCTACAAACCCTCTACATCTACCATTGAGCATACTTCCATTTGCACTAGATGTAGAGACATTAATGTTGATGCTATCCATGATCACCTAGCTTTAATTAAGAAACAAAATGATCACATAGCTCAACTTAATGCTAAAATTAATGAGCATGACTTAGAAAATGAAAAATTTAAATTTGCTAGAAGCATGCTCTATAGTGGGAGACGCCCGGGCATCAAGGATGGCATTGGCTTCCAAAAGGGGGACAATGTCAAACTTAATGCCCCTCCTAAAAGATTATCTAACTTTGTTAAGGGCAAGGCTCCCATGCCTCAGGATAACGAGGGTTACATTTTATACCCTGCCGGTTGTCCCGAGAGCAAAATTAGGAGAATTCATTCTAGGAAGTCTCACTCTGGCCCTAACCATGCTTTTATGTATAAGGGTGAGGCATCTAGTTCTAGGAAACCAACCCGTGCTAAGTTGCCTAAGAAGAAAACTCCTAGTGCATCAAATGAACATAGCATTTCATTTAAAACTTTTGATGCATCTTATGTGTTAACTAACAAATTCGGCAAGGTAGTTGCCAAGTATGTCGGGGGCAAGCACAAGGGGTCAAAGACTTGTGTTTGGGTACCCAAAGTTCTTGTGTCTAATGCCAAAGGACCCAAAACCATTTGGGTACCTAAAGTCAAGAACTAAACTGGTTTTGTAGGTTTATGCATCCGGGGGCTCAAGTTGGGTAATCGACAGCGGGTGCACAAACCACATGACAGGGGAGAAGAAGATGTTCTCCTCCTATGAGAAAAACCAAGATCCCCAACGAGCTATCACATTCGGGGATGGAAACCAAGGTTTGGTCAAAGGATTGCGTAAAATTGCTATATCTCCTGACCATTCAATTTCCAATGTTTTTCTTGTAGGTTCCTTAGATTACAATTTGCTTTCTGTTTCGCAATTATGTCAAATGGGCTACAATTGTCTATTTACTGATGTAGGTGTCACTGTCTTTAGAAGAAGTGATGATTCAATAGCATTTAAGGGAGTGTTAGAGGGTCAACTATACTTAGTAAATTTTGATAGAGCTGAACTCGACACTTGCTTAATTGCTAAGACTAACATGGGCTGGCTCTGGCATCGCCGACTAGCACATGTTGGGATGAAGAATCTTCATAACCTTCTAAAGGGAGAGCACATTTTAGGACTAACAAATGTTCATTTTGAGAAAGACAGGATTTGTAGCGCATGCCAAGCAGGGAAGCAAGTTGGTGCTCATCATCCACATAAGAACATCATGACGACTGACAGGCCACTGGAGCTCCTACACATGGACCTATTCGGCCCGATAGCTTACATAAGCATCGGCGGGAGTAAGTATTGTCTAGTTATTGTGGATGATTATTCTCGCTTCACTTGGGTATTCTTTTTACAGGAAAAATCTCATACCCAAGAGACCTTAAAGGGATTCTTGAGACGGGCTCAAAACGAGTTCGGCTTAAGGATCAAGAAAATTAGAAGCGACAACGGGACAGAGTTCAAGAACTCTCAAATTGAAGGCTTCCTTGAGGAGGAGGGCATCAAGCATGAGTTCTCCTCTCCCTACACGCCACAACAAAATGGTGTAGTGGAGAGGAAGAATAGAACTCTATTGGACATGGCAAGAACCATGCTTGATGAGTACAAGACTTCGGATCGGTTTTGGGCCGAGGCGGTCAACACCACTTGCTACGCCATCAACCGGTTGTATCTCCACCGAATCCTCAAGAAGACATCATATGAACTCCTAACCAGTAAAAAGCCCAATATTTCTTATTTTAGAGTCTTTGGTAGCAAATGCTTTATACTTGTTAAAAGAGGTAGAAAATCTAAATTTGCTCCTAAGACTGTAGAAGGCTTTTTACTAGGATATGATTCAAACACAAGGGCTTATAGAGTCTTTAACAAGTTGAAGTTTCTTGTGACGTTGTGTTTGATGAGACTAACGGCTCTCAAGTAGAGCAAGTTGATCTTGATGAGATAGGTGATGAAGAGGCTCCATGTATCGCGCTAAGGAACATGTCCATTGGGGATGTGTGTCCTAAAGAATCCGAAGAGCCTCCAAATGCACAAGATCAACCATCCTCCTCCACGCAAGCATCTCCACCAACTCAAAATGAGGATGAGGCTCAAGTTGATAAAGGAGAAGATCAAGAAAATGAGCCACCTCAAGATGACGACAATGATCAAGGGGGAGATGCAAATGATCAAGACAAGGAGGATGAAGAGCCAAGGCCACCACACCCAAGAGTCCACCAAGCAATCCAACGAGATCACCCCGTCGACACCATCCTCGGCGACATCCATAAGGGGGTAACCACTAGATCTCGTGTTGCACATTTTTGTGAGCATTACTCTTTTGTTTCCTCTATTGAGCCACACAGGGTAGAGGAAGCACTTCAAGATACGGATTGGGTGATGGCGATGCAAGAGGAGCTCAACAACTTCACTAGGAATGAGGTATGGCATTTGGTTCCACGTCCTAATCAAAATGTTGTAGGAACCAAGTGGGTGTTCCGCAACAAGCGAGATGAGCATGGTGTGGTGACAAGGAACAAAGCTCGACTTGTGGCCAAGGGATACTCCCAAGTCGAAGGTTTGGATTTTGGAGAAACCTATGCACCCGTAGCTAGGCTTGAGTCAATTCGTATATTATTAGTCTATGCTACTTACCATGGCTTCAAGCTTTATCAAATGGACGTGAAGAGTGCCTTCCTCAATGGACCAATCAAAGAAGAGGTCTATGTTGAGCAACCTCCCGTCTTTGAAGATAGTGAGTACCCTAACCATATTTATAAACTCTCTAAGGCGCTTTATGGGCTCAAGCAAGCCCCAAGAGCATGGTATGAATGCCTTAGAGATTTTCTTATCACTAATGGATTCAAAGTCGGAAAGGCCGATCCTACACTCTTTACCAAAACACTTGAAAATGATTTGTTTGTATGCCAAATTTATGTTGATGATATTATATTTGGGTCTACTAACGAATCTACATGTGAAGAGTTTAGTAGGATCATGACACAAAAATTCGAGATGTCTATGATGGGGGAGTTGAAGTACTTCTTGGGATTTCAAGTGAAGCAACTCCAAGAGGGCACCTTCATTAGCCAAACAAAGTATACTCAAGATATTCTAAGCAAGTTGGGGATGAAGGATGCCAAACCCATCAAGACACCCATGGGAACCAATGGGCATCTCGACCTCGACACGGAAGGTAAGTCCGTGGATCAAAAGGTATATCGGTCGATGATAGGCTCTTTACTCTATCTATGTGCATCTAGACCGGATATTATGCTTTCCGTATGCATGTGTGCAAGATTCCAAGCCTACCCTAAGGAAGCTCACCTTACGGCCGTAAAACGAATCTTGAGATATTTAGTTTATACTCCTAAGTTTGGGCTTTGGTATCCTATGGGATCCACATTTGATTTGATTGGTTATTCGGATGCCGATTGGGCGGGGTGTAAGATTAATAGAAAGAGCACATCGGGGACTTGCGAGTTCTTGGGAAGATCCTTGGTGTCTTGGGCTTCAAAGAAGCAAAATTTCGTAGCTCTTTCTACCGCCGAAGCCGAGTATATTGCCGCAGGTCATTGTTGCGCGCAACTACTTTGGATGAGGCAAACCCTTAGGGACTACGGTTACAAATTAACCAAAGTTCATCTTCTATGTGATAATGAGAGTGCAATCCGCATGGCGGATAATCCCGTTGAGCATAGCCGCACTAAACACATAGCCATTCGGTATCACTTCTTAAGGGATCACCAACAAAAGGGAGATATCAAGATTGCATATATTAACACTAAGGAACAATTAGCCGATATCTTTACCAAGCCACTAGATGAACAAACTTTTAACAAACTTAGGCATGAACTAAATATTCTTGATTCTAGGAACTTCTTTTGTTGATTTGCACACATAGTTCATTCATATACCTTTGATCATGTCTCTTTCATATACTATGACTAATGTGTTTTCAAGCTCATTTCAAACCAAGTCATAGGTGTATTGGAAAGGGAATTGGAGTCTTCGACGAAGACAAAGGCTTCCACTCCGTAACTCATCCTTCGCCGTCGCTCCGAGCAACTCTTCGTCTTTTGGTATAATCTTCACTCATATGTTTTATTTGCCAAAAGGGAGAAAGTAGTTAAAAGGGCTTATATCCCACTCAAGTATTCGTTTTTGGCGATTCATGCCAAAGGGGGAGAAAGTATTAGCCCAAAGCAAAAGGACCGCACCACCACTAATTTTAAAAAGAGTTTTTCAATTGGTATTATTTTCAAATTGGTATCTCATATTGTGTTCAAAAGGGGGAGAAAGTAGTATTTTCAAAATTGATATCTTAAAACCCTCTTGAACACTAAGAGGAGGATTTCATTGAGAGGGAGTTTTGTTTAAGTCAAAGGAAAAGCATTTGAAATAGGGGGAGAAAATTTCAAATCTTGAAAATGCTTCGCAAAATCTTATTCATTTACCTTTGACTATTTGCAAAAGAACTTTGAAAAGGATTTACAAAAGAATTTGCAAAAACAAAACAAGTGGTGCAAGCGTGGTCCAAAATGTTAAAAATAAAGAAACAATCCATGCGTATCTTATAAGTATTTATATTGGCTCAATTCCAAGTAACCTTTGCACTTACATTATGCAAACTAGTTCAATTATGTACTTCTATACTTGCTTTGGTTTGTGTTGGCATCAATCACCAAAAAGGGGGAGATTGAAAGGGAATTAGGCTTACACCTATTTTCCTAATTGATTTTGGTGGTTGAATTGCCCAACACAAATAATTGGACTAACTAGTTTGCTCTTCAAGCCAAACTCTTCACCTTCGGGAAATCTCAGAGGCGCTTCGCTATAATTCACCGGACTGTCCGGTGCACCACCGGACAGTGTCTGGTGCCCCAAGGAAGAGCGACTCTGAATTCGCCAGCTTCGGGAATCCGCTCCGCTATAATTCACCGGACATGTCCGGTGTACACCGGACTGTCCGGTGAGCCAGCGGAGCAACGACTACTTCGCGCCAACGGTCGACTGCAACGCATTAAATGCGCGCCTGCGCGCGCAGAGGAGCAGTGCACGCGCGGGTGGCACACCGGACAGTCTACAGGACTTGTCTGGTGTCCGGGTGCGCAGAGCTCCAACGGTCGGAACCCAACGGCCTGGTGACGTGGCTGGCGCACCGGACAGTGTCCGGTGCGCCATGCGACAGCAGCCTCCACCAAACGGCTAGTTTGGTGGTTGGGGCTATAAATACCCCCAACCACCCCACATTCAAGTCATCCAAGTTTTCCATCTTCCAACTACTTACAAGAGCTCTAGCATTCAATTCTAGACACACCCAAGTGATCAAATCCTCTCCCAATTCCACAAAATCTTTAGTGTTAAGTGAGAGAGATTTGTTGTGTTCTTTTGAGCTCTTGCGCTTGGATTGCTTCTTTTTCTCATTCGTTCTTGCGATCATCTCAATTGTAAACAAGGCAAGAGACACCAATTGTGTGGTGGTCCTTGCGGGAAGTTTGGTTCCCAATTGATTTGAGAAGAGAAGCTCACTCGGTCTGAGGGACCGTTTGAGAGAGGGAAAGGGTTGAAAGAGGCCCGGTCTTCGTGACCATCTCAACGGGGAGTGGGTTTGAGAGAACCGAACCTCGGTAAAACAAATCCTTGTGTCACAATTCCCATTCGCTTGCGATTTGTTTTGCACCCTCTCTCGGACTCATTTTATATTTCTAACGCTAACCCGGCTTGTAGTTGTGATTAAGTTTGTAAATTTCAGATTCGCCCTATTCACCCCCCTCTAGGCGACTTTCACATACGATGTTGAAAGCCATTAGGCACGCTTGCACCTCATTCCCAATTGCAATTGATGGCCTTCTAATGCCGAAGCGCGACCATATGGGACGTTGAATGATGCCTCTCACATCCTCCCTCTGATTCAGATCATTCTTTACATAGAACCATTGCTTCATCCAAGAGCCCGACCACTTCTTCCAAAATGTTGGCACGAGATAATTTGCCTCAGAGCGGGACACAAAGCTGTAACGTCCGAAGTTGTTATGGTATTGTTCTTTTCCGGTTGCCTTTGTCTGATAGGATAACTCATGAATATTGTAGAAACACCTAGCATCCGGCTCTAGCCCTTGACTCCTCATAGCCCATATAAAAACCCCAACTTTAATAAAGGCTTCGGGGGTAAGTTGATGAAGGTATATTTCGAACGTCTTCAGAACTTCAACCAACATCTTGTGCAGTGGGAAGCGAAGCCCAGCTTTCATGAAGCTTTCAAAGACTACCACCTCATTAGCTTCGAAAAGAGGAACGATGCTTTCTCCCTCGGCCCTCACTATAGAAATATCATGAAAATATTTGCCCTTCATCGCTTCAATTTGCCCTTGCTTAACAGTTGACTTCCCAAAAACAACATGGCTCGACCTCCACGGTCGATCTTCGGCATCTTCATTTCCACTCTCCACATCAATACTGTCACTGTCGCTAGAATCCCCAGACAACCTAGCTAGCATCTCATTGGTGATCTTTTCCGTGTTGGTCTTTTCCATTGCTTCGTAAAACCCAACAATTATGGGGTCTGCAATCTTCTTGTCCTCAGCCATTTGGATGATGGTTATGGCAAATGCCAAAGCTCAGAAATCAATCGAGCTCGCAAAGAGAACAAGGCTAAGATAGCAATCACAACCCAAACAGCTAAATGGCACGAAAAATATTCACGGCACAGGCTTCTATATATATATATATATATATATATATATATATATATATATATATATATATATATATATATATATATATATATATATATATATACTCAGATTGCCACCGCTTGGTGGGTCTCACAGTTCAGAATGATTCGCTATTCTAGCGAAGGCAAGGTGTTTTTTTGGACCTTCGGCTAAAGGCCTTCGTTCA
Source organism: Zea mays (assembly GCF_902167145.1). Taxonomy (NCBI): domain Eukaryota; kingdom Viridiplantae; phylum Streptophyta; class Magnoliopsida; order Poales; family Poaceae; genus Zea; species Zea mays. The sequence continues at coordinate 222,808,815 of NC_050099.1, read as the reverse complement.
TGTCACAGTCTGAATTTGTTACAAAGAAACAAATTAATACTGCGAGGGGCTACTGTTGGGAGCCTTCCTCTTCCGAAGGTCCTAAAAACATGACTAATCATCTGCTTTTAGCATAACATGGATTACTACAGGGAGCTTCGGCTTCAGGATGGAAGTTTTCTCCCATGGCAAAGGTATACAAGACGAATATAGAGGCCGAAGATGATAAGAATGAACGCTGAAGCTATAGCCGAAGAGTAACATCTTCGGCTTAAAATGATGATGAAGACCAAACATGATGCTGACCCAAAGAGAAAAACACTAGCCAATCCCTAATAATTTATGTTATAGTTGTGAATAAATGTTGAGGACACAAATGTACTCTTACTTGGGTTGTGTCCCGTGCCTATAAATAGATGAACAGTAGCACCGTACTGTTCATGCTGAATGGTAACCGCTCTCGCATCTTCACCTTCGAACAAGCCGAAGGTATCAATGCAATATAAATTTTGTTAATATTCTTGTGCGTATTATGAAATACTCATGTGTAAGAGCCATAGATTACATTCATTGTCTCTATGTATTTTTACCCTCATGAATCATGAAGGCTTGTCTTTCGTGACCTTCGTCTGAAGATTATTATATCCGAAAGGAGGTAATACTTCGGCGGACGAAGGTCCTTAATCCTTAACAATCGTGTTGCCTTGTTCTTGATTCACAACATTTGAGAACAAGTGACCAACAGAGGCAACTTTTGATCCTATTTTTTCTTTTCCTCCAAACACCCCTTTTTTAAGAGGCGCACCTACTTGGAGTGGCAAGTCCACTTTAGGCCACTTCTCCTTGCTAGTCATGAACTCTATCCTTCTAGCATATGCCTTTATGAACTTCTCCACCGAGTAGTAGTCATGGACAAAGTCCTCCATCATCACATTTCTGGATTGAGTGGTTGTTATCAATGACAGACCATGTTGGCAAGGCTTTCCAATGTGCTGCCACTCATAGCAAGAACATTCATGTAAATTTGCCTTTACCACAAACCGATGATTGCAATTGTCCCACACCTCAGCGCCATCGTGGTCACCTTTGATAACAGGAAAGTGTCCTAGCCCTCTTGTTCTAGCATTCAAAATTTGTAGGATTGGTGGTAGTATCTTCCCATTCAACCTTTCTCCAATTTTTTCCTTCTAAAAAGGAACCATAATCATATCCCTTATCTTGTCAGCAAGCTCAACAACAGGCAAATCTTTTATGACCTTGATCCAGTTATTAAAAGATTCAACTACATTGCTTGTCACATAGTCACAATTGATTTCAGAATCGAAGTCATACAGATGCTACTTAAGCTTATGATTTGTCTTTAGCCAATTCTAAGCTTCAGGAAAAGCTTTATAAACTGCAGCCTTGTGCCTCTCATGAACATCCTTGTCATATGCTCTTGCTGCAGGCCACATGTGTCCAACACTTTCACCGGAATGTTTCTTAACAAAATTGTTCATCAAATTCCTAAAGCATTCTCTTTGATCAACTTGTGGAAACACATCACACACTGCATTCAACAAACCTTTGCAAGCATCTGAACAAATAGCAAGTCTAGGAAGATCACCTACAACCTTGTGTAGTTGAGTCATAAACCACCACCAAATGTCTTCAGTTTCTGAGTCTACAAATCCATATGCAACTGGATATATCCAATTGTGACCAACAACACTAGTTGCAGAAGCTAAATGTCCATTCCATCTAGTATTGAGTGTTGTGGCATCAACACCAAGACATGGCCTACAACCTGATCGAAACCCCTCAATACAAGGACCAAGTGCACAGAAAAAACGGTGGAAATAAGCATTACAGTTAACCACCTTGCATTCGATTTCAATAACACTATCCGGGGGACCTCTTCATGACTTCTGCCTTCCAATTATATAGCAGCTGAAAACTCTCCTCCTATGTGCCAAACAACTGATCCAAATCCTTCTCTTTTTCCTTTCCAGACTATGTCATAACCAATTGTGCATTTGTAAGCACACTGTAGCTGAATCTCCAACTCCTTAACACCCATCTGAGGATTTTGTCGAAGGATAGATATTGCCTTAGAAGCAACCCACTTGCAAGAAGGTGTAGTTGTCTTTCTCCTGCTGCTAGTTGTACAAGTGTGTACATCATTCAACACCGTGACCTGCGTGAACAATACAAAAAATATGTAAGTCAAATGTTTATAACAGAAATTAAAGATAAATTTGTGGATTGTGTTAGTGTACAAGTTAGTACCATAACAGACACCTCGCCCTTCTTTTTTAATCCATTAATAGACCAAGGGCAATCTTCATCCTTGCAAGTTGCAATACCCTCTATACCTTGTCTTGCTTGTTGCTTGAATACCCAATTCAAACTCTTTATTTATGGCATACTGCCTCACAGCCAATCGAAAATCATCCATAGTTGGATATACAGTGCCTACATCCATACTTGGATTATCTTTGTCATATTCCATCCTTATCTCCTCTGGAATGTGATCGTTCTTTAGCATTAGATCATCTTCAGTACCCTCTACAATAAAAAATCTAGAAGCATTGGGTCCATCAGCTCTTGATTTTGATGCACTAGCCATTTCTGCATTGCTCTCATCATTGCGCTTAAAACCAAAAAGCGCATAAACTTGTTCTTCAGTGCAAACTAGGTGTGTGCCCGTGCGTTGCAACGGAACCGTATAATAACACGATAATTTATGTACATATGTGTGTTATATTGTTATAAGAAAATGTTTCGAAATCCATTTGTGATCCTACTCATACATAAATTTTATTATTTTAATCTAGCTATTTCACCATTACATTGCAACAATCAGTACCATATAGACTTATATATATGATTTTAATAATGTCATTGAGTTATAATGACAACACGATTAGGGAAGTATTACTTACAACTCAAATCTCAGAAAAAGGGTACTAAGAAAGCACGTAAATAAGGTAATTAACTCTGTCACATGAACCAAGTGAACAATGAAATATCTCCATTCCAGCAAACAACATGACAGCCTAAAACTCGGAAAAAGATCAATACAATATTGACCATATATCATGGCCATCACCATTGTCATCATTTATCAAGCATGGATAATATTGATCACATCGCGCACCTCCAGCATGCATTGAAAGCTCTGTTTCCACCCCTAATGATGAAGAGGTCGAAGCAGAGGTCCTTGACGGAACGACGGTGCGGGCGTCCCGAACGAGCTTGCCGCACCAGGCGAGACGAAACTGCTCGAGCACGTGCGCGACATCGGTGCAGGTCCGGAGCGTGGTGACCGCGGAAGCGAGGCCGGCGTCCATGTAGAGGCAGGGCTTAAAATACCACACGAGCATGAGCTGATGTTTTTGTGTTTGGTTCACCCCCTGTCATAGTACAGATAACAATGGTGGTCAATGATCACAATGTAGTCGGAGGAAGGCAATTGAATGGCGTCGAAAGGAATTTTGGAGATACAGTCGACGACAACACTCTGCAAATGCATGGACAATCAAATTTTGTCAATGTGCCAAAGTCCAAACTACAGCAGAACAAGAGGACTGACTATGATCAACAAATTAATAGAATGAGAAGGCAAATTCAATGAGAAGGAGGACTCAAGTTGAAGTATTCAGTTTTAAAACACATGTATGTTATGCAGGGCAATAATCTACCTCCTCGGTAACCCCAAATAATGGAGACAGAACGGCTAGGCACATAGTGCTTATCCCCTCGGAAGATCACTGTTCCGTCTTCGCCCGTGTTATTGTTGGAAAGGAAAGAGAGGCATAGCTTTTCTTCAGGCAACTCAAAGATGTGTGCCTACAATATAGAAAAATAATCACAACACCAAAGAAGATTCATTTGAAGGTCGGAGAACACTGTCAAATAATAATATAAGTTTCCAGAAACCAAAATGATTGAAGAAGTTGTTCCCAACCTCATACACTAATTTAATCACCACCTCGCTAACTGGCCATTTTTTAACATTTTACACTAATTTAATCAAATTGGCCGACGGGCTAACAGGCTAGCCCGACACAGTCAGCAGGTTTTTTTAACATTTTACGCTGATTTAATCAAATGGGCCGACGGGCTGGCCCGACACGAGCAGGTCGACATGACAACGTGCCTGGGCCAGAGTTGTGGCCCGCGAGCGTCTGGCCCATGTCGGACCGCCGTTTGGTCATCTATAGACGTGCATCGGATTAATTTGAAATAACTGCGTGAGACGATCATTAAAACTGGTGTTTTAAGTATAGTATAGAATAATCTGTAGGCTCACTACATTAACCTGCATACATAGGATGCGAGGAGTACAAATGAACAAATAGCCTCAATCCATAAACAAATGTTGGGCTGAAGTGCTGAACATCGTCACACAAGGGATGGATCCCTGCGTGGTGATGGCACGATTCAGGCAAACAGAATTCTGCTCAAACCGATACATGTACCCAGGGGCATGCAGCAACACTCATCTACTTACAGAAACGCAGAGGGTTTGTTACATCAACATCTTCTCATATTTTCTAGGGCAAGGGGGTTGATAACCTCGAACAAAAAATAATCACACATATTGCCTATCTTATACCACACCACATCTGGCAATGTCGATCTCCGGCAGTTTCTAACAGACATTAACTTGGTCCTCAGCTAATCATCGAGCCGTCATCCTCTTATCCAGAGATCACCATCCTACGAAGGCACATTGCTTCCGTGCATGCTCAGGGATCAATTTCACCATGAAATCCGTCGGCACGTTCTTCAGCTCTGAGCAACAGCGTATCAGTTGACGAGTTGTTTTTTATGTTTTTTCTTTATCAGCACAAGTCAAGTCAGTATAACAGGCTCACCATGGGGCTTAAAATTGAAGAGAGGCGGAAGAAAACGACCATTCAGTAAGCGGGTGTTTGGATCCCGAAGTTCATCAAAGAACGGATGGACCAATGCTTCCAACTGTAGGGAGTAACAAACTTGCAATGTAAATGACAATAACCAAGGTTTACGGTTTTGTGAAGAAGTGTTTATATGATATTGTTATAACGGACAGTAAATTGATTTGTGCTAAGTAATGCTTAAATCAGTGAAAGAAAGAAAAACAACACTAATAACAGGGCAGTAAATGCCAATGCCTCTTGTTTGCTAAAATAATGATGTTACACTTACAGCAGTCGATCGAAGTTTTGGTGAGTACTGCAGAAGCCTGGGCACAAGATCTACTGCTTCAGCAGGCATCCTTTTATGGAATATCTAGCATAGAAAGACATCAATGGAAGATGTCAACCTTGGTGGAGGTTAGGGACAGGAAGAGAGGGCACAAAATCCAATACAAAATTCCTACCTTATGCCACGAGTGAGCTTTGATTTGCGGGAATTTAAACTCGGTATAATTTGGATTCATGCACTTAATTTCTTCACGTGTGGGTGTGCCCAGAACCTGAGAGATGATGGGATTAAATTGGAGGTAAAGCAACGATATGCAGGAGTTTAATTGGGACAAAGATAGTAGTTTACCTTGATGATTTCAACAATCTGATCAACACCGCTTTCTCCAGGGAACAGAGGCTGTTAAAAAGAACAATCAGATTGTAGGCAGACATAAGCTGGGGTAGTCCACTGATGACCCACGTACATGGAGTGATCACTTACCTGTCCTAGAAGCAGCTCAGCGAGCACACAGCCAGCAGACCAAACATCAATGGCTGTTGTGTATTCAGTAGCACCAAATATGAGCTCTCGAGCTCTGTAGTATCTAGAACAGATGTAAGAAATGTTTGGTTCGCCTTTTACCTAAAACAGTACAAAAAAAAATTAGGCACGCAACGAGGACGAAGATTCCTGTGAATATCAATTGCTTGTTTATGACCATACCAGAACTTTTGCGCTGCCAAAGTCACACAGTTTTAGCTGATGGGTATGAGGATTAACCTGTTGCACAAATAGAATTGCATCAAACCATCTGAAGCTGCGCTTATAACTTAACTAAAGATGAAGTATCTTCGCAACAGTACTCGGTTGATCACAAGTGCACCGCCAGGGGGGTATTCTTGCTGGAGATGGACGACAACATGGAGGAAGATGCAGCAGCGGAGGACCTGGGCATTTCTCTTCATGCCCTCACGGGCATTGACATCAGCAGCACCATGTAGCTCCAGGTCAGGGTCAAGGATCGGACATTGGTGGCGCTGGTGGACACAGGCTCTACCCACACATTCATCCGGGAAGCTGTGGCAATTGAAACATTATCTAAATGTGATGAATACCTTCTACTTCTTATAATCCAGTGAATGCTTAAAGCAAGAAGAATTTTGGCACCTGATGTGCGCTTCCTCTTCGCCGGTGCCATCTGATTTGAATTTGATGTTTCAATTGCTAGTATATGACACCAAAGCTCATGTACAAGATAAAAGCAGAAGGTATTCATCACATTTAGATAATATTTCTGGAGATCTATAGGAAGGTTTTTGCCTAGCAAACAATTTACCTTCCAGTATCCTTCATAGCGAACCGAGCCCGTTTGCAATCCAGTGCTGGCCTTCTTCCCTGTTGCTCTTTGCTGCCATTTGTAGAGGGGTTGTCTTTCACTCCATCATCATGGTAGAGAACCTGAATGTCCCTATGCTCCTTCAGCAGATTGTAGCATCCCACTGCTTGGCTAACTGTGATGTTCACCAATCAGATATTCAAGGGAATCCTATATACACTATAAAAACAATGAGACATTTGAGTAGCCAGAAAAAGAACAAGAAATCTATTGTGTCATCAAGTCCTTAGAATTTCTCAACCTGGTCTTCCAAAAACGAAGAAACAAAAAAGTTCACATTATAGCAGCTATGAACCTGAATGATAATGTGAACATAAAATAGAATGTAAAAATGCTTTTGAAGCACGTAATATTTCTGGGAAGATTTTCAAGATAGTCGTAGATTCAAAATGAACATTTGGTCTATATAATACCTCTGAACCATTGAATGCAGCATCAACGTCGTCAAGGTTATAGCCTTTTTTGAACCATTCATCTTCCAAAATTTCTGCAATTTTTATCCTCTGCAAGAATACAACACCCATTTATCCAACAGTAATAACAGTGACGCTGGTTGTAATCTGGTGACAACAATACAACAGATAAATTTTTTTTGAAAGAAGAATACAACAGATAAATGAAAGAGATGAGACAGATAATGAAAAGGCGCGTCTTAATTCGAACTTACGGTATCATGGTTAGGATCGAGAATGCACTTAATAAACTTCCTTGCTCCAGAAGAAAACCATGGTGGGCAAGAAAAAGTTGCATGGTAGATCTACAAAAGGAAGTCAAAGGAAAGTTCATCAAAATTATCCTTGCATTTCATAGGGAAACCAAGATATAAGTGTATTAACTGAATTTACCAGTTTCATTGAGCTCATGTCAAGTACAACGGGATCATCTCCATCTGGCTCATCAAAGTATCTCTGGCATGGCAGTGAACATAGTGACACCGAGGGTGAGGGTTGCAACCAAAACTGAACAAAATCTATAGTGCTCGTATTCGTGGTTCAACTTACCTTATACCAAGTGGCTGCTCGGTCGTTCTCAGCCAGTTTCCACTAAACTTTGCCCAAACCTTTTTCTGAGTAGATCTCCTTTAACTCACCTTCTAGTGCAGCCTATTTGTAAAGAAGCGTAGAGGTGATCAGGTCCCACACCATGGCATTCGTGCTTGCGAGGAAATGGCTTTACTTTTGGAGTTAAAGATAACAGCCTTACTTTATGGCCCCAGCCATTGACTTGTAAATCCAACGTCCCAGTGTTGAGACCTTGGATTAGGCACTCCTGAATGCCGCCCTTTACTTCAGCAAGTTCACCACCACTATCCTGCAGAAGATAGTGAAACATGCAAATTTAGAGCTGATGGGCAGGATTATTACATTATCTGAGAACATGGGCCACCCTTCTATTTATGATATAAACTATATATGTCTGCCTTTCAAAAATGAAGTGTTTGTCTATTGCAATAATACAACCACAATTTTTTCACCTGGATATCGGACAGGATAGTATAATCAGCCATCTTACATTCCAAACACATTCCACAATTCCGACAAAATTTTACCTTCATTCCCATAGTTGATGACAGCAATATGACATGGTTCACACCTACTTTCAGATCAACCGGTTTTTCAAACATGAAACCCTTCACCTGCTTGTTTCCGTGCGCGCATCCTACATGGAGAGGGATTTTGATTTGTACAATAGTTTTACTTGCATTCATGCAACAAGCGAGTGTCTTTGGAGGAACAAGATTGTTACAGAGTTGGTCCAAGTTACCTACGAAAGCATCATTAGCAAATCCCATCATTGCGTGTGCACTACTTTTGACCTGAAGCACAGGCCGGATGTCATTTCTAAAGGGCAAATCATCCGACTCCAAGCGAAAGCTGAAGATGGTAACAAATAAAAATATAGTCAAGTGAATTTTATGATCGAGAAAGCTGAAGATGGTAACAAATAAAAATACCTGTACCTACCTCTCTCTCTCTCTGCTGCATGATTGGAAAACGGCAACGACGACCTGGACTGGCTGGCGATCGATCCATCTGGCTCATCCACCATTCCATTTCATATGCCGACGGCACAGGACGAGCAGGAGTACAACATGATGCCGGCCGGACGAATGGGCATGCCCGCTGCGCCTGCGGCCGGCCGCCGTCCTTCGAAATACAGCTGTACTCCTGCTCGTGAGTTTAGATCCAAATACCGTTGAAAGTTGAAATACAACTGAAATTAAGTATGACGCCATTCCCATGGATACCTAAATCCTACACAGCAACGGGAGGCAGAGTGATCGGGTGTGAGTACCTGCGGGCTGGGCGTCCCGTTGGCCCCCGCATCCGCTCGCGAGGCCGGCGCGCCGCAGAAGGCCCTGGCGAGCGTCCGGATCCGGTTCGCCGCCGCCGCGACGGAGGCGGGGGCACAGTGTTCCTGCTGTGCGGGGCGAGGGGGTCACGGAGGCACGGTCTCCGGTGCCATACCGAGGGATCCGATGTTGAAGGGGGTAAGGGAGAGGTGGTCTCCGGCCGCCACTCACTCCATCTCTCCACTGCGCAACTGTAGCTCCATGAGGCGACCCCGGTGACCAGTAAGGTGCCTCCCACGGCCGCCCCTCCACGCCTAGCCTCGACCACCTGCCACAGTCGCTTGAGCTGCCGGTTCCCGCAGCAGCACAGGAGAATTCCGCACGAGCCGCCAGCGCCCGCGGCGGCGCATGAGGTCGCCGGACGCCAGGAAGACAGAGCAGTCGGGAGAAGCCGGCCCGATGGGAGAGGCGCTCCCGCTCGTCGCTTGACGACCGCGGCCCAGCTTCGTTAACAGGGCGTGCGGGGAGCAGGTCGCCGGTGGCTGGCCTGCCAGGCTCTTCGTCGTCGCCGATGAAGGGACTGAGATCGAGCGACGATGTCGGGATGCGTGCCACCGTCGGCGAGCCGTAGTCTAGTGCGCTGCACCTGGTGGGGAAGGTGGGAAGGTCTCCATCACTGCCTTCATTCGAGATAGAGCGGGCGCCGGATCCGGTGGGGAAGGTGGGAAGGGCGCCGTCTCCGGCGCCATACCGAGGGATCCAGTGTTGAAGGGCCAAGGGAGAGGTCTCCGGTGGGCGCCATGGATCCGCACCGCCATGCCGGATCCGGTGGGGAAGGTGGGAAGGGCGCGATCTCCAGCGCCGTACCGAGGGATCCGGTGTTGAAGGGGGAAAGGGAGAGGTGCGCCATGGATCCGGGCTTGAACAGGGGAGGAATTGGTGTGGCAAGCCGGGGAGGAATTGGTGTGGCGCTGGTGACGTCTACGGGAATGGGGCGTTGATGGCGGCCTCGGCAACCTTCCATGACAGGCGGTGCTGATATCGCGTAAGGGTCCGATGGCGGGCGTTGATGGCGGGGATCCTCGGCCACCTTCCGCTATTGGAGACGGTCGTTAATGGCAGAGCAGAGGAGAGTTCCATCGACGGTGGGGAGGAGGGTGGGCCGGATCGGCGTGGGGAGGACGGTGGGGATCCTCGGCAACCTCGGCAGAACCGTGCACCAAACGATTGTGGACGTCTACAGTAGTGTCTTATGTAGTAGTAGAGATTTCTACTCTTCCTTCCTCCTCCCTTTCTTCTTGAATTTGTATTAAATCCTAGTCCACTAGTGGAGGTGCTTGATGTAGTCATGGAACTGAAGACTCTCCATTGCAATGTCTTGATTCAAAGACCAATACGTCTCGACTGGCCTCCCCGTCCATGGATACTGCACAAATTAAAGAAATAAATTCAATGGCTTTGATAAAAGGATTATTTCATAGTAAATATTGCCTGGCATCAACTAATTCATGTATCATAGTTGCAGGTTCTACAATACAACAAATAAATCACGGCCTAACATTTGGTACCCAATTAACAAATACCATTGCGGAACTAATTCATGTATCATAGTTGCAGGTTCTACAATACAACAAATAAATCACGGCCTAACATTTGGTACCCAATTAACAAATACCATTGCGGGACACAAGTACTCTAGGGACATGGGCGTGGCATAAAAAACAAAGAAGTTGTTGTAGCATATTCCACAACAGGGACACGCTAGGAGGATGTATCATCGATGGAAAAAGAAAGGAGTTGGCAGCGGCATTCATTACAAAATGATGCGTATTGCGTACAAAGAAAGAACTGATATGATATATCCGGCTCATAACAAAATAGAGAGTGGTGGTAATATGGTCTGTTCAGGTAGTAAAAAAGGAGAAGAAAAAGAAATATGTTTAAATTGGTTCATAATTCTATTTCGACGGTGTAACATAGTTGAGATTGTTGTTATATTAAAGCCTAAATTGTAGATGATATTGTGTCGAAGCTGTCTGAAATAAGATCTATAATAGCAAAAAACTCGGCGCACACTGTCGTGCGCGCCGTGCGCGCCGCGCCCGTACCACTCCTGTCCTGTTGCGCCCGCACCCGTCCCGCTGCACCCTCCACGCCATCTCTCCGTTCCAGGTTTTGATGCTCGTCCAGTGCTGAAACATGTTTTCAAGCTCACAATTTTAAGTTCCGGGTTCCAAGTTTTGAAGCTCACGATTCTAGGATCCAAGTTCCAAGATTCCAGATTCTAGGTTCTAGGTTACAAATCACGACACCTTCTGCTTCTCCCAATTCCAGGTTTTGAAGCTCCTCCAATCTTCCTCTTGGTGACGAACCGTTCTGCGAGGACGTTTTTGGTGCTCAACATATGTCCCCTGCCTGTTGGTGGAGGTTAACGAACCAAAAGCATATGCGCTGCCAGCACCCTTCGAAAAACAATAGATCTCATAAGCCATTTTGTTCCCAAAGTAAGAACTAAGCCTGATACAAGTCACTGGCTTTTCAAACCAATAGGGTTATCATTCAATAGAGCTCTAATGCATAAAGACTGTTTCAGATTGCATGTTTCTTGGCCATGACCATCTAAAAAACGGATCAAAAGGTAATGGAGGTGCCCCCAGCCTGAATAGACAAAGGGACTATGCGTGTACCATGGGTTCATCATCGTATCATTCCATATTTGAACAGGACAATATATCGATGATGATTAAGAGGGTGGAAAGTATCCTGGTGTCACATCCGGTTTTGAAAGGTAAACAGAATGCGAACCATTTACGTGACAGGATCATAAATTCACGTACACAGCGATTACATAAATAACTCATCATAGCAAAATGCTTTGAATAGCAATAAAGAGTAAGTAATAATACTATAGACTAGAGTCATTTACATAATATAAATCAAAGTGCACATAATAGAAACATAGCCAACGTAAATAAACCCACCACAGGCAGCTGACTAGGGGAGGTCGCTAGCCTAATCCTCGAACTCGTCGAAGTTCTGGAACTCCCGGAGATCCGCCTCGACACTTTCTTCTTCTTCTTTACCTGAGCATAGGTTGCACCAAAGGCAACCTGGTGTTTTGTGAAAGCAAGGGTGAGTACACATCAATGTACTCAGCAAATGTCCCGTTTGGCTGAGGTGGACTAGCTTTATGTGGAGTTAGGCTCAAAGCAGTTGCTTTTAGTTAGTCAGATATTTATTATTAGTGGAAGCCAAGTTTTAGTAATAACCAAACCATGAATCATTTTCTCCTCGAGGAACATCATTATCATCATCAAACCAAAACCATTAATAGAACCATAGCATCTCGAACCATCTGTATCTCTAATCAAAGACGATCTCAAGGCCGCTCTTAAACGTGAGCACAATTGATATATTAGTTTCATTACACTCTGCAGAGGTTGCACACTTTACCCACGAGCCGTGATTCCCTTTCTGCCCGAGGAGCGCTACTCCCCATTGATCACTACCTAGGTGATCTGGCAGGGTGTCACTACATAGACTTTACAAAGATTTCCCAGAGGTCATAGCCGCCTGTTAAGTTTCTCCAGTTTTATAAACACAGTATCTCTCCCCATAGGAAGGGTGACTAACAAAACCAAATCAAAAGAATCTCGGCAGAGCAAGTATTGTGCCAAGACCCCATTGACGGCACGACGGCGAAGCCGACTACACCTCAGGTTCCTCTAATTAATCAGCTAAGGGTGTCCCATACCACCCTCATGGTTGCACTGTTTTCCTGGGTGGTCTCTCAATGAACAGGTCCTTACGGAGAGGTACTCAGGAAACAACCCGAGTGCCCTAAAGTATCACAGTTCATCATCATTATCACGATAACATCATCGTATCATAAATGTTCTCATCATGTTCATTGATTAAAGTAAAGCAGTAGCATAATACTAATCATAGTATCCAATTTCGAAAGGGTAAACAAGGACAAGAAAACAGAACACTAGTCAATCCTTAGGTTGTTCATGGTATGCAGGACAGTGAATTATAAAGTAAATGAGACATAATGGGTCAGAGGACACTTGCCTTCACCAAACAGATGCTCAGGGTCTTCAATCTCGTAGAACTCGAAGAGCTAGATCACTTGGACGCTAACGCTTGATCTTCGATTCCTCGAGGCTCAGGAACGGATCGCAATCTATTCGCGACGCACAACGAATACAAATAGGTACAAGCAAACATATACTTGCATAAGAACATTACACCATTCAAAGAAAAACATAATAAAACATGCAAAAATAGAGATCACTACTATGGTCACGCGACGAAAAGAAACGCGACAGTCGGAGCTACGGTCGAGAAGTTATCGCGTTTACACTAAACAAGTACTAGTTAAAACAATTGATTCGACGTAATTATATTTATTGATATTTATGAAATATAAATTAAAACTACTTAGTTTTGACTAACTTATTGACATTTGTGGATGATTAAATAAATAACTAATTAATTGACATGAGTGAATATAAGCGAGCGGTTTAATATCGCGCGCGGATAACGCACGATACACGCGAACGACGTGCGGCAAGGCACACGACACACGAGAACAGCACGCGACAACGCGTGAGAACAGCACGCGCGACACTCGCGAACGACGCGCACGAAATAGCACCACGGCACGCGCACTGTACGAGCACGGCACGCAGGCCGACATGATACGTGAAACTAATAAATAAATAACATGATTAAACTAACAAATTGTTTAATAAGAATAGTTCAGTTAACATTAACTACGCTGATGTTGATTTATAAATGCGCAATTCAAAATTATAACTTAGATTTAAATAAAACGTCGTTCTATTAACCTCCGGTCAAACAAGCATCTAAATAAATTAAATAAATTATGCAACAGTAGGTAAAAGTACTTCTAACATGTAGATAATTTTAATACGAATCTAACGCAACTGGAACGGATTGAATCAGGTTTAAAACGCAAAAGTTATCACTGTTTTAAACCAGACTAAATTTCTGCGTACGATTTCGAAATCTGACAGGGGCATTTCGCAAATAAGTCATCTTCTTCCTCACCTCTGTCTCTCACGCAGGGAACTTCCATGACCATGGGGGATCTTGGACCGTACCGCAAGGGAGGGGGACGCCGACCACGGGCCGCACGCGGGAGGAGGGGCGCACCGGCCGCGGGCCGCGCCAGCTTCAGCGCTGTCGCGGTTGGGTGCCGTCGCACCGGGCTGAGCTGGCCGGCCGGTCGGTCGCCGCCGCACCGGGGAGGGGAGGGAAGTCGCGCCATGGGGGGAAAGGTCGCAGGGATGGACGTCGTCACCGTGGAAGAAGGGGGTAGGGAGAGGGAACCCCTGCACAGACGGGAAAAAGAAGAAACGATGAAACCTTAGGTGCAACAAATGGAGGTTTCTCACCGGGAAGAAGACCCTCGCCAGAGCTGAGAAAGAAATCATCGATTGATAGAGATTCGGAGCTCCGATCGAAGAACCGGACATGCCCAGATGAAACAATCGACGAGACGATCGCAACGGTATCCTCATATTCTACAGACGATGCACGGATTGGGAGTAATTGCTCGTCGAAGTTGGAACCGCTTCCGAACTTCGGCGAGCAATTCCGGTAGCTGGGAATTGAATATGAGAAAATAGTTTTGTGCTTTGGAATGTGCTTGACGAGGAGAAGCCAGGTATATATATATATAGTTGGGGTTCAAACGAGATGAAATTCGGGTCAAATTCGGATTTTACTATTTATAAAATTCAGAAAAGCCTAGAAATCCAAATTTTGTGCTCAAAATATTATAGACGCTTCCAAAAAATCCAAAACAATTCCTATAAATGTTTTGGCACCTAATGAACTCAAAAAACATACTTAGAGTTTCAAAAAACATTTGAAGTATATTAAATAAATAGATTTTTGTTTCTAGAAAATAGAAAAATACTCCGAAAATATACTCTACCGAGAGCTTCTATAGGATATACTAACATGTTTCAAACACAGTTTGCACTTAGAAACACCGTGCAATTGGCATGAATGCAACAACCAAAGCGCCTCTAGGGCTTATTCCACTAGGTTTATGCCAATATAAAACAAAATAATTCTCCATTTTTAGGAAAAAGGGACGGAAAGCAAAGAAATGAGAGAGTAACACCTGAATTTGGTGGATATTAGAAAAGAAATTTTATACCCCAAATTTAGGGTGTTACAAATCTAACCCCCTTAACAGAATCTCACCATCGAGATTCAAGGAGAGGCAAGCAAGAACGACAAGGTTGGTTCATTGGTCTTTCATAGCTTCTTCTAAATCAGCTTTAGCTCTGCTAGCTCAACTTGTGGATTGGTTGCTCTGACCTTCAGATGCTTGAGGCCAATTGATATAATTCTTGAGGATCCCTTGGACCTGTGAGTTAGGACCCACACACGCTTTCGCTGCGCCACTCTAATCTTGTTGGATGATGTTGATCGCATTGTCTTCATTGGGGTTAGCGGCTAACCCCTTAATAGGAGCATTGATACACACCTGGTGAAGATGCTGTCGATAATGATCTTGATTGATTGAGAGAAGTTGGAGAATGCCAACCAGACAGGTGCAAGAGGGAAGGGTATAGATAGAAAAGGTGAGCATAGATGGATTAAAGAGAGAAAAAGGAGAGCACCCAGCTACCTAACTCTATGGCACTTAGCTAGTAAACTGATGTCATTGCGGACCAAGGGCCACAACACATCAACACTCATCACAAGGAAGCAAATCAGTCATCACACAAAGACAAACAACACAAGCATACAACAACAAACATCTTGTTGCTATATGTTCCTTTTAATTAAATGCTGGTCTTTCTTGAAAAGGGAATAACTACTCTCTAAGGTTGTTGAAGGACAAGGATAAGAACAAGACATGTAGGATAGGGACACGAGCACAATAAGGGATGGAGTTAAAGGAAGGATTGTAATCTACAAGGGAGAAAATGCAACCAAGGGTAGGGTAGGTAAACACCATTCTCGAATCGAGATGGGAAAGATGATAACTCAAAAGGTAGGCATAAGATAAGCATCATGGAAAGATCTAGTGATTACAAAGGTACAAGAGGTAACAGGCAAAAGCACACCAAAAGATCGAGTCAAAACAAGACTTGCAACACGACAGAGGAATATGGAACGAACAAGAGCGGGGAGGGGTAAGACAACACTCTTGAACTGAAATGGGAGAGGAAGCTTTAAAATATGGATACATGATAAGCATCAAGGTAAAGATCGAGGGATGAAAAGGGTTAAGGTGATAACAGACAAACATACAACAAAGGATGTATTTTACACAAAACTTGCAAGGCGTCAAAGAAGGAGAAGCAATTAATGGTGAAGTCGGTGAGGCATTATCCTCGAACAGGGATGGAAAAGAGCAGGTTTTGAAGGGTAGGTTCAAAGTAAGAGGGAGGGCAAGAGCACAGATATCACAAGGGTTTTAAAGGTAATAACGAACAAGTATGTAGGGGAGGAGGTAAATAGGCATACGATAAAGGATATAAGTACCATAAAGGATGGAGTTAAGACAGGACCTGCAAATGGAAAAGGAGAGGGTACGTCGAAGGGACAGATAGGTAAATTGCCACTCTCAAATTAAGGTGGAAGAGAGGGGATTTTTAAGAGTAGGAATAAAGATGAGTATCAAGGCAAGATCGATGGATGACAAGGTGAGGATGATAGCAATTAAAAACACAACAAGGGATGGAATTAACACAAAACTTGTAGGGCGACAAGAATTGAAAAGAAATCAAGGGAGAGTTAGGTAACTCTCAACTCTCAAACTTGGTTGAAAGAAAGGGGAGGCTTTTAAAGGATAAGTTCAAGGTGAGCATTTAGGTAGAAGGCCTCAATATCGCAAGGGTCAAAGGCGACAACAGACAAGGTGAAAGGGAAATAGGGTTTAACCTTTTTCTATAAATATTTTTGGTGGTTGAATGCCCAACACAAATAATTGGACTAACTAGTTTGCTCTAGATTATATATTCTACAGGTGCAATAAAGTCCAACACAAACCAATAAAAGATCAAGTTAGGGTTCAAAAAGAAAGGAGCAACTGAAACCGAAGAGTGCCCTGGTCTGGCGCACCGGACAGTGTCCGGTGCACTAGGACCGTACAGCTGCGAACTCGCCACCTTAGGGTTTCTGAGGCCGCGCTCCGCTATAATTTACCAGATTGTCTGATGTGCCACCGGACTGTCTAGTGCACCAGCGGAGCAACGGCTATCCAGCGCAACGGTCGACTGCAACGGACGCCTGCAATGCTACAGTGCGCGGACTGCGTGCGCAGAAGTCAGAGCAGCCGCCAGAGGCGCACCGGACACTAAACAGTACATGTCCGGTGCCACCAGAAGTCAGCGCTCCAACGGTCGACTGCGTCAGAACCCTAATGGTTGGGTGACGTGGCTGGCGCACCGGACTGTCCGGTGCGCCCATCGACAACAGCCCCTCTCCAACGGTTGTTTGGTGGTTGAGGGCTGTAAATACCCCCAACCACCTCCACTCCAACCATCCAAGCATTCATCACTCCTCATTCAATACAAAAGCAAAGTGCAATACTCCAAGACACAAATCAAAGCCACCGATCCGATCAAAGTCCCCGATTCAATTCTAGCATTTTAGGACTTGAGAGAGGATCGTTCTTGTGTTTCTTTGTTGCTCTTGTTGCTTGGTTGGCTTTCTTCTTTCTCTCATTCTAACTCTCAAAGCCTTGTAAGCGAAGCAAGAGACACCAATTGTGTGGTGGTCCTTGCGGGGTCTAAGTGACCCGGGAAATCAAGGAAGAAAGCTCACTCGGTCTAAGTGACCGTTTGAGAGAGGGAAATGGTTGAAAGAGACCCGATCTTTGTGACCACCTCAACGGGGACTAGGTTCTTTGGAACCGAACCTCGGTAAAACAAATCACCGTGTCATCCGCTTTATTTTCTTGGTTGATTTGTTTTCCCCTCTCTCCCGGACTTAATATTCGTTCTAACGCTAACCCCGGCTTGTAGTGTGTGCTTAAGTTTATAATTTTTAGATTCCGCCTATCCACCCCCCTCTAGGCGACTTTCAATTTGTATCAAAGCCCGGTACTTCATTTAGAGTCTAACCACTCGAAGTGATGTCGGGAGGATCTGCCAAGAGGGAAATGGAGACGGCTACAAGCCACGGGAAGGCTCCATCAAGGGAGTCTGGCGCCAAAGGAAGGGAGGAATCACCTCCCCGCATCAAGTCGCATCGGAGTGGCGACAAGAAGAAGAAGATGAAGAAAGTGGTCTACTATGAGACCGATTCTTCATTGCCCTCCACCTCCGGATCCTACGCTGCGTCCGTAACTTCTAAGCGCCATGAGCGCAAGAAGTTTAGTAGGATCCCCTTACGTTATCCCCGCATTTCCAAATGTACTCCTTTAGTTTCCGTCCCATTAGGCAAACCACCGGTTTTTTATGGTGAGGATTATTGTATGTGGAGTGATAAAATGAGGCACCACCTAACATCACTCCACGCAAGTATATGGGATATTGTTGAGTTTGGAGCGCATGTACCATCCGTAGGGGATGAAGGCTACGAGTCGGACGAGGTCGCCCAAATCCGGCACTTCAACTCCCAAGCCACTATTATACTCCTCACCTCTCTATGTCGAGAGGAGTATAATAAAGTGCAAGGATTGAAGAGCGCCAAGGAGATTTGGGACATGCTCAAGACCGCGCACGAGGGAGATGAGGTGACTAAGATCACCAAATGGGAGACGATCGAGGGGGAGCTCGGTCGTTTCGTCCTCAACCAAGGAGAGGAGCCACAATGTACAACCGGCTCAAGACCTTGGTGAATCAAGTGCACAACCTCGGGAGCACCAAATGGGATGACCATGAAATGGTCAAGGTTATTCTAAGATCACTTGTTTTTTCGCAATCCTACGCAAGTTCAATTAATACGTGGTGATCCTAGATATAAGCTAATGTCTCCCGAGGAGGTTATAGGAAAGTTTGTGAGCTTTGAATTGATGATCAAAGGCTCCAAACAAATCGTCAACTTGGAGCAAGGCGGCACCTTCACACCCAAGGTGCAACCCGTTGCATTCAAAGCAACGGAGGAGAAGAAAGAAGAGTCTACATCAAGTAGGCTCCCCATCGACGCCTCCAAGCTCGACAACGAGGAAATGGCGCTCATCATAAAGAGCTTACGCCAAATCCTCAAGCAAAGGAAGGGGAAAGATTACAAGCCCCGTCCCAAAAGGGTGTGCTACAAATGTGGTAGGCCCAGTCATTTTATCGCTAAATGCCCTATGTCTAGTGATAGTGACAGGGACAACGACAAGAAGGGGAGGAAGAAGGAAAAGAAGAAGTACTACAAGAAGAAGGGCGGCGATGCCCACATGTGTCGGGAATGGGACTCCGACATGAGCTCCACCGACTCCTCCTCCGACGAGGATGCCTCAAACATTGCCGTCAACAAGGGACTTCTCTTCCCCAACGTCGACCACAAGTGCCTCATGGCAAAGGACGGCAAAAGGAAGAAGGTAAAATCTAGAGCCTCTACTAAATATACAACATCTAGTGATGAGGGTAGCTCTAGTGAAGATGAGGATAATTTGCTTACCCTTTCTGCCAACCTTAACATGCAACAGAAAGAAAAATTAAATGAATTGATAGGTGCTATTCATGAGAAGGATGAACTCTTGGATAGCCAAGAGGAATTCCTTATTAAAGAAAATAAGAAGCATGTTAAGGTAAAGAATGCCTATGCTCAGGAATTAGAAAAATGTAAAAATTTGTCTAAAGAGCTTAGGGTTTGCCATGAATCAATTTCCAACCTTAGAACTGAGAACGCTAATTTATTTGCTAAGGTTGAAAAGTTAAATGCTTGTGATGATTCAGTTACCAATCTTAAAAATGATAATGCTAGTTTAATTGCTAAGATTGATAAATTGAATGAATCAATTTCTAGCCTTAAAACTGAAAATGCTAGTTTAATTTCCAAGGCTAAAGATTTAATTGTTTGCAATGATTCTATTTCCTATCTTAGAGATGAAAATGGCATGCTAAAATCTAAGATAGATAAATTAAATGCTTGCAAACCCTCTACGTCTAGTGTTGATCATGTTACTATTTGCACTAGATGTAGAGATATTAATATTGATGCTATTCATGGTCACCTTGCTTTAATTAAACAACAAAATGATCATATAGCTAAATTAACTAGTAAAATCAATGAGCATGAGATAGAGATTAAAAAATTTAAATTTGCTAGAAGCATGCTCTATAATGGGAGACACCCTGACATCAAGGATGGCATTGGTTTCCAACAGGGAAGCAATGTCAAACTTAATGCCCCCAAAAGATTGTCTAATTTTGATAAGGGCAAGGCTCCCATGACTCAGGATAACGAGGGCTATATTTTATATCCTGCTGGTTATCCCGAACACAAGATTAGGAGAATTCATGCTAAGAAATCTCATTCTGGTTCACATCATGCTTTTATGTATAAGAATGAGGCTTCTAGCTCTAGGCAATCAACCCATGTTAAATTGCCTAAAAAGAAATCTCCTACTGCATCAAATGATTATAACATTCATTTAAAACTTTTAATGCATCTTATGTGCTTACTAACAAATTAGGCAAAGTAGTTGCCAAATATGTTGGGGGCAAACACAAGGGCTCCAAGACTTGTGTTTGGGTACCCAAGGTGCTTGTTTCTAATGTTAAAGGACCCAAGACCGTTTGGGTACCTAAGAACAAGGCCTAAATTGTTTTGTAGGTTTATGCATCCGGAGGCTCAAGTTGGATTATTGATAGCGGATTCACAAACCACATGACAGGGGAGAAAAGGATATTCTCCTCCTACGAGAAAAACGAAGATCCCCAAAGAACTATCACATTCGGGGATGGAAATCAAGGTTTGGTCAAAGGACTTGGTAAAATTGCTATATCACCTGACCATTCTATTTCCAATGTTTTTCTTGTAGATTCTTTAGATTATAACTTGCTTTCAGTTTCTCAATTATGCAAAATGGGTTACAACTGTCTTTTTACGGATATAGGTGTTACTGTCTTTAGAAGAAGTGATGATTCAGTAGCATTTAAGGGAGTATTAGAGGGTCAGCTATACTTAGTTGATTTTAATAGAGCTGAACTTAATACTTGCTTAATTGCTAAGACTAATATGGGTTGGCTCTGGCATCGCCGACTAGCCCATGTTGGGATGAAGAATCTTCACAAACTTCTAAAGGGAGAACACATTTTGAAACTAACCAATGTTCATTTTGAGAAAGACAGGGTTTGTAGCGCATGTCAAGCAGGAAAGCAAGTTGGTGTTCATCATCCACACAAGAACATCATGAAAACAGACAGGCCTCTGGAGTTACTCCACATGGATCTATTCGCCCCGATAGCTTATATAAGCATCGGCGGGAGTAAGTACTGTCTTGTAATTGTGGATGATTATTCTCGCTTCACTTGGGTATTCTTTTTGCAGGAAAAATCACAAACCCAAGAGACCTTAAAGAGATTCTTGAGATGAGCTCAAAATGAGTTCGGATTAAGGATCAAGAAGATAAGAAGCGACAACGGGACGGAGTTCAAGAACTCACAAATCGAAGGCTTTCTTGAGGATGAGGGCATTAAGCATGAGTTCTCTTCTACCTACACACCTCAACAAAATGGTGTAGTGGAGAGGAAGAATAGAACTCTACTGGACATGGCAAGGACAATGCTTAATGAATACAAGACACCGGACCAGTTTTGGGCCGAGGCGATTAACACCGCCTGCTACTCCATCAACCGGCTCTACCTTCACCGAATCCTCAAGAAGACATCTTATGAACTCCTCACCGGTAAAAAGCCCAATGTTTCATATTTTAGAGTCTTTGGTAGCAAATGTTTTATACTTGTCAAAAGAGGTAGAAAATCTAAATTTGCTCCTAAGGCTGTAGAAGGCTTTTTACTTAGTTATGATTCAAACACAAGGGCATATAGAGTCTTCAACAAATCCACTGGATTAGTTGAGGTTTCTTGTGACATTGTGTTTGATGAGACTAATGGCTCTCAAGTAGAGCAAGTTGATCTTGATGAGCTAGATGATGAAGAGGCTCCATGCGTCGCGCTAAGGAACATGTCCATTGGGGATGTGTGTCCTAAGGAATCCGAAGAGCCTCCACAAGCACAAGATCAATCGTCATCTTCCATGCAAGCATCTCCACCAACTCAAGATGAGGAACAGGCTCAAGAGGATATTGATGAAGATCAAGAGGATGAGCCACCTCAAGAGGAGAACAATGATCAAGGGGGAGATGACCATGACAAGGAAGATGAGCAAGAAATTTAGGGTCAAAGACCGCCACACCCAAGAGTCCACCAAGCGATTCAAAGAGATCACCCCGTGAACTCAATTCTCAATGACATTCATAAGGGGGTAACCACTTGATCTCGAATCGCTCATTTTTGTGTCCATTACTCTTTTGTGTCCTCTATTGAGCCATACAGGGTGGAGGATGCACTAAAAGATTCGGATTGGGTGTTGGCAATGCAAGAGGAGCTCA
Organism: Zea mays; assembly: GCF_902167145.1. NCBI lineage: Eukaryota > Viridiplantae > Streptophyta > Magnoliopsida > Poales > Poaceae > Zea > Zea mays. Next base: position 222,786,444 of record NC_050099.1, on the reverse strand, counting down.
ACAACTTCACGAGGAATGAGGTATGGAATTTAGTTCCACATCCTAATCAAAATTTTGTAGGTACCAAATGAGTATTCTGCAACAAGCAAGATGAGCATGGTATGGTGACAAGGAACAAAGCCCGACTTGTAGCCAAGGGATATTCACAAGTCGAAGGTTTGGATTTCGGTGAAACCTATGCACCCGTAGCTAGACTTGAGTCAATTCGTATATTACTTGCCTATGCTACTTACCATGGCTTCAACCTTTATCAAATGGATGTGAAAAGTGCCTTCCTCAATGGACCAATCAAGGAAGAGGTCTATGTTGAGCAACCTTCTGGCTTTGAAGATAGTGAGTACTCTAACCATGTTTATAAACTCTCAAAGGCGCTTTATGGGCTCAAGCAAGCCCCAAGAGCATGGTATGAATGCCTTCGAGATTTTCTTATCACTAATGGCTTCAAAGTCGGAAAAGCCGATCCTACTCTCTTTACTAAAACCATTGCAAAAGATTTGTTTGTATGCCAAATTTATGTTGATGATATCATATTTGGGTCTACTAACAAATCTACTTGTGAAGATTTTAGTAGGATCATGATACAAAAATTCGAGATGTTAATGATGGGGGAGTTGAAGTATTTCCTAGGATTTTAAGTAAAGCAACTCCAAGAGGGAACCTTCATCAGCCAAACAAAGTACACTCAAGACATACTTAACAAGTTTGGAATGAAGGATGCCAAGCCCATCAAGACACCCATGGGAACAAATGGGCATCTCGACCTCGACACGGGAGGTAAGTCCGTAGATCAAAAGGTATACCGGTCGATGATAGGATCTTTACTCTACTTATGTGCATCTCGACCGGATATTATGCTTTCCATATGCATGTGTGCAAGGTTCCAAGCCGATCCTAAGGAAGTTCACCTTAGGGCCATGAAAAGAATCATGAGATATTTAGTTTACACTCTTAAGTTTGGACTTTGGTACCCCAAGGGATGCACTTTTGATTTAATAGATTATTCAGATGCTGATTGGGCAGGGTGTAAAATTGATAGGAAGAGCACATCAGGGACTTGTCAGTTTCTGGGAAGATCCCTGGTGTCTTGGGCTTCAAAGAAACAAAACTCAGTAGCTCTTTCTACCTTCGAAGCCGAGTATATTGCCGCAGGCCATTATTGTGCGCAATTACTTTGGATGAGGAAAACCCTCAGGGACTATGGCTACAAATTGAGCAAAGTCCCTCTCCTATGTGACAATGAGAGTGCAATCCGCATGGTGGATAATCCCGTTGAACACAGCTGCACTAAGCACATAGACATTTGGTATCACTTTTTGAGGGATCACCAGCAAAGGGGGGATATCGAGATTGCTTATGTTAGTACCAAAGAACAATTAGCCGATATCTTTACCAAACCATTAGATGAGAAAACCTTTACCAAACTTAGGAATGAGCTAAACATTCTTGATTCTTGGAACTTTGATTGAAACATTGCACACATAGCTCATTTGTATACATTTGATCATATCTCTTTCATTTTGGTACAAATGCATAATTCTTATTATTTATGTACCAAAGCTATGACTAATGTGTTTTTCAAGTGTATTCTCTACTAAGTCATAGATTGAAAGGGAAATGGAGTCTTCGGCAAAGACAAGGCTTCCACTCCACTCTATCGGTATCATTTACTCTTCGTCGTCACTCCACATCTCTCCAAATTGGTATAATCTTCACTCATATTTCATTTACCAATGAGGAGAAAGTAAAAGGGCTCTCAAAGTCTCCATTTTTGGCAATTAATACCAAAAGGGAGAGAGTAATAGCCCAAAGCAAAAGGACCGCACCACCACCTAATTTTAAATTATGCTTTGAAAATTTTAATTGGTATATTTCAAAATGATATGATATTTTCAATTGGTATATTTAAAGATGGAATTTCAAAACTAGCATCTCAATATATTTCCAATTGGTATCCATTAAAACTCTCTTGAAAACTAAGAGGAGAATTTCATTCAGGGGGAGTTTTGTTTAAGTCAAAGGAAAAACATTTGAAATAGGGGCAGAAAATTTCAAATCTTGGAAATGCTTCTCGCAATCTTATTCATATACCTTTGACTATTTGCAAATTAAAATCTTTTCCAAAAGAATTTGCAAAAACAAAACAAGTGGTGCAAGCGTGGTCCAAAATGTTAAAATAAAAGAAAGCAACCATGCATATCTAGTAAAAGTATAAATTGGTTTAATTCTAAGCAACCTATGCACTTACCTTATGCAAACTAGTTCAATTCTGAAATTATATATTTGCTTTGGTTTGTGTTGGCATCAATCACCAAAAAGGGGGAGATTGAAAGGGAAATAGGGTTTAACCTTTTCCTATAAATAATTTTGGTGGTTGAATGCCCAACACAAATAATTGGACTAACTAGTTTGCTCTAGATTATATATTCTACAGGTGCATAAAGGTTCAACACAAACCAATAAAAGATAAAGTTAGGGTTCAAAAAGAAAGGAGCAATTGAAACCGAAGAGTGCCCTGGTCTGACGCACTGGACTATCCAGTGTGCCACCGGACAGTGTCCGGTGCACCAGGACCGTACAGCTGCGAACTCGCCACCTTCGGGTTTCTGAGGCCGTGCTCCGCTATAATTCACCAGACTGTCCGGTGTGCCACCGGACTGTCCGGTGCACCAGCGGAGCAACGGCTATCCAACGCAACGGTCGACTGCAACAGACGCCTGCAACGCTACAGTGCACGGACTGCGCGCGCAGAAGTCAGAGCAGCTGCCAGAGGCGCACCGAACAGTGAACAGTACCTGTCCGGTGCCACCAGAAGTCAGTGCTCCAACGATCGACTGCGTCAGAACCCTAATGATTGGGTGACGTGGCTGGCGCACCGGACTGTGTCCGGTGGCGCACCGGACTGTGTCCGGTGGCGCACCGGACTGTCCGGTGCACCCATCGACAGCAGCCCCTCCCCAACGGTTGTTTGGTGGATGAGGGCTATAAATACCCCCCAACCACCTCCACTCCAACCATCCAAGCATTCATCACTCCTCATTCAATACAAGAGCAAAGTGCAATACTCCAAGACACAAATCAAAGCCACCGATCCGACCAAAGTCCCCAATTCAATTCTAGTGTTTTAGGACTTGAGAGAGGATCGTTCTTGTGTTTCTTTGTTGCTCTTGTTGCTTGGTTGGCTTTCTTCTTTCTCTCATTCTAACTCTCAAAGCCTTGTAAGCAAAGCAAGAGACACCAATTGTGTGGTGGTCCTTGCGGGGTCTAAGTGACCCGGGAAATCAAGGAAGAAAGCTCACTCGGTCTAAGTGACCGTTTGAGAGAGGGAAAGGGTTGAAAGAGACCCGGTCTTTGTGACCACCTCAACGGGGACTAGGTTCTTTGGAACCGAACCTCGATAAAACAAATCACCGTGTCATCCTCTTTATTTTCTTGGTTGATTTGTTTTCCCCTCTCTCCCGGACTTAATATTCGGTCTAACGCTACCCCGGCTTGTAGTGTGTGCTTAAGTTTATAATTTTCAGATTCCGCCTATCCACCCCCCTCTAGGCGAGTTTCACAAGGGTATTAGTTAAATGATGAAGGCATTGGAGAGCCAATGCTATGAGTACAACAAAGAATGAAGTTGCGTCCAGGCTCACACGTGGTAAAGAAGAGGATATGTCCAAGGGTAAGATAAATAAAACACTGCTCTCAAATTGAGATAGGAGATTGGAGATTTTAGATAACAGGCGTAATGTAATCACAAGGTAGGATAGAGTGATGAGAAGGATAAAGGAAATAAAAACCAAAGACACAACAAACGGTATAGTTAAAAACTCGCATGTGACAAAGAATAGGATACGACCAAGGGACAAGTAGGTAAAGTACAATGCTCAGATTAAGATAGAAAAGAGGATATTTTAAAGGTCGGTATAAGATAAACATCAAGGTAAGATATAGAGGTGATAAGGATAAAGGTGATAATGATGAAAAGCATAATCCATGGACAGAGTTAAGGCAAGACTCGTAAAGTGACGAAGTGGAGAAAACAATCAAGGATAAGATAAGTGAGGTTCCGATAGAAGAGTTGAAGTAAAAATTCATTACCGAAGGAAGTCACAAGAATTAACGAGATCACCAAGGATGTGCAAAATAAAATGACCGCTCATGGATCATTAAGAAACAAGGGTGGTCAAAGGCATGTTAACTGAAATGTCTTAAACAGACATTGGGGTATGAAGATAAGAATACATGGAAATATGAGAGTATGCAAGACTCCAAGGATACGAGCATAATAAGACCAAGGGAATAGAAATTGTCGATAGATAATGACTTAACAACGGAATAGGAAGGGATCTCAAAAGACAGGAAGGTCATGAAAATATAAACTGGAATATTTAATTAGGCAACAGAGTTTTTAGAGTTAAGTATTTGAATTAAGGGATTAGGGTATGGAAGAATCCAAAAGATGCAGCATGTCAATACTAATGGAATAGATATTGTCAAAGGTTAGAATTTAACGATAGAAAAGGAAAGCATCTCGAAAGACAAAAAAGTTATGGTCAGGGGGCACCTACAAAGATGTCACGAGCACAAGAGTAAGATCAGATCTAATAGAATGAATAAGTAAAGCATAGAAAATACTAGAATAAAATACATTGACCAAGGTGATATATATATACAAAGCATAACGTAGAATTAGTCGAGGTGACTAATATTTTGAAACAACATCAAGGATGAGGTGAAGTAATAGTCAATAAGTCCTTAAAACGGCCAATGCTACTCTAGTATAGCGGTCCTACAGTCAGCAAGGCTTTGATACCACTTATGTCACACCCGGTTTTGAAAGGTAAACCGAATGCGAACCATGTACGTGTCAGGATCAGAAATTCACGTACACAGCGATTACATAAATGACTCATCATAACACAATGCTTCGAATAGCAATAAAGAGTAAGTAATAATACTACAGACCAGAGTCATTTACATAATATAAATCAAAGTGCACATAATAGAAATGTAGCCAATGTAAACAAACCCACCACAGGCAGTTAACTGGGGGAGGTCGCTAGCCTAATCCTCGAACTCGTCGAAGTTCTAGAACTCCCAGAGATCCGCCTCGACACTTTCTTCTTCTTCTTTACCTGAGCATAGGTTGCACCAAAGGAAACCTGGTGTTTTGTGAAAGCAAGGGTGAGTACACATCAACATACTCAGCAAATGTCTCATTTGGCTGAGGTGGACTAGCTTTATGTGGAGTTAAGCTCAAAGCAGTTGCTTTTAGTTTGTGAGGTATTTATTATTAGTGGAAGTCAAGTTTTAGTAATAACCAACCCGTGAATCATTTCCTCCTTGAGGAACATCATTATCATCATCAAACCAAAACCATTAATAGAACCATAACATCTCGAACCATCTGTATCTCTAATCAAAGAGGATCACAAGGCCTCTCTTAACCATGAGCACGATTGATATATTAGTTTCATTACACTCTACAGAGGTTGCACACTTTGCCCATGAGCCATGATTCCCTTTCTGCCCGAGGAGCGCTACTCCCCATTGATCTCTACCTAGGTGATCTGGCACGGTGTCACTATGTAGCCTTTTCAAAGATTTCCCAGAGGTCATAGCCGCCCGTTAGGTTTCTCCAGTTTGATAAACACAATACCTCTCCCCAAAGGAAGGGTGACTAACAAAACCAAATCAAAAGAACCTCGGCATCCAGTCTCGGCAAAGCAAGTACTGTGCCTGGACCCCATTGACGGCACGACGACGAAACCTACTACACCTTAGGTTCTTCTAATTAAACAACTAAGGGCATCCCATACCACCCTCATGGTTGCACTGTTTTCCCAAGTGGTCTCTCAACGAACAGGTCTGTAACACCCTGAATTTGGGGTATAAAATTTCTTTTCTAATATCCACCAAATTCAGGTGTTACCCTCTTCTTTACTTGTTTTTCTTCTTTTTTTCTAAATAATGGAGAATTATTTTGTTTTATATTGGCATAAACCTAGTGGAATAAGCCCTAGAGGGCTTTTGTTGTTGCATTCATGCCGTTGCACAGTGTTTCTAGGTGCAAAATGTGTTTAAAGCAAGTTAACATATCTTATAAAAGCTCTTGGTAAATTTTCATATTTTTCGGGATATTTTTCTGTTTTCTGGAAACAAAAATCTATTTATTTGAGGTACTTAAACATGTTTTAGAAACTCTAATTATGTTTTTTCAGTTCATTAGGTGCCAAAACATTTCTAGGATTTTTTCTAGAATTTGTGGAAGCATCTATAATATTTTGAGCACAAAATATGGATTTATAGGCTTTTCTGAATTCTATAAATGGTAAAATTCGAATTTGAACCGAATTTTCATCTCGTCCGAACCCCAACTATATATATGCTAGGCTTCTCCTCGTCGAGCCTATTACAGAGCACGAAACGGTTTCCCAGATTCAATTCCTAGTTCTAGAATTGCTCGCCGAAGTTCGGAAGCGATTCTAACTCCAGCAAGCAATTACCATTGTTATTAAAGCGTTAAAATAATAAAACGTTATGAACCAACTTTTCAAGGTTTAAACGTTTAAACGAACGTTGAAACGTCTTTTCAGACTTGTCATAGAATTTCAAATATAGAATAAGTTCATACATAAGTTGAGTTCACAAACCAAATAGCATTAGCATAAAAAGAAACATATCATGTTCAACAACACAAGTTCAAACACACAACACAAGCTACAACTTTCATGCATGATTAGTAACCATCATCGAACTCATCAATATTAAGACCATGAGCATCCACGCCTTGATCATCACCATCGTTTCCACTATTGCTTCCTTCAATTTCATCTTCCACATCAAGATCATCAAGAATATATTCCTCATCCTCGTCATCTTCATTTGCTAAATTAGTCTCCTCTTCCTCAAGGTCTTCATTCCTTCTCACACACCCACCAGCAGCTCTCCTAGGAAAATTACGACATCTGAGATGTACAGATGCACCAATAGCTTCATCAACTTGGTCCCACGATAAATTGAAATCATCTCCAAGAGCATTGCTAACATGAGAAGAATTAGCTAATGGATCAAACCATTCATTGTCCCAATCAAAGTCTTCTAAAATCAAAGGATCAAAGTTTTTTCCTTCCTCACGTATTTTTTGAAACCTATCAGCCACCTTTCTGTTGTATGAAACATATACCAAGTCATTCAACCTTTTGTGATCCAACCTATTCCTCTTTTTGGTATGCATCTACAAGTGCAAATAAAAGTAACCATTTAACCAATGAAGAACTAAGGATAAAAGTAGTGGCAAATCGAAATTGAATAATTTGACTAGCTCACTTACAAATTCAAATGTACTCCAATTCCACTCACAACCGGATGATGAAGCACAAAGACTAACAATCTGTCTTGCAAACTTATATAATTCAATAGTACGACCACCATATGCAAGCCACTAATCAACTAAAATGGCAAGAACAAAGATTATATGTTACATGCTAAAAATGGATGGAAGGCTATCAATTTTAGAATACTTACGTGGATTCCTTGTTTGTGCATTTTTTATAGCCATTGGATTTGCAAATGCCTCTCTTTGGTTCTCATAAAGAATAGCTTGGGCATCAATCTTCTCTCTAAGATCCTCATCTACCACCATTTTGACAAGCACGTCATTAAAGCAACCCCTTAGCTCTCCAACATAGCCTTCATCAACACCTGCTTTGTTATTGTAGAATTTTCCAGGGTTCAAATATAGTGCTGCTCCATATAATTCTTGAGAGAAAACGATGTCATATGCTTTTTTACCTGCCTATATTTTGGATACCTTGGATTGAGTGAAAACATCACTTGAAAATAGACCTTTCAATGAGTTCTTGTGCTTGTGCAAACTCTTCATGGTAAGGAAGGCAGTAGCAAATCTAGTAGCAGCAGGTCTCACAAGATCCATCCCATTTGTATGCACCCTCATTTCACTAAGTATCCTCCCATGTCTATAAATAAAAGTGGTGACATGACGAGCACAAGCAATAGGCTTCTTAAAATCCTTCAGCTTTCCTATGTCCTCCAACATAAGGTCCAAGCAATGTGCTACACAAGGAGTCCAGAACAAGGTAGGAATCCTCTCCATTAAAATCTTACCTGCTTCCTTATAATTAGCACCATTATCAGTGACTATCTGAGTAATGTTTTCCTTACCAATCCCCTCAATTCTCTTTTCCAACAAGTCTGCAAGCATCACTGCACTGTGTGACTCATTTGATGCATTAACTGACTCCAAGAAAAATGTTCCTTGAGGGCTGTTAACAAGGAAATTGATCAAATGGCGACCTCTTTTGTCTGTCCAACGATCAGACATGAGTGTGCAACCATATTGGCTCCATGCTTCCTCATGCTTCTTCCTCTCATCATCTATGTCTTTGACAGCCTTAGCAAGTAAAGGCTCACGTAGCTCATGGAAAGTAGGAGGCTTGAACCCAGATCCATATTGAGCAATAGCTTCCACAGCTACCTCAAATTGCCTTGAGTTCGCAGCATTGAATGGTATACCACACTCATAGAAAAACTTGGCTATCTCCAAACAAACAGAATTTCTTTCTTCCTTAGGCTTCATGGTAGCACTTATCGTAGTTTGAGCAGGTCCCTTTGCATGTCTCTCTGCTACAACCTCTTGAGGTGTACGTCGAACCATAGATGCAACAGACTTCTTTGGAGTTGCAATTGGGTGGGGCTTCAATTGGAAAATTGCTTTGTTTCTTTTGGCAGCTGTTCTAGAACTTGGCATAGTACACGAGGAAGCCTTGGATGATGCTGACATTGACCTGCTTCCCATAACTTGGACATCATCTTCTTGTCCTGCTTCATCTTCCATTACATCGTCATCTAGGTACAACGGCCTAGCACGCTTCGCATTATTCAAAGCTTCATTCATCTCTTTAGCAATCTCTCTAGTAGTGTTAGGACACTTGACAATGTCTCCATAGCCACCAGATAGATGTTGTTTCACCCTCTTGATACCTCCTTTTATTTGTTTGGGGCACAAAGCACATTGAATCAGCTCTCGCTTTCCCGCCTCAACATAGTATGCATATTTCCATCCTGGATCATTTGACTTTGGCCTTCGTGACTGATCTTTGAGTGGGTCATAGGAGTCATTAGCCTCGCTATTTGTTGCCATTGCAATTGAAATTCATTGCCATACTTTAGCCTGCAACAGTGCAACACATAGTAGAATGAACATCAGCAACACACAGTAGCCTGCAACACTGCCACACTTTGTTGCCATTGCAATTGAAATTCGTTGCTGGGTTGTGATGCTGGGTTATACTAAGCAGTTTATGCACATCAGTAGCCAAGGGATTCAATTTATCACACTGGTTATACTAAGCAGTTTATGTTTTTTACTGCTGTAACCAATCTATCTGGATTCTGGAGGGCGGCCGACGGCATACCTGGAGGGCGGATGGAGGAGGGAGGAGGGGGCCCGACGGCATACCTGGAGCCTGGAGGGCGGCCGACGACGTCTGGCGGCTGGCGGTTGGAGTGCGCTATGCATATGCGTCTAGGCGCGATGGCTGGAGCGCGCAAGGCGTCTAGCGGCTCCTGGGCGCGGTGGATCAGCCGGCCGGCTGGGTGGGTATAGGCGCGTAGAACGTCCAAATAACAGAGAAAACATCCAAAACGGACGTTCCGACGTGTAAACATCGTTTAAACGTCCAGAACAGACGTTCTACACGGTTTTTGTAAAACGTGTGGACGCTTTAGCCACTGATCATGTTTTAGCGTTTAAACGACGCTTAATCATCGTTTAAACGACATTTTAATAACCATGGCAATTACTCCTAATCTGTGCATCATCTGCGGAATCCGATGGTACCGCTGCGTTCGTCTCGTCGAGGGCTTCATCTGGGCGTGTCTGGTTTGTCGATCGGACCTCTGGATCTCCATCAATCATTAGTTTCCTCCTCGGCTCCGGCGAGGTACTTTCCTCCAGTTAGCTCCTCCATTCCTCTTCTTTGTTCTCTTCGATTTCTAAGGTTTGGGGTGTAGCACCTCGTCCCCCGGGCCCTGCGTGGCGGCGACGGCGGCGTAGATCCTACTTCCTCCCCCGCATAGCCCTTAGCCCTGCCGCGCGGCGGCGCCTAGCCGCATGGCTGGCCAGCCCCCTGGCCACGGCCCCTCCCCTCCCCGCGCGGGCTGCCCTTGGCGCGGCCCCCGCCCCGCGGGCTCGCTCGCCCTGCAGGGTGCGGCTGGCCCCCCGGTGGCGAGTCCCCCCCTCCGATCGAGCTCGATCCCAACCCCCCATGGCGGTTCCGTGCATGGAGAAGAAGGTGGAGGGAGGAAGAAGACCTTTTTGTGAACCCCCCCGTGTGAAACCAAAACCGTACACAAGAATTTAGTCTAGTTTAAAACAGTGATAACTTTTGTGTTTCAAACTCGATTCAATCTGTTCAAATTGCGTTAGATTCATATTAAAATTATCTACATGTTAGAAGTATCTTTCCCTACTGTTGCATGTTTTATTTAATTTATTTAAACGTTTGTTTAACCAAGAGCTACTAGAGCGTCGTTTCAATTTCAAAATCTAATTTAGGATTTCGATTTGTGCATTTATAATTAGACACCAAAATGATTTACCTTAACTGAAAAATATTCTTTATTAATAATTGTTTAGATTAATCATGGTGTTTATTTATTAGGTTTCGCGTAGCATGTCGGCCCGCGCGCCGTACGCATGCTGTGCGCGTACCGGGCACGTGCTGCTGTGCTGTTTCGCGCCGTTCGCGCGTGTCACTTGCCTTGCCGCTCCTCGTTCGCGCGCTGTCGCATGCGTTGTTTCGCGTGCCGTCCGCACGCTGTTCTGCTTGTTCGCGCGTCGTTCTGCACACTGTTGTGTTGTTTCATGTGTCATAAATTTACCTCGCTTAGAATCTTTCGTGTTGATTACATTACTTATTCAACTGACAACTGTTAGTGTAGCAGATTAATCGAAACTAAATGGTAGATATTATTTATATTTAATCGTGTCAAATTAAATGTTATAATTAATATTTGTTTAGCGTAAACCCGTTGACTTCTTGACCATAGCTTCGAGTTCCACATTTCTTTTCCTCATGTGATCGTAGTAGCGAGCTCTATTTCACACTGCACGTTTCTATAATGTTTTATCATGTATGGTGTAATGTTCTTATGCATATATATGTTTGTTTGCTTGTGTCTATTTGTCTTTGCTTCGCGTTGTGGTTAGATCACGATTCATTTTTGAGCTTCGAGGAATCGATGGTCAAACTTCAGCGACCAAGTGGTCAGGTTCTTCGAGTTCCACAAAGTTGAAGATCGTGAGCATCTGTTTGGTGAAGGCAAGTGTCATCTGACCTACTTATGTCTGATTCACATGATAATTCACTTCCATGCATTACATAATTAAAACCTAAGGACTGACTAGCTTTCTATTTACCTTATCCTTGATTACCTTTTGGGTTATTGTGGTTAGCTTCATGCTATTGCTTTACTTTAACCAATGAACATGATGAGAATATTTATGATACGTTGATGATATCTTGACTATGATGATGAGCCTGTGTTACTTTAGGGGGTTCAGGCTATTTCCCGAGTATCTGTCCGTGAGGACCTGTTCGTGGAGAGACCACCTGGGAAAACAGTGCAACCATGAGGGTGGTATGGGACGCCCTTGGCCAAGTAATTAGGGAAGTCTTGTGTTGGGTGTTGGTTTTGGTCATTGGGGACGGAGGCATCTGTTATGGCTCCTATATTCTCGCTCAGGGATCTAGGTACGGGCGTCGTCCCACGACATTTTCCTGAGGGCAGAGGGTATAGGTTTGGTTACGTCAGATGGTCTCTATGTAGTGGTCATTCCCAACATTCGCATAGTGAGGTCCCTAGGGAAAAGCCACGTGAAACCTTGCCTACTCACCTTGGAAGTGTTTAAGGGTCCATACAACCTAAGGAAAAATTGATCATGGCTCATGGGTAAAGTGTGCAACCTCTGCAGAGTGTTATGAAATTGATATATCAGTCGTGCTCACGGTTAAGAGCGACCTTGAGATCTTCTTTGATTAGGGATACAAATGATCTGAGATACAATGGTTCTATTGATGGATTTGGTTACGATGATGATAATGATGTTCCTCGATGAGGAAATGTTTCACGGGTTGGTTATTGCTAAAACTTGGCTTCTACTAATAATAAATACCTGAGGAACTAAAAGCAACTGCTTTGTCCCTAACCCCACATAAAGCTGGTCCACCTCAGCCAAACGGGACATTTGCTGAGTAAGTTGATGTGTACTCACCCTTGCTTTCACAAAACACCAGGTTGCTTTGCTGCAACCTATGCTAAGGTAAAGAGGAAGAAGAAGGAGTCGAGGCGGATCTCTAGGAGTTCCAAAACTTCGACGAGTTCGAGGATTAGGCTAGCGATCTCCCTAAGTCGGCTGCCTGTGGTGGGTTTGTTTACGTTGGCTACGTTTCTATTATATGCACTTTGATTTATATTATGTAAATGACTCTAGTCTTTAATGTTATTACTTATTCTTTATTGTTATTCGAAGCATTGTGCTATGATGAGTCATCTATGTAATCGTTGTGGACATGAATTTCTTATCCTGGCACGTACATGGTTCACATTCGGTTTACCTTCAAAACCGGGTGTGACATAAGTGGTATCAAAGTCGTGCCGACTGTAGGACCGCTATCCTGGAGTAGCATTGGCCGTTTTAAGGACTTATTGACTATTACTTCACCTCATCCTTGTTGCTGCTTCAAAACTTTAGTCACCTCGACTAATTCTATGTTATGCTCCTATATATCACCTTGCTAAATGTATTTTATTCTAGTATTGTCTATGCTTTACTTATTCATTCTATTAGACCTGATCTCACTCTTGTCCTTGCAGCATCTTTGTAGATGACCCCCGACCATAGCTTTTAGTCTTTTGGGATTCTTTCCTCTTCCATTATTAAATTGCTACCATTTGACCATCTCTATTCCCTTGGCATTGACATGATCATACCCCTAGATTCTTCAATACTCTTGTTTCAAATACTTACAACTGAATTTCTCCCGCCTACTTAAACACTCCAGTTTATATGTCCATGACCTTCTTGTCTTCTGAGATCCCTTCCTATTCCACTATTAAGTCATCATCCTTTGGCCTTTTCTATTCCCTTGTCTTGGTATGCCCGTATCCTTGGAATCTTGCATACCCCAATGACTATTCAAGACATTTCAGTTAACATGTCCTTGACCACCCTTGTTTCTTGACGATCCATGAACGCAACTAAATCCAATGCCACAAAATAGTCTAAATCCTCCTCCAAGGATTCACCATCCATCCACAAAAAAATGCTCCCCAATTTTCCACCATCCGAAGACCACGACCCAAAATCTGATTACCCTGACACATTACCACTAAGAGACATCACATTTGCATCCATCAAAACATCATCATTCATAACATCATCAAGGTTTGCTTGTGTAGGCCCGGACGCAGGAACCTGCGCAGCAACCGATCTTCAGTATGATACAAAAACTAACACTATCAGTCTACCCATATTACATTCTCTCAACCTGAGCCGAAGTTTCTGTCGTCACAGGACCCTCAGCAGCACCTCCTGGAAGCGTTGTTTGCTCTTTGGCTCGTGCCTCCACCGAAGCATCCCTACGGGTCACCGAGCTTTCAAGGCCAGCGAGGTCCTCCACATCTTCTTTGTTCATCACCTGCGAAGACAACACAACAACATTTTCAAACAACGAACACACACAAACACCCCTCGCCAAACCAACAACATACCTGCGCCAGCGCTCGGTCCGCCCTTTCCCGGACGATGCCATGGCCGTGGGGACCCCACATCCTATCATAAAGCGCCCCATCAAAGTGCTTCAGCACGTCATCTTAAATCTGGAATACTCCATGATTGAAGTCCTCGTTCGCTCGATCGAAGACTTTGAAATGCCTGCATCCCTCTCGGGACAAAGCATTCGTAGCCCCCTCGCAAGTAACGAGAGACACGTAGGACATAAGACCCGTCACGATAGACGGGAGCGACTTCAGCTTATCTTGCAACCACCCCAGAAAGCGGATCCCCACATCCTCCCCTAATTCGTCAAAGGGGGCGGTCTGCGCGCCAAGGTCACAGTACGCATCCATGAAAAGCTTGTGCGCCCGTTCAACCCCAGAGCGGGTGGAGGACTCCATCCTTTCGTGGTGGTCGTGCATATTCTTTAACTCTAGCTCCAGGTCGGCGGTGCGCTTGCGGGCAGCCTGAACCTCCGCGCAGGCTTTTCCCGCGTCCTCCTTCCCATCAGTAAGTCGGCAGCCGAGGTCCTCCTTTTTTCTCCACTGCTGTTAGCTTCTCAACGAGGTTTCGACTCTTATTCTCGGCCACTGACTTATCCCTCACCGCCTCAGTGTGCTGCGTTCGAAGGCGCTCAATCCTTCCCTCGAGTCGTCTCCTCTCAAAAACAAACTATGAGGTCAGTGCCCCCGAGGCAACTTGCTCGGCGAAGGCAGTCACCTGACATCAAACACCCAAACTCAGAACAATAGAACAAAATTACCATATATATATATGGATGATAATTACACACACTCACAAATCGCAGCTGCTGCATGACAGACGCATCCATGTCAGCAGCGGCGGCGGCCGAGGAAAGTTCGCCTCCGCCTCCAGCGACGACACAAAATTTTGACCATGGGTCCTCCGAGGTCCCCGCGTCGCCCTTCGCCGTATCTATCAGGCCGGTGACCGCTGTCGATGGTACCACCGCCAACTGCCCCGCCTCTGCCCCTACATCACAAATAATTTAGAAACATGGATTTACCTGACTAAGAGAAATCAAAACAACTCACCAGCATGCGGTAGCCCAGTCTGGGCATCAAACATGGTAACGCCTCCCACCAGGTAGTCATGTACCAACAACTCCTGGGCATCCTCGCTGGTCCCCGACACCGCTGTTTCAGTCGCGCGCGGCGGTGAAGGGAGTCTCGCAGCGACAGCAGGAGCCATGGGGTGGCAGCCTTCGCGGTGGCTTGAGCCATCTTCGCTTATCAGCACGGGTCCACCAGCCGGATGGGGGCCTTACACTTCTTTCGCTGAGCGTCTTGGCAATCTTTCTCCATCACTACCGACCAACAACAACAATGTTCCTCACGTAAGGAAAAATTCTGAAATCACGAGTCAATCGAGATGTAAAAAAATCATTGCCAGCGCCCCGGGGTATAGGGTCATTCTTAGGCCATCAACCCCCGGTAACCTTCAGTATGCATGAAGAAGTTTCCCAGAGCTCGGACGAAGACATCAATTCCCCGGGAATCGCGCACGTCTCCATTAACTCCTCAACAAAACTCCCAGTGGCCCTCGGCCCAGTCTCATCATCCCCCGTACCTAATTTCCTCTTTCGAGGAGCTGCAACCGGAGCCTTCTCCTTTGAGGAGCCTTCGTCGGTCCGGGGTTTGACTTGCTTGCCTCGATGATCGCCGACGTCAGCGGAGTCCCCCTCTGGGTAGGGACCATAAAGCAGTTTATTCAATTCGAAGACATAGTTCATCCTAATGTTGGAACCGCGAATGTCCCAACTCCTTACATTTCTGTCTTCAACACATATTTTCCGACAATATTAACAACCTCCGACTCTACTTCCCGCACGAAAGTGGTCGCATCCCGCCCGTGCAAATCCACGGCGAAGGCTGGGCTTCGCACCAATTTATCTCCCAGGGTTGGCATCCGGCGAGGTATAATCTCGCCCAAAGCCCACCCATGCGCCAAGGGCCACACCCCGCAAGCGATGAACTCTTCCACCAAGTCACGTCCACTACTCAGGCAGGCTACGTAGCGAAGAGCCTCCTTGTCTTGACCCCCTTTCGCCATCTTAAATTGTGGAAACGCCACATAACATTGCAAGCACAAGATAGCAGAGGGCAAGCTGGGCAACCCTTCGACGTCACCTGGCGCCACATAAAATCAGAACTCCCACCAGTTACCCCACTTATTTTTCGCACATGGAACAATCTCGATAACTTCAGCCGAGGTCTTTCCAGTCCTCGGCGTAAAGGTGTAGGACCCAAACTGAGCAATATTTCCACCTATCTTCCTTTTTTGCCAGTGCTGACATTAATTTTTCGCGAAGACTTCAACAGATGGTTCCCCACCATATGAGGACACAACCCACACATACTTCGCCAGCGCTGCCATAGCATTCGGTGTCAATTGATGAATTTGCACCTACAACCTCCGTAACACCTCAACTACGAATCGATGTGTTGGCAAGCGAAGACTAGCAGCAAAGAAAGCCTCAACACACAACCAACTCCCCCTCTGGCTCAGGGACATCTTCAGCCCTGGAGCCCGCCCAACTCCGCTTCCAAAGTAACCCAGCCGCTGCATCTCCAGCACGCGGCTCGAGTAAATCCTTGAGGTCCCGAATTCAACCGTATGACTAGGCTGCAAGTCCACCGCTGCAGAATCGCTAATCATCTTCTCAGACGACGGCATGGAGGCAACGCGCTCGCAGCGGACGATGACGAGGAAGAGGATGACATGGTCACGTACCATCAACGGCGAGGCGGCCTGCTTGATGCGGGCTAGATTTCTGGCAGAGCGGGAGCAGAGAGGGCAAGCAAGCAAATGAAAGAGCGAGGGTTTCGGCAGCGCGCGCTCGAGCAGGTGAAAAGCCGCAACCCAGGCTCGACTTTTTATAGGCCAGGAGCCACGCCTCGGGATCTCAAAAGTCCCACGGTAACACGTCTCATCAACGGTCACATTTCAAAAACCCCGCGGGACCACTTCGAGCGAGGGCAGCATTTTCACCATCTTACGACAGACTTCGGCACCAGATGACTTAGTCAAACTGGCCCCTCGGAGGGCAAATGTTGGGGCGAAGGTGTAACGCCCCCCTCGCTCGAGAAGCTAGTGCTAGAGGATTCAAGACTGGAGACCTCGAAGGCCTGAAGATTGAGCCACACTAAGAAGTGCATAGGGAGAACGCGCGTGCGAAGACTCAGGTGCTACCTTCGCTCGGACAGGCCAGGGCAAAGACCATCTTGGACTCCGGAGACTAAACAATGAGGACTGCGAAGACCGCATTGTAATCTACCACAGTGTAATAGGGGGCCCGTGTATAGTCGGCACATGTTACAGGATCCTGACCATAGGCCGCTACGCATGCAGGGCTGGTAATAGGTCAACCCATGTTTGTAATTGATTACGCTATATGACCCGCCATAACCCTCCAAGGGGGAATATTCCGAGGATAATGTAGGTAAGTGTGGGTGTAATCGTCTTTGGCGGGGCAGGGCCGACCCTCGGTTACATATAAATACCCCCGTACTGTACCATTGCGGGGACGGAGAAAAACATTGTTGTCCTAATACATTGCATTTACTTGCATCAAACCATTTCCCATTCTCCCACTGTTTTAGCTTGGCTGACCACGAGTTAGCAAGTTCCAACAGAGCCACAACCATTTTCTTCCGACGAGGAAGCCTAAAGTATCAAAACTCTTGCATATCTAGGGGTGGTAATAGATCACGATCTAAAGACGTGTTTGGTTCTGTATCTAAAGTGCCAAAAATTGCCACACATTTTTATGTCACATAGTCAAAGGTGCCTAACCTTAGATGTGGTAAATTGTGGCTAGTGAGGCAGCAAACCAAACAATCGTAAATGTTTATTCGTGATTCATTTGGGCTATTAATGAATTTTAGTTTAAAAATGAATAGAAATAAAGCTCAATTCTAATATAATCCGATCCTTTTCGTAGTATAAAATTTAAAGGCCATTACAATCCCAATACATATCACATGTAGAAATACAGTTCTTAACTCGGGTTAACCTTGTTTGGAAACAGGCCCGATCGATTTAATAAATTAGATATCGTATGTATGCATCTTTATGGTCTACTAGGTCAAGAGCTACTTTGTTTCGTGGAAGTCTCCAAATCCTGTTTTTCCAGCACACCCAAGGGCGGAGGCGGCCATATTTTGAGTAGGCCCTGGGAGTCCACTGGGCCTAAAATTATGGGCTTTATTTGCTATAAAACCGCTAGGTGGGTCCTTGCATCCTACCCGTTTTTGCTTGCTGGAGGTCCAGGTAGCCTCGATGAGATGGGTACTGTAGTGCCATCTGTTTGGTGGTGCGGTAGTAGCAGGTCTACCGCCAGTCTGTTGTGCTGGCATCTAGAATCTAGAATTTATCATCGTACAGATCGAGTGGATGGCGGCGAGTGGGCAGAAACAGGCAGCGCCCACGGTTTTTGCACTGGTGGGACGACGACATACAGAGACACGCGTAGCGACCTTACGCTCTCGTCGGTTTTCATCGTATCGATCATCATTCACAAAAGAGCAGCCAGTGCAACGACGATCCAGATGCACCAGGGACGGAACAACTTTAATTCTCTTTAGCTTCAAGGACCACCATTATATATGTTTTCATGTAGTATTCTCGTACGTGCGGTACAAGCACCACACACACACACTGGAGATAAGGCCTGGCCTGGCCAGGCCAGCTAGCAACGGATGCAGACAACTTTATTTGTATGCAATGCGAGTACAGTATGTCCGTTTATTAGCCTCACGTGGAACCTTCTCTAGTTCTTTAGCAGCAATATTCAATGGCTGGCATGGAGTGCGGATCCAGGATTCGATCACGTCCCGGATCGATCTGTTACATCTTTCAATATATTTTGGTCTAAAAACAATAAATATAAATAAAGATATATAGATCATGTCACCGTTCCACGGACTCGGTGGCCTGAGCTTGTGGGCTTGTATCTACCCCTAGGCTTGTGGGCTTGTATGTGTACCCCTAGCTGACATGCATATATGCAACTATATATAATTCACGTTAAAAACATCTTCCTCAGACAAAATTTGTTGCATTAATAATAATCTAATCGAACTTTTCTATTTATACAGATGGAAAACTTAGAGTGTTAAACATAATATATCTTTTTTTTCTTTAGATGAAAGGTTGAAGAAATAGTATAGTGATTGTAATCAACATGAACTTTTGTATTAATCACAGCCTTCCGATAGAGGTAGCATGCTAGTATATTTTCATATGGTAATCAAAGCCGCATCTTCACTACCGGAATCGCGTTCTTTGCCGAGTGTCTAAGACACTCGGCAAAGGCTATTTTACACTCGGCAAAGGCTTTGCCGAGTGTAACACTCGGCAAAGAACACTCGGCAAAGATTTCATCGGCAAAAGGTTCTTTGCCGAGTGCTTTTTTCGGACACTCGGCAAAGACTTTGCCGAGTGTCAAAAAGCACTCGGCAAAGAAAAACACTCGGCAAATTAAGAATCGAAAAAATTTAAAAAAAACAGTAAAACATTTTTTAAATTCTAGGAACAACTCTCCAACCCTCCCCTATTACCTTACCCGTTGCCCTATCATTTTTCACTATTATTTTGAATCAAACTTATATGTTTTGTAACTGGTGAGATTCGAACTCGCAACCTCTCTCTCGCGCATACCATCCTATACCACTACACTACTACACCAATTATGTTTATATTACGTTTATAACAAATCGAGAGTAATTTGATTTTTTAAGGCACTAATTGAGTTCATTTAAAAATGTGACCAACTATAAAGTTGCATAACTTTTTGAGATCTAAAAGTTTATTTTAATAGTTTCTACATCCGAGACCGTTTATAAAATTTGAATTTTAAATTTAAAAACGTCACACGAAATTTTCAATGATAAGATGATTTTAAATCAAAAAATTGTCAACTACAAAGTTTCATTACATTTCAAGACCTACAACTTTTATTTTGGTGGTTTTTCCATCCGAGACAGTTTGAAAAATTCAAATTTCAAAATTCAAACATAGTTTTGCATAACAAGATGATTTCAAACTAAAACATTGTCAACTACAAAGTTTCATAACTCTTCAATACCTACAACTTTCATGTTGGTGGTTTTTCCTTTCGAAGTCGTTTTCAAAATTCAAATTTTAAATTTTCTAAATTCAGACGTAGTTTTCGTTGACAATATGACTTCAAATGAAAAAGTTGTCAACTATAAACTTCTATAACTTCTCAAGATCTACAAAGTTTATTTTGGTTGTTTGGTAATTTGTTTATCTCAAATGATGGTTCTAATAATATGCACAAATTCTATACGTCTCTCTCGTAGTTTCATAAACTACGAGAGAGATATAGGTTTTATGAACAATTTTTTTTTATTTTGTCATATGAAGAAATGTTCAATATATAAATTGTACATCATGATGAGTTATACAAATTTGTAGTTGAAAACTTTTTTATTTGAATTAATTTACTACTTTAAAATGTGATTTTTAAATTGTCTTTGCCTAGTGTTGGAGAAAAAACACTCGGCAAGAGCTCTTTGCCGAGTGTTGTATTTGTGACACTCGGCAAAGAGCCCTTTGCCGAGTGTCAAAAAAAGACACTCGGCAAAGAAACTCTTTGCCGAGTGTCAAAAATAAAACACTCGGCAAAGAGCTTCTTCGCCGAGTGTTTTCTTTTACCGAGGGTTTTTTGCGTGGCACTCGGCAAAGAGCTCTTTGCCGAGTGCCCGAAATAAAACACTCGGCAAAGAATATGACACTCGGCAAAGAGCCAAATTCCGGTAGTGCTTTCAGGCGCATTTAGCACTCAAAAAATCATCGACAAATCGAAAAGTTCTTCATCTTCATCGATAATCATGATAGTGATTGCTCTAGCGGTAGCAAAGAAGCTCCTAACGGATAACTTACAAAAATAGAAGGCTAAATTACTTCTTTTGTTGTGAGACGCGTAAATATTGCTATCTTGACGACAAGTTTAAGCCTGCATCAAAGATGATCACCCTCACCAAAGAAGACAAGAATACTGCCAAATCTAGAATATGTGATATGGGCCGTGCAAAGCCAGCAAGTGTTCACTTATCTCAATTTTCTATCCACTAGTACATAGAAGCTCTATAGTGATGATTGTGAACCTATTTTTACCGGCGTTTCTTAGAACCGTCGGTGCTAGGGCCAATAGAAATCATCATTTTTATAGGCGGGTAACTGAGAACTCCAGTGAAAATCGATTTTCACTGGCGGTCGACGTAATAAAACTGCTAGTGAAAATTATTTTCAGAAACATTACACATGTTTTAAAAACAGCAAAAAATATATTTAAGGAGAGGACTAAGCCTACGCCACCCCTAAATCGCGCATTTTTCTCGCGCTTCGCGGTTGTTAGGATCAAGCCCTAGTGAAAATCGATTTTCATTGACGGTTGAGTTAAGAAAACCGCCAGTGAAAATCGTTTATTAGTGGTCGACGTAATAAAACCGCTAGTGAAAATTATTTTCAGAAACATTACACGGGTTTTAAATACAACAAAAAATATATTTAAGGAGAGGACTCACATCCTACCCCACCCGCAAATCGCACATTTTTCCTGCGCTATGCAGTTGTTAGGAATCGACGTAATAAAACCGCTAGTGAAAATTATTTTCAGAAACATTACACGGGTTTTAAATACAACAAAAAATATATTTAAGGAGAGGACTCAGCCTTACCCCACCCGCAAATCGTGCCATTTTTCGTGCGCTATGCAGTTGTTAGGAATCGAACAGCTGACCTCACCCTTGCGCATACCCTCCGCTACCACTCCCCCTATGACATGCTTTATATCTAGTTTGTAGTTTTTTATGCATATATTACATCTAAATGAGTGTAAATTGCTTGTTTGAAACTGTAAACGAATTCAAATAAAAATGTTGTAGATCTCTAAAAGTGTAGTGGTAAAGTTTTTTGAGACTGGAAACAAATTCAAATAAAAAAGTTGTCAACTACAAAGTTGAATAACTTTTGAAGTTCTAGAACTTTCATTTTGAATTTTTTTTTCATTCGAGGTTGTTTGCAAAATTTGAATTTTAAATTTGACATACTTAGATTCAATTTTTGAGAACCGAAATGAGTGAAAATAAAAAATTTGTCAATTATAAAGTTGCATAACTTTCAGAGATCTACAACTTTTATTTTAGTGGTTTCATCATACGAGGTCATTTGAAAAACACGAAAAATTAAGGATAAAAGTGATTTCTAGTGTCGGTTCCTTAGCAAATCTAGTCTCCATCTCTGCAATGGCCATGTGGGCTGAATCAGTTGCGGTAGAGATGAAGGTTGTTTCTGGTCCATGGCACACTTCTAGCAATTTTCATATTTTTGCACTAGATTTGATGTGCCCGAAGCAGCCTTGGGCTAGTAAAACCCTTGTCTAAACATCTTGCCAAGGAGTGGCCTGGATCGGGCTCCACATATTTCTGAGTGTATTTTCTTCATCAATTCTTGACCTTCGGCTCTAGATAGGCATTTTAGCAATGGGGAGCATACTCCTTGCTTAAACAATTCCCCTTCTATAATCATATATGACCTTGTTCTAGCATGCATCCTTTTATGTAAGCTTCATCATCCGAAGGTTAATTGCCCTGGAGAAAGGATACAATTTATGTTCTCCAATCTTCGTTATGCACATCCGAAATTGTAAGCACCGCCCTTTCCATGAGTTCAACCGAAGGTGCTTTGACAGTTTCAAAGAACACTTCTGGGGGAGTGGGAGCCCCTGTGCCGCTGATTTGGCTAGCAAGTTTGCTTGTTCATTATCCCCACTTGGGATATTTTTCACTGAAAACCCTTCGAAGGAGGCTTCCATTCTTTGGACTGTGTCGAGATATTTTTCAAGCTTCGGATCCCTTGCCTTACTGCTCTTGTCAACCTATCCTATAATTACTTGAGAGTAAGATTTAGGTACCTCTCTTCTTACTCCCATAGCCTTAAGCTTTCGAAGCCCCAATAGGACCGCTTCGTATTCTGCAATGTTGTTTGTGCACTTAAATTCCAGCCTAGTTGCATAGTAGGTTTTAATTTTTGATGGTGAAATTAAAATGGCTTGTCACACCCGGTTTTGGAAGGTAAACCGAATGCGAACCATGTACGTGCCAGGATCAGAAATTCACGTACACAGCGATTACATAAATGACTCATCATAGCACAATGCCTCGAATTACAACAAAGAGTATGTAATGGTATTAAAGACTAGAGTCATTTACATAATATAAATCAAAGTACACAGAACCAAAATGTAGCCAACGTAAATTAACCCACCACAGGCAGCTGACTGGGGGAGGTCGCTAGCCTAATCCTCAAACTCGTCGAAGTCCTGGAACTCCTGGAGATCCGCCTCGACGCCTTCTTCTTTACCTGAGAATAGATTGCACCAAAGGCAACCTGGTGTTTTGTGAAAGCAAGGGTGAGTACACATCAACGTACTCAGCAAATGTCCCGTTTGGCTGAAGTGGACTAGCTTTATGTGGGGTTAAGGTCAAAGCAGTTGCTTTTAGTTGTTCAGGTATTTATTATTAGTGGAAGCCAAGTTTTATCATATAACCAACCAGTGAATCATTTCCTCATTGAGGAACATCATTATCATCATCGAACCAAAATAATAAATAGAACCATTGTATCTCAGATCATCTGTATCTCTAATCAGAGAGGATCCCAAGGCCACTCATAAATGTGAGCATGGCTGATATATCAGTTTCATTCCTCTATAGAGGTCGCACACTTTACCCATGAGCCGTGATCCCTTTCTAGCCTGGGTTTGCAAGACCCGATCTTCACTACCAAGGTGAAGGGCCAGGGATACACAACGTAGCCTTTACAAAGACTCTCCTGGTGCATATCTGCTCGTTAGGTTTCACCAGTCGTACAAACTGAGAGCACCTAGAGGGGGGTGAATAGGTGATCCTGTAAAATCAAACACTAATAGCCACAAAAACTTAATTTAAAGTGTTAGTACGGCTAAGTGGTTGAGAGACGAGTTCTTGTGGACAAAACAATCACAGAGAAAGCAATCACAAGAGACACGCGATTTTTATCTCGTGGTTCGGCCAAGTAACACTTGCCTACTTCCACGTTGTGGCGTCCCAATGGACGAGGGTTGCACTCAACCCCTTTCAAGTGATCCAATTATCAACTTGAATACCACAGCTTTCTTACTTATAGTCTTTTTTCCCGTTTGCGAGGAATCTCCACAAGTTGGAGCCTCTCGCCCTTACAATATTGATCACAAAGAAACGCACAAGAGTAAGGTTGGGAAGAGCAACACACACAAGACTCAAATATGTAGCACAACCACGCACACAAGTCACGACTTGAGCTCGAAACACAACCCGCAGAGTTCACAACTCAAATGGAGCTCAAATCACTAACACAAAGAATCAAATGCGTAAAGTTGGAGTCTTGGAGTCTTAGGATGCTTAGTGAATGCTTGGGTGACTCCTCCATGCACCTAGGGGTCCCTTTTATAGCCCCAAGGAAGCTAGGAGCCGTTGGAGACAAACTTGGAAGGCCATCCTTGCCTTCTGTCATGTGGTCCACCGGACAGTCAGGTGCACCACCGGACAGCTACTGTTCATCTCCGGTGCATGATTTCTTTCCATACGAAGAACAGTCGACCGTTGCAGCTTCGGGCCCGCTGGCGCACCGGACACTGTTCGGTGCACACCGGACAGTCCGGTGCCCCCTGCCGACCATTGGCACGACCACGTGTCACGCGAAGATTGCGCGGCCGACCGTTGGCGCTGGCGACTGTTGGCTCACCAGACAGTCCGGTGCACCACCAGACAGTCTGGTGAATTATAGCCACGTCGCTTTTTTGCTTTTCCCGAGGGTGACGAGTTCGCCGCGGATGACTCACCGGACAGTCCGGTGCACCACCGGACGGTCCGGTGAATTATAGCCGTACACTGCCGTCGAGTCCCGAGAGCGGCCTTTTCACGCGCACCAGCCTGGCGCACCGGACACTGTCCGGTGCACCACCGAACAGTCCGGTGTGCCAAGCTGAGCTGGAGTTGGCTGCACAGAGCCAAGTCTTTTTCCAATTCTTTTCTCCCTGTTTCTAGCACTTAGACAAAATATGTTAGTACTCAAAACAATGTACTAAGTCTAGAAACATACCTTTTTCTTGCACTTCTCACTTTACTTGGCACATAAGAACTTAATTAAATGTGTTGGACACTTAATCACCAAAACATTATAGAAATTCCCCAAGGGCACATTTCCCTTTCAATCTCCCCCTTTTTGGTGATTTATGCCAACACAACCACAAGCAACCAAAAGAAGTGCAACATCAATGCAATTGAAGACCAAATTGTTTTTGACTATAATTTGGCATATTTGGATCGCTCTTTGCCACCACTTGGTTTGTTTTTGTAAATCAAATCCTTTTTCCTATCTCTAAGTCAAACACACTTGTTTGGGAAAATCAAGAGATATTCCAATGGAAAAATTGATCAAGTATCAAAAACTCCCCCTTTTTCCCATAATCAAAATTCTCCCCCACAAGAGACCAAATCTTGCAATAAGAGTATTTTGGACAAATCAAAAGTTCTAACTTTATTGTTTTCAAAATTCACAAGTGGTAGCTGATCCATTTGCTTTGGCCTTAATTTCTCCCCCTTTGGCATTAAGCACCAAAACGGGATCATTTTTGGCCCTTTTAACCCCATTGCCTTACCAAAAATGTCACTTAAGAGCAAAAAGGCAAATAGAGCATAAGAATGAACTTGGAATTAAATACACCAATACCGGAGTGCAGTGGAAGTCTTTGCAACGTCCAAGTCCATCTTTCCCTTTCAATGCACTTTTGAGACTATATCAAATATACTCAAACACAAGGTTAGTCTCAAAGGGTCAAGTTGTAGCACATCTCCGCCTAAATATGTGCACCATTTGCATATGGGCTAGTGAGGTCCGGGGAGGTCATGTACAACTTGAGCACCACAAATATACAACAAGTAATGTAATGCTTTAAAGTAACATGATCAAAGGCATAGAACACATGTATGCTAGAGATCAATCCAAGTTACGCGAATCTAAGACATTTAACTCACTACGCAACCTGCAAAAGGTTTTCTCATCCAACAGCTTGCTAAAGATATCGGCTAGCTGGTTCTCGGTGCTAATATGGTACACCTCAATATCTCCCTTTTGCTGGTGGTCTCTCAGGAAGTGATGCCGGATGTCTATGTGCTTAGTGCAGCTGTGTTCAACAGGATTATCCACCATGCGGATTGCACTCTCATTGTCACATAGGAGTGCGACTTTGCTCAGATTGTAGCCAAAGTCCCGGAGGGTTTGCCTCATCCAAAGTAGTTGCGCGCAACACTGTCCTCCGGCAACATACTCAGCCTTAGCGGTGGATAGGGCAACAGATGTTTGTTTCTTTGAACTCCAAGACACCAGGGACCTTCCTAGGAATTGGCGTGTCCCCGATGTGCTCTTCCTATCAACCTTGCACCCGACATAATCGGAGTCTGGATATCCAATCAAGTCAAAGGTAGACCCCTTTGGATACCAGATCCCGAAGCAAGGCGTAGCAACTAAATACCTAAGAATTTGCTTAATGACCACAAGGCGACATTCCTTGGGGTCGGATTGATATCTAGTACACATGCATACACTAAGCATAATGTCCGGTCTACTAGCACATAAATAAAGCAATGAACCTATCATAGACCGGTATCCCTTTTGATCAACGGACTTACCTCCTTTGTTGAGGTCGACATGCCCGTCGGTTCCCATCGGTGTCTTCACGGGCTTGGCGTCCTTCATCCCAAATCTCTTGAGAAGATCTTGAGTGTACTTCGTTTGGGAGAGGAAGGTGTCCTCCTTGAGTTGCTTCACTTGGAACCCAAGGAAGTAGGTCAACTCGCCCATCATCGACATCTCGAACTTTTGTGTCATCACCATGCTAAACTCCTCACAAGACTTTTGATTAGTAGAACCAAATATTATGTCATCGACATAAATTTGGCACACAAAAAGATCACCATCACAAGTCTTAGTAAAAAGAGTGGGATCGACTTTCCCAACCTTGAAAGCATTAGCAATTAAGAAATCTCTAAGGCATTCATACCATGCTCTTGGGGCTTGCTTAAGTCCATAGAGCGCCTTAGAGAGCTTAAACACATGGTCGGGGTACCTTTCATCCTCAAAGCCAGGGGGTTGTTCCACATATACCTCCTCCTTGATTGGCCCGTTGAGGAAAGCGCTCTTTACGTCCATTTGAAACAACCTAAAGGAGTGGTGAGCGGCATAGGCTAATAAAATTCGAATAGACTCT
Source organism: Zea mays (assembly GCF_902167145.1). Lineage (NCBI taxonomy): Eukaryota > Viridiplantae > Streptophyta > Magnoliopsida > Poales > Poaceae > Zea > Zea mays. The sequence continues at coordinate 222,759,319 of NC_050099.1, read as the reverse complement.
AGCCTAGCCACAGGAGCAAAAGTCTCCTCGAAATCCAAACCTGTGACTTGGGCATAACCTTTTGCCACAAGTCGAGCCTTGTTTCTTGTCACCACCCCGTGCTCGTCTTGCTTGTTGCAGAACACCCACTTGGTTCCCACAACATTTTGCTTGGGACATGGCACCAGGCTCCAAACTTCATTTCTCTTGAAGTTGTTGAGCTCTTCCTGCATGGCCAACACCCAGTCCGGATCCTGCAAGGCCTCTTCTACCCTGAAAGGCTCAATAGAAGAGACAAACGAGTAATGCTCATAGAAATTAGCTAAACGTGAGCGAGTTGTTACTCCCATGCTTATGTCATCCAGAATCTGATCGATGGGGTGATTTCTTTGGATCATCGCTCGGACTTGAGTTGGAGGGACCCATGGTGCTTCTTCCTCCATCACTTGTTCTTCCTGTGCTCCCCCTTGATACTGTCCCTCTTCTTGAGGTGCCTGTTCACCGTCTTGAGTTGGAGAATGCACCATTGTTGAGGAAGATGGCCGATCTTGCTCTTGTTGTTCCTGTGGTCACACATCACCTATTGCCATCGTGCGCATTGCGGCCGTCGGAACATCATCTTCGTCTATGTCATCAAGATTAACTTGCTCTCTTGGAGAGCCATTAGTCTCATCAAATACAACGTCACTAGAGACTTCAACCAAACCCGATGATTTGTTGAAGACTCTATACGCCTTTGTATTTGAGTCACAACCTAGTAAAAACCCTTCTACTGCCTTGGGAGCAAATTTAGAATGTCTACCTTTCTTCACCAAAATGTAACATTTGCTCCCAAATACACGAAAGTAAGAAACGTTGGGTTTGTTACCGGTAAGGAGTTCATACGAGGTCTTCTTGAGAAGGCGATATAGGTAGAGCCGGTTTATGGCGTGGCAAGCTGTGTTCACAGCTTCCAAACAAAACCGCTCGGGCGTCTTGAATTCTCCAAGCATCGTTCTCGCCATGTCGATAAGCATCCTGTTCTTCCTCTCTACCACACCGTTTTACTGTGGTGTGTAGGGAGCGGAGAACTCGTGCTTGATGCCTTCTTCCTCAAGGTACTCCTCCACTTGCAGATTCTTGAACTCGGACCCGTTGTCGCTTCTTATCTTTCTCACCTTGAGCTCAAATTCGTTTTGAGCCCTCCTTAGAAAGCGCTTTAGGGTCCCTTGGATTTCTGATTTATCCTACAAAAAGAATACCCAAGTGAAGCGGGAAAAATCATCAACAATTACAAGACCATACTTACTTCCCCCGATGCTAAGGTAGGCAACGGGTCCGAAGAGGTCCATGTGAAGTAGCTCCAATGGTCTTGATGTTGTCATCACATTCTTGCTGTGATGAGTGTTTCCCACCTGTTTCCCTGCCTGACAAGCTGCACAAGGTCTATCTTTCTCGAAACAAACATTGGTTAGTCCTAACACATGGTTCTCCCTTTAGAAGTTTATGAAGGTTCTTCATCCCAACATGTGCTAGACGGCGATGCCACAGCCAGCCCATACTAGTCTTAGCTATTAAGCATGCATCTAGATCGGCCTCCTCTTTCGAAAAATCAACTAAGTAGAGTTTGTCGTCTAATACACCCTTAAACGCTAATGAACCATCACTCCTTCTAAAGACATATACATCAACATTTGTAAACAAACAATTGTAGCCCATGTGGCACAATTGACTTACAAACAGGAGGTTGTACCCTAATGACTCTACTAAAAATACATTTGAAATAGAGTGCTCGCTTGTGATGGCTATCTTTCCCAAACCTTTGACCTTGCCTTGGTTCCCATCTCCAAAAATAATTGTATCTTGGGAATCCTCGTTCTTGACGTAGGAGGTGAACATCTTCTTCTCCCCCGTCATGTGGTTTGTGCATCCGCTGTCGATTATCCAGCTAGATCCTCCGGATGCATAAACCTGCAAGGCAATTTAAGCTTGGGTTTTAGGTACCCAACTCTTGTTGGGTCCTACAAGGTTAGTCACAATAGTTTTTGGAACCCAAATACAAGTCTTGTCTCCCTTGCATTTGGCTCCCAACTTCCTAGCAACCACTTTTTCATTCTTACATGAAAGTACAAAAGACGTGTTGCAAGCATGGAAAATAGTATTAGGTATATTACACATTTTTCTAGGCACATGATGCACAACGTGATTTCTCCTAGGCCTACTTCTACCATGAACAAAAGTAGAACTAGAGGCAAGCATGGCATGTGGATCAAAAGCATCATGATCATAACTCCTATTATAATGAGCACGATTAGCAATTTTCCTATCATAAATAAAAGCATGGTTCCTTTGAGGACTACTTGCCATTGGGGCCTTCCCTTTCTCCTTGTTGAGAATGGGAGCCTTATGGCTTGTTAAGTTCTTGGTTTCCCTTTGAAAACCAAGTCCATCCTTAATTGAGGGGTGTCTACCAATAGTGTAGGCATCCCTAGCAAACTTTAATTTATCAAAATCATTTTTGCAAGTCTTAAGTTGAGCATTAATACTTGCCACTTCATCATTCAACTTAGTAATAGAAATAAGATGTTCATTACATGCATCAACATCAAAGTCCTTACATCTATTACAAACACTAACATGCTCTACACATGAATTTATTTTACTAACTTCCTCTAGCTTAGCAGTTAATTCATCATTTAAACTCTTTAAACTAGATATAGTTTCATGGCAAGCAGATAACTCAGAAGATAGCATTTCATTCCTCTTAGTTTCTAAAGCAAGAGATTTTTGAACACTAATAAATTTGTCATGCTTTTCATACAAAATATCTTCTTGCTTTTCTAGCAATCTATCTTTTTCATTTAAAGCATCAATTAATTCATTAATTTTCTCTACTTTAGCTCTATCTAAACCTTTAAATAAGCTAGAGTAATCTACTTCATCATCGGAAGAATCATCATCGCTAGAAGTAGTGTACTTAGGGGTATCTCGAACATGTACCTTCTTTTCCTTGGCCATAAGACATGTATGGTGTTCGTTGGGGAAGAGAGAAGACTTGTTGAAGGCCGAGGCAGCGAGTCCTTCGTTGTCGGAGTCAGAAGAAGAGCAGTCCGAGTCCCATTCCTTTCCAAGGTGCGCCTCGCCCTTTGCCTTTCTGTAGCTCTTCTTTTTCTCCTTCTTCCCGCTCTTTCCTTGTCCCTAGTCACTATCATTATCCGGACAATTTGCAATAAAGTGACCAGTCTTACCACATTTGAAGCAGGAGTGCTTCCCCCTTGTTTAACTCTTGGAGGGATATTCTTTGCGTCCTTTGAGTGCGGTCTTGAAGCGCTTGATGATAAGCGCCATTTCATTCTCGTTGAGCCCGGCAGCCTCTACTTGTGCTACCTTGCTTGGTAGCGCCTCCTTGCTGCTTGTTGCCTTGAGCGCAACGGGCTGCGGCTCGTAGATGGGTAGTGGATCGTTCAAGGCATCATTCACATATCGTGCCTCCTTTACCATCATGCGCCCGCTCACGAATTTTCCGAGTATCTTCTCGAGCGTCATCTTTGTGTACCTGGGATTTTCACGAATAAGATTCAAAAGATGGGGGGTCAATAACGGTAAAGGACCTGAGCATGAGTCGGACGACGTCGTGGTCCGTCCATCTTGTGCTTCCATAGCTCCTAATCTTGTTGACCAGGGTCTTGAGCCTGTTGTAGGTTTGTGTTGGCTCTTCTCCCCTGATCATGGCAAATCTTCCCAACTCGCCTTCCACCAACTCCATTTTGGTGATCATTGTAGCATCATTTCCCTCATGTGAGATCTTGAGGGTGTCCCAAATTTGCTTGGCGTTGTCCAAGCCACTTACTTTATTGTATTCATAGCTAACAAGACAGTAGTAGCTTGGGCATTCTTATGAATTTGTTCATTAATGAATACTGGGTTATCAGTGCTATCAAAATGCATCCCATTTTCCACTATTTCCCAAATGCTAGGATGGAGAGAAAATAGATGACTATGCATTTTATGACTCTAAAATGAGTAGTCCTCTCCATCAAAGTGTGGAGGTTTTCCTAGTGGAATAGAAAGTAAATGTGCATTCGAATTGTACAGCATGCAAGAATAGTCAAAAGAGTAATTTTGATTAACCGTCTTTTTCTTTGACGAAGAATCGTCATCATCATCGTCTCTTGGTGAAGAAGAAGATGCATCGCTGTCGTAGTAGATGATCTTCTTGATGCGCCTATTCTTCTTCCCGTCTCTTTTCTTGTGTCTCGAGCCTGAGTCGGTTGGCTTGTCGTCTCTAGGCTCGTTGAGGAAGGACTCCTTTTCTTTATCGTTGACCACCATCCCCTTTCCCTTAGGATCCATCTCTTCGAGCGGTTAGTCCCTTAGATGAAGAGTACGGCTCTGATACCAATTGAGAGCACCTAGAGGGGGGGTGAATTGGTGATCCTGTAAAATCAAACACTAATAGCCACAAAAACTTAATTTAAAGTGTTAGTACGACTAAGTGGTTGAGAGACGAGTTCTTGTGGACAAAACAATCACAGAGAAAGCAATCACAAGAGACATGCGATTTTTATCCCGTGGTTTGGCCAAGTAACACTTGCCTACTTCCACGTTGTGGCGTCCCAATGGACGAGGGTTGCACTCAACCCCTTTCAAGTGATCCAATGATCAACTTGAATACCACGACTTTCTTCCTTATAGTCTTTTTCCCGTTTGCGAGGAATCTTCACAAGTTGGAGCCTCTTGCCCTTACAATATTGATCACAAAGAAACGCACAAGAGTAAGGTTGGGAAGAGCAACACACAAAAGACTCAAATATGCAGCACAACCACGCACACAAGTCACGACTTGAGCTCGAAACACAACCCACGGAGTTCACAACTCAAATGTAGCTCAAATCACTAACACAAAGAATCGAATGCGTGAAGTTGGAGTCTTGGAGTCTTAGGATGCTTAGTGAATGCTTGGGTGACTCCTTCATGCGCCTAAGGGTCCCTTTTATAGCCCCTAGGCAGCTAGGAGCCATTGGAGACAAACTTGGAAGGCCATCCTTGTCTTCTGTCATGTGGTGCACCGAACAGTCCGGTGCACCACCAGACAACTACTGTTCATGTCCGGTGCAAGATTACTTTCCATACGGAGAACATTCGACAGTTGCAGCTTCGGGCCCGCTGGCACACCGGACAGTCCGGTGCACCACCGGACAGTCCGGTGAATTATAGCCTTGTCGCCTTTTTGCTTTTCCCGAGGGCGACGAGTTCGTCGCGGATGACTCACCGGACAGTCCGGTGCATCACCGGACGGTCCGGTGCATTATAGCCATACGCCGCCGTCGAGTCCCGAGAGCGGCCTTTTCACGCGGACCAGCCTGGCGCACCGGACACTGTCTGGTGCACCTCCGGACAGTCCGGTGTGCCAAGCCGAGCTGGAGTTGGCTGCACAGAGCCAAGTCTTTTTCCAATTCTTTTCTCCCTGTTTCTAGCACTTATACAAAATAAGTTAGTACTCAAAACAATGTACTAAGTCTAGAAACGTAACTTTTTCTTGCACTTCTCACTTTACTTGGCACATAAGAACATAATTAAATGTGTTGGACACTTAATCACCAAAACATTATAGAAATTCCCCAAGGGCACATTTCCCTTTCACAAACGCAATACACCTCCTCAAGGTGGGTGACTAACAAAACCAAGTCGAATGAACCTCTGCGCCCCCCTTGGTAGAGCGAGCACCACGCCCCAGCCCCCATTGACGGCCCTCAGGCAAAGCCAACTACACCCCAGGTTCATCTAATTAATCAGCTAAGGGTGTCTCATTCCACCCTCATGGTTGCACTGTTATCCCGGGTTGTCACTCCACGAACATGTCTTTACGGAGAGGAACTCAGGAAAATGGTCTGAGCCCCCCTAGAGTATCACAATATCATCATCGTACCATAAATATTCACATCATGTTCATTGATTAAAGAAAAGCAATAGCATGAAGCTAACCATAATAACCCAAAAGATAATCAAGGACAAGGTAAATACAAAGCTAGTCAATCCTTAGGTTTTAATTAAGTAATGCAGGAAGCTGAATTAAAAGTGAATGGGACATAATGGGCAGAGGACACTTGCCTTCACCAAACAGATGCTCAGTGTCTTCAAATTTTGTAGAACTCGAAGAGCTAAATCCTTTGGTCGCCAACGCTTGATCGTCGATTCCTCGAAGCTCGGAAACGAATCGCGATCTATTCGCGACGCATAGCGAATACAAACAGGCACAAACAAACAAATATATATATAAGAACATTACACCATACAAGATAAAATGTTATAAAAACATGCAGCATAAAATAGAGCTCTATTCTACGGTCACGCGGGGAAAATAAACGTCGAACTCGAAGCTACGACTGAGAGGTTATGACGTTTACGCTACACAAGTAATAGCCAGGACATTTAATTCGACATTATTAAATATAAATTATAACTGCTATTTAGTTTTGATTAAATCTACTACACTAACATTTGTCAAATAAATAGGTAATGTAATTACCACGAGAGATTCTAAGCGAGGCGAGTTTACGATGCGCGAAACGGCACGACAGCATGCAACCGACGCGCGGACACGCGCGACATAGCACGCTAACGACACACAAAACAGCGCGCGCGGCGAGCGCGAACGAGCACGCCACCACGTGCAGAACAGCACGCGCGACAGACAAGAAATATGTGACACATTTATACTAAACACCTATTAAAATAAATAAAAATAAGTTAAGCTAATATTAGCCATGTTAATGTTTATTATAAAAGCGCGAGATAAACACTACACATTTAATCTAATTTGAATATTAAACTAATAAATATTAGTCGAGCAATCCTTAAGTTAATTATCTAAAATATGTGACCTGACGAATTATCGTTATTAACATGAGTGTTTTTGGTGAAAACAATTTAGTATCACCGCAGACGCCACACGACACACGTGATCGACATATGAGATACACGCTAACGACGCGTGGTAAGGCGAACGACACACGTGTAAATGGCACACGTGACGCACGCACATGACGTGTGACGATAAACGACGCTGTACGAAACAGCGCACGGTCGGCATGCGAAACAACGTGCACGACAGCACGAGAACAGCACGAAGACGCGCAAACGATGCCGCGCGTGAACAACAACCAAATAAAAAGTATTTAAGCTGGTATTGATCAAGTTAATTAACATTTATATTTATAAAGCACAAGTTTAAACTATGTACTCCTTCTAATTAAATTGTTATTTTATTAACCCTCGAACAAACCAATAATTAGTTATTCAACTAGAACATGCAACCCGATGACAACGAGCACCATACGTGGGAACAACGCGTGCGTCATGTGCGAAGGAGCACACGAAAAGCGTGTACGACCACGTATGACCATGAGCAAATGACGCGCGATGGTGCGCGCGAACAGCATGCGACAACGCGCGAACGTACAACGACGACGCACAAACACTTCTCGATTGACACACGAACTAGCATGTGTGACACGCACGAACAACACGCGAACGACGTCGCACGTGAATAACATGCACGATACGCGGGAATCACTAACTACGCATCGTGCTTATACTAAATACCAAATAGATATTAAATACAACATTACATTAATTTGTGTTAACACTTATTTGTAAAAGCTCGAGTTGATAACTAAAACTATAATTTAGTTTTAACTAGTACGACGACCTAATAAGTATTGGATAAATTAGTAAATAACTAATTAAAATAGGTGTTATGATGAAGCAATACTATTAATACATAGCTGATGTTCTTACACGACCAACACAACTTGAATGATACAGAATAGATGTTTAACACAAGAGTTATCGTTTATCTACTAAATCACGGACTTGTGCGTAACTAAATATAGACATAAAGGTGTAGCAAATTATTTCTACGAGACTCATAAACCAGGATGTTTATTACCTATTTCGTCGAGGGCATTTTTTGTAAGGAGGACCTTCTTCCTCTCTCTCTCTCTCTCCAAATTGTAATCGCACAGGGGAGTTCATCTCGAAGCGGGGCATGGGGAACTCGGCTAGGGGGCGGTCTGGTCGTTCGCCATGGGTGGGCACAGGGGCTGCACTCGATCGGCTCAGTCTGATGCTGTATCCTAGGGGTCGCACCCTGGCCGACTCGACTGCTGGCTCGGGCTCGCGCACGCACGGGAGAAGAGGAGGGGACGAGGGGGCCACGGCTAGGGACTACTCACTGGAGGGCACAGGGACAGGGGCGGCTTGGTTGCGCCCATGCTGCTGGCCGTCGTGCCCAGGCCACCGAGCTGCTAGGCCACCGCGCTGGCGCACGCAAGGGCGGGGGAAACTCTTGCCGAGACCCAAGGGAAACGAGCGGTTCGTCGGGCGGCGTTGCAGCGGCACCGGCGGAGCATGGGGCAGGGACGGGTGTGAGACGAGGTGGGGAGAGGAGAATGGGCCTGTTCTAGGCTCTTGGGCGGTTTGTTTTTGCGACGTGGGTGCTAGAGGGTGGGGAGAGATGGTTTGAGAATATGAACAGAGGATGGGCGGCCTGGTGGGTGGGACCCACCCAGAGGAGAATGTTGTTTTCTAATTTAAAATTTTCAAATTCGAATCTCAAATATAAATTCAAATGCACATTCTAGCAAATACCAGCATGAGTGCAATAATATTTTATTATTTATTTTGTTATTTTCAATAATACTAATGCTCACTTCTTGAGAGAAGAAAATAATTCGTGCATATCAATATTTGAAATTCTTTATGTTTATTAATTGATTTTCACTTTCTAGTTTTGAGTCCAACTTCTAACTTTAACAACTCCAAATATAATATTGTGATTTACTTGTTTCCAAGAAATAATTTCTAATGTGTAGCTTTCATTAAAAGGTGATTTTACTTACCCTCCTTAAGAACGTCCCTCAATCATATAAAAAATAATCTAATTCATTTGAAGATCTTTCCACTTTTCATTTAGTCTCTTTAGTCTCTTTATTGATTTGTTTTATATTTTTTTTCTTAAACCAATTTTGGGCATTACAATTACATAATTGGACATCATCACACATTGCCCAAAGTAAATAGCGGAAAGGTACTTTATTACATCAAGATGTCCAAAACATCCACAGAGTCATTAAATAACATAGTCATTTTAACATCATCAAAGTGCGAAATACGAAATGTAGTAGATAAGGCCTTCACATGCAGTTGACTAGGGGTTTGCCACTAAGATAACTAGAACTCGTCATAGTCTTGGAACTCCTCAAAGTCCTCCAAGTTGCCAGCATCTCCTCCTGTGCACTGAATACAGTGGGGACAACCTGGGGTGGGGTGATTTTTAAAGCAAGTGTGAGTACACATCAACGTACTCAGCAAATGTCCCATTTGGCTAAAGTGGACTAGCTATATGTGGAGTTAAGGTTAAGCAGTTGCTTTTAGTTGGTCAAGTATTTATTACTAATAGTAGAGCCAAATTTTAGTAATAAACCCAGATATTACCCAAATGTACTCCCTCCAAGAGGAAATACTAGAGATCATAATTATAACCATCATCATTAAACATCATCATGAAAGTATCCAAAGTTCTTTTAATCAAAGAAGATCCCAAGACCGCTCTTAACCGTGAGCACGACTGATATACTAGTTTCTAAAATTCTGCAGAGGTTGCACACTTTACCCACAAGTGGTGATTCCCATTCTACCCGGGGTTCTAGCCTCCCCATTGATCACTACCAAGGTGATCTAGCAGGGTCTCACTACGTAGCCTTTACAAAGATTCCCTAGAGGTCATAGTCGCCCGTTAGGTTGCTCCAATTTGATAAACACAGTACTTCTCCCCACAGGAAGGGTTACTAACAAAACCAAATCAAAGAACCTCTACAACCAGCCTCGACAGAGCAAGTACTGTGCCCAGACCCCATTGACGGCCCTACGGCAAAGCCATCTACACCTCAAGTTCCTCTAATTAATCAGCTAAGGGCGTCCCATTCCACCCTTATGGTTGCACTGTTATCCCGGGTGGTCACTCAAAGAACAGGTCCTTACGGAGAGGTACTCAGGAAATAGCCTGAGTCCCTAAAGTATCATAAGATCATCATTGGGATAACATCATCGTATCATAAATATTCACATCATGTTCGTTGATTAAGTTAAAGCAATAGAATAAAGCTAACTATGATAACCCAAAAAGGTAAGCAAGGATAGGTAAATACAGACTAGTCAATCCTTAGGTTTCAATAAAGTAATGCGAGACAGTGAATTATAAAGTATGTAGGACATAATAGGTCAGAGGACACTTGCCTTCACCAAGTTGTTGCCCAGGAAGATTTTCTGCAACACACTTAGGAAACACAGGCTGCTTGTTGTCTAAACAAAGCTATCATGCATTCAATACGTTTGGATAAAGACAAATGAACAATACACCAAACATATGCAATCAAGTGGACACAAGTTTGACAGAGCCGTATAACACAAAAAGGTAAACCCAGATGCTAGGGTGGGTTAGCACATTAAGAGATTAGTGATACCCTAAATATTATGGATTACATAATTTAGTTCTACTAATTTTAGTGAGACACAAACCTATAGCAGAGATAAATTCATACATGACATATTATTATTCTCACAAAATTGACATCCAAGTATCCTTAGGGTTTTCCCTTTTATTTTCTTATTTCATAAACACATTATTACATACACTAACCTGTAGCTTATACATAAAATTAAAGTGTGCAGACAATGGATGATCATAATTTATTTGGATAGAGAATAATCCTATGAACATTTTGCAATTTGAATCACTCAATTTGGAATTCATATGAAAAAGATATGAAATAAACAAATTTTAAAGTTTAAAATACAAAACTAGGTCTAATTCTGTGATTAATTTAAAGGTCAGGGGTCTATTTACAAAACACAGGGGCCTGTGCGCGAAACTAAGGGACAACGGGTTGATTCTCAGAAACCCGAGGGGTTTCTTAACAAAATTTCCACGCGAACGAATATCATGGTTCCTCGGCCGCTATATCACGAATCGACACCCGAGATTAGATCTGCGGGTGAGCGCACGGGCGAGTGCGGCTGACATGTGGCGCAGGGAAGGGTTGAGGAACTGACGCGCGATGCCCACGATCAGCGGTGTGCTGAGAGCACGGGGCGCGCTGGCCGCTAGATCACCGATCAACGGTTCTGGTTCCACGGACCACGCGAATCGTTATCCATGCATCCGGGCCATCCGATCAAGACTGGAAGGTTAGGATCGGGCGCTAGGGGCTTTCTCCTCTCCGGCCGGCCAGGGGTGGCGCCATACACGCCTGCGGGGCCGTAGCTGTCGGCGACGAAGTAGACTAGGACTTCTAGCGCGCTAGGCATCGATATAGGTTGCTAGAAAGGTTGGGGAGGACTCGGCAAATCCGATGGCTGGGCCGAGATAGCAGGAAAGGGGGTGAGGCGACCGGACGGTGGAGGGGGAATCCTCGGCGGACCGGGGAAAGCTCCGGTGAGCAATCACGAGCGACTAAATGCAAGACAAGCAAAATTAGGGGCGAGGTTAGGACGGTTACCTTGAGGGAAGACTCAGGAACTCACGAACGGTGTCCGAGGCACGGTGAGGGCACCGGTCGACGGCGGTGGAGCTGCGGCAGCGAACCAGTGAGCGCGGACCTGGCCAACCAGAGGGGAAGGGGGCGAACCGAGGGGCGTCCCGGGTTGCGGGTGATAAGGTGGAGCTTACCGAGGCAACGAACATGGCAAGGGCTCGACGGCGACTGCAGAATGGGCATGAGACCACGACGAGCGGCGGCGGAGCTCCCTGGGTGCGCGCACGGTGCGAGGCGAGTGCTGAGGGCTGCGAGTGCGCGAGTGAGGGAAGAGGAGGGCGAGCGGGTACTCGGCAGCTAGAAAAAGGTCAGGGTGGGGACGAACATGGCCCACGGGTCAGCGATAGCGGCCGAGCGAACGGGCGGCAGGGCTGACGAGCGGGGCCCGTGGGACAGAGAGAGGGGGATGCGCACGCGAAGGAGATTGGCGCCAACAAGTCGACCCCACTAGGCAGCGAGAGGGAGAGGGGGAAGAGAGAGAGTGGGCGCAAGAAGGCATTGACGGGTGGGGGCCGCCTGTCAGGGAGGGCTGGCGTGCGGGCGCGCGCGGGGGGGATGGGCTGATTGGGCCAAATTGGGGTTTTCTATTTTTCTGGAATTTCCCATTGCTTTTCCATTTTATTTTCTTTATGGATTCAAATCAAATTCAAACACCAATTCAAATCCAAATAATTTCAAACATGTGCATCAAACAAAAGAATAATTTAGGTTCAACATGATGCAACAATTCATGACTCTCATAAGTTTGACAAAATAAATAATAACTCCTCACTAAAATAACCTAATTCTACTCCAAAAAGATAGAGAGAGAGACTAGGGAGACAGACAGGGGGTAACACCTAAAATTGGTAGGCATTTAGAAAGAAATTTTATACCCCCAAATTTAGGGTGTTATCGAAACCCTCGTTTCTTCTCCTGTTGATGTCTTATGCGTTATGTCATGATGTGATGAAGCATGCAAATATATGCCGAAGGTAAAAAAACTCACGAGAATACACACCCAGACTCTGCATCCCCTTACGAATGACTTTGGAGTCTCTACACCTTTTACTTAGGTGGTATTTCAGCTCTACATCCCCTTAGGAACAACTTTGGAGCTAAGCTCTACATCCCCTTAGGAACGACTTTGGAGCTTCTTCACCTTTGACTTAGGTGGCATTTAAGCTCTGCATCCCCTTAGGAACGACTTTGAAGCTTCTTCACCTTTGACTTAGGTGGCATTTAAGCTCTTCATCCCCTTAGGAACGACTTTGGACCTTCTTCACCTTTCACTTAGGTGGAATTTTAGCGCTACATCCCCTTAGGGACACGTTTGGAGCTTTTTCATACTTTTTACACTCGATGGTGTAATCCCAGATCTTTACATTTTACATGTGGGGGAAGCTGGCCCTTGTATTGCATAGGGCTGCACAAGAAAAAACGAAAATTACAACCTATGGCCCCATTAAAAACATTTCTCCCCTCTTGAAAGGAAAAGGGTGCCATAGGGAAAAGTAAGAAAATTAAATAGTTTACACATAATATCTTCGAAGCTCATCTGCATTCCAAGATCTTAGAATGTCATTACCGTCCATGTCTTTCAACCTGTATGATCCAGGTCTTGACGAAGACACCACTAAGAAGGGACCTTCCCACTTAAGCTGAAGCTTCTTCACTGTGTCTGGGTTGGACACTCTTCGAAGCACTAAGTGTCCTGGCTTGATATTATTTAATTTTTACCTTTTTGTCTCGCCATTTAACTATTTCGGCCTTATATTTATTCATGTGATCTATTGCCTGAAGCCTGGTGTCTTTTGTTATTTTGCAAGCCTCTCCGTCTTCTTCCAAAGCTAGGGTCTTTATTGAACCTATTCTTGCTTCTTCCGGTGTTATTGCTTCGTCGCCGAATAAAAGTTTGAACGGAGTAAACCCTGTTGATCTTGAGACAACAGTGTTGTGATTCCATACCACTTTTACCAACTCATCTGGCCATCTTCCTTTTGGCAAAATGAAGATTGACTTCATTATTCCTATTATGATAATTCCGTTAGCTCGCTCTCCAATACATTTGATTCTGGCTGCATCACAGATGCAAAATGTATTTTTGTACCAATTTGGTCACAAAAAGTTTTGAATGTTTCGACATCAAATTGAGTTCCGTTATCAACCGTGATAGCCTTCGGCACACCGAACCGGCAAACAATATTCAGCTAGAAGAACTTCTAGACCGTGGCCGAAGTGATTGTAGCTAGGGGTTTAGCTTCGATCCACTTTGAAAAGTACTCCACTGCTACCACAACATATTTCAAGTTTCCTTGCGCTGGTGGAAGTGGGCCAAGTAAATCTAGGTCCCACCTTTGCAGTGGCCAAGTGGGCTGGATTAATTGAGTTAGAGACGAAGGTTGTTTTTGATCTCTGGCACACTTCTGGCAATTTTCACATTTTTGACTAGGTCCGCTGCATCCAAAGCTGCCTTCGGCCAATAAAACCCTTGTCTGAAAACTTTTCCAAGCAAAGGCCTAGAACCAATATGAGCTTCGCATATCCCTGCGTGTATCTCTTTCATTAGCTCTTGTCCTTCGGTTCTAGACAAACACTTCAGCAGTGGAGAACAAACTCCTTGTTTGAACAATTATCCTTTTATGATCATATAAGCTCTTGTCCTAGCTTGCATTCTTTTTGTGTAAGCTTTGTCATTCAAAGGATAATTGCCTTGTAGGAAAGATACAATTCCAGTCCTCTAATCTTCGCTGTGCTCATGTGAGATTGTAAGCATCGCTCGCTCCATGAGCTCGACTAAAGGTGCTTTTAGAGTTTCAAAGAATACTTCTGAAAGGAGTGGGAGCCCCTATGCCGCTGATTTAGCTAGTAAATATGCATGCTCATTTTCTCCTCTTAGGATATTGTTCACTGAGAAACCTTCGAAAGAGGCTTCCATTCTTCGAACTGTATCAAGTTACTTCTCGAGCTTCGGATCTCTTGCTCTGTTGCTCGTATCAACGTGGCCTGTGATGACCTGTGAGTCAGATTTGAGGACTACCCTTCTTATTCCTATCGCCTTAAGCTTTCGAAGCCCTAAAATAAGAGCTTCGTACTCTGCAATGTTATTTGTGCAGTTGAACTCCAATCTGGCCGCGTAGCAGGTTTTGATCTTGGATGTTGAAATTAGAATAGCAGCTGCACCTGCGCCAAAGGTCCCCCATGACCCATCACAAAACATTATCCAAGCTTCGTTGTCTGTTATGCTTCCTTCGTCTTGAGCCCCTGACGTCCAATCAGCAATGAAGTCTGCTAACGCTTTGGGATTCGGTTGAAGATCTATGGACAAAATCAATAGTGAACTCATTCAGTTCTGCAACCCATTTTCCAACTCTTCCTGTGGCTTCTTTGTTTCTTATAATGTCCTTGAGGGGCTGGGATGAAGGTACTATAATGTGGTATGACTGGAAATAATCTTGAAGCTTTCTAGAAGCCATCAATACAACATATAGTACCTTCTCCAGCTCTGTGTAATTTCTTTTTGATAGACCAAGTACTTCAGAGACGAAGTATACTGGGACTTGCTTCTTCGTCTGATCATCTTGTCTCTCCTGCACCAGCGCTGCACTGACTACAACGTGGGAAGTAGCTACATACAGTAGCAATGGGGCTCCTGACAAAGGTGGAGTCAATATTGTTAGTTGTATCAGATATTACTTTAGCTCTTCGAAAGCCTTTTGTTGAATTGGTCCCCATGGAAAGACTTCAGCTGTTTTTAACACTTCGAAGAATGGCAAATTCCTTTCTACTGATCTTGAAATGAACCTATTTAAAGATGCCAACCTTCGTGTTAATCTCTGAGCACCTTTTCTTGTCCTTCGTGGCTCCATCCGAAGTATAGCTTCTATTTTACTTGGATTTGCTTCAATTCCTTTTGTTGATACAAGGCACCCAAGAATTTTTCCCTTCTTCACCCCAAAGACACATTTCTCTGGATTTAGCTTGAGACCAGCCTTCCTAAAATTGGCAAATATTTCTTGCAGGTCGGCAATATGATTTTCTTGCTTCGTTCATTTTAAAATGATGCCATCGACATATGTTAGGACATTCTTGCCAATCTGAGAGCTAAGGACTTTGGAGGTCATTCTGCTGAAGCTTCCTCTGACATTCTTGAGCCCCTCGGGCATCCGAAGGTAGCAATAAGTCCCATTAGGGGTTATGAAGCTTGTTTTAGGCTCGTCCTCCTTCTTCATCCAGATTTGATGATAGCCTGAATAGCAGTCCAATAAACTCATGAGTTCCGAAGTGGCTGCTGCATCCACAAGGGAGTCTATTCTTGGCAAGGGGAACTCATCCTTTAGGCATGCCTTGTTGAGATCTGTGAAATCAATGCACATTCTCCACTTTCCATTGGACTTCTTTACCATCACAGTATTGGCTAGCCATTCTGGATATGTCACTTCTCTGATTACTTTGGCACTCAGGAGTCTTTTGACTTCGTTTCTTGCACCTTCGACTTTGTCATCGAACATCTTCCAAAGCTTCTGCCTCCTTGGTCTAATGGCCGGGTCAACATTTAGTGAGTGTTCTATGACATCTCTATTGACACCACAAAGGTCATTAGCTAACCAAGCAAAAACATCCTTGTTGTTGAACAGAAACTTTAACAGAGTTTTCTATTGTTCATCGAACAATTGGGACCCCATCAATACCTTCTACACGGCTATGTCTTCGCACAGAAGCATAGACTTTGGTTGATCTGCTGAAGCGACCTTGTCTCTTTTATGTTTATACTATTGATGAGCTTCGACTTCATCTATGTTATGGATGGCCTTTGAATCTGTCCAGTTCCCCTCGGCCCTTCTTGCAGCCTCTTGACTTCCATGTACAACGATAGGACCTTGGTCAGACAGTATCTTCATGCATAGATATGCTGGATGGAGTATTGCTTTGAAGGCATTCAGTGTCCCCCGACCAATGATTGCATTGTAAGGATAGTCCATATTAACAATGTCGAATACAACTTGTTCTGTTCTTGTGTTGTGAACATAACCGAAGGTGATTGGTATTGTTATCTTTCCAAGTGCCACTATCTGCCTTCCTCTGAAGACACATAAGGGGTGTGTTGCATCATGTATCTTGTCATCCTGCTCTTGCATCTGCTTGAAGGCTTTTGCGAAGATGATATCTACTACACTGCCTGTGTCTACAAGGAAATTATGAACCAGAAACCCTTTGATAACATAAGATATGACCATTGCATCATTATGGGGTAGTCCCTGAGCCGAAGGTCTTCTTGGGAGGACGTGATTGGTACATGAGACCACTTGGATTTGATGAAGGGTCCTTGCACTCCAACATGTTGTACCATTCTCTGTGCTTCATTCTTCTACTTCTTATTGGCTGGTTCAGAACTTGAGCCGCCTGTGATTGGAAGCACCAGCTTCATAGCCGAAGGTGTCACAACTAGGTCGCCTTGCGAAGCCATTGTCGTGGTCATGGAAGTGAGTTCACAGGAGGTGGACGCCAATGTTGTTCACTTGTTTTCAAATGTTGTGAATCAAGAACAAGACAACACAATTGTTAAAGGTTAAGGACCTTCGTCCTCCGAATCATTTTCTCCTTTTGGATATAATGATCTTTAGACGAAGGTCATGAAGGACACACCTTCATCATTCATGAGAATAAAAATACATAGAGATAACATATGTAATCCATTCATTCATTCATATATGTATCCCATGACATACATATAATTATTAACAGAATTTATATTACATTGATACCTTCGGCTTATTCGAAGGTGTTGGCGCGAGAGCAATTATAATCCAGCGTGAACAGTACGGGGTACTGTTCACCTATTTATAGGCACGAGACACAGCCCGGGTGAAAATACATTTATGACCTTAATTTGTATATATAACCGTAACATAAATCATCAGGGGTTAACTGGTCTTTTCCTCTTCAGTTCAGCGCCATGCTTGACCTTCGTCATCACCTTAATTCGAAGCTGTCATCCTTCGGTAGAAGTTTCGGTATTCATCATTATAGCTCTCAAATAGTATCTTCGTCTTGAGGACCTTCGGCATAGAGGATCCTCAACATCACTTTATCGGTGATACCTTTATCTTGAGGACCTTCGATAAAGAAGAAGACCCCAACTATGTCTATAAAATTAGAAGTGGTAGGGACTATATTAAAAGCAATAAAGAATTACTTATTTTCTAATCTCTCTTCTCCTCTCATTCCCACCTCCTTCATCATTGGGCATTCGAGCAACAACCCCGACGGCGCTACCGTCCGCGGCTACGAACTCCATTGCCGAGGGCCTGCCGTCTTGGGCGTCAACACCCTTTACAGTGTATATAGAAAAAAAGTCAAAATGTGTGTAGTATACAGCAGATGAGTAATTTATATGTGACGTGCGGTTCACTTGGATCCTTGGAAACAGAGCATCCATAACTGTAACTTGACATGCATGCATATATGCTGCTCGTGCTAGTCGGCTCCAAGAATTGGCTCTTTGGATGTCCGATCGGCGATCTAGCTATACGCATATATGGCATATTGCATGCCCCTTAGAGACTTCAGAGAGTCTTTTGTTATTATAAGTTTATAACACTCATTTACACATGCTTCTCTCTTCTAGCTATAGCTGTAACTTCTCTAAAAATTTTCATCATCATTAAACATTAATTGAAGCGTATTATTCACTGCTGGAAAATTTAGAGGAAGAAAAAATAAAAATAGGTAAAAAAGGCACTTAAATTCTATTTTAGAGAAGAGATTAACTTATAAGTATTATTTTAGAGAAGTTAAATTTATAGATATTAGAGGAGAGAAGTCTGTTTAAATGAGTGCTATAATAGCAAAAGACTCGACTTCAGAAGCGTATATATGTACGCTTTCAGATTAATTACTTACGGGTATCGGTCTCGTTCATTGCTGTTAGGGTTGTTTGACAACAATGAAATAATGTTTATTAGAATATAGTATAGACGCAGACACTGAACGCACACCACGCTCACATCGCCGCCCCCTGCAAGCTACTCCTAGAAATTTGTTGGAGCTAGCCAAAAGAGGAGAGACGCCTGACAACGAATGAATGTTCACTATGATGGATCTTTTTTCTTCTAAAAAAGATGCACAGTGCGTGGTACCAGCTTTGACCTTGTGAAACGAAAGAACATGGAAGGAGCATATCCGATCCTATGGACTATATGCAGATTTAGAGAACTGCAGAATCTTTTTGGGTGGCCACACACGTTGCAGACTAATTGGATCCTTCTTATCCAATGAAATTCCACTTCTCCTACTCGTTCAGACTAATTTGTGTCTCCTTAATTCCTTATTGTCCCCTTGAACTTAGTCATGCTGATGGGTCGTTTTCAATTATAAAAAAGATTAATTAACACGTTTCGCAGCCTTGATGCGTGCCTGGCCAAACGAAAGTTTAGGACTGGATATAATACAAAGACTACTTATACAAGGAAGATGTCAATACACAATATGCTCATCGTCTGACTTCTACAGCTACGTACCGAGACAGGTCAATGTTGAAATTTGTAGATTAGGTGGTCATTTGGCCAATTGATTCTTTGTGACGTGAAACAAGCTTCAATCAAATCGGAGCTGACGTAGTCTCTAGTTATCCATCCACTCCTCTCTAACCCACCTTATTTTCTGTTGTGGTAGCTATTTATTTATGAGTATGTCGGGGCCCTTCTTCTACGGAAGCTCCTCAAAAAATTAGGACTTTAACGATCTACAAGTCTATTTCAGGTCTTCCGAAGCAATAATACAGCTAACCTTCATTTGAAGCCTTCGTGTGAGCGGTGGACTTGTGAAAGCGAAGCTAGGAAGCTTCGGCCCGGTGATCTGAGCTGCAACAACAAGACATCGGAAACGAAGAAGAAAACCTAAAGGCTTGGTCAGTACGAATGTAAAGGAAAAGACAATGGTGCCCTAGAGGATTTTGTAGTTTGTAGCAACTAAGGACATGTTTATAATTTTATATAAAGTTGTATATCGGATCATCTCTATGAATAGAGGTACATTGCCATACGAACGAGTACCTTTTTTTGAGGAATCTGGATTGCTCCGTCTTCGAAGCTATATTTTCTTTACCTTCGTATTGCTATTCAGACTCATGAAGGTATAGCTCTAACTAATTGTGATCAAGAAGAAACAATAAAGAAAACATAGCAGTAATAATTTCTCTTGAATACTTTTATTTTATTGCTTAAAAGCTGCTAATCATAATAGTCTTTCTCCTTTAGTCTATCCATTAAGTAGATTAAAGGAGCAAAGATATGTTATCTCTAGTTGTGTTGCCCTATTTTGGACCTGTTGGGGGTATGCTTCGTAGCCGAAGATCCTGAAGAAAGAAACACCTTTGGCAGATCCTATCAAAAGCAGTATCGAAGCTATCACTCATAAAGCTTCGACACAGTGACATGACTCAAGACGAAGAAGTGAACCGACTTAAAGATGAAATGACCAATAGACCCATGATAGTTTATGTCATGATTGTAATCGATTATAAAGGGCATAAATGTAATTTCACACAGGCTGCGCCCTGTGCCTATAAATAGATGAACAGTACCCCTATACTGTTCACGCTATATTGTAATCGCTTGCACGCGACACTTGGATTATTGCCTTCTGTCAAGACGAAGGTATAAATGTGATTAAATGTTATGTTTTAATATTTGAATTTATATCATAAAATATATGAATAAGTTTATGTGTTTTGATATGTTATTCCTTCATGTCTTATATTTTATATTTCATCTTTCTTTATTTCACAAATTCTAGTTATGAAAGTATGACCTTCGTGACTTTTTGCTCATGACCTTCGTCCGAAGTTCATTATATCCCTGAGGAAATAATGCTTCAACGGACGAAGGTCATTAACATTTAACATTTTATGTTGCCTTGTTCTTAATTCGAAGCATTTGAGAACAAGTCCCCAACATTGGCGCCCACCTCCGGTGAACTCACTTCCACTTTCTGAGCTGATGGTTTCATTAAACAACTAAGCTGAAGTTGCTTCGGCTACGAAGCTGGTGCTCCCGATAACAGGCGGTTCATGTTCAGAGCCGGCCAACAAGAAGCAGAAGAAGGAGGCTCAGAGAAGGGTACAACATGTCGGGCTACAGGGACCCTTCAACAAGTCGAAATGGTCCCACATCCCAATTACCTTCTCCCAACAGGACCTTCAGCTCAAGGATTACCCTCACAATGATGCTATGGTCATTTCTTGCGTCATCAAGGGATTTCTGGTCCACAATGTTCTGGTTGATACGGGCAGTGCAACGGATATTATATTTGCCAAGGCCTTCAGACAGATGCAAGAGCCAGAGGATAAGATTCATGATGCTACACACCCTCTTTGTGGCTTCGGAGGAAGGCAGATCGTAGCACTCGGCAAGATCACGATGCTAGTGACCTTCGGATTTGTCAACAATACAAGGACTGAGCAAGTTGTGTTTGATATTGTCGACATGGAGTACCCCTACAATGCAATCATTGGTCGTGGGACACTCAATGCTTTTGAAGCAATTCTTCATCCAGCATATCTATGCATGAAGATACCTTCGGATCAAGGGCCTATTGTTATTCATGGAAGTCAGGAAGCTGCAAGAAAGGCTGAAGGAAATTGGACAGATTCAAAAGCAATCCATAATATAGATGGAGCCGAAGCTTGTGAGCAGTATAAGTACAGAAGGGAGAAGGCTGCTTCGGCCGATCAGCCGAAGCCCATGCTTCTATGCGAAGATATAACAGAGCAGAAGGTATTGTTGGGATCTCAGTTATCTGAGGAGCAGGAGAAAACTCTAATAAGGTTTTTGTTCAACAACAAAGATGTCTTTGCATGGTCAGCCAACGATCTCTGTGGTGTCAACAGGGACGTCATTGAACATTCGCTCAATGTCGATCCATCCTTCAGACCCAGAAAGCAGAGGC
Source organism: Zea mays (assembly GCF_902167145.1). NCBI lineage: Eukaryota > Viridiplantae > Streptophyta > Magnoliopsida > Poales > Poaceae > Zea > Zea mays. Next base: position 222,737,837 of record NC_050099.1, on the reverse strand, counting down.
TTCGGAAAATGTCTGATGACAAAGCCGAAGGTGCTCGGAATGAAGTGAAAAGACTTCTTAGTGCTGGAGTCATCAGAGAAGTAAATACCCAGAATGGCTAGCCAACACTGTTATGGTGAAGAAGGCCAATGATAAATGGATAATGTGCATTGATTTTACTGATCTCAATAAGGCCTGTCCAAAGGATGAGTTCCCATTACCAAGAATAGATTCTCTAGTAGATGCAGCGGCTTCGTCAGAGCTCATGAGTCTACTGGATTGTTATTCAGGCTACCATCAAATCTGGATGAAGAAGGAAGATGAGCCAAAAACTAGCTTCATAACCCCCAGTGGTACATATTGTTATCTTCGGATGCCTAAGGGGCTCAAGAATGCTGGAGGAAGCTTCAGTAGAATGACAGCTAAAGTCCTTCACTCTCAGATAGGCAGAAATGTACTAACATATGTTGATGATATCATAGTAAAGAGCACGAAGCAGGAAAATCACATTGCTGATCTACAGGAAACATTTGCTAATTTTAGGCAAGCAGGCCTTAAATTAAATCCAGAAAAATATGTCTTTAGAGTAAAGAAAGGAAAATTCCTTGGTTGTCTAGTTTCAACGAAAGGGATCGAAGCTAATCCGAACAAAATCGAAGCTATTCTTCGGATGGAGCCGCCAAGCACAAAGAAGGGAGCTCAACGGCTGACAGGAAGATTGGCATCTTTGAATCGATTTATGTCTAGATCAGCAGAGAGAAATTTACCATTCTTTGAAGTGCTGAAGTCGGCCGAAGTCTTTCAATGGGGATCAGCCCAGTAGAAAGCCTTCGAAGAGCTGAAGCAATACCTGATAGATCTAACAACACTAACTCCACCCACGCCAGGGGCTCCTCTGCTATTGTATGTGGCAACTTCACACTCGGCAGTAAGTGCGGCGCTTGTACAGGAGAAGCTTGAAGAACAAACTAAAAAGCAAGTCTCAATATATTTTGTCTTCGAAGTATTAAGCTTATCAAAGAAAAATTACACAGAATTAGAGAAAGTGTTGTATGTTGTATTAATGGCCTCCAGGAAGCTTTGGCATTATTTTCAAGCTTACCATATAATTGTTCCCTCGTCACAGCCTCTGAAGGATATTATGAGGAACAGAGAAGCTACTAGAAGGGTTGGAAAGTGGGCCGCGGAGCTCAATGAATTCACTATTGACTACGTGCACAGATCTTCAATTCAATCCCAGGCGCTAGCAGACTTCATCGCTGACTGGACGCCAGGGGCTCATGAAGAAGGGACAATCAAGGATACCAAAGCGTGGATGGTATTCTGCGATGGTTCTTGGGGAACCTTCGGTGCAGGAGCAGCTGCGGTCCTAGTGGCACCTTCAAAAGACGAAACATGTTTTGCAGTCAAACTAGATTTCAGCTGCACAAATAATATTGCTGAGTACGAAACACTTCTATTGGGGCTTCGGAAACTAAGGGCAATGGGAATAAGAAGGGCCATCCTAAAGACTGATTCTCAAGTTATTGTTGGCCATGTGGATAAGAGCAGCAAGGCACGAGATCCGAAGCTTGAAAAATATCTGGATGCAGTCCGAAGGTTGGAAGCTTCCTTCGAAGGTTTTTCCGTCAAGAATATTCCAAGAGGTGAAAATGAGCATGCAGATTTGCTAGTCAAATCAGCGGCTCAAGGGCTCCCCCTACCCTCCGAAGTATTTTTTGAAGCAATAAAACACCTTCAGTTGAGCTCATGGAGAGAGTAGTGCTTACTATTTCTCCAGTACACAGTGAAGACTCGAGAACTAAAATAATATCTTTCCTTCAAGGCAATTGTCTTTCAAGTGACGAAGCTTATAACAAAATAATGGACACAAGAACAAGACCATATGTGATAATAGAAGGGGAATTGTATAAATATGGAGTTTGTTCACCACTCCTCAAATGTTTATCAAGAACCGAAGGTATGGAATTAATGAAAGAGATACATGCAGGTCTGTGTGGATCTCATATTGGATCTAGGCCCTTGTTGGGAAAAGTTTTTCTACAAGGATTTTATTGGCCAAAGGCAGCTTCGGATGCAGCAGAGTTAGTCCAAAAATGCGAAGGCTGTGAAAAATGTGCAAGGGATCAGAAGCAACCTTCATCTCTCACTCAATTAATACAACCCACTTGGCTGTTGCAAAGGTGGGGCCTCGATTTGCTAGGCCCACTTCCACCAGCACAAGGAAATCTAAAATATGTTGTGGTGACGGTAGAGTATTTTTCCAAGTGGATTGAGGCGAAGCCTTTAGCCACAATAACTTCGGTTACTGTCCAGAAATTTTTCTGGCAAAATATTGTTTGTCGCTTCGGAGTGCCGAAGGCTATTACTGTGGACAACGGAACACAGTTCGATGCTGAAGCTTTCAAAGAATTCTGTGAACAAATTGGCACGAAGATTCATTTTGCATCAGTCAGGCATCCGGAGTCAAATGGACTTGTTGAAAGAGCTAATGGCATTATAATGACGAGAATAATGAAGTTAATCTTCAATCAGCCCAGAGGAAAGTGGCCAGATGAATTGATCAAAGTGGTGTGGAGCCACAATACAACAGTATCAAGGTCAACAGGTTTTACACCATTCAAACTATTGTTTGGCGATGAAGCAATAACCCCAGAAGAAACTAAGGCAGAATCAATAAGAACAGTGGCTTCGGCAGAGGACGAAGCTAATTATTCTGTGGCAAAAGACGCTATAGAAGGGATCAGGCTTCAGGCTGTGGAAAACATCAACAAATACCAAGCCGAAACAATAAAATGGCGTGATAGAAAAGTTCGGCTAAAGAACATAAAGCCATGGCATTTGATGCTTTGGAGAGTTGCCAACCCAGATACAGTAGGCAAGCTACAGTTGAAGTGGGAAGGACCTTTTCTGGTAGTATCTTCGTCAAGACCCGGCTCTTACAGACTGAAGGATATGGACGACAACGACATTCCTAGAACTTGGAATGAGGATGAGCTTCGGCGATATTATGTTTAGCTTGATGTAACCTTTTTATTTTTCCTATGGCACCCTTTTCCTTTCCGAAGGGGGAGAAAAGTTTTTAATGGGGCCATAGCATGTAATTTTCCTTTTCTTTATTTTCAGCTATACGAGAGCAAAATTCCCCAAAAATGTAAATTTTAAAACTGAGCATGCACCATCGAGTGCAGGTAAAAAAAGAAAAACAGGGAGAAGCTCGAAAGTCGTCCCTAAGGGGATACAGAGCACGACGAAGCTACAAAAAGCCGTTCCTAAGGGAGCGCAGCGTAAGTTTTCTGCTCAAAAGTCGTTCCAAAGGGAATGCAGAGCTTACAGCGAAAAGTGAACGCTGATTTCGCCAAAATATAAGGCGAAGCGCGAAAAGTCAACGCGATACCGCCAAAATAGAAGGCGAAGAAGTTCAAAAGACGTTCCTAAGGGGATGCAGAACTTACAGCGAAAAGTCAGCGCTGATACACCGAAAAATAAGCGGTGAAGCCGAAAAATAAACGGCAAAGAGACTTCGGTCATTCCCAAGGGAATGAAGGCTATGGTTGTGGCTTCGTATGTGTGTTTGGACATTCATTTGCACGACACATTACATCATACATTTGTATTCATAAACATTCATTTAGACATACATAGGATCATCATCATCATAACATACACATAGGCGGATGCTTCGGCTCTAAAAATAAGGCTTTGGCAAAAAGAGAAAAAGAAGCAGTTTTATGCTTCGTTGTGTACGAAAATAAGGGAAGGTGTTTTTCGCCTTCGGCTCAAAAAATACTAGTTTCGTCCACAGCAAAGCAGTTCAATGCAAGTACAAGTTTTGTTCACATCGAAGCACTTCATACATTGATGGAAAGGTAAAAAATATATTACAAGGTATGGACAAAATTTATAGAGTAAAATCTAATTCTCAAATTACAATATTATTTACAAAGGTTATTACAAGAGTTCTTAGAGTTTTTTTCCACAGCTATCTATTCAAAGCTTCATCATTATCTATTAAGCTTCAGCTTCGCGCTCTTCAGCTTCGTCAACTTGCTCTTCAGCTTCGTCATCCTGTACATATTAAAGTATTGTAAGGAAAATTCAAGTTTAAAGGGAAAGGTAAGCACAAGGTATGATTTTGTTACCGGCTTAAGATGACTTCGAGCTTCGTCACCAGCTATGCTTCGTCCACGCTTCGTCTATACTAGTTTCATAAATCTGTTTCCTATGCTTCGGGCAAGACTAGGAATATCAACAAGATCTGCTCGTGATAAACTAAAGTTGGGTCTATTGACAACCTTTCCATGTGTGCAATCAGATTTTAGGAAGGCGAAAGCTGTGCCCCGAGAAGCTACCAGGGCACAGAAATCACCATGCCCGGCTATAATTTCATCGAGGTCACCAATTTCACCTTCGATATGTTCGAAGGCCCCTGACAAGTCTTTAGCCGAAGGACTAAATTTTTCACAGCTGGCTCCAACTGAATTGAAGATTTGCTTCAGCCGTTGTACACATCGGCTACTGAACTCCAAACATTTGTTTTGAAGCTCTCTCAATGATTTTTGCAGATTCGAACTTTTCTCGACCTCAGTCTTAAATTTGGCATTTAACTTCTGCTTCTCCTGTTTGAAGCTTTCTGACTTTGAGAGAAGCTCCGTATTTAACTTTGCAATTTTTCTTTAGCTTATGCCAATAAACCTTCTGTTGTCTGAAGCTCGAAATCCTTCTTTTCAAGAGCAGCTGCTTGATCTTTTAATTTGCTTTCTAAACCCTCAATTATAATTTCATGCTTTTTATCTTCGAGATCTTGTTGCATTCTCAAAGCTTTACTCAACAACATACTCTGTGCACAAGCAACCTTTGTTAGAAAACAACTTCGTTGTTTAAAACAGCAAAAAGTCGAAGAAAAGTTTTTACCTTGAAATTAGAATAGAATAAACTACTGACAAGATGCTGTCGTCAGTAGCGGCTTATGTCAGTCTCAAGCTTCAGGAAACCAATACTCTTTGACAGAGTACCGATAACCTTTGCTCCGATTTGATCTCGGACGCAACCCAATTTTTCATCGTCAACACCGCCAAAGAGTAGTGCCCCTGGTTGATACCCGCAGGATATGGCATACTCTCTCAATTCTTCTTTCTCAGCCTGCGACAATTCTTGCCCAATTAAGTTTTGAAAGTTAAAGTTTTCTTCTTCTGAAGCTTCTTCAGCTATTTCCTTCTCCTTCTCAGGTTCTGTAGCCATGGCTTCTTCAGCGGCTGCGGTAGCTTCTTCTGTGGTCATGTCCAGAAGTATCTTATCAATGGTAGAAAGTGTGCTTTCTAAATGTACATCTTCGGCTCTGACAGCTTCGACGGCTATAGCTTCAGTAGGTGCAGCTGCGGTAGCTGTTGCGCTCTCAACAACTCGTGCCTTCGAAGCCGAAGCTGCTGGTGGTGTCCCTTCAATAACTTCTGTCACTGTAACAATTCTTCGTTTTTTCGGCCCAGCTGTTTTCTTCGTTATCGAGGGCTCCTTTTCCTTCTGAAAAAGCTTCGTCAGATGCGGCCCCAGTGGACTTAGCTTGATAGGCAAATATTCAGTCATTACCTTTAAGATTTCCTCCACGTCGGTGGCAGAAGGTGTTGCAGCACTTTCTTCTTCTATATCAGTTGCCTTCTGCTTCAGAGTCGCAACCTTTCTTTTCTTTGAAGCATCTGTCTTCGGCTCAGGCCTCAGCTTTCTCTTTTTCAGTTTTTCATCATCATCTTTCACCAACTTAGCATCTTCTTTATTTAGGACGCTGGCAACTCTCTTTCTCTTCTGTCCTTCGGTGCCTCGGTCCAGTCGCTCATAGTCAGGATACTCAAAGTTCAGAGCATCCATTACCTGGTTTAACCTTCGCTTCGGACGAGTGTCGAAGGCTGCAGTCATTAGTTGATCTTCTTTTTTAGAATAATTGCCAAGAATGTTGTTGCACATAACTTCAATTTTGTCTAACCATTCTTGGCAGGGTACTTTGAAATGTTTCTTGAATTTATAATAGTAGGGCAGTCGAACAAGTTCCCCCTTTTTCTTTTCTCCCTTGAGCTTCGGCATGTCCCACTCTTTCAAAGTTGGGAACACTCTAAAAGCCAAGAATTCTTGCACCAGATCCCTAGTGCCAATATGCTCCGCAATAACTCGAAATTCGCCCAGTGCAATTTGGCTTGGACTCTTCGATGTCATGTTGCACTGGGGCCTGGTTTCTCCGAAGATTAATTCCAATGGACTTTGGACCAGCTTCTCCTTTTCTCAACTTTGATGTAAAACCATTCGGTCTTCCAGCCAGCTGGCCACTTGGTGCGATAGCTAATAACTGGAAACTTTGTATTTTTGCGATAGGCAAAGTTGTAGCAGCCGAAGTTTTTGTGCAACCCATCTTCTCTAGCTTTTGTTTGATAATGAAGCTCATGTACTCGGCAGAAACCTTCGGCAAATGGTTCTACCCCTGGCTTCGGAGGGCCCAGATGTAGACACTAAGCCTAACGATGGCGTTGGGAGTTAGTTGATGAAGATAAATCCCAAACTTCTTCAAAACATCAGCAATCATTCCATTCAAAGGAAATCTTAGTCCTGCTTTAAAGAAGCTTTTGAAGACTACCACCTCATCCTTTTCCGGTTTTGGAGTAATTTCATCTCCACCAAAGCGAACTAGCTCCTTTTTTGCTTCACTGAAATAGCCTAGCTTTATCAGCTTAGACATATCACCTTTGGTAATGGTGGATTTCCCAAACTCTAGGTGGCTGGGTTTAGATGGCACGACACTGTAATCATCTTCAGATTCAATTTCCTCAGCACCAACCTATTCAGCTTCAGCGGCAGGTGCATCCTCCGATACTACCAGCCCTGACCGTTGCATCACTTCAGAGATTGGAGCGGTTTCGACACCTTCGGCTTCCTCTCCATCGCGAGTAACCCTAGCTGTTGAGCGTACCCTAGCCATATGATGATTGAATTTCTTGTTTTTTGACGGAGTTGAAATTTTTTTAACTTCGCCGAAGCTCTTTCTTGTTACGAAGCTTGAGTAAAATGAATAGCTTCGGTTGACGATGCAGTAAGCAAGCTTCGGCTATGGTCAAATTTTTGGTAGCAAAACAATGCAATAGCAATGAATGTTGTGGTAACTTCACACCTACCCGTCTGTTTATATAGTGTCGCAGGTGGGAAGGTAAATCGCCGCAGGTGGGAAGGCAAATCGTCAAGTCTTCCGCACCGGACAAACAGTCGCCCGCACCCGCTGAACGGTGGGCCACAGAGCCCGAGAAGGCGAATCGCCAGGACGCGCGCAATCACTGCAGGGTGGGGCCACTTCCCGCTCGGATTATTTTAATCGTTTCTCGGCAACGAGCTCAGGGAAGGTGTTTTTTGGATCTTCGGCATCCCGAAGCCTAGGAGATTTTTTCACGGATCAAGCTCGTTACGAAAAACGATCTAGCACCGCGAAGGGGCTACTGTTGGGGGTATGCTTCGTAGCCGAAGATCGTGAAGAAAGAAACACCTTCGACAGATCCTCTCAAAAGCAGTGCCGAAGCTATCACTCATAAAGCTTCGGCATAGTGACATGACTCAAGACGAAGGAGTGAACCGACTTAAAGATAAAATGACCAATAGACCCATGATAGTTTGTGTCATGATTGTAATCGATTATAAAGGGCATAAATGTAATTTCACACAGGCTGCGCCCTGTGCCTATAAATAGATGAACAGTACCCCCGTACTGTTCACACTATCTTGTAATCGCTTGCACACGACACTTGGATTATTGCCTTCTGTCAAGACGAAGGTATAAATGTGATTAAATGTTATGTTTTAATATTTGAATTTATATGATAAAATATATGAATAAGTTTATGTGTTTTGATATGTTATTCCTTCATGTCTTATATTTTATATTTCATCTTTCTTTATTTCACAAATTCTTGTTACGAAGGTATGACCTTCGTGACTTTTTGCTCATGACCTTCGTCCAAAGTTCATTATATCCCTAAGGAAATAATGCTTCAATGGATGAAGCTCATTAACATTTAACATTTTATGTTGCCTTGTTCTAAATTCGAAGCATTTGAGAACAAGTCCCCAACAGGACCCCTGAAGGAATCTTAACAGGTGCCCAACTTTGGCGTCCACCTCAGGTGAATCAATGACTTCAAGCATATCTTCGTCTTGCCTCCGAATAATTTCACAGTCGCCAGTTTTGTTCTTACTCCCGTAGATCAGAACATGTGTGAAGAAGCACTTCTCCTTGAAGCATGAAGGGAGAAGAGAAACACTATAGACCCTCTACATCAAGATGACCTTGACCAAGAGATCCAAAATCTAGAAGCTATCCATTAATAGGTCAAAAGTGGATGGAGAAGATGCTTCGGGTCTCTCAGCTACAGCAACAAATTGACAAAGTATTAGAATAATTGTCACATGATGCAGCAAGATGAACAACTAGAAAACTCATACCATCAGAGACACTTTCCCTTCGAAGGACATAATCATGATGCCTTGTCAAATGATGACACCTCTCCTTTAGCAACAGATCTCCAAGCTTGTCACACCCGGTTTTAGAAGACAAATCGAATGTGAACTATGTACGTGCCAGGATCACAAATTCACATACACAACAATTACATAACTGAACATCATCACACAATGCTCGAATAACAACATAAAGAAGTATTAATTTATTACATCATAATGCTCGAGACATCCACATAGACATTAATTTAAATAGTAATCAAAGTGCTAAAGCAAAACACATTAATAATAAGGCCTTCACATGCAGCTGATTGGGGGTTTGCTGCTAATCTAGTCTAGAACTCCTCAAAGTCCTCAGCATTGCCGTCATCTTCTCCTGAGCAGTGGTTGAAATGTGGACAACCTAGTGTTTTGTATTTAAGCAAGGGTGAGTACACATCAACGTACTCAGTAAATGTCTCATTTGGCTGAAGTGGACTAGCTATATGTGGGGTTAGGCTCAAAGAAGTTGCTTGTTGTTCATCAGGTATTTATCATTAGTAGAAGCCAACTTTTGTCATAGAACCCAAGCTGATATCCGAAAAGTCATCTCCTCAGAGAGGAAAATACCAGAAACCATAAATATAATCAATTTCATTCAACATCATCATAAACTTATCCAGATTATCTCTAATCAGGTATTTATCCCAAGGATGCTCTTAACTGTGAGCACGACTGATATACCAGTTTCTAACCCTTTGTAGAGGTCGCACACTTTACCCACGAGTCATGATCCCTTTTTGCCAGAGGTCGATCAAACCCTCAAACACTCCCAAGGTGAGCCAACAAGGTTTCACTACGTAGCCTTTACAAAGATTCACTAGAGGTCATATCTGCCCGTTAGGTTTCTCCAGTTTGATAAACACAGTACCTCTCCCCACAGGAGGGGTGACTAACAAAAGCAAAATGAAAGAACCTCGGCACCTATCCTCGGTAGAGCAAGCACTGTGCCTGGACCCCATTGACGGCATGATGGCGAAGTGACTACACCTCTAGCTCCTCCAATTAATTATCTAAGGGCATCCTATTCCACCATCATGGTTGCACTATTTTCCCGGGTGGTCTCTCAATGAATATGTCCTTACGAAGAGGTACTCGGGAAATAGCCTGAGCCCCCTAAAGTGTCACAAGTTCATGATCATATCCAGAATAAATCATCATATCATAAAGTAATTCTCATCATGTTCATTTATTAAGGTAAAGCACTAGAATGGTATTGATCATAATAGCCCAATCCCCAAAGTAATCAAGGACAGGATAAGCAAAAACTAGTAAATCCTTACATTGATCATAGTATGCGGGAGAGTGATTTATAAAGTAAATAGGACATAATGGGTCAGAGGACACTTGCCTTCACCAAGCTGCTGCTCTAGGACTTCTCCTGCAACTCCCTCGAGAAACATGGACTGCTTGTTGTTTACGCGAAACAATCATTCATTCAATACACATGGTGAATAGCAAATGAAAAATACACCAAATAATATAGATCAAGTAAATATGCAACGTGACATGGAGCTCGCATCATCGGTAGACGAACGACCGAGGCTAAGGGCGTCGGCGGGACCAACCTAAGTGGCTTGTTCGAGCAGGCCAAGGGCATAGTGCGCCGAGGACAGACACAACGCTTCGAGGGCACAACACGCCGAAGGCAGAGTGTGCCAATGTCAGACGCGCCGAGGGCACAAACTCAAACGGTTGACAGATTCTCTGCCTTGCCCAAGGGCGTGGCGCGAGCTGGGATGGCTGACGGCTTCTCGCCTCGCCCGAGGGTGAGGCGTGGGATGGATCAGACGGTTGACAGATTCTCTGCCTTGCATGAGGGAGTGGCACAGGCTAGCTCAAACGACTGAGGGATTTCTCCGCCTCGCCCGAGGGCACGGTGCAGACTGGCTCGGGTGGTTGAGGGATTCTCTGCCTCGCCCGAGGGCGCGATGCAGACTGGCTCGGGTGGATGAGGGATTTCTCTGCCTCGCCCAAGGGCGTGGTGCAAAGTGGCTTGGGTGGCGGAGGGATTCTCCGCCTCGCCCGAGGGCACAACGCAGACTGCCTCGAATGGCTACGGCTCTCAGTCTTGCCTGAGGGTGCGGTGTAGACTGGCTCAAGTGCGGGGTTACTTCGAGTGCAAGCGCAGACTGTTGTGTCTTGGTGGGCGGTTAGGTTTTGGCTCGGGTTAGTTAGAATCCAACCTATGGATCTGCAGTGAACGATGGGGATCGGGCGGCCGGCTTCGGCCCTTTCCTCTAGCAACTAGAGGCGACGCCGCCCACGTCCACGGTGAGAAGCTCACCAGAGACGAGGGGTGTAGGAATGCCATGGGTTTAGGGCTGCTGGGATGGTCGGGGAAGATGGGGAAGGGTGCTGGGGATCCATGGTGGGGCAGAACCAAGGTAGGGCACCGGAGGGTGGTGGTCCATGGTTGGGTGGCTCGTTGGTGGCGCTGGAACTTTGACGAGCGATTGCACCTGACAGAGAGTAAGGGAGGGGACCAGAGGGGGTAGGGAAGATTCCTTACCTCAATGTGAGTCTTGAGATCCCCACAGAGGTGGCAACGACACGGTGGCGACTTGGGTCGACGATAGCGGCTTTGGGACTGCACAGGAACTAGCGGTTCAATGAGGGTAGAACAAACTAGAAGGAGCAAGGGGAATTGGGGGTGTGTCCCGAGCGGCTAGCTCTGAGGCGAAGCTCATCGTGCAAGGGTGATGGCAAGAGCTCGGCGGCTACGTTAGAACGACCTTCGAGACAGCGGTGGCGCTGCTACTTGCTAGGTGGGGAAAACCGGCAGGGCGAGGAGTTGGGGCGCTGGGGGTCTGGGGTCCTTATTTGAAGCCTAGGCGAGGCGCGTGGGATGGCGGCTGTGGGGTGCGGGCGCTGGTTATCCATGCGGAACACGTGAGGTGGGCGCACCCCTGCGGAGTGAATGGTTGCGGGGGGAGGAGGATAGGACTGACAAGCGGGGTTGTCTAGTCAAAGATAGAAGAGGGGGAGAGCGTGCATGAGAGAGCACCGACAAAGTGGGTCCACGGCGCAGAGAAAAGAAGTGGCTCCACCGTGTGAAGCGCGCCAATAGGTCAGGCCCGCGGGGCAGAGAGAGGGGACGAGCACGTGGCTAAGCACGGATGAGGGCTCGGCTGGTTGGCCGAAAGGGCTTGCTGACTCGGCTGACTAAAATTCAAATATGACTAACTCAAGCATATGCATCACACAAATACATAAGTTGGGGTTCGGCATAATGCAACTGTTGGTCACTTGTTCTCAAATGCTATGAATCAAGAACAAGGCAACACAATTGTTAAACATTAGGGACCTTCGTCCTTCGAAGCATTATCTCCTTTTGGATATAATGATCTTCAGACGAAGGTTATGAAGGACATATCTTCATCATTAGCAAGAATGAGAGTTCATAGAGATAATATATATGCTATTCATCCATATATTTGTTTCATGATAAACATATGATCATTAATAGAATTTATATTACATTGATACCTTCGGCTTGTTCGAAGGTGTTGACACGAGAGCGATTACAATCCAGCGTGAACAGTACGGTGGTACTGTTCACCTATTTATAAGCACGAGACGTAGCCCAGGTAAAAGTACATTTATGACCTTAACATTTGTTCATAATTGTAACATAAGTCATTAGGGACTAGCTAGTCTTTTCCTCTTCGGCTCAGCATCATGCTTGATCTTCGAAACCACTTTAAGCCAAAGTTGTTACTCTTCGTCTGTAGCTTCGGCGTTCATTGTTGCCATTTTTGGGCTATGTCTTCGTCTTGAAGACCTTCGGTGGAGGAGAAGACTCCCATCATGAATCTTTTTTGTGACGAAGCTCCTGTAATAATCAACATTATGCTAGAAACAAATGGTTAGTCATGTTTTTGAGGACTTTCGGAAGAGGAAGGCCCCTAATAGTAGCCCCTCGCAGTATTAGTTTGTTTCTTTGTAACAAATTCAGATTGCGACATGAATGGAGGCCTTTAGCCAAGGGTCCGAAAAACACCTTCCCTTCGCTAGAATAGCGAATCGTTCTGAATCATGGGACCCACCGCTCAGTGGTGCTTTGTGTATATATATACAGAGGCTTGCGCTATGAATATTTTTCATGTTATCTAGCTCTTTGTGCTGTGATTGTCGTTTTAGCTTTCTTCTTCTGTGAGCGCAACTATTTTTTGAGCTTCGGCTTTTGCTGTGATCATCATTGAAATGGCCGAAGATAAGAAGACTGTAGACCCCACACTTGCTGGTTTTTACGAAGCTATGGAAAGGACCAACATTGAAAAATCACTGATGAAATGTTGGCTGGGCTATCTGGGAATTCCAGAGACAGTGATAGTTTCGATGTGGATATCGATAACGAAGATGTCGAAGATCGGCCATGGAGGCCGAGTCATGTTGTTTTTGGAAAATCCACTATTAAGCCAGGAAAGATTGAAGCGATGAAGGGAAAATATTTCCCTGATATATCCATTATGAGGGTTGGGGAGAGAGTAACGTTCCTCTTCTTGAAGCAGACGAAGTAGTAGTTTTTAAGAGTTTTAGGAAGGCTGGGCTTCGTTTTCCCTTGCACAAGATGCTGGTTGAAGTGTTAAAGACATTTGAGATATACCTTCATCAACTTACTCCCGAAGCTTTAATTAAAGTGGGGTTTTTATTTGGGCCATGAGGAGCCAAGGGATGGAGCAAGAAGCCAAGTGTTTCTACAACATTCATGAAGTATCCTACTAGACAAAAGCAACTAGGAAGGAACAGTATCACAACAACTTCGGGTGCTACAACTTTGTGCACCGCTTTGATGCGAGGTAGCCCGTACCGACATTCCAAAATAAGTGGTAGGGCTCTTGGATGAAATAATGGTTCTATTTGAAGAATGATCTGAGTGAGAGGGAAGATGTGAAGGGTACTATCAAGAGTCCCATACGGTCACGCGTCAGCATCAGAAGGCCGTCAATTGCAAGTGGGAACGAAGTGCAAGTGTTTTTATGGCTTTCAACACTGTGTGCACTTACATCGGTACCAGGGATTTGGTATAGGAGCATATTGCTTACAAGGTGGGACCGCTCGTTAATGACTAGGAAATGCCGAAGGAGACTGCTGTTGGTTCTAGCGAAGGTGGCTTGGTTAACCTAAGATATACCTACCATTTCAGAAATTAGTTTGATGGGCCGAATGATGATTGGCTTGAGGCTGTCGAAGCTACCAATGACGAGCTGCTGGGAGCTTACACGAAGGCAGAGGATGAAGCTATAACCACAGCGTTCAGCGTTCACGGAAAGATGAGGTTGAATAGAGTTTTTGGTGTGATTGGATTTTTTATCCTGATTACTGCTTTCCTGCCTGAAAACAAGGGTTGGAAAGGAAAATGGCAGCCTCATCCTCTTCCATCGCGCCTAAGCCGAAGAAGGTTAAAGTTTTAACTCCCAGGCCGAGGCCACATTCTATAAAAGGATAGTTGCAATACCTGATACAAATATGATAGAGAGTGCTGAACATGCCAAAGCTAACCCCTTGGCTCTAGAGATGATTCCTACTGTGATGGTCGATGCTAGTGCTGGTCGAGTAGAAGAGTCTGAGATAAAGAGCTCAAAGGCAGAAGAGCATTCAAAACTGCTAAGTCCCCCAGCCACAACTGGGTTGCCGAGGCTAACAACTGCAGTAACAATGACACCTAAGAAAAGGAGGATGGCCAGTGTTTTGGATGTTGTTTGAAGTATACAAATATTCAAACCCCTGCTTCTATCGAAGCTCCCAAAGATAACGTTGAAGAGTCGAGAGAAGTACCCACTGTAAGTGCTTCTCCCACTTACACTGAGGCTGAAGCTTCGAGGGTTAAGCTAGCAGAACTAGCGAAGGAAAGTCTTCATGAAAAGCCAACATTTCCTACTACCGAAGCACCTTCCCAAGTTGATTCAGAATATATTGTTCGTCATGCTTCGGGGAAGCAACTATCTGAAGAAGAAATTGCCGAAGTGCAACATTATGCAAGGGATCTTAAATATCCTCGGGGATCCTTAGTTTATGGAGGGAGCGACGAAGACGACTTCCTTTGTTGTCTACCAAACATCAAGGAGATTGATGTTTGCCGAGAAATGATGGACTACATGGGTACCCGAATCTTGAGCTTGGTTTGTCTATAATGACGAAGGACCAACATGCAGATAGTCTCGCTTATAATAGCCTGAAGGTTTATATATTTTGCCTTCGTATTTGGTAAGTTTATTATGATGAACGATTTTGTGGTGTTACTTATTATTGTTATTTATACGTTCTTTGTTTGGCAGGGTCTAATTCCTAGCAAAGCTTTAAAGGCTAAAAAAGATGTAGAAGATGAGAGCAATCAGATAACAATTGGAAACCTTTGTTTGGAGGTCATAACTTTGAGAAACGAAGCTCTCGAGAAGGATAAGATCCTACTCTCTTTGGTGGAAAGATTAAAATCTAGTGAAGCTAGGCTTTCTAGCCTTTCCAAAGCAGAGCAGAGGTTAAAGGAGTTTAAAGAGAAGCAACAGAAAGATGCGAAGCGCATTGCTGACTTGGAGTATGCGCTATCTGTTCAAGTAGAATTGCACAGATCTAAAGTGCAAGGATTGGAAAAGAAACTCGATGAAGTGACTGAAAATTTTAATGTCGAGCAAACAAAGCACGAAATATCTGATACTGAATGGCTGAGATTTTAGAATAATGTCGAGGAGCTTCGTCAAGGAAAAGAGGAATGTTACAATGTTGCCATGGAATGTTGTAATAAATTGAAAGATAGCTTTGCTAAAGTTGGCGCATTCTCTACAGAGAAAAATTTTATTTGTGGCCATCCTAATGGGGTTATTCGGTGGATCAGCGGCGAAGCCGAAGCTTTTGAGGAGATTCTCAGTGATGGGGGAGACTTCTGCGCCTTCGTCGGTGCTCGCGGAGCTGTGTCACTCCTTGAGAAGGTTCAACTAGAATTCTCGATCTCAGCCAACGACATTAAGAACCCTTCGGCCGAAGCCGCTGCGCTAAGTGGAAAGTTTTATTCCAAAGTCTGGTTGAGGGGTGGTCGAGAGGTAGCTGACGAAGCTATCAGAAAAATGAGAAAGAGTCTTATGCTGCCTTGGAAGAGGCCAAGAAAACTAAAGAAGCTGCAGAACATGCAAGACTTATAGGAATATCTATCGTGACCTAGCTTCGTAAATTATTTTAGCTTCGGAACTAAAAGACACTTGTACTATGGTGCAGCTGAACTCTCTCCCCCTCTGGAGCCATATGACCCTGAAGCCGATCCATCTCTAAAGGGGCACTTGATGTTATTAGAATAGCTAACGAAGTCGTTGACGAAGCTGTTAACAGGCTACTAAACGAATCTGCTGATAAAGTTTTGAAAGGAGATGACTAGAGCTTATCTATTCAGACTTTAGATTTTTTGTATGCAGCTTCTTTTTGTAAGAAACAATTATCAACTATCTATATGTTTAATGATGTAACATATTTCTTTGTGAGGCGTGAAATCTTTGTACGTACCGTTTTTGAGCCGCAGGCGAAAAAACACCTTCCCTTCTTTTCACGCTTCATAAAGAGAGAAATAAATCCCCCTTCTTTGCCAAGGCAACTTTAAAGGTCTCGCCGTGGATGTTGCATAAGAATACCATTGTCGAAGGTACAAACCCTGTATAAAAACACCTTTGCCCAAGGCATAGGTCTTGTATTATTGATACGTTCTTTCGTGACTCTTTGCCGAAGATAACTTAACCTCATGGGTTAGCTAGTATGTTTGGAGGAGCAATTTTCCTTCTTTTTCCGTTGCTTCTATCGATGCAAAATGATGTATGATGCGATGTTATGCAATATGATGTGATGATATGATGCAAATGATGTTAATGCACGAATCATAAAAATAAGACTCTGCATCCCCTTAGAAACGACTTTGGAGTCTCTTCACCTTTTACTTAGGTGGTATATTAGCTCTGCATCCCCGTAGGAACGATTTTGGAGCTAAGCTCTGCATCCCCTTAGAAACGACTTTGGAGCTTCTTCACCTTTTACTTAGGTGGTATTTTAGCTCTGCATCCTCATAGGAACGACTTTTGAGCTAAGCTCTGCATCACCTTAGGAACGACTATGGAGCTTCTTCACCTTTTACTTAGGTGGCATTTTTGCTCTACATCCCCGTAGGAACGACTTTGGAGCTTTCACCTTTTCTGTTACACTCGATGGTGAACCCCAGATTCATTACAACAAACCGAAGGTTGTACCTTCTTATATTGTCTTTAGGGAAAAACATAAAGGTAAGAAAAGCAAAGATTTCAGCAAATGTGTCTCGACTCTGCCACAGTGTTGTTGACTGTCCGAGCTTCAGACTCTTCACGTGTATCGCGCTGTTGTGCCTGGCGGTGCCCTTCTGGCTGCTGATTGTGAGACAAGATTGGAGCCATGGGTGGTGGTGGTGGTAGTGGGGTCCAGGCAGCTTGTGAGTGGCTTGGCGAAGCAACTGATGTTGTGGACTGCTGGTTGCCCACATACCCAGGGATGTATGGGGAATAGCACGAAGCAGTATGCAGGACCTGCTTCGGCTAATTCTACTGTGCTTCGGCTTCAGCTATTTCTTTCTGCTCTAGATCGTGACTTGGCACGTCCATGTTGTATGTCCCTTATCTTTTCCACAGAATAAACAAAACAACCTTATTGGTTGGGAGTTGAATCTTCCACTTAAGCTTCTTCCTCCTCTGCCTCTTGGAGCTAGTGGCCTGTAAGAACTTTGTTGTGTCCCTGATGATTGGGAGCTTTGCTGATGGCCTTGAGTGTGATTTCCCCTATCGTTGCTTGAGTTGGGATTATGGATTGTCCTGACATGCCTAGGGTGGAGTCTCCCTCCGAAGCTCCTAGTTATCTCGGAGTATCTATAGGCCTATTCCCTTCTCTGCTGAAAGTCATAGTCGGCCCTGATGTACTCATCCATCTTCTGTAGAAGCTTTTCCAAAGTTTGTGGTGGCTTCCTGGCAAAATATTGTGCCGTCGGTCCTGGTCAGAGCCCTTTGATCATAGCCTCAATAACGATCTCATTTGGCACCGTTGGCGCCTGGGCCCTAAGACGCAAAAACCTTCAGATATACGCTCGCAACTATTCCCCATGGTCCTGCTTGCACTGGAATAGAGCTTGGGTAGTTACTGGCTTCGTCTAAAAACCCTAGAAACTAGTTACCAGCATGTCCTTCAGCTTCTTCCATGACGTGATTGTTCCCGAGCGAAGGGAGGAATACCACGTCTAGTTACCAGCATAGCCTCAATACGAAGGATTTTGCCATGACAGACGTGTTGCCACCATATGATGATATGGTCGACTGGTAGCTCATAAGGAACTGCTTCAGATCAGAATGCTCATAATACATGGGAGTTGTGGTGGTTTGTAGGATGGTGGCCATGGGGTAGCCTACAATTCTACTGCTAGAGGAGAAGCATCATCAAAAGCAAAGTTACCATGGTGGAAATCATCATACCATACATCATCATAGCTTGGATTTTCTTGCCGAAGCTCTCTCTGATGTGGCCTTCGTCCTTGCTCGTCTTGCATGATATGGCACATTTCTTCGGCAGCTTCATCAGTCTTCTTCTGAAGTTCAGTTAGCCGAAGCATTTTCTCCCTCTTTCTCTCCACTTATTGATGGATGGTCTCTAGGTCTCTGATCTCTTAGACTAGCTCTTCTTTTGTGGTGTTGGGCGCCTTCCTTTTCTGGTTTCGGGCTTCTCCCAGAGGGAGCCCCTCTTGGTTGATGTCCAGTGGTGCAAGGGCAGCCCCTGGCACTATTGCCTTCTTCGGCGGCATGACGAAGGTGGTTGCTCGAGCTGTTGCCAAAAGTGGTCGTTTGAGTTCACTGGAGGTGGGCACCAATGTTGGTCACTTGTTCTCAAATGCTGTGAATCAAGAACAAGGCAACACAATTGTTAAACATTAGTGATCTTCGTCATTTGAAGCATTATCTCCGTTCGGATATAATGATCTTCAGACGATGGTTATGAAGGACATATCTTCATCATTAGCAAGAATGAGAGTTCATAGAGATAATATATATGCCATTCATCCATATATTTGATTCATGATAAACATATGATAATTAATAGAATTTATATTACATTGATACCTTCGGCTTGTTCAAAGGTGTTGACGCGAGAGCGATTACAGTCTAGCGTGAACAGTACGGTGGTACTGTTCACCTATTTATAGGCACGGGACGTAGCCCGGGTTAAAGTACATTTATGACCTTAACAGTTGTTCATAACTATAACATAAATCATTAGGGACTAGCTAGTCTTTTGCTCTTTGGTTCAGCATCATGTTTGATCTTCGACACCGCTTTAAGCTGAAGCTGTTACTCTTCGGCTATAGCTTCGACGTTCATTGTTGTCATTTTCGGGCTATGTCTTCGTATTGAAGACCTTCGGTGGTGGAGAAGACTCCCATCATGAATCTTTGTTTGTGACGAAGCTCTTGTAATAATCAACATTATGCTAGAAACAAATGGTTAGTCGTGTTTTTGAGGACCTTCGGAAGAGGAAGGCCCCGAACAGCAACATTTCCTACTCAGGGTTTTGTCTACTAGAAAATAGATACATCTCTAACTAAAACAGTGACTCTCTTTCTTAAGGGAAAAGAAATGGGTTAATAGAGGAGAGAGAAGAGGAGTAACACCTGAATTTTTGGATAGGAGCATAGAAATTTATACCCCCAAATTCAGGGTGTTACAAAGCTACACCATAGCCACCACTATATAGGCCACCTCAGCTTCCAATGTATGATGGCTTAATAGATATGAAGAGTTTGTTATGAGTTGCGAAGATACCAAATCCTCATATGGTGGTAACTTAGCAATTATGGCAAAGTCCTTCATCATGACAGTAAAAAAATGTAGCACAAACATGGTACTCTTCTCTTCGACCAGGATCTATCTCGTCATGGCATAAACTCAAGGACCTTCTCCTGATAAGCTTTCGAGGCTTTCAAACTAAGCCCATAACCTCTCAAGCCCTATTTCAATGTTCCTAAGAGCAAGATGAATACCTCGAAGTGTGCCAAATGACATTGTCATTGAAGCAATGATCAAGGGCTTCATCCAGATCCAGCAGCATAATACTTTGCCAAGAAACCTCCTAACTCTCTAGAGAAGTTGTTGCAAAAGATGGATGAGTACATCAGAGCAGACAATGATTTTTGTCAATTCATACAAGAGGCACAGAAATATGCAGAGGTAGCAAGAGGCTTAAGAGGGAGGTTTCATCCCAGACATGTTCAAAACAACCAGAACTCGGGCCAAAACGAAGACAAATCATGTAACACCCCTGGTGTGACCAGAACTAAAATTTGAGCATGACATCATATGCATTGACATGTCATTATGTTTGTTACACCTAGAATGCATCCACTAGGCTAAAACTTCAAAACAAGTGTGATGTGGTGTCTTGAAGTGCTTGTTAACCCTAGAGTAGGGTACTTGGGTGTATGTGAGGCCAAATTGAGTATTACCTTAAAAGTTATGCTCATAAGAAACTAAAATTTATGGATTTGAGTGGCACAAAAAACCTAGAGCACTCAAAACCCTAAGAGGAACCCTAGAAAACCCTAATTTATGCCCTATGGGATGATTTCAATTTCTATACACTTTTGGACCAAAATGCATATATCAAAGTGGTAAAGTATCAAAAACTAAACAACTTTTACATTAGAGGATTTTCATGTAATGTGGAACAAATTGGACTAATTTGTGAAAAAGTCACAAGGACACCCATATGGCTAACTCTGAAATTAGTGTGTTTAAGTTGACTTTGGAACCTTGTGTTTCTTAATCCATGAAGATTTTGCCCTAGGTCACTACAACAAGTTTGTAGAGGTAGCATAGGGGTACAAGTTTGATTAAGTGACTGAGCATTGGTGCTGTATGAAAATGGGAGATAAATGGACCTAAAATTAGGCTGTCAGTCACCCTGAAGCTGAAATTTCGACTGACAGTGAACTGGGACAAACTTTGAGAGCAATTTTGAATAAGATCCAGTGGATGTTTGATCGAGGTTGCTATAACAAAATCAAAGCTAGTATGTAGGGGATCAACTTTGCTACAAACAAATTAGTAGGTTAGTACATAAAAGTTTGTGAAAAGAGCTCCTAAACTTGCTCTGTCAGAACAAGCTGAATGTGATTCTGATGGTACAGTAACTGAACCAGATCACTGATTCAGTGAATCTGTCACCGCCGGTGAGCTGGCGTCGCGATTCACGCCGGCCGCCGTGATTCGTGCCGGTGTGAAGTGGATAACCGTGGCGGGTGAAAGATCTTGACCGCGGATGGGGCTGTGAGCTGGCCGCCATACCCACTTGCCCCGTGACTGGTCGAGATGACCATCGCCAGAGTTCGCCGCTTACCGCCTAGACGCCACGTATTCGGGAGTGTTACCACGTCACAGTGGACCGTCGTGGATAGCTCGTCTATCGCCTGAGACATTGCCCCGGTGAACGTCACAGTAGTTTCGCGTCGGTGACTCACTCCCCCTCTCCGGCCACCAACTTCTTTTTTCCAAATTTGGAGCCACCGCTTACGGATACTATAAATTAAGTGCACAACCAGCTTCGTTAGCTTATTACGAAACCCGAACACCAACTCTCGCCTCCGATTAGCCACTGTGGACCGCGAATTTTGGTTTTGCCCCAAATCAGCCAAACTGGTCGCCGAGGAGAGCTCTTCCGTGGTCAGTGTCGCCGAAGGTAGTTCTAGCCCAATTACGATCTGTTCTAGCTTCCTTTCGGTGTGACGATGCTCCCCATACTTAGAATTCGAACGCTACCGCGCCTCATCGTCGGGAACGGCTTGGCCCGCCCTCGGTTTTTGTCGTCGTCGTAGATAGGAGAATCCAGGGCCGGATGAGCTCGATTAGAGCATTGCCTAGGCTCGCCTGGGTTCGGGGATTTCTATCGAGTGCTCGGTTTCATCAGGCATCACCATTTGGGGCGATTTCTCGTGAGAGATGGCCGGCGGGTGAGCGCGCCGTCGCCGGGGATTGAGTTGGAGAAGGAACAGAAACTCTAGGTTTTATCCACAAATGTCAGCGAGACAGAGAAACAATGTCACAGGCTCTTTACCGGTTTTTCAAATCACCGAGGGTCCTACGCAAAATTGCCAACAAAGGCGCGCGCGCGGGCGCACTTTTCCTGGTTGTGGCTCGGTTTGGGCCAGAATCAGCTCGGTACTATTCATAATTTTCCTTTTTCCTTTTTCTGCCAGACATGGAAAATTGTAGGAAATTTTAAAAAAATGGTAAAATTATAGGACCAATTTTTCTAAACTCCTAAATTCATCTAGTATTTAATAAAAATAGTTCCAAGATTTTTAGTCCAAACCTGGATTTATTTAGAATTTAAATATGCATAAATCCAGTCTTTTAGAATTTTAGAATTAATTTGGTAGCTCCAAAAATAATACAACTTTTTGGGTAAGCTTAGTTTGATGATTAAAGCCCTTGGGTGGAGTTTGAAGTGATTTGGACATTGTTTGGTCTCAAACCCAATAAGCTAGCCTCCTAGGGTTTAATTGCCTAGTACTGATAGAATACTAACTCAGGAAACCCTAGTCACTAGTGTGTACCGTGAAGGAAAGTTGTATTCAAGATACAACCTAGTATGTTTCTATTACATACCTGCATATTCATAGCATCACATAAGCATTCATGTATATGTATAGAAAACGAAGAAGAAGCTGTAGTCAAAGAAGAAGTTGTCCCACAAGCTGAGGATCCCCCAGTTGAGAACAACTTCTATTTTGACTTCTGTGGGACAGACCCAGAACCTCCTGCAACACAAGGCAAGCCCCAGTGCATTTACCCCTTTCCTTGATGTTTTAAACTCTTTATCACTTGAGATGATGCATTAGGTGATGATAGGAGTTGTGTGCTAAACAATTGCTGCATTTCCATCCTTGGAACTGATTACCATTCCTTGATACCTGTTTTACTTAAAGTTTTCTGATGCTTAGCTTTGCTTTAGAAAACAAAATGTTTTGTTTTAATCAAAAGATGATGCTTCATATGGAATGGGAAGTTTTCAAAGAAAAGACTTGATGGTGAATCCATCATGGCCATGATGGGTTCAACATATGAAAAGATGTACCTCTGTCAGGTACCAAACTTTGGGTTGCAAATGATAAAGATGAGACCGAGCGGGTGACTTGCACGAGAAGGAAGTCTCGGTGTAGTGTCTCTGTCTGAGTCGATTAAGGACCAAACCGATGTAGGCTTGATGATCGAGGACCTTTTAACTGGCCACATGCCTCGTCATGGGTAAGCTTTGCCTCGGTCAGACCAATACCTGAAAGGCCACCACGCAATGGAAGTGGAGAGATGGTGAGAGTAGCGTGTACCCTCCGTGGCAAGAGGCTGGACTGTGGTGTATCTGTGCTCTCGAGTGGCGTGAACCCGTTCTGGTCTTGAGAAACCTGATGGTAAGTTGACATATACAAGGGTTAAGTGCTACATATGTCGTGTGGCTGGAGATCCCCAGCTGGGTATTAATCGATTCGGATCGCCGTTACTTCTCGGACATGAAGACTTGGTCACTGACTTACACGTAGCAATCCAGTAAACTTAAGGGGTGATAAAAGATGGCTAGTGTAGGCTAAGTGCCTGAACTAGGATAGAAAGAACTCTAGATACAGGTAATGACTTAACCTGATAATAAAACTGGATTTTTAAGGATCCACTGTTAGTAAGCTTTTCTACAAACAGAGTCTTTGATTCTTGATCAGCTTTACCTTGAATCCCACAAGCCAGCATATCCTTGAGAAGTCTTTTTCCTTTGTCGGGTAAGACTTGCGAAAGTACAGTCCATACTCAGGGTCTTCGAACCCATGTTGTTGTAGGTGATGAAACAACCGAGTTTTGTTGTTTCTGCTCAAAGGTGGTGCCAAAGCACAAGGAAAATCAGTAAACTTGTTGACGAGAGGATGTTTTGCCTCCTAGTTATGTAATATTAAGTGCTGCACTTGAACACCCGTTATGTAATAAATACTCTCTCTATATTTTATATGAATGTAAATTATTGTATTGTAATCCTTTCCGCTTATTCTTTACTCTGATTATGTGTAATGTCTACATGATGGGTGAAGCGCTCTTGGGCGATATGATGAAGATACAGATAATGAACTTGCCGAGTGATTGCGCGCACCTGCATGACTGTTTGAGGTCCTTAGGACAAGGACATCTGTAGGTGGGCCTAATGCCTTGGGAGGTTCTGTGACAAATCCATCCAACTTCAAGGGCACCAGAATCAACCTCAAGACACATCCCAAGCACTAGGGGTGCAAGTTGAATTTTCGCAATGAATTTTAGACCATTACCTCCAAGAGGAGGACGAGGGGTCAAAGCGTTGAAGGATGATTCAACTCATAACTATGAAAGTTGTATTGTGTTTCAAAAGACCTATCAGGGCCACACTATGAAGACCTATCAGGTAACAATTCAAAAGCAAAAGTGTAGATAAGTCAACCAAAGAGATCCTTCACACATCATCATATTTTTCACTATACATTCCACAACACATCTACCATCAGGAGCCAAAGCCACAACCTTTAGCCTCCATTGCTTCAACGAGTCCTTCGCCTAGCCATTGGGGAGCTACTCCATTTATCCTACGTCCCTGACCATATGAGAAAGTACCTATGGGTCATCCTCAATTTCCAATGCAGGACCTGCACCAATAGGACAGGAAGGAGCCTTCCAAATCTCAAATAGTAAATAGCGCTATTCTTGAGTCAAAGCATATATATCGAGGCTAGAGGGGTTGGCTCAAGAACCCAAAGTTGCCGTAAAATCGAAAGACTTTTACACATTCTTTTACATTTTTTATTGTTCATCCCGACCTTCGCCTCAATGAACTAAAGAGGTGAAAAAACCTCTCTCAAGTTTTCTAAATGTAATTTTGTGGTTGCACCTTCAAGTGTAGTGAAAGTAAAAAATGCTCCCAAAGACCTTCGTACAAAGGAAGATCAGTCACCTAGTAATGGTGACAAGAGTCTGAAGTTCTTCTGTAGGACCGGTGAGACGACCAGAGGGGGGTGAATGCAAGTGACTAAAAATTCCCGACTTGCGAGCACGTGACTTTGAACCCAAAGTTCAACCCGAAAGCCCTCTAGGGACTCAAAGCAGCAGATCAGAGTGCAACATAGACCAGTGTCGTTTGTATGCACCAAAAACCCTAAGAACAGCAGACCCAACTCCCTAGTAAAACACATTTTTACTGACAGTTTTTTCTTACAAAATTTGCTAGTGAAAATCGTTTTCTACTAGCGCATTTTTAAGGAACCTCCAGTAAAAATAATTTGAAATCGATTATTTTAGTCTTTCAAATGACCTCGTACGAAAAAACCATCAAAATAAAAAGTTATAGATCTCGAAAAGCTATTCAACTTTATACTGATAACTTTTTCCGTTTGAATTCGTTTGCAGCCTTAAACAATTAATTTACACTTGGTTTGTTCGAATATGTGTAGACTTTCTAGCAGAAGGTTGTTCAAATGCCACGCCCAATTAAAAAGTATTTTTTTACACAGCAGCAAGATCACAATAAACTTGAGACCGGAGATGGTAGTACGGTATTGGCGCAAGATCACAGTAGCGGTTTTTATTTGTCAGAAACCACCTGTGTGCGCTCTCACAGCAGTTATGGTCCAACGGAAGTTATTCAGAGCCGGCACGGGGTCGGCCGAGCCAAAACAACCTTGTGCTAGCTAGAAAGTCTACGCATATGTTTATTTGTGGGGTTGTTGCCACTTGCCCGCTTGAGGGAAAGTACTAGCACAGAGACAACTTTTGGAGCACCAACCGGCCGGCTTGTGCTCTGCTTGGTCATCTTGACCACACCCATCTGTGGTCAGGCAACCAGTTTCATTTTGTAGTAGTGACGGTTGTGGTAGTCAAATATGCATGGAAAGGGCGAACACAGACCGCGCGAGGAGAGACGAACATCTTCAAGGTAATAAATATATCGACCATTCTGTCGGCATGTATTGCTCCATGCGCATTCGCAAAGCATAAGGGGACGCATATGTGTACTCGTACTCGTATGCTAATCTATATCTTGGATTTCAACGTTTTTAATACTAGTTGTTTTGACTTTTATATCCACGCGTGGGTTAGGTTCTTCAAATTAAACCCTAGTACGTACGTGCTCATTGTGCTTCTATTCAAATTCCCCTTTTTATATTTCATTAAAATAGATCCTAGTACGTGCTTATTGTGCTTGTATTCAAATTCGCCTTTTTATATTTCATTAAAATATATTCTTGGTCCTGGGCTCCACTACTCCAGCTACTACACGATGGCATCATTTCAGCCTGCGCCATACCCTTCAAGATGCCACATTTTCTCTAGTATTGATTTGTATAAAAAAAAGTGCTTATAGATATTTGAACTACCAGTATTGGTTTGCCATGCATAATATTACCGCCAAATTGTACTCATCCAAAGTAACAACTACAATAATTATGTTGTCATAGAGTTCTAATAAAATTTAAAATGCATTGTTAATCGTTTCGTATGGGCTAAGGGAATTTTTTTTCGCAGTCGCTAAACTATACAAGCGTACATTCATCACTAGTCTTTGAATGTATGTATATTTGGTAATACATGGTGATAGCATTGCATTTATGTTTATTTTGAATTAACAATGGTAGCTAGATCTGAGTACTTTAATTTAGAAACATATACATTGCACTTTCTGTTTGTTTTTTTTATAATAGCTTATATTTAACGATCTATACATATATAGGTTTGTGCAAGATTTAGCTAGCATTTCGTAATGTCATATGTGAGTAATTTAGCTTCAAATTAAATGGTTACTTCATATTATGTTTTATAATAGAAAAGGTGGGTAATTTAAAAGCATTATCTAAGGGTTAAAATTACCTTCCATAATGGTGGAGGTTGGCAATTTTGATGTGGATTTATGGGGATATTTATGTTTTAGGGTTTACCGATACTTCCCTTTAATGTAAACAGTGCAGCTTGGAATGTACCCTGGAATACCGATACATGTCAGAAAAATAAGCAATGCAGGCCGGAAAAGAGTGGAGGAACGGTTTGAAAACACCTTAGCAGCTGGAAAGGAAAACACCTATCTACGAGAGGACGACTAACACTGATTAATTCAGTATTAAGTAGTGTTTCTATGTATATGATGTCCTTTTTTGCTACCCCTAGAGGAGTTCTGAAAAAACTTGATTATTTCTGATCCAGGTTCTTTTGGCAACAAGAAGCGAAGCGAAAGTATCATTTAGCGGAGTGGAGCATCTTGTGTCAACCTAAGGATCAAGGAGGAGGGAATTTGAAACCTAGCCATTCAAAACACAACACTTCTTAGCAAATGGTTATATAAACTGCTTACATCAGATGGGACTTGGCAGCAATTGATTCGAAACAAATATTTAGGATCGTAACCAATTTCCCAGACATATTGGAAAACTAGTGATTCACAATTTTGGGCTGGTATAATGAAGGTATAGAGAGATTTTTACGCTTTGGAACTTTCTCGATCAAGAATGGCACCCAAATCAGGTTTTGGGAAGACCAATTGTTAGGAACATCATCTCTGAAAGATCAATACCCTTGTCTTTATAATATAGTATGCCATAAGCAAACGATAGTGGCTGAAGTTTTCAGCTCCTCAACTTTCAACTTTTCGTGGCGTAGAGATCTTATAGGAGCCAAGTTAGTAGCGTAGAATAATATGCTTCCATCAATTGCTAACGTAGTCCTAGCTGATGAGCAGGATGAATTTCGATGGAATTTGCTCCAAAATGGACAATTCTTAGTCAAATTACACTACCTAGCTCTAAGACACTATGGAAGTTAAAATACCTTTGAAAGTCAAAATCTTCGTATGGTATTAGCGAAGAGGGGTTCTACTCACTAAAGATAACCTAGCTAAGCAAAACTGGTAGGGAAGCATATCATGTTGTTTTTGTCTCAAAGATGAAACAATTAAGCATCTGTTTTTCGATTGTCAGTTTGCACATGAAATTTGGAGAATTATTCATGTAGCATTTAATCTTTCACCACCTCTTAGTATAGTACATATACTTGGTACTTGGCTATGGGGCATAGATAAAGATTTTAAATCACTTATTCTTGTTGGAGCAACGACCATGAGTTGGGCTATTTGGCGTTGTCGTAATGATGTTGTTTTTGAACAGAAAATTGTACAATCTCCTTTGCAGGTAATCTTCTCAGTGATCCACTGGATCTGAGCTTGGGTTGTGCTTCAGAGGCTTGGATCACGAGATAAGGTGCTAGCTACTTGTCATTGTTTGGAGCAGGTCTAATTTTTTTACCCAGGCACATGGATGGTGATCTAGTCTCTGGATTGATCTTAGCTAGGTGTCTGGAAGCTTTTGCCTTCTTTCTTCTTTTTGTTGGTGTGGGTTGTGTGTGTCTGTTGACACAGAGGCTGAGAAAACTTGTTGAAGAAAGTTGTAATCACTCGATATAACTACCTTGATCTTAATAATATTTTTTTATTATCAAAAAAATGTTTTATCATAATTGCCAAAGATTATTCAATATCTAAAGTTGAAGGTAAGGGCATGGGAGACACAGAGATTTTTACAGGTTCGAGTTCTCGAGGCAAGATATAATCATACATTATTTTTATGGTTGTCGTTGTATTCTGTGATGAAATGAAATGCCCTAAGGCTCCCCATCCCCCTTTTATATTTAAAGGAGGGCAGTGGTTTATAGATAGGTACCAACTTAGTTACCAATTTGGTCTTGTGACTGAGTCGGTCCCGAGCCATATACAAGTTGAACTCTATAATTTTATATACATATCTTCCTTATATGTTAGGATCTTCCGATATCTTCTATTATGTGAGACCTTTTCCATACCTGCGCTTCTAGAATCCTCCTGGCTTTAGGCCTCCTTTTGGTCTTGATTGTTGTGTCCCTAGGCTCGTGATCATCCTCATGGGCCCATCTATATAGGACTTCTTCATGAAGCTTAATCTAGATATACATTAAACATATTATTGATGATAGCCCTAGGGTCTCATTTGACCGAGTCATTGATTCATGCGAATGCGACTCTTCTTGTGAACCTTCTAGAATGTCTTGAATTTAATGTATATGTATTGATCCACCTTCAGACAAATCCTTCTATCGAGCCCTGGTGTAGCCCCCGAGTCTATAGACTCATCCCAATAATCAGGAATCAGTCATCTTACTGAATTGACACTTTAAATTCTATCGCTTCGCATCGCTTTAGCTTCTTCAGTTGTTTTATAATGAAAGTTCTCTATGATGCATCAACTTCCATATACCAATATAAAAGTTAAAACCACACGATGCTATGAACCCTACAAGCCATATGTTTGCATTCTCTGCCTTCAAGTGCCCATCACAGTCATCCATTTGTCTTCCATAGAGCCTTTTTGCCCTAAATATTCTTCCATCGTCACAAGATCTCCAATCTACACCAATTGTCATCACTTAGCCGTAATAGGTTGACGCTTTCTTGATTGGATCCAAAGAATTGGGGCTCTTCATGTGAAGAGGTTGTTGTAGGAAAAGGAAATAATGCAATGGTGGATTCCTGGTAAGGAGACTTATCTGATACCAGATGTTGATAAATTTTTTGTCTTTCCTCCCTTTTGATGCATGGATTTGGGCTTCCTGCTTCAAAATTCTTTTGAGGTCTTCTTTATTATTATCATCATCAAATTGAGCTCGTTCATCTAGATACCAACTCTATTTTGTATATTACAATCTTTGCTCACCTCTATGAAGTTTATTTCAGGATTCATCCCTTCTTTACTTTGTTCCAACATTGCTTCTTTCTCTATCCTCACCCAAGCAAAGACCAACCTGCTATGATTGTGGTGTTGGTGTTCAACTTCATGCAAACTATGAATACCTTAATTGTTCCTTGAATACTTCCAACAAAAACTAGCACAAACACTGGTTTTATGTTGGTAACCATGCACCCAAGCTTCATGAGTTCTTTGGTGGTGCCTAATGCCTTGGTATGAGTGGACGAGGGACCCCTTATAAAGCACATCGATGCCATCTTCTCTATGATAGATATGTTCTAGGAGTTGAAAGCTTTAGGCCTCTCGGTAGTACATGTCGTTGGCAACTAGACTTAGCGTTGAGTTCCCCGTCTCCATGAGAAGGTGAAATACGCATGAGAGTATGGTGGGGAAACTTATCCTTTTCAGTCTAAGACTCAGCCCATTACCATGCTAGAAGTAAAGGCTCAACTTTGTTAGATCTTTTCATCTATCAGAGATTGGGCTAAGGGGTGCATGTACCTAGTCATTACTTGAACCACGTCTAGAGGTATCTTCTATTACTCTTTCACTTATATTCTTCTTAAATTTATCAATCTTTCTTGGGGAACTCTTCATACTGATTTAGATGTTGGAACATTATTGTCCTCTATAGGGTCCTAACTAGAAGCCTAAGAATGATGATGAAGCTTGTCCGAGCTATTTTCTTGAGCAGCTCACTGAGCAAACCCCTGAGCCTCCTTATGTTTCTGCATAGCCTAGTCCTCTTCTTGAGCCTAAGAAGAGGAAGAGGGTGGTCTGAGTCGATGAATGAATGATGATGTGCCTCCTTCCCCAGCTCTAAGCCTGCATCGTTCCAAGTGCTCATAATCTAATTCTACATTGGGACACCTCCCAATACTTAAGGGTATTAATTGGATCTAGTGATGACTAAGACAATGAATAACAATCCTTCAATTTGGTCCACTACCAAGCCCATGGCTTGTGATGACTCAACCCCTAGATTCGATTCCTTGATGGACTCGATCATCCTCCGCAGCACCGAAAAGAATGTCCTTCAAGAGATCTACAAGGTATTTTTCTTAATTATCCTATCTTTCATTCATAAGAAGAGTTCTGAGTGTTATCCTTGATCTTGTCAAGCAATTCGATGGAGCTGCCAAAAGATAATACATGCTCTGTGTTGGTCACTCGCTTCGATTCCTGAAGGGCATCGAAACGAGACAACACAATTAAAAATGAGAGACCTCCCCTTCTATCTATTTTTAGCTTTGGAGATGATTGATGAGGAGAAGGTTATTAAGATTGAAATCTTAAAAAATTAAGAACACATGAATACACAAAAGAAATCTTCATGGCTATATTCTTCATATTATCTTCTCATTACAAATGAATACAATTATACCTTCGTAGGTATATAAAATAACCAATAAGCAAAGGCAAACTCAGCATCAGAGGTGGAGAAAGCCGATGCGACGTTAAATCGTGTTTGTGCATGGGCATTGTTCACCTATTTATAGGGACATCTCGGTATACAATTCTATATGAAATTACAATCATAGCCTCAAATCCTATACACATCACTACAAAAATTGCCAATGACATCATCGTCATTTTTTGAAGCAATAGCATAAGTATCGGCTTTCTTCATTTCCAAGTTTTCTACTTTGGTCTCGATAATATGGTTCGTCTAAACGCCTAAACCGAAGCTTTCCTTCATTCGTTCATTGCCTATGTTTACGACCTTCGACAAACACATATTAGTTATTCCTTAAATAAACTATTGAATAGTTAGTGTTGGTTAGTTTTGAAGACCTTTGGCAAAGGTACTCCCCCAACACTCTATCCCACAAGAAAAGTGCTAAGCCATCAGCACGCATGCTGGTGCCAAGTCCACCAAAGCACCAAAAAAGGTCCATCTATTAATGTGTCGACTAGTGTAGAGTCCATTGGAACCCTTGGTGACTTGGCTCTAGAAAAAACTCTTGCGCCTGCTATGCCAAGGGGCACTGCCCCTGAACTTAGTGCTAAATGTTGAAGATGTGACTACCACATCGAGTCCTTAGGGGGTTCCAGATCAACCCATAGGTAGCTAGCTTTTGCAGTCATCTTCCTAATGTTACTTCTCGAGTCATTGACCCATGTAATTTTTTAGATCTAGCCATCGAAGTGGTTCTTACTGAAGTTAAGACTCCAATTATTGATGTTAAATAGAATGAACTCTTGGTGATGTTTGGATAAAATTTGATGGGAAAGATTGATCCAATAGAAGACTGGCACCAACCTGAAAGATCTCGACAATATGTAGTTAACTTCTCTAGACTTTAGCAGGTATAATCATGAATCCCAATCCACATTGTGAATGTATACTTTTGACAGTTTCATTTGTAGGACATTTTAAATGAATTTGAGGAGGTCTCTCCTACTCATTGTGACCCAAAAGTAACTTCAAGCAGCCGAGTTCAAAGTTGGTAGATTTTGTCCAAAATTTTCCTAACCATCTCAAAGCCAACTCGACTAAGATACCAACAAAGCCAAAGGCTCTACCCAAGCTGATAAGAAGAGTAGGTTCTATGTCACTTCTTTTTCATAGATCTTAGTATACTTGTTCTGGGTTATTGACTTGCCTTGCAGAAACCCAAGAAGAACTAAAGGCTCATAATTTCCTTATCATTTCTATGACAACTCAGCTATATGGCTTTGAGGATGGTAAGGTCCTATCCTACCATCAGAAATTAGAGGGCCTTCTAGAAATCATTTATGAGATTAGTCGAGCCCATAGGGAAGAAGGCAGTGGATTGGCCTTGGGCATTGCTTTACCTCATTATATAGCCTTGGAGCTATCTCAAATCCAAGAGGGGTTCACTATTGATTGCTCGAACAAAAAAGTTCATTATATCTTGAAAGAGGTTAACCCATCAACTTTCAAAATAGCCAACCAAGTTGATATTGAATTGTAACATCTTTCATATCACTTTGAGATGTAATTGATCTAAGAATCACTAAACATTGATACATTTCATGTATATTATTGTATACAGACTCTTCAACTTTTTCATATAATTTCTTTGACTACTTATCATCTCATATAATCATCATAAATGTTCAATTCCATGAAATCAGAACCTCAGAGCCCTTATAGGGAATAATTATCGCAGATGGCCGAGTTGCCTGAACTTAGTGCTCCTAAATTCTTATAGAGATATTTTCAAATTAGTAACCAAATTTCTAGAACCCTTGTAGGGAAAGGGCATGTAGTGTAATGGTTAAGGCTTTCGAGTAGCACCTCTAGGTCCTAGGGATCGGAATCTACCACCCTCCAACTAGGTTGTTGCAGAGTGGGCAGTTGATCGACCCGTTAGTGATGCGGGCCAGTGTTCAGCGATTTTCTCGATGGGTACCTTGTTTCGGTCTCTTCTTAATATAATACTAAGAGGGTGGTCTTTCCCTCCTCGATCAAGTTTTTTTAGGGATGTATTTTATAGATGATCGAGCCTCATGGACTCAAAACTATAGTGCCTTCATAGGGACTTTTAATAGATGATCAAGCAACACGGACTTATCAATCTAGAGCCCTCATAGGGACTTTTAATAGTTGACCGAGCCCCAAGGGCATGGCTTCTAGTGTCCTTATAGGGACTTTTAATAGGTGAATGAGCCTCACAAACTGGTCCTTCTAGAGCCATTATAGGTATATTTAATAGATGATCAAGCCTCATGGACTCAGTATTCCTATCGCCCATATAGGTATAACAATGTGTAGACGATAGTATGCCTTTAGGTGAAACTTCAGACTACTGTCGCCTTCTTTAGTGGAACATTAAATCTAGCTCATCAGATTATGTTCATGTAACTTTGGGGCAAATGTAGTGCTAATACTCTTTTGTGACGATCGAGTCTGACACGTGGCTAAATAAGGGCTAAAGGTGTCATCTGTTTGAAATGATCGATTTTAGCTGTATAATTTGCAACATCAAGCCTTGATAGAAAAATATTAACAGAATAGGTGTAACACCTTGGCCACTCTTGGACTAGCAGTACTTACTCCTAGCAGCCATCTAGTATCATATTGCATTCCCACAAACCAACACGAGTCTCTTGTGCGCACTTTGTCCTCACTCATGCGCACTCGTGAAAACTTCACGGTTGGTCACCCATCCCATCGAGACAGGCTTCCTAAAAATAAGATGCACCTTGTTTGTATGAGTATTTTATCAATACTATTAAGCCTTGGACAAAGATATCACATGATCCACTAGGGCCAGGATATTAGAATCCACCCCCTTAGAAGACCGACGTCCTCGTCGGTCAACCACAAGCCAGGAACCTCCCCTCTTGGCCACGTCTTTGTGTCTTGTGCTATCATATGCCATGCCATGTGACCACGTGAAGTGCCCCAATCCTCTGGGACTCAAATGTGATACAATTACTAGTCCCAGGAGGCTAGTAAACACATTTATACATCAGATATTTCTAGATCTGCTTAAACGAGACAAATCTATAAAGGTGGCGATCAACTTTAAGAGTTGGTCCACAACTCGGGATATATCATCAGAGTGGGGCTGAAGCAGCCCGATATACGCAGCGAAGCAAATCAGCGGTCCAACAGCCATAGGCAAGGTTGGGAACAGACGTAACTCTTACCCGATCAGCGATCTCCTTCTCTGAAAAACAACAAATAAGCAAGGGTGAGTACTTACGTACTCAGCAGTCCACCTTCACCTACGGAATGGGGAAATCAGATATAATGCATGGAGTATGTGGAGCTCAGGATATTTTGCAGAAACAACAATATTTGATGCAGGGTTATTTTGTAAAACATTTTGTATTTTTTCAAAGCGCATCCTCTCCTAAAGGAGCAGGAAGTTTTTCAATATAGAACAAAATCCCCTGGACTAAACCATCCAGGTATCTCAGCAGTTTCCCACTAGTTTTCATTTTTCAAAAATAGCTACTAGACTTCCCGTCCACCATAGCTCACGGCTCAACCGCCGGAGCTTTTAAAACCACTTTTCAAAAGCATTTTTGGAAAACAAAACACTAATTGTCAAATCCATGCCATGACTCATCCATATCCGTGGACACAGACTATTCGAATAGGTTTTCAAACTCTGCGCAGAGGTGTACACTTTACCCACTAATCTGGTTTCTGCAATCTCACCGCCGTGAGATCCGAATGCCGAATCTCTCTCTTTCCTTGCACGTCCTTACCTTAACGATTATATCGGAAGGAGTCAGGCCACCACCATGTCCAAACCGGATAAAACATTCCCCTCCTTATACTCCCGATGCTCCCCAGCCATCATAACCCTGGGGTTCGGACCGTACAAGTTCAGATCAAGTGACTGCCCATACAGTCTCGAGTGGTTGTACTTGAAAAGAGTATAGGTAAGGAGTGATGACAAACCGGTCCTTAGGTGAGAGGGACAATCCTTCATGCTCACACCTAAACCAGCTAAGCCATCACCTTAGGCCCTCCCCTAAACCAGGGAGTCCCTGATCATCTCGCTCAAGGGTGATAAGGGTGAAAACCCTTCATCATACCCACTTTGAAAAAGGTTTTCTTTTGAAAACTCACACCTTTTCTCCAATCATTTGTAACCAATATATCAAGGAGTATAAAAATTGATTGCGGCAAGCGGCTGGGTGGCCATAATAACTTGTCTCAAAATCATATCATGCATAAAATAACAGGCTAAGGTTGTGGTTGAAAAAGCATAGGTAATTTATGCATCAAAGGGATCTAGTGAGCTTGTCGTTGCTTTAACCGGCGAAGGGGGTGAGAGCTCGCTGAACTAACTTATGGCTCCACCGCCTAGCGTAGATTTGCAGATCTGGCCTTCATGAGACAACACTAACGCTCCGATAACTATGCAACATGAACAAGCAAACATACAAACCAGCAAGTATATCAACAAATATTTAGTATAGTGGTCAGAATGACGATATATGGATGGGTAAAGTCTTGAGTAGAATTTGTGTTATGTGGTGTTGTGATATTGCTGGTGGTGGAGCGGAGGTGCTTACCAGGAGGGTGGATTGGAGGCGAAGCGACACTATGCGCGTAGCCGGCAGAGCAGAGTAACTGAGTGGGTGGGGTGTTTGCCTTGGCTGAGGTGTTGAGTGTGTGAAGAGGGAGAGGGTAGCTGGGTGTATTTATAGCTGGGTGTATTTATAGATGGGTGTATGTGGTGTAGTACAATAGAGTTCACTGTTGGTGAGAATAGTGACGAGTGAATCATCTGACTTAGTCTGAACAGTGAAATTATAGGCAGAATACGGGACAAGAGTATTTTGGGAGTTTTCTGGAATATGAACCATGCTTAAGGGATGACATGGTTGGATAGTGAATAATTTGATAAGAATTCAGAAACAAGAATTATTGGAATCTGAGTTTGGAAGCCTAGCTCGAAAGAATCCCAAAGTTAAGCGTGCTCAACTTGGAGAAATCTGGGATGGGTGACTAGATAGAAAGTTCTTACTGGAAGAAAAATCACAGTCACCAGAGTTTGTATGACTGGAATATTGATCTGGCAGGTCTTAGGTGGACTGGACAGCATGATGGATGAGCAGCTGAAATCTGGGGTGATCGGATGACCGATGAATAGCAACGATGAATAGTACGATGAATAGTAACGACGAAAAAGCAGCGATAGACATCATCGTTGAATAGTAACGGTGATGAATAGTGTCAGTGAATAGTACGATGAATAGCGATGATGAATAGTGATGGTGAATAGTTTGTATGAACAAACGATGAACGATGAATAGTGACTATGAACGAACGATGAACGATGAATAGGAACTATGAACGAACGGACGGACGATCGAATGATATTACGGGAATTTCGACAGCATAACGGCTGAAAAAAGATTATATGGACAAACGATGAATAGGGACTATGAACGAACGATGAACGATAAATAGGAACTATGAACGAACGATCGGAATTTCGGCAGCATAACGGCTGAACAAAGATTATTTGGACGAACAAACCATGAACGATCGGATGAACGATCGGACGAACGAACGAACAAACTAAGTACAGGTGTACGAACGATCGAAGAATGACCGAACGATCCTTGTGCTAGTGTGTGCTTGTGTGGGAGGTGGAGTGGGCGTGTGGGGGGAGGGAGAGAGTTGCCATGAAATGGCTTGGGGTGGCTTGAGAGGAGGCCCTTGCCCCTCTATTTATAGGCTCGGTGGGGGATTAGGGGGAGGATGATAGGATTAGTGGGAGGATACGAGGATTAGTGGGAGATAAGCATGTATTTGTCTTGTATAAGTGTAATTAGCTTGTAGAGCTCACTGTATGACACCGGAGGCGTACATATATGTATGAGCATGAGGAAAGTTATGAAGAAAATATTTGTAGGGTCTTTAAAGATGATTCTGAAGGTATTTCTCAAGAGGAAAATATTTGGAGGATTATCGGTGGAATATTTGGGCAGTATTTCTGGAAAGAATCAGAGGAGATCACTGGGGAAAATATTTGTGGGATATTTTGAGGAGGATTTTGGAGAGAATATAGGCCACTATATTTTATTTGTTGATATCAACTTGCAAACAAACATTTTGAAATGGAATTTAAAATTTATTTTGAATTTAGAGCAAGTTTGAGAAAATTTCAAGATTTGAATTTTTGGGATGCTACAGATCTACCCCACTTAAAATGAATCTCGTCCTCGAGATTCGGCTTAGAAGGGTTATGGGTATAGCTTTACTTTAGCTACATATCTTCACCTTGTAGACTCTTTGAGGAGATGGAACTTCAACAAAATCTAGCCTTTGAGGAGCATCCGGTTGCCGATTGCAAACGCTGATTCTGGCTACTCAAAGATCATCTTCAGGCTTCTAGCTTTCGCTTGGCAGCTAGCTTATTGAAGAAGCATCGATGCGAACTCCCACATGGATTCCTTCCTTGATTGGTCTTCTGGTGCTTCATCAACGGAACTTGGTGACCACTTCTCATCTAAAAACTTATATGCTTGGATGATCTGGTCCTCGACAAGCTTGCTACATGCCTTCTTCTTTTTCTCCACAGCAGGAACCTTACTGGAACACTACCCCACTGAAAAAGAATGAGGGTAGAACTCTTGAATCTCGGGGATTTGAACTCCTTGAAATACCACATAACAAGAGTGTTACGGGGCCTTCTTCTGCTGCTCCTGCTTGAGCAGGCTGCAGAGAGATGACTGACATAGAGTTGATTTTGGGAGAACCTTCTTCTCATCTTCTATTCGCTATTTTCCTTTCACTTTTCACTTCACTTCTCACTTCCTCTTTCTTTCCCTTTGCTCTTCCCACTGGAGGATTCTATCAAAGATTATTACCATCATACAGAGGAGGAAACCAAAGACTATGAACCATGTACAACAGTCTTCAACCCAAGAATCACCAAGCATTGTGATCTTAGGGGCGAGGCAGTGGAAAATGGAGTTGCTTGCGATTTGGCAGAGGGGATTTTATCGAGAGTGTTTTGCTTTGAGTGGAATAGGAACTGAGGGAGCTGGTGCGGGGGTTTTATAGGCGAGCGGGGGTGTTCGGGTGCAGAGTGGTGGTGATGGACCTGGTGACACGAGGCTACAGGTGCGATGGAGGGGGGGGTGTTGCTGGCGGTAATGGCGGTGGTGGGTGCGCTGCAAAGGGGGTGTGTGGCAGTGGTAGTGCGCATGGAGGCGGGCACGCGTGCGGGAAGCATGGGTGAGTGGTGGGGTTGATGACCCTAATGTTTGTGGTCTCTGGTTCCAAGAATATTTGCCTCTCTGTATGGTAATAACTTCTTCTGTCCTCTTTTTCTGTTTACTTTGACTCAGGGGCAGTGCTTTGATTCTCACGGTCGGTCCTTTTAACTGAGCGGCTAGATAGGTTCCTTCTGTAGCTTATTGTGGCTTCAAGGGTAAGCTTCCTGGTATCTTCTTGGGTAAGGTGCTTTTCTCTTGAGATGGGTTAAGATGAGAATGGAAGCATAAGGTGAGGATTAGCTCTAATTTGTGATCTTTGTTTTTAGAGAAAACCTTTCTTAAAAAGAAAGAAAACACAAAAGCTCAGCAATGATAAGCACAAACAAATCAAATGTTTTGAATGGGGGAAGAATAGAGTTTTTCAAAGCACGAACTACTTAAATTCGGGGGCTAAGCATAACTACTATTGCTCGGCTCCTGAACTGAGAACTATGCTAAATGCGAGATATGAGCACTAACGTTAAAGCATCACATATGCACTCAAAAGAGAAGAAAACATCAAGCGAAATTCATTTTGAAATGCCCTAGGGGGCCACACTATTAGAGTTTTGCAAAACACGAGTCTACACGATTACCTCTCATACATGCAGGGCTCTAGACAAAGTGAAGAAAAACTTCACTACCCAATGCACGTAGAGGACTAGGCATTACTAACTTTAGACCAGGCAGCTTCTCTTCTAGCAAGACTGGCGTGCAACTTCAATCTGAGACATCTCCTAGATGGGTCAATCGAGAGCTGATGTTGATGACTTCTTCTGGCGGTGACTGAGATGGCAGGACGGGGTCGAACTCTTCTTGTCACACCCGGTTTTAGAAGGCAAACCGAATGCGAACCATGTACGTGCCAGGATCAGTTATTCACGTACACAGCAGTTACATAATATGGACATCATCACACAGTGCTCAAAATAGTACTAAAAGGGAAATAATAGTCGATTACATCATACGTCTGAGACGTCCATATAGTTCTTACAATAAATCAAAGTGCGGAAAAGAAATGTAGATAAACGCGGCCTTCACAGGCAGCTGACTAGGGGTTGCCGCTAACCCACACCTAGAACTCGTCGTAGTCTTGGAACTCCTGGAGGTCTCCTTCCACAGCTTCATCTTCGCCTGAGCAGTGGTTGCAATGCTGACAACCTGGGGGGGGGGGGGGTTTGGTGTGTAGAGCAAGGGTGAGTACACATCAACATACTCAGCAAGTATCCTGTTTGGCTGTAGTGGACTAGCTTTATGTGGGGATAAGTCAAGCAGTTGCTTTTAGTTGGTCAGATTATTATTACTAGTAGAGAAAGCCAAGTTTTAGCATTAACCCAAGTTATTAGCCCGATGTACCCTTTCCAAACGGAAAGAATACCACTTACCAGCACCATAGTCATAACCAGAACCATCGATCTCATAACCACCTGTACCATAATGTCTCTGATCAAGTACCACTAATCACTGGAGCTCCCTTGGCCGCTCATAACCGCGAGCACGGCTGATATATCAGTTTCATAACACTCTGCAGAGGTTGTGCACTTTACCCACAAGCCGTGATTCCCTCTTGCCTCGGGCCGATCAAACCCTTAAACACTACCAAGGTGAATAGGCAGGGTTTCACTACGTAGCCTTTACAAAGATTCCCCGGGGCTGTAGCCGCCCGTTAGGTTTCCTAAATGTACCGCACTCCTCCCCAAGGGACAAATCAACCTTGGCAGAGCGAGCCGCATACACCGAGCCCCATTGACGGCACGACGGCGAAGCGAACTACACCCCGGATCCTCTAATTATTCAGCTAAGGGCACCCCATTCCACCCTCATGGTTGCACTGTTTTCCCGGGCGATCATCCATAGAACAGGTCCTTACGGAGAGGCACTCGAGAAACCGCTCGAGCCCCCTTAAAGCCACAAGTACAACATCATAATAAGAGAAGGGAAAACAGCGTATCATAGATAATCTCATCATGTTCATTAATTAGAGTTAAGCAATAGCATCAAGCTAGGCAATAATAATCCAACCCAAATAGGTAATCAAGGACATGGATAACAAAAGCTAGTCAAACCTTAGGTATAAATATGTAATGCGGGGGGTGAATTAAATAATGAATAGGACAGAGATAGGTCAAAGGACACTTGCCTCCACCAACCGACTGCTGCTCAGGGGCTTCTCCTGCGAGTTCCTCGGGCTCTTCGACCGGATCGTTCTCTATGCGATTACAAGCATACATACATTCATCCATTCAAATTGGGAAACAAACAGTACATCATACAAGGGAACCATTAAAGTGAATATGCATCAAGTATGACATTCGATATCACATTCATTATGGTTAGAAGGAAACGGGAAAGGTCTCGCGAGGGGGGGGGGGTTAAAGCTTATGCACTAATGATTAGTTACAATTGGTTCTAACAAAAGAATTCAGTTATATGCACTAATGGAAACCTAGTCATTTTTAGTTGATCAACATTGAACTGGATAAACAATTGATTATATGAATTAACTAGCGTAACGGAATTCTAAATTAAGTTTCCTATTTCAATAACATGAACAATGATTAACCTGCCTAAAATAAAATAAATAACAGTAATGAAATAAAATAAAATAAAATAAAATAAATAAATAAAAAAGGGGGGCGGTTGAACCGGCCAGGGGGCGGTTGAACCGGCCGGGGGGCGGTTGAACCGGCCTGGGGCAGGGGCGGGGGGCGGCCGAGCTGGGGCGGCTGGGCGCACAGGGGGCGGCCGAGCTGGGCGCGCAGGGCGCGCAGGGGGCGGCCGAACCGGCGGGGCGGGGCAGGGGGCGGCCGAACCGGCCAAGGGCGGCGGCGGCCGAGCCGGCCAAGGGCGGCGGTGGCCGAGCCGGCCATGGGGGCGGCCGAGCGGGCGGCGGTGGCTAGGGCAGGGGCGGCGGCTAGGGAGAAAATGAGAGAAGGGAGGGAGAGAGAGGGGTTTTGGGAAAAATAAAGGGAGGGGGCGGCATGGGCCAACTGGGCCCAAAGGGGCGCGCGGGGGCAGCTGGGCCGGCCGGGGCGGCCCACGGCGCGGGAGAGAGAAAGAGGGGGAGAGAGAGAAAGAAAAAGAAAAAGAAAGAAAAGGTTTTCTTCTCCTTTTTGAAATCCGATCTTCCTAGATGAATGCACTTACATTTTTAAGCAATCGAAAGAATGCATGGTTCGGCATGGTGCATCAAACAACATAAAGTAATTTAGGGTTTTTCTTTACACGGGAATTCCAAGCCGAACTCCGTTATAACTTTGGAAAAGATCAAGGTTTAGCGAGGGAATGAGAAAAAGAAAAGGGTAACGCCTGAATTTGGTGAAAGAAAAGAAGAAAAAATTCTACCCCCAAATTCAGGGCGTTACAAACCTATCCCCCTTAAAAGAATCTCGCCCTCGAGATTCAGGGTTGGCTAGCAAAGAGCTCAGGGTACTTAGCCATCAGATCATCTTCACGCTCCCAGGTTGCTTCTTCCTCAGAGTGGTGATTCCATCTGACTTTGCACATTCTGATGGTCTTCCTTCGGGTGACTCGGTCTGCAACCTCAAGGATTTGCACTGGCTTCTCAACGTAGGTCAAGTCCTCCTGGACTTCAAGACCTTCCACTGGCAACTGCTCTTCTAGCACACGCAAGCACTTCTTCAACTGAGATACATGAAAGACATCATGCACAGCAGACAAATTCTTTGGTAGACTGAGCTGATAGGCCACTTCTCCACGTCTTGCAAGAATCTGATACGGACCAATGTAGCGGGGTGCTAGCTTGCCTTTCACTCCGAACCTTCTGACTCCTCTGATCGGTGACACTTTCAGGTAGACAAAGTCTCCGACTTCGAAACTCAGCTCTCTTCTTCTTGTGTCTGCATAGCTTCGCTGTCTCGATTGCGCTATCTTCAGATTCTCTCGGACCATCTTGATGTTTTCTTCGGCTTCAAGCAAAATGTCTGGCCCAAACACTTGCTTTTCTCCAGGCTGATCCCATTGCAACGGAGTTCTGCAACTCCTTCCATAGAGCGCCTAAAATGGTGACATCTTCAAACTGGCCTGGTAACTGTTGTTATAGGAAAACTCTGCATAGGGCAATCGCTTGTCCCATCCGGACTGATCTTGCAACGCACAGGCTCTCAACATGTCCTCAAGAACTTGGTTGGTCCTTTCGGTCTGGCCATCTGTCTGCGGGTGATAAGCTGAACTGAAATTCAGATGCGTGCCCAAGGCTTCATGCAACTGCTGCCAGAAATGAGAGGTGAACTGCGTTCCTCTGTCTGATACTATCTTCTTTGGCACACCATGAAGACAAACGATCCGAGACATATACAATTCTGCCAATACTGCACTGCTGTAATTGGTCTTGACAGGTATGAAGTGGGCTGACTTGGTCAAGCGGTCCACTACTACCCAAATGGAATCGTAGCCGGCTCGAGTGCGAGACAATCCGACTATGAAATCCATACCGATTTCGTCCCATTTCCACTGAGGGATCTGCAACGGTTGCAACAATCCAGCAGGTCTCTGGTGCTCTGCCTTAATTCTTCGACAACTATCGCACATAGCCACATGCTCTGCGATTTCTCTCTTCATTCCGTACCACCAGAATTTCTTCTTCAGATCCTGATACATCTTCTCACTGCCAGGGTGAATCGAATAAGCTATCTCATGAGCTTCCTTAAGGATCAACTCCCGAATGGACTGGACATTGGGAACACACAAGCGGTCTTTGAACCATATCACGCCTTCTGCATCTTCTCGAAAATCTTTGCCTCTGCCATATAGAATCAGTCGCCGAATCTCACTGATCTTTTCATCATTCTTCTGCGCTTCTTTGATTTCGCGCTCCAAGGTAGGTTCTAACTCGACTGTGACTCCTCGCGAATTGTTCAGAAATCCGAGACTCAACCTGTCAAACTCCTTGGCCAACTCATAAGGCATCGGACGAGCGACCATCAGATTGA
Organism: Zea mays; assembly: GCF_902167145.1. NCBI lineage: Eukaryota > Viridiplantae > Streptophyta > Magnoliopsida > Poales > Poaceae > Zea > Zea mays. The sequence continues at coordinate 222,694,874 of NC_050099.1, read as the reverse complement.
CTTGACTCTTTCTTCTTAAAGCATCCGCCACTACGTTTGCTTTGCCTGGATGGTAATGAATCTCCAACTCATAATCTTTGATCAACTCTAACCATCTTCGTTGCCTCATGTTCAACTCTGACTGAGTGAATATGTACTTCAGACTCTTGTGATCTGTGTAAACAACACATTTCTGTCCATACAGATAGTGCCTCCATGTCTTCAGTGCGTGAACCACTGCTGCCAACTCTAGATCATGGATTGGGTAGTTCTTCTCATGAACCTTCAGCTGTCGGGACGAGTAAGCCACAACTCTTCCCTCTTGCATCAACACACATCCCAAACCTGTGTAGCAAGCAACACAATACACCGAGAAGGGCTTGTGCACATCAGGCAAGACTAGGACAGGCGCTGTAGTCAACTTCTCTTTCAGCGCTTCAAAGGCCTCTTGGCATTTCTGGGTCCACTTGAACTCAACTTTGTTGCCTAGCAACGCTGTCATCGGTTTTGCAATCTTCGAAAACCCTTCAATGAATCGCCGATAATATCCGGCCATTCCAATGAAACTCTTGATTCCTCGAGCATCTGTTGGCGCTTTCCAGTTCAGAATGTCTGCCACTTTCTTCGGATCCACAGCCAATCCTTCTTTGTTGATTATATGACCCAAGAACAGGACTTCACTGATCCAGAACTCACACTTGCTCAACTTTGCATACAACTGGTGCTCTCGCAATCTCTGCAATACCATCTTCAAATGATCTGCATGCTCTTCTTCGCTTTGAGAATAAACCAGAATGTCATCAATGAATACCACCACAAACTTATCGAGGTAATCCATGAATACACTATTCATCAAGTTCATGAAAAAGGCTGGTGCATTGGTCAAACCAAAAGACATCACTGTGAACTCATACAAACCATACTTGGAAATGAATGCCGTCTTCGGAATGTCCGAAGGTCGGATCCTGAGCTGATGATAACCTGACCTCAGATCAATCTTGGAGAACACACTGGCTCCTCTCAACTGGTCGAACAGATCTTCTATTCTGGGCAAGGGATACTTGTTCTTGATCGTGACTTCATTCAAAGCTCGATAATCGATACACATCCTTTTGGTGCCATCTTTTTTTTCCACGAACAAGACAGGAGCGGCCCAAGGCGAGGTGCTTGGCCGAATGTAACCTTTCTCTGACAGCTCATCAATTTGCTTCTTAAGTTCAACCAACTGTGGTCCAGATATTCTGTAAGCTCTCTTAAAGATAGGGGCGGTTCTAGGAAGAAGCTCTATGGCAAACTCAACTTTCCGCTCTGGTGGCATACCCGGTAAGTCCTTTGGAAACACATCTGGGAACTCAGACACAACCTTGATACTCTCAATTGGGTCTGCTTCACTGCTATCGACAGCAAGCTGATAACAACTTCCTTTCTTTGGCTCAGGCGGGACTAACTGGGTCACCACTTCCTCTCCTAGTGGAGACACCAACTTGATTGTCCGCTTATCATAGCTGATAACTGCCTGATACTTATCTAGCCAATTCATCCCTAGGATGACATCTATTCCCTGAGTACCCATTACTATAAGGTTAGCGGGAAACGCTATCCCCCTTATTTCCACACTTATATTCAAACAAATGCTATCGGCTCGAATTCTACCACCGGCTGAGTCAATTTGAATGGGGGTTGACATGGTAGTAATTGGAAGATCATGTGCTTCTACCCATGATGCAGTAATGAAAGAATGCGTTGCTCCAGTATCAAATAACACTTCTGCAATATGGGAGTCGACTGGGAACATACCTACTATCATGCCGGGGGTCTCCTGAACTGCTTCCGCCTCCAAGTGGTTCAGTCTCCCATGATTGTAACGCGGCTGAGAGCGATTGCCTGCTCCAGGCTGAGGCACATTCTGCTTCGCTGGGGCATTGGGGCCTGACTGCTGCTGGGCTGCCTTCTTCGGACATTGCATCACCCAGTGGCCTTGCTCTCCACAGTGGAAACATGCCCTGTTTCCAACCTGAGCTGGTGCTGCCTGACTGTTCTGCTGGTTTGCTAGGGCAGGAAGACGAGGTGCTTGCTGATTCTGCCTCTGAAACTGACCTCCTGACTGATTGCTCTGACGGTTCTGGTACTGATGCTGAGGATACTGCCTTTAGAACTGCTGATGCTGCTGAGGTGGACGCTGGTTCTGCCTGAACTGCTGAGGTTGATTGCTTGAGAAACGAGGACGGTTGCTGCTTCCAGGCTGGGGTCCACTGATCTTGCGCTTACGATCCTCCATCTCCTTACGCTTTCTCTCTGTCATGATTGCTCTGTCAATCAGGTGCTGGAATGTCGGAAAGGTGTGATTCATCAGTTGGTACTACAGAGGGTCAACCAGGCCTCTCAGGAAACGGTACTGTCGCTTGGCGTCGGTGTTAACATCTTCAGGAGCATAGCGAGACAATTGCAGAAACCTGTCTCGATACTCACTGACAGACAACGACCCTTGCTTGAGAGCCAGGAACTCCTCCTTCTTCACTGTCATCAGACCTGCAGGAACATGGTACTGACGAAAACTTCCTCTGAACTCTTCCCAGGTGATGGCGTCAGGGTGGGCATGGGTGGCGAGGTAAGACTCCCACCATGACTGGGCTGCTCCTCTCAATAGACGGGGACCATACAAGACTTTCTCCCTGTCATCGCACTGAGCGGTATGCAACTCGCGCTCCACAGTGCGCAGCCAGTCTTCAGCATCCATGGGGTCAGAAGAATGAGCGAACGTTGGTGGATGACCTCTCATGAATTCAGCACGCTTGTCTCTAGGCATCTGAGGCTGAGGCTGAGGTGGGGCCTGCTGCTGTTGCTGCTGCTGCTGCTGAATGGCGGCCAAAGTCTGACCGATAGCTTGAACTGCTTGAGTCTGCATCAGAAACATCTGCTCGATCGACATCGGGGGCGGGGGCGGCAGGTGCTGCTGCTGGGACACCTCCTCCTGTTGAGCGGCTCGCTCCTGCTGAGCACGCCTTCCTCCTCTACGCCTGTTCTCTGACATCTGCAGAATGCAACCACACATCAGAACTGATCTGGCGAATCTTGCAGCATAAGAAAAGAGTATAGAATCCTTCAACAGCACTGAACAGATGAGCATCTTCACTGATCTCCAACACAGACCACACAGCTTCTCAGATAAAGAGGAAAGTAGAATAAAGGGTTTCCCAACTATATAACTATCTTCATTAACATAATAGGTAAACCAAAATGCAGGGGATACCCACACTCTGGTGACAATCATTACAAAGATCCAAACCAAACATAGTTCATCATGACAAACTTAAATGCACAGGATATAGCAAACTACCCTGTCTAACTAAGACTAACTAAGAGCGAGACTAACGCTAAGACTGAAACTTCTATGTATATATATTTTGTATTAATTACAAGATCCAACTCTAACGATCTATGGTTCTAGAGTTATCTTGGTCTTGCAGTCGGGATTGCCATAAGACTGGTGTCCACGCCGAGGTGAGCGGTACAGGTGCTGAGTCCCGACGGGAGCGGGGGAACCATCCTCCAGGTGACGACGTTCCGCGCGCTCAGCCCGCAGCCGGGCGATCTCAGCATGAGCCCTACTCAGCTCGTCCAATGCATGGTCCAGCTCCGTGTTTAGCACGGCAGCTAGGTTGACTGTGCTGCTCAACCTAGGATTGCCCTCACCGACAGGTGAGACAATCACGCCTCCTGTGCTGCCAGATGAACGGCGGGGGTAATACTTCAGGTCAAGACCGTCAGCTACCCCACCGAAAACCGAGCAGTAGTGCGAAAGCGCACGCCGTGCAGCATCTTGCATGGCTGCCTCAGCTGAGTCCCGCTTAGAGATAGAATAGTGCTCTGAGCAGGCCTCTGCACCCTGGAGACTGTTCTCCGGACGGCGCACCAAGCAGGTTGCCTCCCAGTGGTCCGGGTAGACCCCGCGACAGTGCTGGTAGACCACACAGCGATACTCGATGGACCAAGTATGCCGGTTAAGTGCCCGACATAGCAGGGTATCGAGCGCATCGTGGAAGTGACACCCGCGAGCAGCGTCGCGAGTGATGGATCGAGCAAACCATCCTTCCAGCTCATGGTTAGCAGAGAAGTCGGTGTCGTGGCTCGAGCTGTCGTCGCCATCTCCGTCGTCTGGGTCTCCTCCAGCAGCTACTCCAGGGGCTGGGGCGCCCTGTGGTGGTGCAGGGGGCGCCTCCAGAGGAAGCACAGGGGAGCAGCTCCTCACAGACTCTATCTCCTAGTGGAGCGAGAAGGAAGAGCCCTGCTGCTCCTGCTCCCGTCGTCGACGTTCCTGCTCCTCATGCAGGCGGTGGTGCAGTCTCTCCAAGTGGCTGGACTGTCCGGCCACAGGACGGTGAAGCGGACGCTCAGCAAGGCGGGAGGGTAAGAAAGGTATGACGGACTTTCGTGCAGTGTGTCTAAGACGAGCCATCTACAAAAGACATCGCAAGCAAAAGGGTGAGAACAGAATCAATATGACCAGCAAGTAATGAACCATAAATAAATGAAGGATTAGGATAAAACATGATTTTCAGCAAGGTATAGTATATAGTAGAACATAGGTTTGGTCGGTATGACCAACTTTTGAAGGGATATCAAAGTCAAGGAAGGGACAGAGGTCTATAGTCCTTAGAACGACCATTCTATTCTAGGTTAGCGGTCCTACAGTCAGCACGGCTTTGATACCACTTATGTCACACCCGGTTTTAGAAGGCAAACCGAATGCGAACCATGTACGTGCCAGGATCAGTTATTCACGTACACAGCAGTTACATAATATGGACATCATCACACAGTGCTCAAAATAGTACTAAAAGGGAAATAATAGTCGATTACATCATACGTCTGAGACGTCCATATAGTTCTTACAATAAATCAAAGTGCGGAAAAGAAATGTAGATAAACGCGGCCTTCACAGGCAGTCGACTGGGGGTTGCCGCTAACCCACACCTAGAACTCGTCGTAGTCTTGGAACTCCTGGAGGTCTCCTTCCACAGCTTCATCTTCGCCTGAGCAGTGGTTGCAATGCTGACAACCTGGGGGGGGGGGGTTTGGTGTGTAGAGCAAGGGTGAGTACACATCAACATACTCAGCAAGTATCATGTTTGGCTGTAGTGGACTAGCTTTATGTGGGGATAAGTCAAGCAGTTGCTTTTAGTTGGTCAGATTATTATTACTAGTAGAGAAAGCCAAGTTTTAGCATTAACCTAAGTTATTAGCCCGATGTACCCTTTCCAAACGGAAAGAATACCACTTACCAGCACCATAGTCATAACCAGAACCATCGATCTCATAACCACCTGTACCATAATGTCTCTGATCAAGTACCACTAATCACTGGAGCTCCCTTGGCCGCTCATAACCGCGAGCACGGCTGATATATCAGTTTCATAACACTCTGCAGAGGTTGTGCACTTTACCCACAAGCCGTGATTCCCTCTTGCCTCGGGCCGATCAAACCCTTAAACACTACCAAGGTGAATAGGCAGGGTTTCACTACGTAGCCTTTACAAAGATTCCTCGGGGCTGTAGCCGCCCGTTAGGTTTCCTAAATGTACCGCACTCCTCCCCAAGGGACAAATCAACCTTGGCAGAGCGAGCCGCATACACCGAGCCCCATTGACGGCACGACGGCGAAGCGAACTACACCCCGAATCCTCTAATTATTCAGCTAAGGGCACCCCATTCCACCCTCATGGTTGCACTGTTTTCCCGGGCGGTCATCCATAGAACAGGTCCTTACGGAGAGGCACTCGAGAAACCGCTCGAGCCCCCTTAAAGCCACAAGTACAACATCATAATAAGAGAAGGGAAAACAGCGTATCATAGATAATCTCATCATGTTCATTAATTAGAGTTAAGCAATAGCATCAAGCTAGGCAATAATAATCCAACCCAAATAGGTAATCAAGGACATGGATAACAAAAGCTAGTCAAACCTTAGGTATAAATATGTAATGCGGGGGGTGAATTAAATAATGAATAGGACAGAGATAGGTCAAAGGACACTTGCCTCCACCAACCGACTGCTGCTCAGGGGCTTCTCCTGCGAGTTCCTCGGGCTCTTCGACCGGATCGTTCTCTATGCGATTGCAAGCATACATACATTCATCCATTCAAATTGGGAAACAAACAGTACATCATACAAGGGAACCATTAAAGTGAATATGCATCAAGTATGACATTCGATATCACATTCATTATGGTTAGAAGGAAACGGGAAAGGTCTCGCGAGGGGGGGTTAAAGCTTATGCACTAATGATTAGTTACAATTGGTTCTAACAAAAGAATTCAGTTATATGCACTAATGGAAACCTAGTCATTTTTAGTTGATCAACATTGAACTGGATAAACAATTGATTATATGAATTAACTAGCGTAACGGAATTCTAAATTAAGTTTCCTATTTCAATAACATGAACAATGATTAACCTGCCTAAAATAAAATAAATAACAGTAATGAAAGAAAATAAAATAAAATAAAATAAAATAAATAAAAAAGGGGGGCGGTTGAACCGGCCAGGGGGCGGTTGAACCGGCCGGGGGGGCGGTTGAACCGGCCTGGGGCAGGGGCGGGGGGCGGCCGAGCTGGGGCGGCTGGGCGCGCAGGGGGTGGCCGAGCTGGGCGCGCAGGGCGCGCAGGGGGCGGCCGAACCGGCGGGGCGGGGCAGGGGGCGGCCGAACGGCCAAGTGCGGCGGCGGCCGAGCCGGCCAAGGGCGGCGGCGGCCGAGCCGGCCATGGGGGCGGCCGAGCGGGCGGCGGTGGCTAGGGCAGGGGCGGCGGCTAGGGAGAAAATGAGAGAAGGGAGGGAGAGAGAGGGGTTTTGGGAAAAATAAAGGGAGGGGGGCGGCATGGGCCAACTGGGCCCAAAGGGGCGCGCGGGGGCGGCTGGGCCGGCCGGGGCGGCCCGCGGCGCGGGAGAGAGAAAGAGGGGGAGAGAGAGAAAGAAAAAGAAAAAGAAAGAAAAGGTTTTCTTCTCCTTTTTGAAATCCGATCTTCCTAGATGAATGCACTTACATTTTTAAGCAATCGAAAGAATGCATGGTTCGGCATGGTGCATCAAACAACATAAAGTAATTTAGGGTTTTTCTTTACACGGGAATTCCAAGCCGAACTCCGTTATAACTTTGGAAAAGATCAAGGTTTAGCGAGGGAATGAGAAAAAGAAAAGGGTAACACCTGAATTTGGTGAAAGAAAAGAAGAAAAAATTCTACCCCCAAATTCAGGGTGTTACACTTCTTCAAGTAGGACTGGCTCTTGTAGCTCCTCAGAGGGCGGCAGTGTTGGCGGGGTGCTTGCAGCTTCTTCCTTGACCTCAAGGGATGGTGCTGGAATCTTCTTCACGGTGAGGGGCTCAAACAACTCTGGCGAGGGATCTTGGGTGGATTCGGGGTGCTCTTGCTTATCCATAGCCTGAGGGGAGACTGGCATTCCTTCCAAGACTATGGCTCCTTCTGGGAGTTCCCAAGACTTCTCATCTCCTCTGATAGAGACCGGGTGACCTTCAAGATCTTGGGGATCTTCAGCTATCATGGGTTGAACTGGGTTGGATGAAGAGGGCTCTTGGATCCACAGGGCTCTATGTTGGTTACGGGTTACAAAGTAGGCCTCCATCAACTTCTGGACATGCTCATCCTTGGCTTGCTTCAAGGCTTCAACAGCAATGACTTCACGACTTTCCAAGGCAGTTGCACGGGCTTGAGCTGTGGTGAGATCAACATGGAGATGACGGTTGCGCTTCATTACATATTCTGCTCGAGCAATCATCTGACGGTGGTGCCGAGTCAAGAAATCATATTGTGCATCCAGGGTGAGCAGGTATGCGTGAGGTACACGACTGTGGGGTCATCCTCAAGCAGCTGCTGCCCTTTCAATGCATGATCCTAGCCATCCAAACTGGACGGTCTCTCTGAAAGGGCGGAAAGAATCTGAGCAGGGTGTCGGCCACTTCCTCTTCATAAATTTGACACAGGGCCCTCAATGCCTTGCGAGCGACGACTTGGCAGGTGTCTTTGAATCTATGCCCCGCAGTAGTGACACTACATTCCACATGGTGTAGGCTAGATCCAATGTATACAGTCATGACACACTTCTCTGTGCCATGCTCGACGAATTCACGACCATCATACTCTGGCTGGCTCCTGATTCCGAGGCGAACTGTGCTTGCTCTCAACAACTTGGGGAAACCATCTTCATTCTTGCAAAAGTTGGTTTGGCAGTGGACCTCCATCTGACTTCCGAGAGAAGGAAAGGGGGAAACATTTTTGAAATGAAGGGACGAGAGCAAGAATTTTTTAAGAAAATAGTTTTGACTCAAAAACTTTTGGATCAAGGCTAAGGGTTACGTCCTGCGGCCAACCTAACAGCTCTGATACCACCTGAAGCGCCCCAATCCTCTGGGACTCAAATGTGATACAATTACTAGTCACAGGAGGCTAGTAAACACATTTATACATCAGATAGTTCCAAATCTGCTTAAACGAGACAAACCTATAAAGGTAGCGATCAACTTTAAGAGTTGGTCCACAACTCGGGACATATCATCAGAGTGGGGCTGAAGCAACCCGATATACGCAGCGAAGCAAATCAGCGATCCAACAGCCACAAGCAAGGTTCGGAACAGACGTAACTCTTAGCCGATCAGCGATCTCCTTCTCTGAAAACAAACAAATAAGCAAGGGTGAGTAGTTACGTACTCAGCAGCCCACCTTCACCAACAGAATGAGGAAATCAGATATAATGCATGGAGTATGTGGAGCTCAGGATATTTTGCAGAAACAACAATATTTGATGCAGGATTATTTTGTAAAACATTTTGTATTTTTTCAAAGTGCATCCTCTCCCAAAGGAGCAGGAAGTTTTCAATATAGAACAAAATCCCCTGGACTAAATCATCCAGGTATCTCAGCAGTTTCCCACTGGTTTTCATGCTCGAGTGGTTGTACTTGAAAAGAGTATAGGTAAGGAGTGATGACAAACCGGTCCTTAGGCGAGAGGGACAATCCTACATGCTCTCACCTAAACCAGCTGAGCCATCACCTTAGGCCCTCCCCTACACCAGGGAGTCCCTGATCATCCCGCTCAAGGGTGATAAGGGTGAAAACCCTTCATCATACCCACTTTGAAAAATGTTTTCTTTTGAAAACTCACACCTTTTCTCAAATCATTTGTAACCAATATATCAAGGAGTGTAAAAATTGATTGCGGCAAGCGGCTGGGTGGCCATAATAACTTGTCTCAAAATCATATCATGCATAAAATAACAGACAGAGGGTTGTGGCTGAAAAAGCATAGGTAATTTATGCATCAAAGGGATCCAGTGAGCTTGTCGTTGCTTTAACCGGCGAAGGGGGTGAGAGCTCGCGGAACTGGCTTCTTGCTCCACTGCCTGGCGTAGACTTGCAGATCTAGCCTTCACGAGACAGCACGAACGCTCCGATAACTATGCAACATGAACAAGCAAACATACAAACTAGCAAGTATATCAACAAATATTTAGTATAGTGGTCAGAATGACGATATATGGATGGGTAAAGTCTTGAGCAGAATCTGTGATATTGATGGTGGTGGAGCGGAGGTGCTTACCAGGAGAGTGGATTGGAGGCGAAGCGACACTATGCGCGTAGCCGGTAGAGCAGAGTAACTGAGTGGGTGGGTGTTTGCCTTGGCTGAGGGTGTTGAGTGTGTGGAGAGGGAGAGGGTAGCTGGGTGTATTTATAGCTGGGTGTATGTGGTGTAGTATAGTAGAGTTCACTGTTGGTGAGAATAGTGACGAGTGAATCATCTGACTTAGTCTGGACATGGAAATATAGGTAGAATACGAGACAAGAGTATTTTGGGAGTTTTCTGGAATATGAACCATGCTTAAGGGATGACATGGTTGGATAGTGAATAATTTGATAAGAATTCAGAAACAAGAATTATTGGAATCTGAGTTTGCAAGCCTGGCTCGAAAGAATCCCAAAGTTAAGCGTGCTCAACTTGGAGAAATCTGGGATGGGTGACTAGATAGAAAGTTCTTACTAGAAGGAAAATCACAGTCACCACAGTTCATATGACTGGAATATTGATCTGGTAGGTCTTAGGTGGACTGGACAGCATGATGGATGAGCAGCTGAAATTTTGGGTGATCGGATGACCGATGCATAGTAATGATGAATAGCAACGACGAAAAAGTAGCGATAGATATCATCGACGAATAGTAACGATAAATAGTAACGGTGATGAACAGTGCCGGTGAGGTGAATAGTGATGGTGAATAGTCGTATGAACGGACGATGAACGATGAATAGTGACTATGAACGAACGATGAACGATGAATAGGAAATATGAACGAAGGGACGAACGATCGAATGATCGAACAAACAAACGATCGGAATTTCGACAGCATAACGGTTGGACAAAGATTATATGGACGAACCATGAATAGGGACTATGAATGAACGATGAATAGGAACTATGAACGAATGGACGAACGATCGAATGATTGGACGAACGAACGATCGGAATTTCGACAGCATAATGGCTGAACAAAGATTATTTGGACGAACGAACGGATGAACGATCAAACGATGGGATGAACGGACGAACGAACCATGAATGATCGGACGAACGAACGAACAAACTAAGAACAGGTGGACGAACGATCGAAGAACGACTGAATGATCCTTGTGCTAGTGTGTGCTTGTGTGGGAGGTGGAGTGGGCATGTGGGGGGGAGGGAGAGAGTTGCCATGAAATGGCTTGGGGTGGCTTGAGAGGAGGCCCTTGCCCCTCTATTTATAGGCTCGGTGGGGGGATTAGGGGGAGGATGATAGGATTAGTTGGAGGATGCAAGGATTAGTGGGAGATAAGCATGTATTTGTCTTGTATAAGTGTAATTAGCTTGTAGAGCTCACTATATGACACCGGAGGCATACGTATACGTATGAGCATGAGGAAAGTTATGAAGAAAATATTTGTAGGGTCTTTAAAGATGATTCTGAAGGTATTTCTCAAGAGGAAAATATTTGGAAGATTATCGGTGGAATATTTGGGTAGTATTTCTGGAAAGAATCAAAGGGGATCACTGGGGAAAATATTTCTAGGATATTTTGAGGAGGATTTTGGAGAGAATATAAACCACTATATTTTATTTGTTGATATCAACTCGCAAACAAACATTTTGAAACAAAATTTAAAATTCATTTCGAATTTAGAGCAAGTTTGAGGTAATTTTAAGATTTGAATTTTTGGGATGCTACACCACTCCAGGCCCACATGTGCATGTGTCATATGCCCGAACCCCTAGCCCACACACGCCCATGAAACCGCGAGGGTCGACTCTGATACAATTTATAACACTCTAGCCACTCCTGGATAGGCGGTACTTACTGCTGGCAACCTTCAAGGATCATAGACAATCCCAACAGACCAATATGAATATTTTGTGCGCACTTTTTCCTCACACATGCTCGCCTAGGAAAACTTTTTGGTCGGCCACCCATCCTAAGATTGCTCCGGCAAGCACGCTTAACCTAGAGGTTCTTTTGAGACAGGCTTCCGAAAAAGAAGATGCACCTTGTTGGTATGAGTATTCTATAAATCCTATTAAGCCTTGGACCAGGATATCACATGATCCACCAGGGCCAGGATATCACAATAGGCGCTCAAGAGAGTTTCTAGTCAAGGTTTTGCATTTGCATCAGATTGGCACCTGGCCTGTATCTAGACTAGGCTTCAAAACATAGTATAACCCTCCACTAACTCAAGCCTTCAAGATAATCTAGAGTCCTTCAAGAAAATTGTGTTGAGAAGAAATTAGTATAATCATATCATGTATTCCTTGTCACAAATTTTGTGTAATTCAAAAATGACAATGACTCTGCTTAATGTATTGATATATAATCCTTAGTATCCCCAACATTTTTGGGTGTAAGATGATAATTGAGATGTTGAGAGCAAAAATCTTAGCATAAAGAAAACTTTAAACATAGAACTAATATAGTTGATGAATATTCTTTGAATTAGTGATGATCATGTTATCTTCAAGTTATGAGCATAAAGAAAACTTTAAACCCAGATGTTGAATTTCAATGATGGAATAAAACCCTCCTAGATGGACGACAACTTGTGCCCATCCTTTGTAGTCTGAATCTTGTGTAATATCAAGTCACCAACAACAAAACTTTTGGCATGAACATTTCTTTCATAATATTTTCTCAAATCCTGTTGATATCTCATTGAGCAAATCAACGCCTAGTCCCTGATTTCTTTGAGTCTGTCCAAGTCGATGACTTAGCCATATGATAATGGTAACTGGTGATGATTATAACTATGGTTTCTGATATTTCCTATTGGAGGGAGTGCCACTTGGGTAATACCTTGGGTTTATTACTAAAACTTGGGTTTATTACTAAATTGAGAGCACCTAGAGGGAGGGTGAATAGGTGATCCTGTAAAACTTGAAACTTAATGCCACAAAACTTGATTAGGAATTAGCACAATAAAGCCAAGTGGCTAGAGAGGAGTTCTTGCAAGACGCGATAACCACAAGAAGATCAATCACAGATAGACACTGTGGTTTATCCCGTGGTTCGGCCAAGTTCAACACTTGCCTACTCCACGTTGTGGCGTCCCAACGGACGAGGGTTGCAATCAACCCCTCTCAAGCCTTCCAAAGACCCACTTGAATACCACAGTGTTTTGCTTTGTTTACTTTATCCCGCTTGCGAGGAATCTCCACAACTTGGAGCCTCTCGCCCTTACACTTTGATGTTCACAAAGAAGCACGGAGTAAGGGAGGGATGAGCAATGCACACAAGACACAAAATCAGAGCGACAATACGCACACAAGTCACAACCCGAGCTCTCAACACAACTCAAAGAGTTCTCTACTCAAATGGAGCTCTAGTTGCTATCACAAAGAATCGAATGCGCGGAATTGAAGTCTTGGTGCTTAGGAATGCTTAGAGAATGCTTGGTGTACTCCTCCATGCGCCTAGGGGTCCCTTTTATAGCCCCAAGGCAGCTAGGAGCCGTTGAGGGCATTCCAGGAAGGCAATTCTTGCCTTCTGTCGCCTGGCGCACCGGACAGTCCGGTGCACCACCGGACACTGTCCGGTGCGGATCTCTTTCCTTATTTGGCGAAGCCGACCGTTGCAGATTCCTAGCCGTTGGCGCACCGGACACTGTCCGGTGCACACCGGACAGTCCGGTGCCCCCTTCTGACCGTTGGCTCTGCCACGCGTCGCGCGCGGATTCCGCGGCCGACCGTTGGCCTGGCTGACTGTTGGCTCACCGGACAGTCCGGTGCACCACCGGACAGTCCGGTGATTTAGCCGTACGCTGTTAATTGCTTCCCGAGAGCAGCCAGTTGACAGCCACCGGCCTGGCGCACCGGACACTGTCCGGTGCACCACCGGACACTGTCCGGTGCACCCAGACCGAGCTGCCTTTGGCTAAACAAAGCCATCTCTTTTCCAACTTGATTTCTCCTGTTTCCAGCACTTAGACACAATACATTAGTCTCCAAAACAATGTACTAAGTCTTAGAAACATACCTTTTTACTTGATTTGCACTTTATCCATAGATTAACATGAGTCCACTTGTGTTGGCACTCAATCACCAAAATACTTAGAAATGGCCCAAGGACACATTTCCCTTTCAATCTCCCCCTTTTTGGTGATTTATGCCAACACAATAAAAAGCAACTAAAGGAAGTGCAACATCAATACAAATGAGAACTCAAAATTGTTTTGATTTAAATTTGGCATATATGGATCATTCTTTTCCACCACTTGGTTTGTTTTTGCAAATCAAACTCAATTTCCTATCTCTAAGTCAAACACACTTGTTGAAACATAAAGAGAGATATTTCAAGAGAAATTGATCAAAGATTCAAAAATTCCCCCTTTTTTCCCATAATCAAGCCTTCTCCCCACAAGAGACCAACTTTTGACAAAAGAGACAATTAAAATTTTTGACAAACAAAAACTCTAACTCTACTTTTTCAAAATCCTCAAGAGGTAGCTGATCCATTTCTTGCTTTGGCCTTATTTTCTCCCCCTTTGGCATCAAGCACCAAAACGGGATCAATTTTGGCCCTTTAACCGCATTGCCTCACCAAAATCTTCAACAAAGAGTAAAAAGGCAATAAGAGTACAAAGATGAACTTGGAATTGGTTACTCTTTCATCGGAGTGCAGTGGAAGTCTTGCATGGTCCAAGTCCACCTTTTCCCTTTCAAACCTCCTTTGAGACTAAATTAAGCAAACTCAAGCACACAGTTAGCCTCAAAGAGTCAAGTTGTAGCACATCTCCCCCTAAATATGTGCATCACTTGCAAATGGACTTGTGAGGTCCGGGGAGTGCTTGTACAACTTGAGCACCATAAATAAACAACAAAATGCATTAAGGAACATGATCAAGGCATAAAACACATGTATGCTATAAATCAATCCAAGTTCTGCGAATCTAAGACATTTAGCTCACTACGCAGCTTGCAAAAGGTCGACTCATCTAGAGGTTTGGTAAAGATATCGGCTAGCTGGTTCTCGGTGCTAACATGAAACACTTCGATATCCCCCTTTTGCTGGTGGTTTCTCAAAAAGTGATGCCGGATGTCAATGTGCTTTGTGCGGCTGTGTTCAACGGGATTATCCGCCATGCGGATAGCACTCTCATTATCACAGAGGAGTGGGACTTTGCTCAGATTGTAGCCAAAGTCCCTGAGGGTTTGCCTCATCCAATGTAGTTGCGCGCAACACTGTCCTGCGGCAACGTACTCGGCCTCAGCGGTGGATAGGGCAACAGAGGTTTGTTTCTTAGAACTCCACGACACCAGGGACCTTCCTAAGAATTGGCACGTCCCCGATGTACTCTTCCTATCGACCTTACATCCAGCATAATCGGAGTCTGAATATCCAATTAAGTCAAAGGTAGACCCCTTTGGATACCAGACCCCGAAGCAAGGCGTAGCGACTAAATATCTAAGAATTCGCTTCACGACCGCTAAGTGACACTCCCTTGGATCGGATTGAAATCTAGCACACATGCATACGCTAAGCATAATATCCGGTCTGCTAGCACATAAATAAAGTAAGGACCCTATCATAGACCGGTATGCCTTTTGATCAACGGACTTACCTCCTTTGTTGAGGTCGGTGTGTCCGTCGGTTCCCATTGGAGTCTTTGCGGGCTTGGCGTCCTTCATCCCAAACCGCTTGATCAAGTCTTGCGTGTACTTCGTTTGGGAGATGAAGGTCCCATCCTTGAGTTGCTTCACTTCAATCCCAAGGAAATAGCTCAACTCGCCCATCATCGACATCTCAAACTTTTGAGTCATCACCCTGCTAAACTCTTCACAAGACTTTTGGTTAGTAGAACCAAATATTATGTCATCGACATAAATTTGGCACACAAAAAGTTCACCATCACAAGTCTTAGTAAAAAGAGTTGGATCGGCTTTCCCAACCTTGAAAGCATTAGCAATTAAAAAGTCTCTAAGGCATTCATACCATGCTCTTGGGGCTTGCTTAAGTCCATAGAGCGCCTTAGAGAGCTTACACACGTGGTCGGGGTACCGTTCATCCTCAAAGCCAGGGGGTTGCTCCACGTACACCTCCTCCTTGATTGGCCCGTTGAGGAACGCGCTCTTCACATCCATTTGGAACAAACTGAAAGAATGGTGAGTAGCATAGGCTAACAATATGCGAATTGACTCTAGCCTAGCCACAGGAGCAAAAGTCTCCTCAAAGTCCAAACCTGCGACTTGGGCATAACCTTTTGCCACAAGTCGTGCCTTGTTCCTTGTCACCACCTCATGCTCGTCTTGTTTGTTGCGAAACACCCACTTGGTTCCCACAACGTTTTGCTTGGGACGAGGCACCAGTGTCCAAACTTCATTTCTCTTGAAGTTGTTGAGCTCCTCTTGCATGGCCAACACCCAGTCCGGATCTAGCAAGGACTCTTCTACCCTGAAAGGCTCAATAGAAGAGACAAAGGAGTAATGCTCACAAAAATTAACTAATCTAGAACGAGTAGTTACTCCCTTGCTTATGTCACCCAATATTTGGTCGACGGGATGATTCCTTTGAATCGTCGCTCGAACTTGGGTTGGAGGTGCCGGTTGCGCTTCTTCCTCTATCACGTGAACATCTTGTGCCCCCCTTGATCACACGCCTCTTCTTGATGAACCTATTCATCTTCTTGAGTTGGGGGATGCACCATTGTTGAGGAAGAAGGTTGATCTTGCTCCTTTTGTTCCAGTGGCCTCACATCTCCAATCGCCATGGTGCGCATTGCGGCCGTTGGAACGTCTTCTTCATCTACATCATCAAGATCAACAACTTGCTCTCTTGGAGAGCCATTAGTCTCATCAAATACAACGTCGCTAGAGACTTCAACCAAACCCGATGATTTGTTGAAGACCCTATACGCCTTTGTATTTGAGTCATAACCTAACAAAAACCCTTCTACAGCTTTGGGAGCAAACTTAGAATTCCTACCTTTCTTCACTAGAATGTAACATTTGCTCCCAAATACACGAAAGTAAGACACATTGGGTTTGTTACCGGTTAGAAGCTCATATGAAGTCTTCTTGAGGAGGCGATGAAATAGACCCGGTTTATGGCGTGGCAAACCGTGCTCACGGCTTCCGTCCAAAACCGTTCGGGCGTCTTGAATTCACCAAGCATCGTCCTCACCATGTCTAGTAGCGTCCTATTCTTCCTCTCTACCACACCATTTTGCTGTGGTGTCTAGGGAGCGGAGAACTCGTGCTTGATTCCTTCCTCCTCAAGATACTCCTCCACTTGAAGGTTCTTGAACTCGAACCCATTGTCGCTCCTTATCTTCTTCACTTTGAGCTCAAACTCGTTTTGGGCTCTCCTTAGGAAGCGCTTGAGGGTCCCTTGGGTTTCAGATTTATCCTGCAAAAAGAATACCCAAGTGAAGCGGGAAAAATCATCAACTATAACAAGATCATACTTACTTCCTCCTATACTTAGATAGGCGACGGGTCCGAAGAGGTCCATATGAAGTACCTCCAGGGGTCTTGATGTTGTCATCACATTTTTGGCATGATGAGAGCTTCCCACCTATTTACCTGCTTGACAAGCTGCACAAGATCTATCTTTTTCGAAAGTTATATTAGTTAGACCTATCACGTGTTCTCCCTTTAGAAGCTTGTGAAGGTTCTTCATCCCCACATGTGCTAAATGGCGATGCCACAGCCAGCCCATGCTAGTCTTAGCAATTAAGCATGCATCTAGACCGACCTCCTCTTTTGCAAAATCAACTAAATAAAGTTTGCTGTCTAGTACACCCTTAAAAGCTAGTGAACCATCACTTCTTCTAAAGACAGACCCATCTACATTTGTGAATAAACAGGTATGTCCCATATTACACAGTTGACTCACAGACAACAAGTTATATCCAAGCGACTCAACTAAGAATACATTAGAAATAGAGTGCTCGGATGAAATAGCAATTTTTCCTAACCCTTTCACCTTGCCTTGGTTCTCATCACCGAATATCATTGAATCTTGGGGATCCTTGTTCTTGACGTTGGAAGAGAACATCCTTTTCTCCCCCGTCATGTGGTTTGTGCATCCGCTGTCGATAATCCAGCTTGAGCCCCCGGATGCATAATCCTGCAAGGCAAATTTAGGCTTGGGTCTTAGGTACCCAACTCATGTTGGGTCCTACAAGGTTAGTTACAATAGTCTTAGGGACCCAAATGCAAGTCTTGTCTCCCTTACATTTGGCCCCTAATTTCCTAGCAATTACCTTCTTATCCTTTCTACAAATAGCAAAAGAAGCATTGCAAGCGTAATAAATTGTAGAAGGTTCATTCATTACTTTCCTAGGAGCATGAACAATATTTCTTCTAGGCACATGATGAACAACATTTTTCATAGCCACATTTCTATCATGCATAATAGAAGAACTAGAAGCAATCATGGCATGTGAAACAATATCATTGCAACTTCTATCATGATGAACATTCCTAGAATATCTCCTATCATGGTATAAGAAAGCATGGTTCTTTTGAATACTATTTGCCATAGGGGCCTTATGACTTGTCAAGTTCTTGGCTTCCCTCTTGAAGCCAAGCCCATCCTTAATTGAGGGGTGTCTACCAACCGTGTAGGCATCCCTTGCAAATTTTAGTTTATCAAAATCATTTTTGCTAGTCTTAAGTTGAGCATTAAGACTAGCCACTTCATCATTTAGTTTAGAAATGCAAACTAGGTGTTCACTACAAGCATCAACATTAAAATCTTTGCACCTATTGCAAATCATAACATGTTCTTCACGAGAGTTTGTTTTACTAGCTATTTCTAACTTAGCATTCAAGTTATCATTTATGATCTTTAAACTAGAAATAGAGTCATGGCATGTAGACAATTCACAAGAAAGCATTTCATTCCTTTTTATTTCTAAAGCAAGGGATTTTTGTGCCTCTACAAACTTATCATGTTCTTCATACAAAAGATCCTCTTGCTTTTCTAATAACCTATTTTTATCATTCAAGGCATCGATTAATTCATTAATTTTATCAACCTTAGTTCTATCTAGGCCCTTGAATAAACATGAATAGTCTATTTCATCATCGCTAGATTCTTCATCACTTGAGGAAGCGTAAGTACTAGTTTCACGAGTGCTTACCTTCTTTTCCCTTGCCATGAGGCAGGTGTGATGCTCGTTTGGGAAGAGGGCCGACTTGTTGAAGGTGGTGGCGGCGAGTCCTTCGTTGTCGGAGTCGGACGACGAACAATCCGAGTCCCACTCCTTTCCAAGGTGTGCCTCGCCCTTAGCCTTCTTGTAAGCTTTCTTCTTTTCCCTCTTGTTCCCTTGTTCCTGGTCACTATCATTATCGGGACAATTAGCGATAAAGTGACCAATCTTACAACATTTGAAGCATGAGCGCTTCGCCTTCGTTTTGGTCTTGTTGGAATGCTCCTTGCGACCCCTTAGCGCCGTCTTGAAACGCTTGATGATGAGGGCCATCTCTTCTTCATTGAGCCCTGCCGCCTCAACTTGTGCCACCTTGCTAGGTAGCACTTCCTTGCTCCTCATTGCTTTGAGAGCAATGGTTTGAGGCTCTTGGATTGGGCCATTCAACGCATCTGTTGGGGGCCTTTGGCTTCCGAAGGTCCTCTAAAACATGATTTAACAATATTTCTAGAGTAAAGTACATTGACAGGTATCTTCGGACTCGGATCAGAGCCACGGTACGAAGAAGCACAAAGAACACGAAGGTTGGCGCAGAGCCGAAGCTGTGTGTAGAAGAGCTTCGGAATAGCGGCGGAAAAGGAAACCGACTTAAAGATGAAAAACCAGATTGGACCTCGAAGAATTATCATAGAGTTATTGATAAATGTGAGGGGCATTAATGTAATTTTACATGGGCTGCTGCGTCCCATGCCTATAAATAGATGAACAGTGATCCTGTACTGTTCATGCTGATTTAGCATTGGCTTTTGCGTCACGCTTGTACTTTTACCTTCTCACGAGCTGAAGGTACATTTGTGATTTAATATCATTTTTATATTTTCATTATAATAAAATGAAAATAAATCGACAATAGTACACAACTGTTTATGTTATCTTCATGTTTCATATGTTCCCTTCTTCATTATTATATTTTATGCTGATGAAGGTGCGTCCTTCATAACCTTCGTCCAAAAATCATTATATCCTTGGGGAAATAATGCTTCGAAGGACGAAGGATATTAACATTTAACATTTTCTGTTGCCTTGTTCTTGACTCATAGCATTTGAGAACAAGTCCCCAACATTGGCGCCCACCTCCGGTGAACTCACTTCCATTTCTTGACTTTTGAACAACTTCGGCAAGCATCACCTTCGTCATGCCGCCGAAAAAAGCTTCAGCGACAGGGGCTGGTACTTTACAGCCACTGGATCCCAATCAGGATGTCCTTTCTCTCAGAGAGGCCCGAAGCCAGAAGAGGAAGGATGTTAGTCCAACACTTCCGGAGGATGACCTGGATCAGGAGATCCAAAACCTGGAGATCCTTCAGCAACAGGTGCAACGCAAGAAGGAGAAGATGGCTCGTCTAGCTGATCTTCAGAGACAGATAGACGAAGCTTCTGAAGAGGTTCGTCATCTTGTTCAAGATGATCAAAGCCGAAGGCCTCCACGCAAAGAGCTTCATCAGGAAGGCTTTCACAATGAAGACGACTGGTATGAAGATTTCCATCATGGAATCTTTGCTTTTGATGATGCTTCTCCTCTCTCAACAGAATTGCAGGCTACACCATGGCCCTAGTCCTACAAGCCACCACAGCTCCCCATGTATGACGGTCATACAGACCCCAAGCAATTCCTGATGAGCTACGAAGCAACCATATCTTCGTATGGTGGCAATACGGCAGTCATGGCAAAATCTTTTGTCATGGCCGTCAGGAGCGTTGCCCAGACTTGGTACTCTTCTCTTCGGCCAGGGACAATCACTTCTTGGCAGAAGTTGAAGGATATGCTGATAACTAGCTTCCAAGGGTTTCAGACGAAGCCAGTCACCGCTCAGGCTCTCTTCCAGTGTACCCAGGACCATGAAGAGTACCTTCAGGCGTATGTCCGGAGGTTTCTGCGCCTGAGGGCACAAGCGCCAACAGTGCCCAATGAAATTGTCATTGAGGCCATGATTAAGGGGCTTCGGCCGGGACCATCAGCGCAGTATTTTGCCAGGAAGCCACCACAAACGTTGGAGAAGCTGCTCCAGAAGATGGACGAATACATTCGAGCTGACAATGACTTCCGCCAAAGAAGGGAGGAAGCATTCAGGTTCTCTGAAATGACCAGGGGCTTCGGAGGAAGATTTCACCCGAGGCATGTTAGGTCAATCCATAACTCTGCTCAAACTGATGATCGAGGGAGCCAGCAGCAGAGGCCACAACACTCTTCACAAGCTTCGGCCCAACAGCAGAGTTCCTTTCGGCCGCCAGCGCCAAGGGGCAGAGGCGCCAGGGGCTTCGGGGGAAGGTTTGGAGACCAGCCAAGAAAAATATATTGCTTATTCTGTGGTGAAGACAAGGGCCATACTACCAGGATGTGCCATGTTACCATCCAGAAGCAGAAGGAAATAGCGGAAGCAGCAGCGCAACAGAGTCAGCCGAAGCAGGTCATGCATACTGCTTCGTATCACTCACCTTATATTCCAGAATATGTAGGCAACCACCCTGCAGCTTCTGTTGCTTCGGCGAGTCAATCCCAAGCATCCTGGCAGCAACCTCCACCGCCACCGCCGATCCAGCGAGGACAACAGCCAGAAGGGAGTCAACACAATCATCATCAGAGGGATTTCAGAGAGGAATCTGAAGCTCGCACAGTCAACAACACTGTGCCAGAGTCGAAGCACATTTATTGACAAATATCCTACTTCAACAGCAGTTCTTTTGCATTTTCTACATTCACTATTCCCCTTTTGTCAATAAGAAACAATTATGAAGAGTTTTAATATCTTTTGTTGAATTTCAATTCCTTGTAATACTTTCGTCTTTTACCATAATAAACATATGTTTTTTTCCATAGGCTTGAGTTGTCGAAGCATACGAACTTATACTGATTTGGAGGACCTTTGAATTATCAAAAATTTGATCTAACGGACACAGTACACATTGTTCGAAACAGTACAAAGTCGTTCCTAAGGGAGCGCAGTGTAAGTTTTCTAAACCTACAGCGAAAAATAAACGCTGATTCCGCTGAAAGTAAAAGGCGAAGAAGCTCCTAAGGGAGGCTTACAGCGAAAAATAAACGCTGATTCCGCTGAAAGTAAAAGGCGAAGAAGCTCCTAAGGGAGGCTTGCAGCGAAAAATATACGCTGATTCCGCCGAAAGTAAAAGGCGAAGAAGCTCCTAAGGGAGGCTTACAGCGAAAAGTCAGCGCTGATATATAAAGTGTGTATGCTTTATTACAGGGATATGTATCTGCGGCATAAAAATCATTTTGCACAACATAACATCATCACATCATTTTTGCATAACATAAGCATCATACAGCATACTGCATCTGGAACAAGAAGGGGATACAATTGGAACATATTTTGGAAAAGAGAAAATCGTGCTAAGGCACAAGACGAATCGAAGTGAAGAGAAGCTTCGGAGGATAGTTCACGAAGCTTGGATGTTTTTATCAGAAAAGATTTTCTTCACGAAGCATGAAAAGAAGGGAAGGTGTTTTTTCGCCGAAGGCTCAAAAAATGGTATGTATGCAAAGTTTCATGCATCGTAAAGAATTAAATTATAAATAGACTATATGTTACATTCAAAGTTACAATATATTACACATCTTATGTTCCAAATGTTTCTACAATAACGATTTAATTCTCCTTGAGAACTATCTCTGCAGCTTCGTTCAAAAGTTGGTTGACAACCTTATCCATAATGTCTTCAGCCATTTTTCTAATTTCATCGTCCCCCTTCGGGTGGGGGCCCGGAGATGCCTCAGCAGGTTCTGAGGGAAGAAAAGATACGGCTATATTACTATTACAAACCGAGAGCAGAGTTTGGAATTAAAAATTACAGCATGATAAAAACCACTAATTAATACCTATGTGCCCTTCGGGCTCTGTACTTTTCTCGGCAGCTTCCGCTACTTTCCTAGCGTCATGAATGCCTTTTTCACTCTTTTGAATAATTTCTTGTGCCATTTCTCGGCCGCCATTGTCCCAGATATCAGTAAAGAATTTACCGCCAACCATGCTTGCTTCGGCCGAGGGGTCTTTGATGTCTTCGGAGGACAAAGTAGCTTCGGACTGCGCTAAGGATTTTACATGCTCGCAGCCTTTCTTCTCCAAAACAGTAGCAATCCCTCTAGCACCCGAAAAAGCGCAGATGTCGCCGCGGCTGTTCAGAATTTCCTTGAAGGCCTCTGCTTCGTGGCTGATCCATTCCATTGGACCTTCGGGATCGCCTCTTGAAAAATTCTCTAAACTAGAGAATGCACCAACGCTGGCGAAGCTGGATTTTATTTTCTTGACGCACTCTATGGATTTAACATAGTATTTTCTCTGGGATGCACGAAGCTCCTTAACGCTTACCTCCAAATGATTGGCCAATTGGTCACTAAGCTCTCGTTTTGTCTCTTCAAGTATACATTCTTCTTTAGCTCTAGCTAGCTGTTTCTGAAGATCTTTAATTTCACGTTTTTGAGCTTCGGCCTGGACCTTTGAAGCAGCTTCGTCCTTTTTTACCTTGTCTACCAATGAAAGCAGAACTTTGTCTTTTTCCATAGCTTCGTTCCTCAGTTTGATAACTTCTGATCGCAGATTGTTGAACGCAATTTCATAGCTCTCGTCTCCGGCACTCTTTTGTGCCCTCAGTGCGTTGCTTAGAATTAAACCCTATATGAAAAAGAATTTGTATAAGAATAAAAGAATGAGTTACGAATTATAAAATCTCTAAACGTCTAATTCTCATACCTTCAGGCTATTATACGCAAGACTGTCCGCGAGATCTTGTTTTGTCATAGCACATAAGCCAGCTTCGAGCTTCGGAAACCCCATACTTCTAGCCATCTCCCGACAGACGGATAATTCTTTGTTGTCTGGGAGGCAGTATAGGAAATCTTCTTCGTTCGTCCCATTGAACACTAGAGCCCCCTTCGGATATTTCAGTTCTTTGGCATAGTGGTTAGCTTCAAAAGCTTCTTCTTCCGATAACTTTTTCCCCGAAGCATGACGCACAATATAATCGTATATTTTGGAAGTTGCTTCGGGGACAGCAGTATCAATTTCTTCGACCAAACTAGGCTCTGACATTTTCATTTCTTCAGTTGACCTTGCAATTTTTGCTTCTTCTGCTTCTAAAGGTATTACCTTGGTTGGTTCTGAAGGCCCAGTTTCAACTTCAGTCTGTTGCTTCGGAGCCTCAGCAGCGGATACTTCAGCAAGCGCCTCAGAAGTCTCAGCAGTCTTCTTTGGGGTTGTGCTTGGAAGTTTAATTGTTTCCAAAACATCCAATACGTTAACCATTCTCTTTCTTTTTGGGGTCACTGTTGGCCCCTTTTTAATTTTTGTTACTTCAATCTCTACTGAAGGATTTAAAATTTCTGATATTTTTGCTCTCTCAGTTGATGCTTTTGCTTCTTCCATCTTTTCTGTTGATGGTGCTTCGGCCAACTCTGTGGTTTCTGGTAACAGAGTCTGTGGTTCCTCCAATTCTTTTGTTGTTGGCGCTTCGGCCAAATCTGTGGATCCTGGCAGTAGAGTTGATCCCTTAGCTTCGGGAGCCGTAGATGTTGCGCTGCCGAATTCAGGCACTGTGGCCAGTTCAATGTAGCGTGGCCGGTGTGTGAGAACTTTCACCCTTTTTCTCTTTGATGCTAGCTCGCTAGGAGCAGCTGAAGCGGTTTCTTTTGCAGAAGCTGTACCTTTCCTTTTCTGCCCCCGCACTGGATAATGGTAGTCGGGGTACACGAACCCAATTGCATCAAATACTCGGTTCAGTCTTTTCTTTCTTTGGCCTCCGAAGGCTGCTGACAATGCAGTATCTTCAGCCTTCGAGTATACCCCAAGCAATTCATCACTTAAAGTCTCAATGCTCCTTAACCAATCATCATCGGGTTCAACGAATTTGTCTCCATACTTGAATGTATATTTCAGCCTGATTAGCCCACCTTCGTCAGTTTCTTTAACAGTCTCTTTCGGCATTTCCCAGTTATCTGCAAGAGGCCACACTCTGAACGCAATGTGCTCTTGTATTAAATCCCTTGTCCCGATAAAAGAGCAGACTGCGCCGAAGGCCCGTTAGCATTCTTTGGCTACCTCATCCATTTCCACCTTCGGTTTCCGGAGTCCGAAGCGCTGCCAGATGGGGCGCATGATGATATCCTTAATATCTTCTCGAACCTTCAAATCATTTTTAACATAGAACCATTCTTTCATCCATTCCCCGGGCCATCTCTTACGAAACGTGGGCACGGGGCAGCTTGACCCAGAGCGAGCGCCGAAGTTGTAGCAACCAAAGTTGTTATGATATTGCTCTTTACCCCAGGGCTTCGTTTCATATAACAATTCATGTATATTGCAAAAGCTTTTCGCACTTGGCTCTAGACCCTGACTCTTCACAGCCCAGACGAAGAGTCCCATTCTTATTATTGCTTTAGGGGTAAGTTGATGAAGGTAAACCTGATATATTCTCAGGACTTCTACCACGAATCTGCTTAAAGGAAATCGTAGCCCAGCTTTTAAAAAGCTTCGGAAGATAACGACTTCATCATCTTCAGGGCTCGGCACAGTTCTTTCTCCGGCATCTGCTCTCACAATGGACATATCTCGAAAGTATCTCCCCTTCATGTTTTCAAGGTGACTTTGCCCAATAGTTGATTTTCCGAAGACTGAATGGCTTGGTCGCCATGGCCGATCTTCGGAATCTTCACCCCCACTATCTGCATCGTAACTGTCACTCTCACCAGTATCCTCAGATAAACCTTCTAAAATCTCCCTTGTAATCTTCTCCGTATTCGTCTTCGCCATTGACTCAAGAAAACCCAGATGCATCTCTTCAGAAAGGCTCAGCTTCATTTCGGCAGCAACCTTCTTCTCCTCAGACATTTCGGCAGCAACCTTCTTCTCCTCAGACATTCCTTCGGAATTCTTGCCTCTCGCTTCCGAAGCTTAAAACTAGGGAGGCAACCAAATTTTTGTAGGCAGAAAACTATTTGAGCAGGAAAAACAGATGGCAAGAGAGCGTACCGAATAAATTGTGGCGAGCCCGTATTTATAAACCTATTATGTCGAAGACTGGAGGGCCCCATTTGCCAGAGACTGTTGCTATTCTAGCAAAAGGAAGGTGTTTTTTCGGACCTTCGGCTCATAGCCTTCGTCCATTTCGCAATCTGAATTTATTATTCTAACAAATTAATATTGCGAGGGGCTACTGTTGGGGGCCTTCGGCTTCCGAAGGTCCTCTAAAACATGATTTAACAATATTTCTGGAGTAAAGTACATTGACAGGTATCTTCGAACTCGGATCAGAGCCACGGTACGAAGAAGCACAAAGAACACGAAGGTTGGCGCAGAGCCGAAGCTGTGTGTAGAAGAGCTTCGGAATAGCGGCGGAAAAGGAAACCGACTTAAAGATGAAAAACCAGATTGGACCTCGAAGAATTATCATAGAGTTATTGATAAATGTGAGGGGCATTAATGTAATTTTACATGGGCTGCGTCCCGTGCCTATAAATAGATGAACAGTGATCCTGTACTGTTCACGCTGATTTGGCATTGGCTTTTGCGTCACGCTTGTACTTTTACCTTCTCACGAGCTGAAGGTACATTTGTGATTTAATATCATTTTTATATTTTCATTATAATAAAATGAAAATAAATCGACAATAGTACACAACTGTTTATGTTATCTTCATGTTTCATATGTTCCCTTCTTCATTATTATATTTTATGCTGATGAAGGTGCGTCCTTCATAACCTTCGTCCAAAAATCATTATATCCTTGGGAAAATAATGCTTCGAAGGACGAAGGATATTAACATTTAACATTTTCTGTTGCCTTGTTCTTGACTCATAGCATTTGAGAACAAGTCCCCAACAGCATCATCAACGTATCTAGCCTCCTTGATCATCATCCGCCCGCTTACGAACTTTCCAAGTATCTCCTCGGGCGTCATCTTGGTGTACCTAGGATTCTCACGAATATTGTTCACAAGATGTGGATCAAGGATAGTAAAAGACCTTAGCATTAGGCGGACGACGTCGTGGTCCGTCCATCGCGTGCTTCCATAGCTCCTTATTTTGTTGACGAGGGTCTTGAGCCGGTTGTATGTTTGGGTTGGCTCCTCGCCCCTCATCATTGCGAATCTCCCAAGTTCGCCCTCCAATAATCCATCTTGGTGAGCATGGTGACGTCATTTCCCTCATGAGAGATCTTGAGGGTGTCCCAAATCTTCTTGGCGTTATCCAAGCCGCTCACCTTATGGTATTCATCCCTGCACAAAGATGCTAGAAGAACAGTAGTAGCTTGTGCATTTTTGTGAATTTGCTTGTTGGTGACTTGTTCTCAAATGCTATGAATTAAGAACAAGGCAACATAAAATGTTAAATATCAATGCCCTTCGTCCGCTGAAGCATTATCTCCCCAAGGATTTAATGAACTTCGGACGAAGACCATGAGCAGAATATTACGAAGGTTTCACCTTCGTAATTAAACTTACAAAGATAATACAAAGTAATGTACAATGTGAAACATTAAAGATAGATATATCGGAAATAAGTGACATTATTCACATATTTTATTATATGAATCTAAGATGCTTGAGAATAATGTTTAGGTACATTTATACCTCTGCCTTGACAAATAATAATTCCCGAGTGAAGCGTTTGCAATTATAGGAATGCGTGAACAGTAAAGGAATACTGTTCACTATTTATAGGCACAGGACGCAGCTTGTGAGGAATTACAATCATGCCCCTCATAAAAGTTTACAACATTGACTCAGACCCTTATGGACTAAAAGGTCATTCTATCTTTAAGTCAGTTTGATCCCTCATCTTCAGACATGCTGTAATACCGAAGCTTCATGGATGGTACCTTCGGCATTACGTTCAAGCAGCTTCAGCCAAAGCTGTTTTCTTTCCGCAGGACCTTCGGCGATGAAGCATGGTCCCAACAGTAGCCCCGTCGCGGTGCTAGATCGTTTTTCGTAACGAGCTTGATCCGTGAAAGAAGTCTCTTAGGCTTCAGGAAGCCGAAGGTCCGAAAAACACCTTCCCTGAGCTCGTTGTCGAGAAACGATACAGTTTTCGAGCGCGTAGCGGTCCCACCATGCAGCGGGTGCGAGCAACTGTTTGCCTGGTGTAAAAATCCTGACGATTCACCTTCTTACCTGCAGCACTATATAAACAGCTAGGTAGGTGTAAAGTTACCATAGCATTCATTGCTATTGCACTGTTTTGTTGCCAAAAATTTAGCCATAGCCGAAGCTTGACTTTCGCATTCAAACGAAGCTCCAGTTTGGTGTCTGCTTCGTTAGAAGAAGAGCTTCGGAAGAAAGGTTACTAATTTCCAAGAAATTTTCAAGAAATTCAAAATCAAATGGCCAGAGTGCGTTCTACTGCTAGAGTTGAGCGCGAAGGAGACGAAGCCGAAGCTATGGAAACTGTTCCTATTTCGGAAGCAATGAAGCGATCTGGGTTGGTGACATCGGAAGACACCCCTGCTGCTGA
The DNA here is from genome assembly GCF_902167145.1 of Zea mays. Classification (NCBI taxonomy): domain Eukaryota; kingdom Viridiplantae; phylum Streptophyta; class Magnoliopsida; order Poales; family Poaceae; genus Zea; species Zea mays. The sequence goes on along the minus strand of NC_050099.1, from coordinate 222,666,686 downwards.
AGCAGAACAAGCAGATATTGAAGAGACTGATTCTGAAGGCGATCACAGTATCGCAGTACCAAGCAAGCCTAGCCACCTGGACTTCGGAAAGTCAACCATCTCTAAGGCTGATTTTCCTAAGATGGTGAAGTCGGGCTACTTTAGCGAAGATGAGAAAAAGCTGATTCGCTTTGGTGGAGAAGAAACTACATCGAAGCCACAGAAAGATGAAATAGTGATTTTCAAGAGTTTCCTCAAAGCTGGTTTGAGATTTCCTTTGAATAGGATGATTGCTGTTGGGGACCTTCGGCATCCGAAGGTCCTCAAAAACAGGATTTAACAGTATTTCTGGAGTACAATGTGTGAACAGGTATCTTCGGACTAAAGTCGGCATTGCTGTAGACCGGAATAATACGAAGGTCGATACAGAGCCGAAGGTGCGAGCAGGAAAGCTTCGGCGTGACAGCAAAGAGTGGAACCGACTTAAAGATGAAAAGGCTATTCAGACCTCGATAGACTACTACAGAATTATTATCAAATGTAAAGGGCATGTATGTAATTTTGTAAGGGCTGTGTCCCGTGCCTATAAATAGGTGAACAGTATCCCCGTACTGTTCACGCTGACTGGGCATTCACCTTTTGCATCACGCTTGTATTGTCATCTTCTCTCGATTGAAGGTACACTTATAATTCAATAATATTTCTATTTATGCCTGATAGTAATATATAATCGTTCATATTGTCTTTTATATCCTTTACATTTTCTCCTTCGTCATCGTTTAATAATTTTATGGAGGTACGTCCTTCATAACCTTCGTCCGTAAATCATTATATCCTAAGGGAAATAATGCTTCGGAGGACGAAGGACTATAACGATTAACATTTTCTGTGTTGCCTTGTTCTTAACTCTTAGTACTTGAGAACAAGTCCCCAACAATTGCCGATGTGCTAAAGAAGTTTGGGATCTATCTTCATCAACTAACTCCTAACGCTATTGTTAGGCTTAGCGTTTATATTTGGGCTCTCCGAAGCCAGGGGTGGAACCGTTTGACGAAGGTTTCTGCCGGGTACACGAGCTACATTACCAAACCAAAGCCAGAAAGGATGGGTTACATGAAAATTTTGGTTGTTACAATTTTGCCTATCGGAAAACTACAAAATTTCCTGTGATCAGCTACCGAAGCAAGTGGCCGGCAGGCTAGAAATCGGAATGGTTCTACGTCAAAGAGAGAAGAAAGAGGGGGAGCTTGTCAGACTGCCCTACCACTATAAGTTCAAGAAATATTTTAAAGCACCCTGCCAAGAATGGCTCGAAACAATCGAAGTGATGAGTACTGAAATTCTTGGGATTTTTTCTAAAAAAGAGGATCAATTGATGACAGCAGCCTTCGGCACCCGGCCGAAACGAAGGCTAAACAGAGTGCTTCATGCTATAGGCTTTGAATATCGTGATTATGGGCGGCTTGACAAGGGTGCCGAAGGGTAGACAAGGAAAAGAGTAGCTGGCACTTTGATTAAAGACGACGAAGATCAACCAAAAAAGAAGAAAGAAAAACTTGAACTGAAGGTAGCTGCATCTCCAAAGCCTGTATCTCCAGAACCAAAGAGATTGGTCCGAGATGAGGAAGTTCCTGTGACACCTTCTGCTGCCGAAGTAGAAGAAATTCTGAAGGTAATGACTGAATCTTTGCCTGTCAAGCTAAGTCCGCTGGCGCCGGAACTAACGAAGTTTTTTCAGAAGGACAAAGAAGCTTCGGCAGCAGAAAGTCCTGCAAAGCCGAAAAAACGCAGAATTATCCAAGTGACAGATGTGATTCATCAGACACCGCCACCGGTATCGGCGTCAAAAATTGTTATTGCCGAGACCGCCGAAGCCGAAGCCGCCGCAGCCGGAGCTACCGGGGCCGAAACTACTGAAGTTGCAACCGCCGGAGCCGAAGCTACCGGAGCCGAAGCTACCGGGGCCGAAGCCGCCGAAACTACCGGAGCCGAAGCTACCAGAGCCGAAGCCGGGACCACCGAAGATTCAAACCTGGAAACCACACTTGAAGTTATTGACAATATACTTCTAAAAATGGCTGAAGAAGAAGCTGCTGTGGCTGCGGTGAACACAGCTACTGAAAAGGGAAAAGAGCAAGTTGAAGACATTTTGGAGGAGGGAAATTTTAACTTTCAAGATTTACTTGGACAAGAATTAACAGGTGCTGAAAAAGAAGAGCTGAAGAAATATGCCATATCCTGCGGATATAAACCAGGGTCTATGCTATTGGTGGGGTCAACGAAGGGAAGCTAAGATGCCTTCAGAATCGCACCGAGGCCAAAGTTGTTAGGACCTTCTCCAAAAGCGTTGGCCTGCCGAAGATAGAAGCGGACCTTTGCAGGTACCAGCGACAACATATCGCCGGTAGCCTGCTCTATGCTAATTTTAAGGTAAAAAATATTATTATTTTATTATTATTATTTTTATGTCGTTTTCTGACGAGGGTTGTTTTGGCAGAGTATACTATTAAGTAAAGTGCTAAAAATGCAACAAGATCTTGAAGAGGAGAAGAACAAAGCTATAATCAAAGATTTAGAAGAAAAAGTTGAAAATTACGAAGCTGTTCTGAAGAAGAAGGATTTCACCATTCAAGACCTTGAAATCATAGCTAAAGAACACGAAGGTGCCCTAGAAAAGAAAGACTTTGTTATTCAGTCTATGGAAGGCTCCTTGGCTGAGGTCCAAGACAAAAATGACAGTTTAAAGAATGAATTACTTAAAAAGTCAGAAAAATTTGAGCAAGAAAAGAAGAACCTTGAAACAAGTCTCAAGACTGAGACCAAGAAAAATTCAAATTTGCAAAAATCATTGAAGGAACTTCAAGAGAAATGCCTAAATTTCGGCAGCCGATGCGTGCAGCGGCTGAATGACGTGTTTCACTCTATCGGAGCCAGTTCTGAAAAATTCCCACCTTCAGCTGAAAACCTGCCCAGCACCTTGGAATATATTGAAGGCGAGGTTGATGCTCTTGACGAAGTTATTGCTGGGCATGCTGACTTCTGCGCCCTGGTAGCTTCTCGAGGCACAGCTACCGCTTTTCTGAAGGCTGGCTGTACGCACGAAAAAATTGTGAATAGGCCAAACTTCAGCTTGTCAGCAGCAGATTTGGTTGATATCCCAAGCCTAGCCCGAAGCATCGGAAATAGATTTATGACCCAAATTTGGGTAAATGGCGGGCGAAAAATGGATGGTGACGAAGCTCGAAGCCACCTTAAGCCAGTGAGAAACTTATATTTGTTACTTTTACCTTCTCCTTGAAATTTGCACCTTTCTTATTCTGTTCTTTGATATGTGCAGGATGACGAAGCTGAAGTATGACGAAGCTGAAGTATGACGGTCTGAAGCTTAATAGTTGCTATAATAGACTTTCCTGCAAAAAATTCTGGAGAGATCCTTGTAATATAATTATAGAAAAAAACTTATGTAAATTTGTACATACCTTGTAATATATCTTGCCTCCTTTATCCGTGTACAATCTGCTTTGCTGTGAACGAAACTAAACTTTTGAGCCGAAGGCGAAAAACATCTTCCCTTCTTTTCGTACACAACGAAGCATGAAAATTTTCCTCTTTCTTCAAAGTTTTCCTCATTGCCAAAGCATCTATCTTTTTTGTGTGGTATGATGATGACGATTCTATATATGTCTAAATGAATGTTTATGAATGCAAATGACATGATGTAATGTATCGTGCAAATGAATATCGGAACACATATTAAAAAACCATAATCATAGCCCTTTATCCCCTTGGGAATGATTCAAATCTTTTTGTCGTTTACTTTTCGGCTCCACCGTTTACTTTTCGGTGTATCAGCGCTGACTTTTCGCTGTAAGCCTCCCTTAGGAGCTTCTTCGCCTTTTACTTTCAGCGGAATCAGCGTTTATTTTTCGCTGTAAGCCTCCCTTAGGAGCTTCTTCGCCTTTTACTTTCAGTGGAATCAGCGTTTATTTTTCGCTGTAAGCTCTGCATTCCCTTAGGAACGACTTTTGAGCTTCTCCCTGTTTTCTTTTCTTTTTCCTTTGCATTTGCATTTACGTTTTTTTGGGGGATATCATTCTTATAGAATTGAAATAAGGAAAAGAAAAATTACATGTTGTGGCCCCATTAAAAACCTTTCTCCCCCTTTGGAAAGGAAAAGGGTGCTACAAAAAAGAACAGGAAAAATTACATCAAGCTAAACATAATATCGCCGAAGCTCATCCGCATTCCATGATCTAGGAATGCCGTTGCCGTCCATATCCTTCAATCTGTAGGAACCGGGTCTTGACGAAGATACTACCAAAAAAGGTCCTTCCCACTTCAGCTGTAATTTGCCTACTGTGTCAGGGTTGGCTACTCTTCGAAGCACCAAGTGTCCTGGTTCAATGTTCTTCAGCCTAACCTTTCTGTCACGCCATTTTATTGTTTCAGCTTGATATTTGTTGATGTTTTCCACAGCTTGAAGCCTGATTCCTTCTATAGCATCTTTTTCCACAGAGTAATCAGCTTCGTCTTCGCCTTCTGCCGAAGCTACTGTTCTTATTGATCCTGCTTTGGCTTCTTCCGGGGTTATTGCCTCGTCACCAAACAATTGTTTGAATGGCGTAAATCCTGTTGATCTTGACACTATTGTATTATGGCTCCACACTACTTTGATTAATTCGTCTGGCCACTTTCGCCTGGGCTGATTGAAGATTAACTTCATTATTCCTGTCATAATGATCCCATTAGCTCTTTCAACAAGTCTGTTTGACTCCGGATGTCGAACTGATGCAAAATGGATCTCCGTGCCAATTTGATCACAAAATTCTTTGAAAGCTTCAGAATCAAACTTTGTCCCATTATCCACAGTAATGGCCTTCGGCACTCCGAAGCGACAAACAATATTTTGCTAGAAAAACTTTTGAATAGTAACTGAAGTTATTGTGGCTAAAGGCTTTGCCTCAATCCACTTAGAGAAATATTCCACTGCCACTACAACATATCTTAAGTTCCCCTGTGCTGGTGGTAATGGACCTAGCAAATCAAGGCCCCACCTTTGCAACGGCCAAGTGGGTTGTATTAATTGAGTTAAAGACGAAGGTTGTTTTTGATCTCTTGCACATTTCTGACAACCTTCGCACTTTTGGACTAAATCCGCTGCATCCGAAGCTGCCTTTGGCCAATAAAATCCTTGACAAAAAACTTTTCTGAGCAAAGGCCTAGATCCAATGTGAGATCCACACAGGCCTGCGTGTATTTCCTTCATCAATTCTACGCTTTCGGCTCTGGATAAACACTTGAGTAGCGGGGAACAGACCCCACGCTTGTATAGTTCTCCTTCTATTATGACATATGGTCGAGCTCTTGCTTCTATCCTCCTGTTATAAGCTTCGTCATCTGAGAGAAAATTACCCTGAAGGAAAGAGATGATTTCAGTTCTCCAATCTTCACTATAGACAGGGGATATGTTGAGGACCGCTCTTTCAAGAAGTTCGACCGAAGGTGCTTTTATTGTTCCGAAAAATACTTCCGAAGGTAAAGGCAACCCCTGTGCTACTGACTTGGCTAATAGATCAGCATATTCATTTTCTCCACGAGGAATATTTTTAACAGAGAATCCTTCAAAGGAAGCCTCAATCCTTCGGACTGTATCTAAATATTTTTCAAGCTCCGGATCTCTTGCTTTATAGCTCTTGTCAATATGACCAGAAATAACTTGGGAATCAGTTTTAAGAATGGCCCTTTTGATTCCCATTGCCTTTAACTTCCAAAGACCCAAGAGCAGAGCTTCGTACTCAGCAATATTGTTTGTGCAACTGAAATCAAGTCTTGTCGCATAACAAGTTTTAACTTTGGAAGGTGAAACCAACACAGCAGCTGCTCCCGCTCCGAAGGTTCCCCAAGACCCATCGCAAAACACTATCCATACTTTGGCATCTTTATTCGTTTCTTCCTCCTGAGCCCCTGGCGTCCAGTCAGCAATGAAGTCTGCCAACGCTTGGGATTGAATCGAAGATCTATGCACATAATCAATACAAAATTCATTGAGCTCTGCAGCCCATTTTCCAATCCTTCCAGTGGCTTCTCGATTTCTCATAATATCCTTCAACGGTTGTGAAGAAGGAACAATTATATTGTAAGCTTGAAAATAATGCCGAAGCTTCCTGGAGGCCATCAAAACAGCATACAGTACCTTCTCCAATTCTGTATAATTTTTCTTTGATAGACTAAGAACTTCTGATACAAAGTATATTGGGGCTTGCTTTTTGACTTGACCTTCAAGCTTCTCCTGGACAAGTGCTGCACTTACCGCTGAGTGCGAAGCTGCCACATATAGCAAAAGAGGAGCCCCTGGCGTTGGTGGAGTTAGTGTTGTTAGATCTATCAAGTATTGCTTCAGCTCTTCGAAGGCTCTCTGCTGGACTGGTCCCCATTGAAAAACTTCGGCTAACTTCAGTACTTCGAAAAATGGTAAATTTCTCTCTGCTTATCTAGATATGAATCTGTTGAGAGATGCCAGTCTTCCTGTCAATCTTTGAGCTCCCTTCTTTGTACTTGGTGGTTCCATTCGAAGGATAGCTTCGATTTTGTTTGGATTAGCCTCAATTCCTTTTGTTGAAACTAGGCAACCAAGAAATTTCCCCTTCTTCACTCCGAAGACACATTTTTCTGGATTCAGCTTTAAACCAACCTGTCTAAAATTAGCGAAGGTCTCCTGCAGATCAGCAATGTGATTATCTTGCTTCGTGCTTTTTACAATGATATCATCAACATAAGTTAGCACATTCCTGCCTATCTGAGAATGAAGAACCTTCGCTGTCATTCTGCTGAAGCTTCCTCCAGCATTCTTAAGCCCCTCAGGCATCCGAAGGTAACAATATGTTCCACTAGGGGTTATAAAGCTGGTTTTCGGCTCATCCTCCTTCTTCATCCAAATTTGGTGATAGCCTGAATAACAATCCAGCAGACTCATAAGCTCTGATGAAGCTGCTGCATCAACTAGGGAATCTATCCTTGGTAATGGAAACTTGTCCTTCGGACAGGCCTTATTGAGATCAGTAAAATCGATACACATTCTCCATTTACCATTGGCCTTCTTTACCATAACAGTGTTAGCCAGCCATTCTGGGTATTTTACCTCTCTGATAACTCTGGCACTGAGGAGTCTTTTCACTTCATTCCGAGCACCTTCAGCCTTGTCATCAGTCATCTTCCGAAGCCTCTGCTTTCTGGGTCTGAAGGATGGATCAACATTGAGCGAGTGTTCAATAACATCCCTGTTAACTCCGCAAAGATCATTAGCTGACCAAGCAAAAACATCTTTGTTGTTAAACAAAAACCTTATCAAGGTTTTCTCCTGTTCTTCGGATAGTTGAGATCCCAAGAGCACCTTCTGCTCTGCTATATCCTCACACAAGAGCATGGGCTTCGGCTGATCGGCCGAAGCAGCTTTTTCTCTTCTGAACTTGTATTGCTCACAAGCTTCAGCTCCATCTATGTTATGGATTGCTTTTGAGTCTGTCCAATTTCCTTCGGCCCTTCTGGCAGCTTCCTGACTTCCATGAATAGCAATGGGCCCTTGGTCCAAAGGTATCTTCATGCAAAGATAAGCTGGATGAAGAATTTCTTCGAAGGCATTGAGAGTACCACGACCAATGATTGCATTGTAAGGGTATTCCATGTCAACAATATCAAATACAACTTGTTCAGTCCTTGTGTTGTTGATGAATTCGAAGGTTACTGGCATTGTGATTTTTCCAAGTGCTACGATTTGCCTTCCTCCGAAGCCACAAAGGGGATGTGTGGCATCATGGATTTTGTCTTCGGGCTCTTGCATCTGTCTGAAGGCCTTAGCAAATATGATATCAGCTGCGCTGCCTGTATCAACCAAAACATTATGGACCAGAAATCCTTTGATCACACAAGAGATAACCATAGCATCGTTGTGTGGGTAATCCTTGAGTTGAAGATCCTCTTGAGAGAAGGTAAATGGAATGTGAGACCATCTTGACTTGATGAAGGGTCCTTGCACCCCGACATGTTGTACCCTTCTCTGCGCCTCCTTCTTCTGCTTCTTGTTGGCTGGCTCTGAGCATGAACCGCCTGTTATCGGGAGTACCAGCTTCGGAGCCGAAGCAGCTCCAGCTTGATTGTTGAACGAAGCCATCAGCTCAAAAAAGTGGAAGTGAGTTCACCGGAGGTGGGCGCCAATGTTGGGGACTTGTTCTCAAATGCTATGAATTAAGAACAAGGCAACATAAAATGTTAAATATCAATGCCCTTCGTCCGCTGAAGCATTATCTCCCCAAGGATTTAATGAACTTCAGACGAAGACCATGAGCAGAATATTACGAAGGTTTCACCTTCGTAATTAAACTTACAAAGATAATACAAAGTAATGTACAATGTGAAACATTAAAGATAGATATATCGGAAATAAGTGAAATTATTCACATATTTTATTATATGAATCTAAGATGCTTGAAAATAATGTTTAGGTACATTTATACCTCTGCCTTGACAAATAATAATTCCCGAGTGAAGCGTTTGCAATTATAGGAATGCGTGAACAGTAAAGGAATACTGTTCACTATTTATAGGCACAGGACGCAGCCTGTGAGGAATTACAATCATGCCCCTCATAAAAGTTTACAACATTGACTCAGACCCTTATGGACTAAAAGGTCATTCTATCTTTAAGTCGGTTTGATCCCTCATCTTCGGACATGTTGTAATACCGAAGCTTCATGGATGGTACCTTCGGCATTACGTTCAAGCAGCTTCAGCCGAAGTTGTTTTCTTTCCGCAGGACCTTCGGCGATGAAGCATGGTCCCAACATTGCTCATTGATAAATGTGGGACTATCAGTACTATCAAATTGCATTCCACTCTCTACTATCTCCCATATGCTTGGATGGAGAGAGAACAAGTGACTACGCATTTTGTGACTCCAAAATCCGTAGTCCTCTCCATCAAGGTGAGGAGGTTTACCAAGTGGAATGGAGAGTAAATGAGCATTTGTATTTTGCAGAATTCTAGAATAATCAAAAGAAAAGTTTGAATTGACCGTTTTCTTTTTCTCGTAGTTGTCGTCGTCCTTTTGGAAAGAAGAGGACTCGTCGTCGTCGTCGTAGTAGACGATCTCCTTGATGCGCCTTGTTTTCTTCTTCTTCCCGTCTTTTCTTTTGTGGCTTGAGCCCGAGTCAGTAGGCTTGTCATCTTTTGGATCATTGACGAAGGACTCCTTCTCCTTATCATTGACCACCATCCCCTTGCCCTTAGGATCCATCTCTTCGGGCGATTAGTCCCTTTCTTGAAGAGAACGGCTCCGATACCAATTGAGAGCACCTAGAGGGGGGGTGAATAGGTGATCCTGTAAAACTTGAAACTTAATGCCACAAAACTTGATTAGGAGTTAGCACAATAAAGCCAAGTGGCTAGAGAGGAGTTCTTGCAAGACGCGATAACCACAAGAAGATCAATCACAGATAGACACAGTGGTTTATCCCGTGGTTCGGCCAAGTTCAACACTTGCCTACTCCTCGTTGTGGCGTCCCAACGGACGAGGGTTGCAATCAACCCCTCTCAAGTGGTCCAAAGACCCACTTGAATACCATAGTGTTTTGCTTTGTTTACTTTATCCCGCTTGCGAGGAATCTCCACAACTTGGAGCCTCTTGCCCTTACACTTTGATGTTCACAAAGAAGCACGGAGTAAGGGAGGGATGAGCAACGCACACAAGACACAAAATCAGAGCGACAATACGCACACAAGTCACAACCCGAGCTCTCAACACAACTCAAAGAGTTCTCTACTCAAATGGAGCTCTAGTTGCTATCACAAAGAATCGAATGCGCGGAATTGAAGTCTTGGTGCTTAGGAATGCTTAGAGAATGCTTGGTGTACTCCTCCATGCGCCTAGGGGTCCCTTTTATAGCCCCAAGGCAGCTAGGAGCCGTTGAGAGCATTCCAGGAAGGCAATTCTTGCCTTCTGTCGCCTGGCGCACCGGACACTGTCCGGTGTGGATCTCTTTCCTTATTTGGCGAAGCCGACCATTGCAGATTCCTAGCCGTTGGCGCACCGGACACTGTCCGGTGCACACCGGACAGTTCGGTGCCCCCTTCTGACCGTTGGCTCTGCCACGCGTCGCGCGCGGATTCCGCGGCCGACCGTTGGCCTGGCTGACTGTTGGCTCACCGGACAGTCCGGTGCACCACCGGACAGTCTAGTGATTTAGTCGTACGCCGTTAATTGCTTCCCGAGAGCAGCCAGTTGACAGCCACCGGCCTGGCACACCGGACACTGTCTGGTGCACCACCGGACAGTCCGGTGCACCACCGGACAGTCCGGTGCACCACCGGACAGTCCGGTGTACGCAGACCGAGCTGCCTTTGGCTGAACAAAGCCATCTCTTTTCCAACTTGATTTCTCCTGTTTCCAGCACTTAGACACAATACATTAGTCTCCAAAACAATGTACTAAGTCTTAGAAACATACCTTTTTACTTGATTTGCACTTTATCCATAGATTAACATGAGTCCACTTGTGTTGGCACTCAATCACCAAAATACTTAGAAATGGCCCAAGGGCACATTTCCCTTTCATAAATACCTAACCAACTAAAAGCAACTACTTTGAGCTTAACTCCACATACAGCTAGTCCACTTTAGCCAAACAGGACATTTGCTGAGTACATTGATGTGTACTCACCCTTGCTTTAAAACAACCCCCCAACCCCAGGTTGTCCCCATTGCAATCAGTGCTCAGGAGAACATGATGGCAATGGAGGGCTTTAAGGAGTTTCAGGACTTCGATAACTTTTAGTCGTGTTTAGTGGCAAACCCTTAGTCAGCTCCTTGTGAAGGCCTTATCTTTCTACATTACGTATCTGCACTTTGATTATGTTAATGACTTTGTTAAGTTAATGACTCTATGGATGTCTTGGACATCTTGATGTAATAAAGTACTATTTTCACTATTATTTTGAACAATGTGTGATGATGTCCAACTATGTAATCGCTGTGTACGTGAATTTCTGATCCTGGCACGTACATGGTTCACACTCTATGGGAGGAATTGTCGAACTTCGTTGCACTGGGACCAACCCGATGAAAGGTAGGTGTTCGACATTTTTCTTGAAGCCGAAGAGAATATCAGAATGGTTCGAGAAAATCTGAAGACAGCGCAGTCCAGACAGCGAAGTTATGCCAACACTCGAAGAAGAGAGATGAGTTTAGAAGTGGGAGATTATGTTTACCTAAAGGTGTCACCGATCAGTGGATTCAAAAGCTTCGGAGTCAAGGGCAAGCTAGCACCTCGATACATCAGACCGTACCAGATTCAGGCAAGACGTGGAGAAGTGGCATATCAACTCAGCCTACTAGAAAGTCTGTCAGCCATGCATGATGTGTTCCATGTGTCTCAGCTAAAGAAGTGTTTGCGAGTGCCAGAAGGGCAATTTTTCAACCGTGGATCTCGAGGTTCAAGATGACAACTTATATCGAGAAGCCAACCCAGATTCTGGAGACAGCAGACAGAGTCACTCAAAGAAACACCATCAGAATGTGTAAAGTCAAGTGGGGCCACCATTCAGAGGAAGAAGTAACTTGGGAAAGAGAAGACTATCTGAAAGCCAAATATCCCGAACTCTTTACTAGCCAACCCTGAATCTCGAGGGCGAGATTCTTTTTAAGGCAGATAGGTTTGTAACACCCTGAATTTGGGGTATAAAATTTCTTCCCTAATACCTAGCAAATTCAGGTGTTACTCCTTTTATCACCTCTGTAGTTTTCCTTTTCTATTCTCTCTAATAGAATTTTGGGTTATTTTTGGGAGAGATGTATTAATTTTCTTTGGGACAATTCAAACCTAGGAATATATGAATGTTTACATCATGCTGAGCCTAGATTATTCTTTTGTTTGATGCACATGTTTAAATTATTTGAATTTGAATTGTGGTTTGATTTGATTTGAATCCCTAGAGAAAATAAAAATAAAAGCAATTGGAAGTTCGGAAGAAAATAGAAAAACTAATTTCAGCCCAAGCAGCCCAGCTCGGTCGAGCCTGCCGCGCGTGCCTGCGTCCACTCCCTCTAACAGGCGCTCTCACTCCCTTTCTCCATCTGTCCGTTGGGGCTGACCTGTCACCGACGGTTTCCTTCGCGCGCGCGCGCCAAGCTCTCTCTCTATCCCGTGGGCCCCGCGCGTCAGCACTGAACGCCCGTTCGCTCGCCCGCTCTCGTTGGTCCGTGGGCCCCACCAGTCGGACCCATCCCACTCAACCGTCCGCGTGTATGCCATGGACTCCGCGCCCACGACGCACGCCGAGGCCACGCTCGCCCCCACCTCGGCCATTTCTAGCGCCCCCACCCCACTCCCTCTTCCCCTCCCTCACTCGCACCCCGTGCAGAGCTCCCACACTCACCTCATGCTGCGCGCGCGCCAGTGAAGACATCGTTGTCGTCCACTGTGGTCCCGTGCTTGTTCTACGATCTCCATCGAGCCCTCTCCGTGTCTGTTGCCTCAGTGAGCTTCGCCTCGTCACTAGCAACCCAAGACACCCCTCGGTTCGCTCCCTTCAACTCTAATTCTCTAGGTCCATGCTCACCGGCCCTTTCTCCGTGCCTCTGTAGCTCTGCCACCATTGACCCGAGACCCCACCGTGCCTCGGCCGCCATTCGAGGGTCCGTGAGCCTTCAATCGAGGTAACCAACCTAACCCCGCCCCTATTTTCCCCTTGCCTGCCCTCGGTTGTGCGCGATTGTTTGCTGGAGTAGAGTTGCACCGCTGTCAAGCCACCTCACAGTGGACCTCCACCCTTCAGCACCCCCGTGTCGGTGTTCTGCCCATGGCCATGTTCGCCACACTCCCCCGAATCTCCCGAAGCCCTTCCCGGCGCCCCAGGTCCCCCAGCGCGCCCTCGTCTCCAGCGGAGCTCCGCCACGGACTCGGGTGGCGCCACTGCTGGCAACCAGGGAGCCCCTGCTCGGGCTAGCCGTTAAATCCCCGGCGTTCATCTCAAATCGGATGGCCCTGCTTGAAATAACCAGATCTAATCCTAACTGTCCAATTTGGATCCGGCCACCCGGGTGTGCGCCCTCTCCAGCACCCCTGCTGCTGGGCCCGGCCGATTAGCTAACCCCGCCCCAGTGCTGCTGACACCCCGCGCTCAGCCTGCGCTCCGCCCGCACGTGCTCGCGCTCGGGATTTATCTCGGCCGTAGATCTGCGATCGGATGGCTGAGAACACGCCGTACCCCTTCGTGTGGTCTTTTTGTTAAAGAGACCCTTGACTTTTTAGAAATCAACCCGATGTCCCTGGTTTTCGCACTGAGGCCTATGGTTTCTTGGAGAGAAGCCCCTGACCTTTTATTTTGCCACGGAAATAGGATCAAGCCCTTGGAAGATGACCCGCTCAGAGGATCACCACCCAAGACTATGCCTGGCTCTGATACTAAGCTGACTAACGCCTAGCGTGCAGGAAGGGTTCGCCCCTAAACTAAACTCCCAAGAAATCCTTGTTGATTACTCTGGGGCTCGGAGGCTACATCATACGAATGCACTTGCGCGCATTCAAGCCACGCTCCGGCAGACATCACCTCCGAGCAACTCTGTACGGGTCCGTCCCCAGAGGCTACCCCCATTTGTAGCTCAACAACCCCTTCCCTCACACCGACTAGGTCAGGGAAGACAACCCTCTCCCCAAAAAGTTCCCAAAAGCCTTTTAAGGTGAGATGCATGCAAAGCAAAGTATTGATAGGTGTCAACAACCAACTCAAAAGGCCAAGTCAAGAGCCATGACATCACAAAGGAGTACATCCAACACATCCAGGAGGTCGGCAGAGGCTGGCAAAAATCAGGACTATGGCTTCACTAGGATCCAAATAAGCCCCCAAGCAATCCTCAATGAATTACTCGAGGGCTCAGGGCTACATCATACTAATGCGCTTGCGCGCACTCGAGGCTACTGACCCTTGGCCAACTCTAGGTGGGAGACGCAAACACGACTCGCCCAAGGGCAACCCTAGGCGGGAGAAGTAGTCACGACTCGACTGAGACCAACCTCGGGTGGGAGACCTAGTTGTGGTTCACCTGAGGCCAACCTCGGGCGACATATGCAGTCACGACTCACCCGAGGCCAACCCTAGGCGGGAGACGCAATTGCGGTTCACCCTAGGCCAACCCCGAGTGGGAGACGCAGTCATGACTCGCCCGAGGCCAACCTCAACGGGAGACGCAGTCCCGATTCGCCCGAGGCCAACCCTGGGTGGGAGACCTAGTCTTGGCTCACCCATGGCCAACCTAGGGCGGGAGACACGGTCACGATTCAACCAAGGTCAACCTCGGGCGAGAGACGTAGTCGAGGCTTGCTCGAGGTTGACCCCGGACGAGCAGCGCATTGTTGGCTCACCCAAGGGCGTCTTGGGCGATGCTCCGGAAGGTGCCCAACTTCGCTGACAAACTCCGCAAGGCGGACCGGCCGACCAAATACGTTGACCAACACTACAAGACGAACCGACCGACCAACTCTCCAACAACCAACTCACTATCGAGCAACCCAATGAGGCAAAGATCTAAATCTAGTACTACTGATCCATGACAGCTACTACGAGACACGTTACCATCGAGCCACGTCCAAACATGTGCATAGCATGCTGAATGGGCACTGGGTCTGTAAATGACCCGTACATCAAAAGGACGGGATAGCATGTCATACCGAGTGTATGCCTATGCATGCTGACAGGTAACGAAGGGCTCATGACGACAGGAGAAGCCACGCCTCGTATGACCAAACCATGAGACTGATCCATGGGACCCACCGCTCACCACTACAAAGACATCAGTGATGGACTCGCTACAGGAGTCAGAGTAACAGACGGTGCCATATCGGGAGTGCGGCTACACATGACCCTATGAAGGACCCACTACGACAACCCAGTCAGCTATCACACCCGATTTTGGAAAGCAAATCGAATGTGAACCATGTACTTGCCAGGATCAGAAATTCACGTACACAGCGATTACATAACTAGACATCATTGCACAGTGCTCGAATAATAACATAAATAAGTATTACTTTATTACATCATGATGTCAAAGACATCGAGATAGTCATAAACTTAAACAATAATCAAATTGCTAAAGTAAAATGAGTAAAGATTTCGCCTTCACAGCAGGCAGCCGACTGGGGGTTTGCCGCTAATATAATCTAGAACTCCTCAAAGTCCTCTGCATGGCCTTCATCTTCTCCTGAGCATGGGTTGCAATTTGGACAACCTGGTGTTTTGTATTTAAGAAAGGTTGAGTACATATCAACGTACTCAACAATGTCTCGTTTGACTGGAGTGGACTAGTTGTATGTTGGGTTCAGCTTAAAGCAGTTGCTTTTAGTTCATCAGGTATTTATCATTAGTAGAAGCCAAGTTTTATCATATAATCCAAGTTTATATCCCAAACAACACCTCCTCAGAGAGGAAAGTACCAGACACCATAAGTATAGCCATCATCATAAATATATCGAGAGTATCTCTAATCAAAGAGGATCCTAAGGCTGCTCTTAACCATGAGCACGGCTGATATACCGGTTTCTAACCCTCTGAAGATGTCACACGTTTTACCCAAGAATCGTGATCCTTCTTTGTCTTGGGTCGATCAAACTCTTAAATACTACCAAGGTGAGTCGGCAAGGTTTCGCTACGTAGCTGTCACACTCGGTTTTGGGGGCAAAACCGAATGCATAGCATATGTGTGCCAGGATCCATTTTCCACACATATGTTGACGTCACAAGTGTAATATATCAAAAGGCAATACAATAAAGGCATAAAGAGAGTATAATAATTTTATTACATCATCCACACATAAATGTCTTAAATAGGTTCATCATCAAAATACAACGGATATAACATGGGCGGTCTTCCACAGGAAGATGACTGGCACATCGTTAGACTCAGTACTTGTCATCATCTTCATCAAAGTCTTCCTCATCACCTTCTGATCAAATTATTAGCAAGGGGTGAGCTTACTTATGGTGGGGGCTCAGCAAGTGGGAGGAGTTATGCAAGGTTAACTAGGCTATGGTTAAGCGATAAGCATTTTAGTTGGTCAATATTTTATTAACAACTTAAGTGAAACCACTTAAGCACTTAAATCATCGGATCACAATTTATTTTCCATCTTTAAGTTTAGTTATCATGTGAGGGTCCATGTTGCTCTTAACCGTGAGCACGACTGACATATTAGTTTTACACTCTACAGAGGTGGTACCGCTTTACCCACAAGCCATGTATCCCATCTAGCCTGGGTTGTACGGACCCATAAACACTGCCGAGGTGAATGGCTAAGGATCCATTATGAGGCTTTCACAAAATATCCTTAGTACAAAACCACCCGCTAAGGTTTCCACATCAGTATTGATGGCCCTCTGGGTGAGGTAACATGGCCAATTCTACCACCCCATGTTAACATAAGCTGCCACCAAACCGATGCCACCCCCTCTTGCCAATGTTTGAGGTAGGGTTGCTAAGCAATAAGTCTATAGAGCTATTTACCAAAGCCAGAGCCATGATAGCACTCGTGGTTGCACTGTTATCCTGGGTGGTCACTCCATGTTCCATTTAATATGAAATGATCTTGTTTAACCATCAGGTTAACATGATAATACAAATTTCATTTCTAGAACAATAGTATCATTAAAGAGTGACATCATAATTATCAAGTTGAGCAATAGCAAAAATTGCTAAGCATGGTATTTATCTCAGGGTAATCAAGGAGTAGGGTTGGTATTTCTAGGAAATCCTATTTAGGCAAATCCCATCAAATTATGCAAATATCCAAAAAAAAGTAAACATTATTATATGCATTATTTGGGTATAAACAAAAATGCTGATGAAGAATCCACTTGCCTTGCTCAAACGTGTCTTGTGGGTTGTCTTCGAACGTATTCGGTTCTTCTACCACACAGTCAGCTTCTAGTATAGATTCACATAACGTACATACAAAACAAAACATTCACCAAATAAATAAATATACACCATTACACAAAGAACATACACCAGTACATGAAATAACATACACCATACAAACTATACTTATAATAGTGGCTACAATAAAACCTAATTTATATTCATCTTATTAATCCACTATAACTCTACCTTGGATTGTTACTAGTGAAAGTTATAAGAACATTTGACTACTAAAGTATTTTACATAACATAGCTTAGATGTAACGACTTAACCAATTCTATAGAAATAAATTAATTATCAATTAATTACTACTATTATGAATAATGATTTCCTTTTAGTTTTATCTTTTCTTTCTAAAAGAAAATGTCATTATAATAATCAGAGGTCAAAATATTTAATAATAAATTAAACCACTGATTAGACTGTAATATTTGAATTATTAAGAACTATATACCACTTACTACTTCCGTGTTAAGAAAGTTTCCATTATTTATTTAGTGAGCCTAAATGAACCTATGATTATAAACTTCTAGATAAATTCTAAAATTCATCATAAACAAAATTGACTATGAAATTACTTATCTAGTGTTTTTATTACTAACACATGTCTACCAAATTTTATCATACTTCTTTCAAATCCGAAATTCTAAAGAAATCATAAACAAATATCATGTCTAATAACAATTCACTAATTCATCGCATATATACCTAAAATCAATATTTCACATACACATGCATTCCAAATCACAATATTCCCATATTACAACCAAATAATTACAAAATTCCTGAAATAATTCAAAACGCGATTTTGAAAATTAATAAAAATCCGGGTTGTCTTCAACCTTGCGACGAACGGACAGTGGCGAGGCACGGGGGCACGGCGTGACCGGGGTCGGTGGGCTTCGGAGGAGGGCTCGGCCGGGGCGCGGCTCCGACGAGGGCGCGGACAGCGACGGCGCGAGCACTGCTCCAGTGAGCTTCGACGGTCGGTTCAGCGCGGGCGAGAGAGAGGTGAGGTGAGGGAGTGGACGAGGGGAGGGAGAGAGCTTCGGCCGAGCTACCTTTTATAGAGAGAGAGAGGGGAAGGCAAGAGGGCGCCAGGGGAGGGAGATGGGCGGCGGCGCCATCAACACCATTGATGGTGTCGGTCGTAGTGAAGAGGAAGTGGGGGAGAGGAGAGGTCACGAGGGGGGAGAGGAAGGGGAACGGGTGGCGGTTTTAGACGCAGTGGAGATGAGGAGGCGCTAGGGTGGTTCGGCACGGGAAGCGGGCGACTCGGCCGGTGTGGCATCGTAGCGGAGGTGACGCGGCTGGAGGAGGAAGAGGAAGGGGACATAGGTGGGCCCTGCGTGTAAGGAAGAGAGGGAGGGGGAGTGGGGGCGCGGGTGCGGCGACTGGGCCGCTGGTGGGCCGGTTCTACCGATGGCTAGGGTTTGGCTTCTTTTTTTATTTTTCTTTAATCCTTATATCCCAAAATATATATATTTGAATATTTCTAAAAAATCATAATAATTATACAAAAAATATTTACCATTAAAGTATTTATTTTAGGACTAAAGTACTCATATCAATTAATTGGGTTTTTATATAAAAGAAATTTTATGAATACAATTGTCAATCAATTATGAGCAAACAAAAATCATTCTAAGGATAAATAAGATCAAAAACTTGATTTAAAAAAAACTTTCCTATACTCTCTACTATAATTTAAATGCATTACTTTTAATTGATGGTTTTGAGGTGTTACAAAACCTACCCCCTAAAAAGAATCTCGTCCTCGAGATTAAGGAACTTCTGAAAATAGCTAGGGGAATTCTGCTCTGAGTTCATCTTCTCTTTTCCAAGTGGCCTCATCTTCTGAATGATGACTCCACTGAACTTTGCACATATTGATAACTTTACTCCGAGTAATTTTGCGAGATGTTTCCAAAATTCTGAAAGGATACTCCGAATAAGTCAAGTCCTCATTAACGTTGAGTTCTTCCATGGGTAACTATTCCTCTGGTACCCTTAAGCATTTCTTGAGTTGTGATACATGAAATACGTCATGCACGTCCGATAAACTGTCGGGTAGCTCCAACTTATATGCTACTTCACCTTTTCTTTCCAAAATTTTGAATGGGCCGATATAACGAGGAGATAATTTTCCTTTAACCTTAAATCTTCTCATTCCTCTCATTTGGGAAACTTTAAGATATACGAAGTCTCCAACTTCAAAGATCAATTCTCTTCTTCTATTGTCAGCATAGCTTTTCTGCCTTGACTATGCTGTTTTCAAATTCTCTTTGACAATCTACACTTGGTTTTCTGCTTCTTGGAGAATTTCTGGACCAAATACTTGACTTTCTCCGGTTTGATTCCAAGATAGTGGTCTTCTGCATTTCTGTCCATAGAGTGCTTCAAATGGTGACGTCTTTAGACTTGCTTGGTAACTATTGTTATACGAGAATTCTGCATAGGGCAAACTCTTATCCCAACTTTTACCATACTTTAAAGGACAAGCTCTTAACATATTTTCTAACACTTGATTTGTTCTTTCCATTTGTCCATATGTTTGCCAATGATAGGCTGAGCTGAAATTTAGCTTAGTATCCATAGACTCATGTAACCTTTTCCAAAAGCGTGAGGTAAATTGGGTTCCTCGATTTGATACGATCTTCTTTGGTACTCCATGTAGACAAACAATCCTTGACATGTACAGTTCTACAAACTGAGCTCCTGAGTAAGTTGTCTTCACAGGTATAAAGTGTGTAACTTTAGTCAACCTATCTACAATAACCCATATGGAATCATAACCATCACGGGTATGGGGTAATCCAACTATGAAATTGAGAGCACCTAGAGGGGGTGAATAGGTGATCCTGTAAAATCAAACACTAAATAGCCACAAACTTGATTATAAAAGTGTTAGTGCGAGTTAACCAAGTTACTATGAAGAGAGCTGTTGCGAATAAAACAATCTCAGAGAAAAGCAGCACAAGAGACACGGTATTTTATTCCGTGGTTCGGCCAAGTATAACACTTGCCTACTTCCACGTTGTGGCGTCCCAATGGATGAGGGTTGCTCTCAACCCCTTTCAAGTGATCCAATGATCAACTTGAATACCACGGTCTTTTTGTTTAGTGTTATCCTCCCGTTTGCGAGGAATCTCCACAAGTTGGAGCCTCTCGCCCTTACAATATAGATCACAAAGAAGCACAAGAGTAAGGGAGGAAAAGCAACGCACACAAGACTCAAATTGCAGCAAACACACGCACACAAGTGAAGAAGTGAGCACACAAACACGGCGCAGGGAGTTTACAATTCAAACGGTGCTCAAATCTCAAGAACGATGATCCGATTGCGTGATTTCAGAGTCTAGGCGTCTTAGGATGTTTCTTGCAAGTTTGGTGTACTGCTCCATGCGCCTAGGGGTCCCTTTTATAGCCCCAAGGCAGCTAGGAGACGTTGGAGATCAACTTGGAAGGCAATTCTTGCCTTCTGTCGAGTGGTGCACCGGACAGCTACTGTAGCAGTCCGGTGCGCGATCTCTTTCCTTTTCTGGCAAAGCCGACCATTGGATCTTCGGATCTGATGGCACACCGGATGTAACACCCCTAGTGTTACTAGCACTAAAATTTGAGCATAACATGATGTGCATTGACATGTCATGTGTTTGTCACACCTAGAGTGCATTCACTAGGTAAAATTTTCAAACAAGTTGTGATGATAGGATTGGTGTGTAATAAACCCTAGGGTAGGGAACTTAACCCTGAATTGGGGCTTATGGATGTAAGTGAGGCCCAAATAAGTTAAAACCTCAAAAGTCATGAGAAATATTCATAAGGTATCACATTTGATGGACTTTAGTGGCACAAAAACCCTAAATTTCCCAAAACTCAAAAAGAAACCCTAGAAAACCCTAATTGAAACCCTAGTGGGGTAAATGTAAATTCTAGGCACTTTTGGACCAAAGTGCAAATAGCAAAGTAAAGGAGCACCACAAACCAAGTTACTTTCACATTGGAGGATTTGCAAGTTAAGTGATGAGATTTGGACTTATTTGCAAAAAGGTCACATGAGCACTAGATGACTAAGTCTGAATTTCAATACAATGGGGTCAACTTTGGAGCTCGATATCACTAAATCTACAAGGATTTTGCCCTAAGTCAATATAGCAAACTTGTAGAGCTATGTTAAGTGTACAAGTTTAATTAAGTGACTAAGCATTGGTATTATACAAAAATTGAAGATAAAAGGACTTAAAGTCGGACTGAAATATGGCCACCAGTGACATTGGCCGAACTTTGGAATCAAATTTGAGCAAGATCCAATGAGAATTTGACTAGGGATGCTATAACAAAATTGAAGATGGATTGTAGATCAACAACTTTGACACAGATGGGTGATCAAGTTGCCACACAAATATTGGAGCAAATCGCCCCTAATTATGCTCGGTCAGGCGCTCTGAATGAAGTTCTCATTGTACAGTAGCTGAAAAAGATCTCCAGATTCATCGTCCTTCACCGCTGGTGATCCCGCGCCCGGATTCGCGCCGATAGCCGTGATTCATGCTTACCGCGCAGTGGAAATTGGTAGGGGAGTAAAGGATCTCGCGGTGAAGTGGATTTGGTCGCGGGGTGAAGCTTATCAACTGCGCCTGTAGCCGTGCGACGTGGCCGGACCGCTGGTGTCGTCGTGGTACTCCGGTGACCTCAATTACGCCACGTCGTAGCTCTTTACCACGTAGTAGTAACCGTGGCATGCTTGGGTGTAAGACCTGAAAATTGATAGAAAGAAATATAAATAAATAAATAAACAAATATATTTATGAGAGCTATTCTAAAATTCTTAAAACCTTTGAGAATTTATTGTTCATAATCAATCAAAATATAATTAGTTAAACAACCAGTAAATAAATAATGAAGAAATTGCATCTCTTACCAATAAATTTGTGAAAGACATTTTATTGAAGCTATAACTTGAATTTGACCTTAGAGTTTTAAATGAAAACATATTATAGAAATTGAGAAAAGAAAATGTAATAGTCATTTATTACTTCAAAAATTTGAAAGTGGAATTAGAATAAATAATAATAATAAATAAATAATTTTAGTACAAATAGTAGAAGTATTAGAATTTGTTTTGATGTTTGAAACCTGGAGGTTAAAACCAGAATTCGAATTTAGTTTGAATTTTTTATTTGGAAATAAAACAGAAATTATAAAAGAAAAAGGAAAAGGGAAAACTCACCTTGGGCCGAATTCTCGCGCGCCTCGGCCCAGTCTACTCCCTGTGCGCGCGCGCCAGCCTGACTTACCTTCGCGTGCCGACGCATAGGCCCGCTCATCTAGTGACTCCCTCGCGCGCTTCCACAGCTTGAGCCGTTGTTCCGCAGGTTCCGCTGGTCAGCCTCTGTTGCCCGCGCCTGATTCACGTGCCACCGACAGGTGGGCCCCTTATGCCAGATCGCTCGTTCTCAACAGAACGCGAACCAGGCGGGCGAAACAGAAGCCGCTCGGATCTTGCATCGTCGCCCCCTCGTCGTGGATGTCGCTGTCTGAGCTTCTAGGCAACAGATTTTTCTCGCTCGGATATATAAACAAGCACCTCACGCCCCCGTCCCATAGGTTCAGCGCTCGGCCACAGCAGGAATCGAAGAGTAGAGAGAGGTTGGAAGTGAGAAACGTGCCGCCCCGTCAACCTTCGGGTGCGCCACCGCCCTAGGCTCGAAAAGGGTTCGGTTGTGATTGCGGGCACTCACGGATCGTTTTAGTGCTAGCAGGCGGGGCGCGGGGGTCATCTGTGCATCGTTAATTGCTCATCGGAGCAAAATCTCCGCCGTGACCCGCTTCTCACCGTGGTCTGGGCACTAGGCTACATACCTCTCGGTGAGTAGCCCCACCAACTACTTCCTACCGTCCGTCTCTAGAGATTTCCGCCTCTGGATTGGAGTTTATGCGATGTGAGTGGGGGATAGCGTGGCACCGACCATGGCGTGCCGCCGTGTAGTCCCTGCGCGGCACCGCTCGGCCTGGCTCTGGGAAGGAGGAAGACGGGTCTGTGGTCGTCGATCTCGAGATGGGTGGCTAGGATTAGATCCTAGTTTACCCTTTCGTTCCAATCGATGTTGTCCGTTGGATTGTAGATGTAGAGTGTAGATTAGATCCTAGGTGTTTAAATCCTGGCCATTGGTTTTTAATCCTGCGTCTTATGGCGCTGTTGGGGACTTGTTCTCAAATGCTATGAATTAAAAATAAGGCAACACAAAAATATGTTAGTGGTTAATGCCCTTCGTCCTTCGAAGCATTATTTCCCTAAGGATATAACAATCTTCGGATGAAAGTTATGAAGGACATACCTTCATCATCACAGCATATATCAATGAAAGATGAAGCATATGAAACATGGGAAATAACATGGGTAATCATATGACATTATAATATATCTTTTATTATATAACCCTGAATGAATGAGAATAATGTAGGATTACATTTGTACCTTCGGCTTGACAGAAGGTAAGAGTACAAGCGTGACGCACGAACAAGTACAAGTCAGCGTGAACAGTATGGGGGTACTGTTCATCTATTTATATGCACAGGGCGCAGCCTGTGTGAAATTACATTTATACCCTTTACAATCGATTACAATCATGACACAAACTATCATGGGTCAATCTGTCTTTTCATCTTTAAGTCGGTGCAACCCTTTGTCTCAAGGTATGTCGTCATGCCGAAGTTCCCTGGAAGGTAGCTTCGGCGTTATTTCTATGCTGATCTTCCGAAGGTGTTTCTTCTTACAGGACCTTCGGCTTCGAAGCAGACCCCCAACAGTAGCCCCTTCGCGGTGCTAGATCGTTTTTCGTAACGAGCTTGATCCGTGAAAATTGTCCTAGGCTTCGGAATGCCGAAGGTACGAAAAACACCTTCCCTGAGCTCGTTGCCGAGAAACGATTAAAATAATTCGAGCGCGAGGTGGCCCCACCATGCGGCGGGTACGCGCGATCTGGCGATTCATCTCCCATGCACACTGGTCCACTGTTCAGTGGGTGCGGGTATAGGGATGGCAATGGGTCGGGTTCGGATCGGGTATGGTAAATATCCGCCCGCGACAATACCCGCGGGTATTACTCATACCCGCCCGCGACTATACCCGCGGGTAGGAATTTGTACCCGTGCCCGTACCCATCGGGTATCGGGCGGGTATCAGATACCCGCGGTATAATCACAAAACAATATACGAGTACTGTTACAGAAGATTGACAAAACAATATATGAGTACATAGCGTTTACACTTGAACCAAACAATATATGAGTACTGTTACAAAACAATAAATGAGTACTGCTACCAAACTTCAAAGTATTCAAATATTCAATTCAACAAAACAGCAAAGCTGCAAAGGTCTCTTAACAAAACAGCGATAATGGTCGTCGTCGTCCGGCATTCGTGCCCGACTTGCACGAGGGCTACTTCTTCTGCACCAGGGGCAGCAAGTCCCCGTCCGGCATTCGTGCCCGCCACGCCACACAGCTTGGCTACTGGAAGTCCACGGGGAAGGACAAGCCCATGCACAGCAGGTCTGGCCGCCTCGTCGTCGGGACGAGGAAGACGCTAGTGTTCTACCGTGGCAGGGCCCCCAGAGGGGAGAAGACTGACTGGGTGATGCACGAGTACTCCATGGGCGAGAGGAGGAGCAGCGCCCTCCTCAGAGGAGCACAGGTCTCTCTCTCTCTAAAGAGCAATCTCACATATATGCAGCCATAGATATGCTTGTGTAATGTCTGATTAGTTATGATCGGTGTGCCCCGTTTTAATTTGGCCACGGACATGCATGTATGTGCAGAGTGAGTGGGTCATTTGCAGGGTGTTCACGAGGAAGCAGCATCCAGCAGTGATCAGCAACGACAGGAAACTACCGGAAATGGAGGAGGCTGCCGTGCATGGGCATGACCATCGCTCTCCTGGCCATCTCCTTGCCACGGAGGCAGCAGACGACGATTATGACAGCGAGCAGGAATCGGCGGTGCCCAAGCAAACACCAGGAAGCCACATCGGCGGTGCCCAAGCCATGGAGGGCGACGACGACCATTATCAGCAAAGCTGAAAACTGAGAATAATTCGGATATCCGCCAGGACCCGCGGGTGAAATATAAAACTCGTACCCGACCCGATTTTATCACGGGTCGGGTATGGGTGAGACCCGCGGGTTAAATTTCATACCCGAACCCGAAACCGACGGGTCGGATATCCGTGGATATCCGAACCCGCGGGTAAAATTGCCATCCCTATGCGGGTAACTGTTGAGCGGGTGCGAGCGACTTGACGATTCACCTTCACACCTGCAGCACTATATAAACAGACGGGTAGGTGTGAAGTTACAACAACATTCATTGCCATTGCACTGTTGTGCTGCTGAAAAATTTAACCACAACCGAAGCTTTCTCATTGCATTCTCAAGCGAGGCATCATTTTGATCTAGCTTTGTCATAAGAGGGAGCTTCGTCAAAACTATAAAAATCATCAACATTCATAAGAACTGCAAGGAATTCAACACCTGATGGCCAGAGTACGTTCAACTGCTAGGGTGACTCGTGACGAAGAGGAGGCCAAAGCCAAAGAGACTGCCCCGATCTCTGAAGTGATGGAACAATCGGGTCTGGTTGTGACAGAGGGAGCTGCTGACGAAGGTGCATCTACTGCCGAAGCTGAATATGCTGACATCGAAAAAGATGTTATTGATGAAGAAGAGGAAGATTATAACACTCTCATGCCAGCCAAACCGAGCCACTTGGACTTTGGAAAATCTACTGTTTCTGAGGCTGATATGCCTATGATGATGAAGCTAGGCTACTTTGGAGAAGCTGAGAAGAAGCTGATTCGTTTTGGCGGGGAAGAAACCACTCCGACACCGGAAAATGATGAGGTGGTAGTTTTCAGGAGTTTCTTCAGAGCGGGATTGAGGTTTCCTTTGAATGAAATGATTGGGGAAGTTTTGGAAAATTTCGAAATCTATCTTGATCAGCTGACTCCTAACGCTATCGTTAGGCTCAGCGTCTTCATCTGGGCACTCCGAAGCCAAGGAATAGAACCGAATGCCGAAGCTTTTTGTCGAGTGCACGAGCTTCACTATCAGACGAAGGCCAGAGAAGATGGTCTTCATGAGAATTTTGGTTGTTACAAATTTCCTTACCGTAAAGATATGAAGACTCCGGTGGTTAGCTATCGCACCAAGTGGCCAACCGGTTGGAAAAATGAGTGGTTTTATGTTAAGGCTGATGAGAAGAAGAGGGAGAAGCTCAAGACGCTAGTATTGAGCCCGCTGAGCTTAAGCTTCGGGTTGACTAGGCCCCTATGCCGCATGTCGACTGCGTCACCATGCCAAGAAGCTGTGGCAGAATTTCGGGTGGTAGCCGACCAGATCAGCACCAGAGATCTAGTCCAAAAATATCTGGCCTATAAGGTGTTCCCGACACTGAGTGAATGGAACATGCCGAAGCTAAAAGGGACAAAGGAGAAGAATGAACTTGTGCGACTGCCTTATCAGTTCAAATTTGAGAAACAGTTTAAAGGGCCATGCCAAGAATGGTTAGAAATGATAGAAACCATGTGCAACGAATTTTTGGGTAATTACACGAAAAAAAGATCAGCTGATGACTGCGGCCTTCGGCACCCGACCAAAGCGAAGGTTGAATCGGGTGATGGATGCATTGAATTTTGAATATCCTGAGTATGAGCGATTAAACAAGGGTGCCGAAGGATAAAAGAGAAAGAGTATTGTTAGTGTTCTAAGCAGACAAGCTGCTAGAATGGTGAAAGAAGATGAAGAAATTCTGAAAAAGAGAAAATCCAGCCCTGAGTCGAAGGTGGCTGCTCCGAAGAAGAGGAAGGCTGCAGCTCCAAAGAAGACGAAGGTTGCGGCTCCGAAGCCAAAGACAATTGAGATAGAGGAAGAGACTCCTTCAACACCTTCTGCTGCTGACGTAGAAGAAATTCTAAAGGTAATGAATGAATCCTTACCTATCAAGCTAAGTCCACTGGGGCCGCATGTGACGAAGCTTTTATAGAAGGAGCCTTCGGCAGCGAAGAAGTCTGCTGGGCCAAAAAGGCGGAGGATTATTACTGTAATTGAAGCTATTGAAGAAACACCATCGCCGGCCTCAGCGTCAAAGATAACACCTGCTACCGAAGTTGCTATAGCTACCGAAGCTGCTCCCACCGAAGCTGCAACTGCCGAAGCTGCCATGGCCGAAGATACAAATCTGGAGAGCACACTTTCTAACATTGAGAAAATGCTGTTGAATATGGCCGCGGAAGAAGCTGTTGCAGCTGCCGAAGAAACCCTGTCCACAGTGCTTGGAAAAGGAAAGGAGATCGCCGAAAATATTTCGGATGAAAAGGACTTCAATTTTCAGAATATAATTGGTCAAAAGTTATCTAAGGTTGAGAAAGAGGAGCTGAGAGAATATGCTATATCTTGTGGCTACCAGCCAGGAGCATTGCTCTTCGACGGTATTGATGAAGAAAGCTTAGGATGCCTCTGAGATCGAACTGGAGCGAAGGTTATCAGTACTCTGTCGAAGAGTGTTGGTTTCCCAAAGCTTGAGGCCGACATCAGCCGCTACTGGCGACAGCATATCATCGGTAGTTTATTCTATTCTAATTTCAAGGTAAGAATTTTTTCCTTCGGTTTTTCATTGTTTTATGATGAAGGTAATTGGTGATGAAGGTTATTTTGCACAGAGTATGCTATTGAGTAAAGCCTTGAGGATGCAACAAGACCTCAAGGATAAGAAAACTGAGGTTATAATTGAAGGCTTGGAAAGGAAAATTAAAGATCATGAAGCTGCTCTTGAGAAAAAAGATTTTGTTCTTTAGACGATGGAGGGTTCACTGACAGAAGCCCAAGCCGAGATCGCCAGATTAAACAGTGAACTCCTCCTGAAATCAGAAAATTTTGAGCAAGAAAAGAAGAATCTCAATACGAAGCTTAAAGCCGAAGTCGAAAAGAGTTCAAATTTGCAGAAATCATTGAAGGAGCTTTAGGATAAATGCCTAGACTTCGGCAATCAATGCGTGGAACGGCAAAAGCAGGTCTTCAACTCAGTTGGAGCCAGTTATGAGAAATTTGAACCTTCAGTTGAAGACCTGCCAGGCACCTTCGAACATATTGAGGGCGAAGTTGATGCACTTGATGATGTTATAGCTGGGCATGGTGACTTTTGTGCTCTTCTAGCTCCTCGGGGCACAGATGTTGCTTTCATGAAAACTGGTTGCACGCATGGGAAGATTGTCAATAGACCTAACTTCAGCTTATCACCAGCAGATTTAACTGATATCCCCAGCCTGGCCCGAAACATAGGAAATAGATTCATAACACAAATCTGGACGAAGGGTGGGCGAAGCTTAGCTGGTGACGAAGCTCGAAGTCACTTCAAGCCGGTAATAAGCTCATACCTGGTGCTTACCTTCTCCTTGAAACTTGAGTTTACCTTATAACGCTTTGTTATGTACAGGATGACAAAGCTGAAGAGCAATGATCCGAAGCTTGGTGGATAATGATGAAGTGATGAAGCTGAAGACACTGCTATAAAAAAAAGCTCTAGAGAAATTCTTGAATTAACCTTGTAAAAAATATTGTAATTTAGGAATCAGATACTACTCTGTAAATTTGTCCATACCTTGTAATATATTTTACCTTTCCATCCATGTACGAATTGCTTTGATGTGGACGAAACTTGTATTTTTTGAGCCGAAGGCGAAAAACACCATCCCTTATTTTCGTATACAACGAAGCATAAATCTGCTTCTTTTTGCTCTCATCGAAGCCTTGTCATTAGAGCCGAAGCAACTGTCTGTACTTCTATGATATGATGATGATGATCCTACGAATGTCTAAATGAATGTATATGAATGCAATGAATGATGTGATGTATTGTGCAAATGAATGTCCATACACACGCTTACGAAGCCACATCTAGACTCTGCATTCCCTTAGGAACGACTGAAATCTCTTTGCCGTTTATTTTTCGGCTTCACCGCTTATTTTTCAGTGTAAGTTCTGCATCCCCTTAGGAACGTCTTTTGAACTTCTTCGCCTTCTATTTCGGCGATATAAGTTCTGCATCCCCTTAGGAACGTCTTTTGAACTTCTTCGCCTTATATTTCGGCGGTATTTGGCTCTGCATTCCCTTAGGAACGACTTTTGAGCAGAAAACTTATGCTGCGCTCCTTTAAGAACGACTTTTTGTAGCTTCGTCGTGCTCTGCATCCCCTTAGGGACGACTTTTGAGCTTCTCCCTGGTTTTTTTCTTTTTTCTGCACTCGATGATGCGTGCTCAGATGTTACATTTTACATTCTTTTGGGGGATTTTGCTCTCGTAGAGCTAAATAAGAAAAGAAAAATTACAAGCTATGGCCCCATTAAAAACCTTTCTCCCCCTTTGGAAAGGAAAAGGGTGCCATAGGAAAAAATGGAAAAAGATTACATCAAATTACACATAATATCGTCGAAGCTCATCCACATTCCAAGATCTAGGAATGTCGTTGTCGTCCATATCCTTCAATCTGTAAGAACCGGGCCTTGACGAAGATACCACCAGAAAAGGTCATTCCCACTTCAGTTGTAGTTTTCCTACTGTGTCCGGATTAGCCACTCTCCGAAGCACCAAATGCCCTGGTTTAATATCTTTCAACCGAACTTTTCTATCACGCCATTTTATTGTTTGGGCTTGATATTTATTTATATTCTTCATAGCCTGAAGTCTGGTCCCTTCTATAGTATCTTTTGTCACGTGATAATCAGCTTCGTCTTCTGTCGAAGCTGCTATTCTTATTGACCCCGCTTTAGCTTCTTCTGGGGTTATAGCTTCGTCACCAAATAATAAATTGAACGGCGTAAAACCTGTTGATCTTGATATGCTTGTATTATGGCTCCACACCACTTTAATCAACTCATCTAGCCACTTTCCTCTAGGCTGATTGAAGATTAGCTTCATTATTCCCGTCATTATAATGCCATTTGCTCTTTCGACATGTCTGTTGATTCCAGATGCCTGGCTGATGCAAAATGAATCTTCATGCCAATTTGATCACAGAATTCCTTGAAAGTTTCGGCATCAAACTATGTTCCATTGTCCACAGTTATAGCCTTCGGCACGCCGAAGCGACAAACAATGTTTTGCCAGAAGAATTTCTGGACTGTGACCGAAGTTATTGTGGCCAAAGACTTCGCTTCAATCCACTTAGAAAAATATTCTACAGCCACCACAATATATCTTAAATTTCCTTGTGATGGTGGAAGTGGGCCTAACAAATCTAGGCCCTACCTTTGCAATGGCCAGGTGGGCTGTATTAGTTGAGTGAGAGATGAAGGTTGTTTCTGGTCTCTTGCACATTTTTGACAATTTTCACATTTTTGGACTAGCTCTGTTGCATCCGAAGCTGCCTTCGGCCAGTAAAATCCTTGTCGAAACACTTTTCCCAACAAGGGCCTAGCCCCAATGTGAGATCCACACAGACATGCGTGTATCTTCTTCATTAATTCAATACCTTCGGCTCTAGATAAACACTTGAGAAGTGGAGAACAAACTCCATGTTTATATAATTCCCCTTCTATTATCACATATGATCTTGTCCTTGCCTCCATTCTCTTATTATAAGCTTCGTCATCTGAAAGACAATTACCTTGGAGGAAAGATATAATTTTAGTCCTCCAATATTCACTATGTACTGGAGAAATAGTAAGCACTGCTCTCTCCATGAGTTCAACCGAAGGTGCCTTTATTGTTTCAAAAATACTTCTAAAGGTAAAGGGAGCCCCTGAGCCGCCGATTTGGCTAGCAAATCTGCATGCTCATTTTCACCTCTTGGAATATTGTTGACAGAAAAACCTTCGAAAGAAGCCTCCAACCTTCGAATTGCATCCAGATATCTTTCAAGCTTCGGATCTCTTGCCTTGCTACTTTTGTCCACATGGCCAGAAATAACTTGAGAATCAGTTTTTAGGATGGCCCTTCTTATCCCCATTGCCCTTAACTTCCGAAGCCCCAATAGAAGTGCTTCGTACTCAGCAATATTATTTGTGCAACTGAAATCAAGCTTGGCTGCATAACATGTTTTGACTTTTGAAGGTGCCACTAGGACCGCAGCCGCTCCTGCACCGAAGGTTCTCCAAGAACCATCGCAGAACACTGTCCAAGCTTCGGCGTCTTTGTTTATTTCTTCTTCGTGAGCCCCTGGCGTCCAATCAGCGATGAAGTCTGCTAATGCCTAGGACTGAATTGAGGATCTATGCACATAGTCAATGGTGAATTCATTAA
Source organism: Zea mays (assembly GCF_902167145.1). Taxonomy (NCBI): domain Eukaryota; kingdom Viridiplantae; phylum Streptophyta; class Magnoliopsida; order Poales; family Poaceae; genus Zea; species Zea mays. The sequence continues at coordinate 222,635,446 of NC_050099.1, read as the reverse complement.
GTTCTGCAGCCCATTTCCCAATCCTTCTAGTAGCTTCTCTATTCCTTATAATGTCCTTCAGAGGCTGTGACGAAGGAACAATTATGCGATATGCTTGAAAGTAATGACGAAGCTTTCTGGAGACCATTAACACAGCATATAGCACCTTCTCCAATTCTGTATAATTTTTCTTTGACGGACTTAGAACTTCTGAAATGAAGTACACTGGAGCTTGCTTTTTGACTTGGCCATCTAGCTTCTCCTATACAAGTGTCGCACTCACTGCAGAATGCGAAGCTGCAACATATAAGAGCAATGGAGCCCCTGGTGAAGGTGGAGTTAATGTTGTTAAATCAATCAAATACTGCTTCAACTCCTCGAAGGCTTTTTGCTAAGCTCGGCCCCATTAAAAGAATTCGGCTAACTTCAGTATTTCAAAGAATAGGAGATTTCTTTCTGTTGATCTGGATATGAATCTGTTTAATGATGCTAGTCTACCTGCCAGCCGTTGAGCCCCTTTCTTTGTACTTGGCGGTTCCATCCGAAGGATAGCTTCAATCTTGCTTGGGTTAGCTTCAATTCCCTTCGTTGATACTAGACAGTCAAGGAACTTGTCCTTCTTTACCCCAAAAACACATTTTCTGGATTTAACTTCAAACCAGCTTGCCTGAAATTGGCAAATGTCTCTTGCAAATCAGCAATGTGATTTTCTTGCTTCGTGCTTTTAACTATAATATCATCAACATAGGTCAGCACATTCCTACCTATTTGAGAATGAAGGACTCTGGCTGTCATTCTGTTGAAGCTTCCTCCAGCATTTTTAAGCCCCTCAGGCATCCGAAGATAGCAATATGTGCCACTGGGGGTTATGAAGCTAGTCTTCGGCTCATCTTCCTTCTTCATTCATATTTGGTGGTAGCCTGAGTAACAATCTAGTAGACTCATGAGCTCTGACGAAGCTGCTGCATCTACTAGAGAATCTATTCTTGGCAATGGAAACTCATCCTTTGGACAAGCCTTGTTAAGATCTGTAAAATCAATGCACATTCTCCATTTACCGTTGGCCTTCTTCACCATAACAGTGTTGGCTAGCCACTCTGGGTATTTCACCTCTCTGATAACGCCAGCACTAAGAAGCCTCTTCACTTCGTTCCGAGCACCTTCAGCTTTGTCGTCAGACATTTTCCGAAGCCTTTGTTTTCTTGGCCGAAAAGATGTATCCACATTGAGTGAATGCTCAATGACATCTCTGTTGACATCGCAAAGATCATTGGCTGACCAAGCGAAAACATCTTTGTTGTTGAATAGAAATCTTAGTAAATTCTTTTCTTGCTCTTCAGATAACTGAGACCCCAGCAGTACCTTTTGTTCTGCTATATCTTCACATAGAAGCATAAGCTTCGGCTGATCTGCCGAAGCAGCCTTCTCTCTTTTGTATCTATACTGCTCATAGGCTTCGGCTCCATCTATGTTATGGATTGCCTTTGAGTCTGTCTAATTGCCTTCGGCCTTCTGTAACACCCGGTTTTAGAAGGCAAACCGAATGCGAACCATGTACGTGCCAGGATCAGTAATTCACGTACACAGCAGTTACATAACATGGACATCATCACACAGTGCTCAAATAGTATTAAAAAGGGAAATAATAGTCGATTACATCATACGTCTGAGACGTCCACATAGCCTTTACAATAAATCAAAGTGCGGAAAAGAAACATAGATAAACGCGGCCTTCACAGGCAGCCGACTGGGGGTTGCCGCTAACCCACACCTAGAACTCGTCGTAGTCTTGGAACTCCTGGAAGTCTCCTTCCACAGCTTCATCTTCTCTTGAGCAGGGGTTGCAATGCTGACAACCTGGGGATGGGGGGGTTTGGTGTGTAGAGCAAGGGTGAGTACACATCAACATACTCAGCAAGTATCCTGTTTGGCTGTAGTGGACTAGCTTTATGTGGGGATAAGTCAAGCAGTTGCTTTTAGTTGGTCAGATTATTATTTACTAATAGAAAGCCAAGTTTTAGCATTAACCCAAGTTATTAGCCCGATGTACCCTTTCCAAACGGAAAGAATACCACTTACCAGCACCATAGTCATAACCAAAACCATCAGTCTCTTTGCCACCTGTAAACCAAAATGTCTCTGATCAAGTACCACTAATCACTGGAGCTCCCTTGGTCGCTCATAACCGCGAGCACGGCTGATATATCAGTTTTCAAACACTCTGCAGAGGTTGTGCACTTTACCCACAAGTCGTGATTCCCTTTCTGCCCGGAGAGAGCTACTCCCCATTGACCACTACCTAGGTGGCCTAGCAGGGCATCACTACGTAGCCTTTACAAAGATTCCCCGGGGCTGTAGCCACCCGTTAGGTTTCCTAAATGTACCGCACTCCTCCCCAAGGGACAAATCAACCTTGGCAGAGCGAGCCGCATACACCGAGCCCCATTGACGGCACAACGGCTAAGCGAACTACACCCCGGATCCTCTAATTATTCAGCTAAGGGCATCCCATTCCACCCTCATGGTTGCACTGTTTTCCTGGGCGGTCATCCATAGAACAGGTCCTTACGGAGAGGCACTCGAGAAACCGCTCGAGGCCCCTTAAAGGCCACAAGTAGAACATCATAATAAGAAGAGGGGAAAACAGCGTATCATAGATAATCTCATCATGTTCATTGATTATAGTTGAGCAATAGCATAAAGCTAAACAATAATAATCCAACCCAAATAGGTAAGCAAGGTAATGGATAACAAAAGCTAGTCAATCCTTAGGCATAAATGTGAAATGCGGGAGGTGAATTAAAGAATGTATAGGACAGAGATAGGTCAAGGGACACTTGCCTCCACCAACCGACTGCTGCTCAGGGGCTTCTCCTGTGAGTTCCTCGGGCTCTTCAACCGGATCGTTCTCTATGCGATTGCAAGCATACATACATCCATCCATTCAAATTAGAAAACAAACAGTACACCATACAAGGGAACAAATAAAGTAAATATGCATAGAATATCACATACGATAATGAATTTACCATGGTTAGAAAGAGGCGGGGAAAGGTCTCGCGAGGGTTAAAGCTTATGCTCGAGGCGCATTACAGGTAGGCGAATAACTAGATGTTACGCGCTCTAGTTCCAGTTGGTTCTAACAAAAGGATTAGCTACATGCACTAATGTAAACGTGACCACTTTTAGTAGATTAACATTGAATGAGATAGATGATTAGCTATACAAATTAACTAACATAACCAATTTCCAAATTGAGACTCCTATCTTATTAATATAAACACGTGATTAGCGTGCATAGGACACGGGGGTGGGGGTAGACGGGGCGTCTGGGGGTAGACGGGGGCACGACGGGTCATGCCAAGGCACGCGCACTACGCGAGCACGCGCGCGAGGCCGCACGCACACACAACGAACTAGCCGTGCGCACGTCGGGGCCGCGCGCTAGCCGAGCTCAAGGCCGCGCGCCATAGGCACGCTGGGCCGAGTTCGAGGCCACGCCGGGACCGTCACGACGCGAGCAAGGCACGGCGGGGCGAGCGGGCAAGCACGCCGGGGCAAGCGAGCACGGGCGAGCGAGGACGCGGCCGGGCGAGGACACGGCCGGGCGCGAGGGCGGGCGGCCGAGCCGGGGCGCGACGGGGGCGGCCGAGCCGGGGCGGGGCGGTCGAGCTCGCCGGGAGGCGGCCGAGCCGGGCGTGGAGGCAGGTGGCCGAGCCGGGCACGGGATGGGGACGGGGCGAGCTCGCCAGAGCGAGGCGGCGCGGGGCGGGCGCAGGTTCGCCGGGGGGGCGAGGCGGGGCGGCCGAGCCAAGGCACGGCGGGGGCGGGGCCGAGCTCGCCGGGGCCGGGCGCGGTGGGGCCGGGGTCGGGGCGCGGCAGGGCGGGGCCGGCGCGGGACGGGCTCGCCAGAGCGGCCGAGCCGGGCGGCCGAGCTCGCCGGGGCCGGGCGAGCGCGCCCATGGCGCGGGGGAGGGTGCCGACGAGAGGGGGAAGGAGGAGGGAGGGGAGGGGGAAGGGGGAGGAGGGGGAAGCCTCACCGTGGACGGGGGAGGGCGTGGCGGCGGCGCTAGGGCGGCGGCGGCTAGGGTTAGGGGAGAGGGAGTTGGGGGAGGGGATGACGGGCGGGGCCCACAGGAGAGGAGAGAGAGGGAATTTGGGGGGTGGAGGGGCGGCTGGGCCGCTTGGGCCCAAAGGGGGAAGGGGGGGCGCGGCTGGGCCCAAAGGGAGAAAGGGGGAGAGAGAAAAAGAAAAAGCTTTTCTTTTTCTAATTTCCATATTTTCTTATATGCCAAATTCTTATATGCCTAATTCTTCAATTCACTCAACCACAAACAAAAGAGTGCATAATCCGGCATGATGCAACAACCAAAAATAGTTCTAGGTTTTGCTTACACAAGATGTCGAGCTAATTCTCGCTATAACTTTTGGAAAAGATCAAGGCTTAGCGAGAAGAAAAGGGAAAAGGAAAGAGTAACGCCTGAATTTGGTGAGAGAAAAGAAGAAAAAAAAATCTACCCCCAAATTCAGGGCGTTACAAACCTATCCCCTTAAAAGAATCTCGCCCTCGAGATTCACGGTTGGCTAGCAAAGAGCTCAGGGTATTTGGCCATCAGATCATCTTCACGCTCCCAGGTTGCTTCTTCCTCTGAATGGTGATTACATCTGACTTTGCACATTCTGATGGTCTTCCTTCGGGTGACTCTGTCTGCAACCTCGAGGATTTGCACTGACTTCTCAAAGTAGGTCAAGTCCTCCTGGACTTCAAGACCTTCCACTGGCCACTGCTCTTCTGGCACACGCAAGCACTTCTTCAACTGAGAGACATGAAAGACATCATGCACTGCGGACAGATTCTCTGGCAGACTGAGCTGATAGGCCACTTCTCCACGCCTTGAGAGAATTTGGTACGGACCAATGTAGCGGGGTGCTAGCTTGCCTTTGACTCCGAACCTTCTGACTCCTCTGATTGGTGACACTTTCAGATAGACAAAGTCTCCGACTTCAAAACTTAGCTCTCTTCTTGTGTCTGCATAGCTTCGCTGCCTTGATTGCGCTATCTTCAAATTCTCTCGGACCATCTTGATGTTCTCTTCGGCTTCAAGCAGAATGTCTGGCCCGAATACTTGCTTTTCTCCAGGCTGATCCCATTGCAACGGAGTTCTACAACTCCTTCCATAAAGCGCCTGAAATGGTGACATCTTCAAACTGGCCTGGTAACTGTTGTTATAGGAAAACTCTGCATAAGGCAATCTCTTGTCCCATCCGGACTGGTCTTGCAACGCACAGGCTCTCAACATGTCTTCAAGAATTTGATTGGTCCTTTCGGTCTGACCATCTGTCTGCGGATGATAAGCTGAACTGAAATTCAGATGTGTGCCCAAGGCTTCATGCAACTGCTGCCAGAAATGAGAGGTGAACTGCGTTCCTCTGTCTGACACTATCTTCTTTGGCACACCATGAAGACAAACGATCCGAGACATATACAACTCTGCCAATACTGCACTGCTGTAGTTGGTCTTGACTGGTATGAAGTGGGCTGACTTGGTCAAGCGGTCCACTACTACCCAAATGGAATCGTAGCCGGCTCGAGTGCGAGGCAATTCGACTATGAAATCCATACCGATTTCATCCCATTTCCACTGAGGGATCTGCAATGGTTGCAACAATCCAGCTGGTCTCTGGTGCTCTGCCTTAATTCTTCGACAACTATCGCACATAGCCACATGCTCTGCGATTTCCCTCTTCATTCCGTACCACCAGAATTTCTTCTTCAGATCTTGATACATCTTCTCACTTCCAGGGTGAATCGAATAGGCTGTCTCATGAGCTTCCTTGAGAATCAACTCCCGAATGGATTGGACATTGGGAACACACAAGCGGTCTTTGAACCATATCACACCTTCTGCATCTTCTCGAAAATCTTTGCCTCTACCGTCTAGAATCAGTCGCCGAATCTCACTGATCTTCTCATCGTTCTTCTACGCTTCTTTGATTTCCCGCTCCAAGGTAGGTTCCAACTCAACTGTGACTCCTCACGAATTGTTCAGAAATCCGAGACTCAACTTGTCAAACTCCTTGGCCAACTCATAAGGCATCGGACGAGCGATCATCTGGTTGACTTGACTCTTCCTGCTCAAAGCATCTGCCACTACGTTTGCTTTGCCTGGATGGTAGTGAATCTCCAACTCATAGTCTTTGATCAACTCTAACCATCTTCGCTGCCTCATGTTCAACTCTGACTGAGTGAATATGTACTTCAGACTCTTGTGGTCTGTGTAAACATCGCATTTCTGTCCATACAGGTAGTGCCTCCATGTCTTCAGTGCGTGAACCACTGCTGCCAACTCTAGGTCATGGATTGGGTAATTCTTCTCATGAACCTTCAACTGTCGGGACGAGTAAGCCACAACTCTTCCCTCTTGCATCAACACACATACCAAACCTGTGTAACAAGCATCACAATACACCGAGAAGGGCTTGTGTACATCAGGCAAGACTAAAACAGGCGCTGTAGTCAACTTCTCTTTCAGCGCTTCAAAGGCCTCTTGGCATTTCTGGGTCCACTTGAACTCAACTTTGTTGCCTAGCAATGCTGTCATTGGTTTCGCAATCTTTGAAAACCCTTCAATGAATCGCCGATAATATCCGGCCATTCCAATGAAACTCTTGATTCCTCGGGCATCTGTTGGCGCTTTCCAGTTCAGAATGTCTGCCACTTTCTTCGGATCCACAGCCAATCCTTCTTTGTTGATTATGTGACCCAAGAATAGGACCTCATTGATCCAAAATTCACACTTGCTTAACTTTGCATACAACTGGTGCTCTCGCAATCTCTGCAATACCATCTTCAAATGACTTGCATGCTCTTCTTCGCTTTGAGAATAAATCAGAATGTCATCGATGAATACCACCACAAACTTATCGAGATAATCCATGAATACACTGTTCATCAGATTCATGAAGAAGGCTGGCGCATTGGTCAAACCAAAAGACATCAATGTGAACTCATACAACCCATACTTGGTAATGAATGTCGTCTTCGGAATGTCCGAAGGTCGGATCTTGAGCTGATGATAACCTGACCTCAGATCAATCTTGGAGAACACACTGGCTCCTCTCAACTGGTCGAACAGATCTTCTATTCTGGGCAAGGGGTACTTGTTCTTGATCGTGACTTCATTCAGAGCTCGGTAATCGATACACATTCTCTTGGTGCCATCTTTCTTCTCCACGAATAGGACAGGGGCGGCCCAAGGCGAGGTGCTTGGCCGGATGTAACCTTTCTCTGACAGCTCATCAATCTGCTTCTTAAGTTCAATCAACTCGGGTCCGGATATTCTGTAAGCTCTCTTAAAGATAGGGGCGGTTCCAGGAAGAAGCTCTATGGCAAACTCAACTTTCCGCTCGGGTGGCATACCCGGTAAGTCCTTTGGAAACACATCTGGGAACTCGGACACAACCTTAATACTCTCAATTGGGTCTGCTTCACTGCTATCGACAGCCATCTGATAACAACTTCCTTTCTTCGGCTCAGGCGGGACTAACTCGGTCACCACTTCCTCTCCTAGTGGGGACACCAACTTGATTGTCCTCTTATCACAACTGATAACTGCCTGATACTTATCTAGCCAATTCATCCCTAGGATGACATCTATTCCCTGAGTACCCATTACTATAAGGTTAGCGGGAAACGCTATCCCCCTTATTTCCACACTTTCATTCAAACATATGCTATCGGCTCGAATTCTACCACCGGCTGAGTCAATTTGAATGGGGGTTGACATGGTGGTAATTGGAAGATTATGTGCTTCTACCCATGATGCAGTAATGAAAGAATGTGTTGCTCCAGTATCAAATAACACTTCTGCAATATGGGAGTCGACCGGGAACATACCTATTATCATGCCGGGGGTCTCCTGAACTGCTTCAGCCTCCAAGTGGTTCAGTCTTCCATGGTTGTAGCGCGGCTGAGAGCGGTTGCCTGCACCAGGATGAGACACATTCTGCTTTGCTGGGGCGTTGGGGCCTGACTGCTGCTGGGCTGCCTTCTTCGGACATTGCATCACCCAGTGGCCTTGCTCTCCACAGTGGAAACATGCCCTGTTTCCAACCTGAGCTGGTGCTGCTTGATTGTTCTGCTGGTTTGCTGGGGCAGGAAGACGAGGTGCCTGCTGATTCTGCCTCTGAAACTGACCTCCTGACTGATTGCTCTGACGGTTCTGATACTGGTGCTGAGGATACTGCCTTTGGAACTGCTGATGCTGCTGAGGTGGACGCTGGTTCTGCCTGAACTGTTGAGGTTGATTGCCTGAGAAACGAGGACAATTGCTGCTCCTAGGCTGGGGTCCACTGATCTTGCGCTTACGGTCCTCCATCTCCTTACGCTTCTTCTCTGTCATGATTGCTCTGTCAATCAAGTGCTGAAATGTCGGGAAGGTGTGATTCATCAGTTGGTACTGCAGAGGGTCAACCAAGCCTCTCAGGAAACGGTACTGCCGCTTGGCGTCGGTGTTGACATCTTCAGGAGCATAGCGAGACAACTGCAGAAACCTGTCCTGGTACTCACTGACAGACAATGGCCCTTGCTTGAGGGCCAGCAACTCCTCCTTCACTGTCATCAGACCTGCAGGAACATGGTACTGACGAAAGCTTCCTCTGAACTCTTCCCAGGTGATGGTGTCGGGGTGGGCATGGGTGGCGAGGTAAGACTCCCACCATGACTGAGCTGCTCCTCTCAACAGACGGGGACCATACAGGACTTTCTCCCTATCATCGCACTGAGTGGTATGCAACTCCCGCTCCATAGTGCGCAGCCAGTCTTCAGCATCCATGGGGTCAGAAGAGTGAGCAAACGTTGGTGGATGACCTCTCATGAACTCAGCACGCTTGTCTCTAGGCATCTGAGGCATCTGAGGCTGAGGTGGGGCCTGCTCATGTTGTTGCTGCTGCTGCTGAATGGCAGCCAGAGTCTGACCGATGGCTTGAACTGCCTGAGTCTGCATCAGAAACATCTGCTCGATGGACATCGGGGGCGGGGGCGGCAGGTGCTGTTGCGGAGGCACCTCATCCTGTTGAGCAGCTCGCTCCTACTGAGCACGCCTTCCTCCTCTGCGCCTGTTCTCTGACATCTGCAGAATGCAACCACACATCAGAACTGATCTGGCAAATCTTGCAGCATAAGAAAAGAGTATAGAATCCTTCGACAGCACTGAACAGATGAGCATCTTCACTGATCTCCAACACAGCTTCTCAGATAAAGAGGAAAGTGGAATAAAAGGTTTCCCAACTATATAACTAACTCCATTAACATAATAGGTAAACCAAAATCCAGGGGATACCCGCGCTCTGGTGACAGTCATTACAAAGATCCAAACCAAACATAGTTCATCATGACAAACATAAATGCACAGGATATAGCAAACTATCCTGTCTAACTAAGACTAACTCAGGGCGAGACTAACGCTAAGACTGTAGCTTCTACGTATATATTTTGTATTAATTACAAGGTCCAACTCTAACGATCTATGGTTCTAGATTTATCTTGGTCTTGCAGTCGGGATTGCCATAAGACTGGTGTCCACGCCGAGGTGAGCGGTACGGGTGCTGAGTCCCGACGGGAGCGGGGGAACCATCATCCAGGTGACGACGCTCCGCGCGCTCAGCCTGTAGCAGGGCGATCTCAGCATGAGCCCTACTCAGCTCGCCTAATGCATGATCCAGCTCCGTGTTTAGCACGGCGGCTAGGTTGACTGTGCTGCTCAACCTAGGATTGTCCTCACCAACAGGTGAGACAATCACGCCTCCTGTGCTGCCAGATGGACGGCGGGGGTAATACTTCAGGTTGAGACCATCAGCTACCCCACCGAGCACCGAGCAGTAGTGCGAAAGCGCACGCCGTGCAGCATCTTGCATGGCCGCCTCAGCTGAGTCCCGCTCAGAGATAGAATAGTGCTCTGAGCAGACCTCAGCACCCTGGAGACTGTTCTCCGGACGACGCACCAAGCAGGTCGCCTCCCAGCGGTCCGGGTAAACCCCGCGATATGCTGGTAGACCACACAACGATACTCGATGGACCAAGTACGCCGGTTAAGTGCCCGACGTAGTAGGGTGTCGATCGCGTCATGGAAGTGACACCCGCGAGCAGCGTCGCGAGTGATGGGTCGAGCAACCCATCCTTCCGGCTCCTGGTCAGCAGAGAAGTCGGTGTCGTGGCTCGAGCTGTCGTCGCCACCTCCGTCGTCTGGGTCTCCTCCAGCAGCTACTCCAGAAGCTGGGGCGCCCAGTGGTGGTGCAGGGGGCGCCTCCAGGGGAAGCACAGGGGAGCAGCTCCTCACGGACTCTATCTCCTAGTGGAGCGAGAAAGAAGAGCCCTGCTGCTCCTACTCCTGCCGTCGACGCTCCTGCTCCTCATGCAGGCGGTGGTGCAGCCTTTCCAAGTAGCTGGACTGTCCGGCCACGGGACGGCGAAGCGGACGCTCAGCAAGGCGGGAGGGTAAGAAGGGGATGACAGACTTTCGTGCAGTGTGTCTAAGATGAGCCATCTACAAAAGACACCGCAAGCAAAAGAGTGAGAACAGAATTAATAGGACCAGCAAGTAATGAACCATAAATAAATGAAGGATTAGAAATAAACATAATTTTCAGCAAGGTATAACATATAGTAGAACATAGGTTTGGTCGGTATGACCAACTTTTGAAGGGATATCAAAGTCAAGGCAGGGACAAAGGTCTATAGTCCTTAGAACGACCATTCTATTCTAGGTTAGCGGTCCTACAGTCAGCACGGCTTTGATACCACTTATGTCACACCCGGTTTTAGAAGGCAAACCGAATGCGAACCATGTACGTGCCAGGATCAGTAATTCACGTACACAGCAGTTACATAACATGGACATCATCACACAGTGCTCAAATAGTATTAAAAAGGGAAATAATAGTCGATTACATCATACGTCTGAGACGTCCACATAGCCTTTACAATAAATCAAAGTGCGGAAAAGAAACATAGATAAACGCGGCCTTCACAGGCAGCCGACTGGGGGTTGCCGCTAACCCACACCTAGAACTCGTCGTAGTCTTGGAACTCCTGGAAGTCTCCTTCCACAGCTTCATCTTCTCTTGAGCAGGGGTTGCAATGCTGACAACCTGGGGATGGGGGGGTTTGGTGTGTAGAGCAAGGGTGGGTACACATCAACATACTCAGCAAGTATCCTGTTTGGCTGTAGTGGACTAGCTTTATGTGGGGATAAGTCAAGCAGTTGCTTTTAGTTGGTCAGATTATTATTTACTAATAGAAAGCCAAGTTTTAGCATTAACCCAAGTTATTAGCCCGATGTACCCTTTCCAAACGGAAAGAATACCACTTACCAGCACCATAGTCATAACCAAAACCATCAGTCTCATTGCCACCTGTAAACCAAAATGTCTCTGATCAAGTACCACTAATCACTGGAGCTCCCTTGGCCGCTCATAACCGCGAGCACGGCTGATATATCAGTTTTCAAACACTCTGCAGAGGTTGTGCACTTTACCCATAAGCCGTGATTCCCTTTCTGCCCGGAGAGAGCTACTCCCCATTGACCACTACCTAGGTGGCCTAGCAGGGCATCACTACGTAGCCTTTACAAAGATTCCCCGGGACTGTAGCCACCCGTTAGGTTTCCTAAATGTACCGCACTCCTCCCCAAGGGACAAATCAACCTTGGCAGAGCGAGCCGCATACACCGAGCCCCATTGACGGCACAACAGCTAAGCGAACTACACCCCGGATCCTCTAATTATTCAGCTAAGGGCATCCCATTCCACCCTCATGGTTGCACTGTTTTCCCGGGCGGTCATCCATATAACAGGTCCTTACGGAGAGGCACTCGAGAAACCGCTCGAGCCCCCTTAAAGGCCACAAGTAGAACATCATAATAAGAAGAGGGGAAAACAGCGTATCATAGATAATCTCATCATGTTCATTGATTATAGTTGAGCAATAGCATAAAGCTAAACAATAATAATCCAACCCAAATAGGTAAGCAAGGTAATGGATAACAAAAGCTAGTCAATCCTTAGGCATAAATGTGAAATGCGGGAGGTGAATTAAAGAATGTATAGGACAGAGATAGGTCAAGGGACACTTGCCTCCACCAACCGACTGCTGCTCAGGGGCTTCTCCTGCGAGTTCCTCGGGCTCTTCAACTGGATCGTTCTCTATGCGATTGCAAGCATACATACATCCATCCATTCAAATTAGAAAACAAACAGTACACCATACAAGGGAACAAATAAAGTAAATATGCATAGAATATCACATACGATAATGAATTTACCATGGTTAGAAAGAGGCAGGGAAAGGTCTCGCGAGGGTTAAAGCTTATGCTCGAGGCGCATTACAGGTAGGCGAATAACTAGACGTTACGCGCTCTAGTTCTAGTTGGTTCTAACAAAAGGATTAGCTACATGCACTAATGTAAACGTGACCACTTTTAGTAGATTAACATTGAATGAGATAGATGATTAGCTATACAAATTAACTAACGTAACCAATTTCCAAATTGAGACTCCTATCTTATTAATATAAACATGTGATTAGCGCGCATAGGACACGGGGGGTAGACGGGGCGTCTAGGGGGTAGACGGGGGCACGACGGGTCATGCCAAGGCACGCGCACTACGCGAGCACGCGCGCGAGGCCGCACGCACACACCACGAACTAGTCGTGCGCACGTCGGGGCCGCGCGCTAGCCGAGCTCAAGGCCGCGCGCCATAGGCACGCTGGGCCGAGTTCGAGGCCACGCCGGGACCGTCACGACGCGAGCAAGGCACGGCGGGGCGAGCGGGCAAGCACGCCGGGGCAAGCGAGCACGGGCGAGCGAGGACGCGGCCGAGCGAGGACACGGCCGGGCGCGGGGGCGGGCGGCCGAGCCGGGGCGCGACGGGGCGGCCGAGCCGGGGCACGGGGTGGGCGGCCGAGCCGGGGCGGGGTGGCCGAGCTCGCCGGGAGGCGGCCGAGCCGGGCGCCGAGGCGGGCGGCCGAGCCAGGGCGGGGCGGGGCGGGGCGGCCGAGCCGGGCATGGGACGGGGATGGGGCGGGCTCGCCGGAGCGAGGCGGCGCGGGGCGGGCGCGGGTTCGCCGGGGGGAGCGAGGTGGGGCTGCCGAGCCAAGGCGCGGCGGGGGCGGGGCCGGGGTCGAGGCGCGGCAGGGTGGGGCCAGCGCGGGACAGGCTCGCCGGAGCGGCCGAGCCGGACGGCCGAGCTCGCCGGGGCCGGGCGAGCGCGCCCATGGCGCGGGGGAGGGCGCCGACGAGAGGGGGAAGGAGGAGGGAGGGGAGGGAGAAGGGGGAGGAGGGGGGAAGCCTCACCGTGGACAGGGGAGGGCGCGGCGGCGGCGCTAGGGCGGCGGCGGCTAGGGTTAGGGGAGAGGGAGTTGGGGGAGGGGATGACGGTCGGGGCCCGCGGGAGAGGAGAGAGAGGGAATTTGGGGGGGAGGGGCGGGTGGGCCGCTTGGGCCCAAAGGGGGAAGGGGGGCGCGGCTGGGCCAAAAGGGAGAAAGGGGGGAGAGAGAAAAAGAAAAAGCTTTTCTTTTTCTAATTTCCATATTTTCTTATATGCCAAATTCTTATATGCCTAATTCTTCAATTCACTCAACCACAAACAAAAGAGTGCATAATCCGGCATGATGCAACAACCAAAAATAGTTCTAGGTTTTGCTTACACAAGATGTCGAGCTAATTCTCGCTATAACTTTTGGAAAAGATCAAGGCTTAACGAGAAGAAAAGGGAAAAGGAAAGAGTAACGCCTGAATTTGGTGAGAGAAAAGAAGAAAAAAAAATCTACCCCCAAATTCAGGGCGTTACACCTTCCTGGCAGCTTCTTGACTCCCATGAACAGCAATGGGCCCTTGTTCCGAAGGTATCTTCATGCATAGATATGCTGGATAAAGTATTGCTTCAAAAGCATTAAGTGTCCCACGACCAATGATTGCATTATAGGGATACTCCATGTCAACAATGTCAAAGACAACCTGTTTAGTCCTTGTGTTATGAACAAAGTCGAAGGTCACTGGCATTGTGATTTTGCCGAGTGCTACAATCTGCCTTCCTCCGAAGCCACATAGAGGATTTGTAGCATCATGAATCTTATCCTCTGGTTCTTGCATCTGTCTAAAGGCCTTAGCAAATATGATATCCGCTGCCCTGCCTGTATCAACCAGAACATTATGGACTAGAAATCCCTTAATGACACAAGATATGACCATAGCATCATTATGAGGGTAATCTTTAAGCTGAAGGTCCTCCTGGGAGAAGGTGATTGGGATGTGGGACCATTTTGACTTGATGAAGGGTCCCTGCACCCCAACATGTTGCACCCTTCTCTGTGCTTCCTTCTTCTACTTTTTGTTAACCAGCTCTGAACCTGAGCCGCCTGTTATCGGAAACACCAGCTTCGTAGCCGAAGATGCTTTGGCTTGGTTGCTGAACGAAGCCATCAGCTCAAAAGTGGAAGTGAGTTCACCGGAGGTGGGCGCCAATGTTGGGGACTTGTTCTCAAATGCTATGAATTAAGAACAAGGCAACACAAAAATATGTTAGTGGTTAATGCCCTTCGTCCTTCGAAGCATTATTTCCCTAAGGATATAACGATCTTCGAACGAAGGTTATGAAGGACATACCTTCATCATCACAGCATATATCAATGAAAGATGAAGCATATGAAATATGGGAAATAACATGGGTAAACATATGACATTATAATATATCTTTTATTATATAACCATGAATGAATGAGAATAACGTAGGATTACATTTGTACCTTCGGCTTGATAGAAGGTAAGAGTACAAGCGTGATGCACGAACAAGTACAAGTCAGCGTGAACAGTATGGGGGTACTGTTCATCTATTTATAGGCACAGGGCGTAGCCTGTGTGAAATTACATTTATACCTTTTACAATCGGTTACAATCATGACACAAACTATCATGTGTCAATCTATCTTTTCATCTTTAAGTCGATGCAACCCTTCGTCTCAAGGTATGTCGTCATGCCGAAGTTCCGTGGAAGGTAGCTTCGGCGTTATTTCTGTGCTAATCTTCCAAAGGT
This sequence comes from Zea mays, assembly GCF_902167145.1. NCBI lineage: Eukaryota > Viridiplantae > Streptophyta > Magnoliopsida > Poales > Poaceae > Zea > Zea mays. Next base: position 222,620,377 of record NC_050099.1, on the reverse strand, counting down.
GTTTCTTTTTACAGGACCTTCGGCTTCAAAGCAGACCCCCAACAGGCGCATACCATTTCGATCTTGGGCAGATCTGATCTCGGCCCTTTGCTTGCGATCGGACGGTCGGGGTCGTCTGATACCTCTTCGGCCTCGCGACTCTTACAAAAGAAACCCCCTGGTTTCCAGTATTCAACCCGTCGTCCAGTGCGTGGGAAGCCTGCGTCTGGGTTATTTTGTGACTTAAACACCGACCTTCTTTGTATTAGTGCGCCCAGTCCAGGAATTAAAGAAAATAGGGAAAAAGAGATTTAGAAATTGATTTTTAGTATAGAAATACTTATAAAACTTGTATAATCCATAGAAAATTCATATGTAGTCCAAATTAATCCATTCCAATTGCTATAATTTTGTAATATTATTGGTTATCATTTAGTACCACTGTTTTGACATGAATATCACAATAAAATTTGTATCCTATTTAATCTTGTACAAAACACATAAAACCTTCAGAAATTCATAACTTAAAATCTATAACTCCAAAATTAATGATTCATGTTCCTATGATCTTATTTTAATGTGCAAATTATTATTATGTATTTTATTTATATGTTTGATGTTATGTTAATTTTGCATGCACCATGTTTGTCTATATTGCTACGTTTAGCAGTGAGGACACGTGTCATCTGAAGAGCAAGTTGGTACCTGGAATCTCAAGTACCAGGCAAGTTGTGCCCTTGATCACTTATTTTACCCACTCATGTTCTAATTAATCATAATGTTCTGCATAGGTTAATTTTGATGGGACCTAATAGGTTACCCTAGTTTGTCTATCTTTATGCCTTGTTGACCACTGAAGTTTTGGGTAGTACTTGCTAGTGCTTTATGTGGATTTGGGCATTGAGATACACATCATTCATACTTTTGTTATCAGTTTGTTAATTACTGTTCATGATAAGATCATTATGTTAATTGGAACATGGAGAATCACTCGGAAAACAGTTCTACCATAAGGGTGGAATGGGACGCACATGGCTGACTAATTAGGAAAACTAGTGGAGGACTACCTTACCCGAAAGGGGCAAGGGCAGTAGGGGAGTGGTCAGTGTAGGGAGGTCCTCGGGTTGATTTTGCTGCAATGGCGGTCATGCGAGGGATTCCTGCATTGGAGCTTCCTATAAACTGTTGCGGGTTTTCTGAATCTAGTGGAACTTTGTAAAGGCCTCGTAGTGTTACCCTGCATCGCTTCCTTGGTAGAGGTGTATGGGGCCCGTAGAACCCCGTGGCAGATGGGTAACATGACTTGTGGGTAAAGATGCGAAACCTCTTCAGAGTGTAAAACTGGTATACTAGCCGTGCTCACGGTCATGAGCAGCTCAGACACTCACATGATTAATTTATGTAACTAAATTCAATTCATCATATGCATTGCATCGCAAGTGTTGTTATCACTTTTGTTCTACTACTTAATTGGGTTGGTATTTACTTATACTTAGTAATTGCTAATAAAATTTTGACCTACATTAAAAGCAATGCTCAGCTTCAACCATCCTCTTTGGTAAGCCTTACACTTCATGTGAGCTCCAACCTTTGGCGAGTTCATGCACATTATTCCTCACAACTTGTTGAGCTATGAACATATGTGAGCTCACTCTTGTTGTCTCACACCCCCCCATAGGTCAAGAGCAGGTACCACAGGATGAGGCGCATGGAGGATGCTATGGCGAGTTCATGAGAGGTTTAGGTCGTCGTCTCCCAGTCAACTTTGGGTAGCTGGACCGTTGTCTCTTTATAATATAATTATTTATTTATTTTGTATAGAACTCCTGTTATGTAGTAAAGATGTGACATTCGATCATGTGCCATGATTCATCATATGTGTGAGACTTGGTCCCAGCACACCTGGTGATTATGTTCGCGCTCGAGTCTTGGTGCCCCGAAACTCGGGTGTGACATCGGGCTTGCCATATCCGAAGCCATTGCACCGGCTGGCACCACGGCAGGGCCACCAGTGCAATGTCAAGTCACAACCATGCTCCACAGTGGTGTATCTGTGCTCTGAGTTGGCGTGAACCCGCAATGGGAGTGGAGAGATGGCGAGACTAGCATGTACCCTCCGTGGCAAGAGGCTAGACAGTGGTGTATCTGTGCTCTCAGTTGGCGTGAACCCGATCTGGTCTTAGGAAACCTGGTGGCGAGTTGACATATGCAAGGGTTAAGTGCTACATATGTTGTGTGATCGGAGATCCCCAGCTGGGTATTAATTGATTTGGATAGCTGTTACTTCTCGGACATAAAGACTTGGTCACTGACTTACACGTAGCATTCCAGTAAACTTAAGGGTTGATAAAAGACGGCTAGTGCAGGTCAAGTGCTTGAACTAGGGTAGAAAGAACTCTAGTTGCAGGTAATGACTCAACTTGATAATAAAATTGGATTTTTAAGGATCCACTGATAGTAAGCATTTTTTGCAAACAGAGTCTTGATTCTTGATTAAGCCTTACCTTGAATCCCTCAAGCCAGCATATCCTTGAGAGTCTTTTATTTTGACGGGTAAGACTTACGAAAGTACACTCCGTACTCAGGGTTTTCGAACCCATGTTGTTGTAGGTGAGGAAACAACAGACTTTTGTTGTTTTTGTTCAAAGGTGGTACCCAAGGATGAGCCCCAGCAGTGAAGTCATTCGCGGGAGGATGTTGGCCTCCCACTTTAAAAACAATACTCTTTTGTGCGGGAGGGTGTTTTGCCTCCCGGGTATGTAATAATAATATTGTATGCACTCTTAAGTATCCTGGTATTGTAATAACAGTAATACTCTCTCTATATTGAATAAATGTAAATCAAGTTATTGTAATTTGCTTTCGCTGATTCTTTCCTCCAATGTGACGTAATATCTGCGTGATGGGTGAAGCGCTCTTGGGCGAATTGAGGATGATACAGTTACCGAACTTGTCGAGTGATTAAGTGCATCTACAGGGTTATCCAAGGTTCGTAGGACAAGGACAACTGTAGATGGGCCTAATAACTTGGAAGGTTCTGTCACAGCTGGTATCGGAGTGAAACCCATCTCTTCGGATACTACTTAGTACTTCAAAAGATTTTTTAAACTCTTATCTAGAAATATTCTTTCATTCTTACCTTACCACTTTCTGGTAGTCCCTAATCTTGTATAATGGCGTAACAGAGTGCAAGATATAGGAAGTTGGGGATCCACGAAGGTTGATTCCATATTTATTAGGTTATGCATGCATCATGATTAAAATTATACTAATAAATCTTTCCCTCTTATGGAGACATGGCGCGTACAAGGAAAACTGCACGCAAATCTACTGGACCTCTTGGCGTACCTCGTCATCAGCTAGCCCTAGACATGAAGGGAGTAGTAGCGGTAGCAATGACCCAATTGGAGACTTGGAGGCCAAGGTGGAACAACTTCGGACAGAGCTACGTCACCGGAATAGGATATGGGCGCAGGACAACCAACGTATAGCTGAATTGTAAGCTGACATCATCCGCTTGCAGTACGAGATATCTAAATGGGATTTGGCCATTCATTGGGCCGTCAACTCGCGTTCGATCGCTTGGGACCGCGAAGCAAAAGCTCGAGCTCGTGTAGCAGAGCTTAACGCGGCCCTCGACAGCTTGCAAGTGTACTGTAATACTTTACATGAGGAAGTACATGTACTGTATACTCGACTGCACCCAGACGTGCCTGCCGACGCTGTGGCAATGGGAGCCGGACCATCGGGGACAGCAGGAGAAGGACCTAATGGGGAGTTGGACCTTTTTAGGCCTCATCCTTCCATGAACCTTGCTGACGAACGGTCTCCCGCAGCAGGAAATGAAGAAACCAAGGATGATGAAGACTAGAATAGTATAGTTTAGATGTTATACTTATGTAAAATAAGTAGTAAAGTCAAGTTGTATGCTAGAGTCTGTATAATTATTACATTTTGGTAATGTAATATGATGGTATATGTTGGCATGTTATATTTTCCCCAAATGTTTCTTTGCCTCAGATGCCATCACGGACTCGCGCAGATGATGGGGCGGGGACTTCCCGTGGTCGGGAAGATACTCCCAACCCACCACCAGTACCACCAACGTTGGCTGAGGCTATCGCTGCCTTGGTCAATGCCACCGCAGATAATACACGCTTCTTGCGTGAGATGGCGGGCAATCAGTTCCAACAGCATGGAGGTAGAGCTCGTCCTCAAGAACTGTACCATACTACATATTCAGAATTTTCTGAGACTTGACCCCCGCTCTTCATTAAAGCTGAAGAACCTTTAGAAGCGGATGAGTGGGTAAGAGTCATGGAACAAAAGTTTGGATTAATTCACTGCACAGAGACGCAGAAGCCATTGTTTGCTGCCCAACAGCTGAGAGGACCTACTAGTACATGGTGGGCAAATTTTGTAGCAATTCAACCAGCTGGACATCAGATCACTTGGGAGGAATTCAAGTTAGCATTCTATGAACACTATGTTCCAGAGGGAGTGCTCCATATGAAGCAAGAAGAGTTCATCCGGTTAAAGCAAGGGGGAGATACTGTCATGCAGTATCTCAACAAATTCAACCATCTATCCCAGTATGCTATCGACCAAGTGAATACGGATCTGAAGAAAAAGAATTGTTTTATGAGGGGACTTAATGACAGGCTTCAATGGAAAATGGCAACATGCTTGGATCTCACCTACAGTAAGGTTGTCAGTACAGCACTGGCAGTGGAAGCCAAAAATATCGGGCATGGAAAATCGAAGGGGTTTGGAGGTGAAAGGTCAAATCAAGGGCCTGATAAAAGAACCAGGATGGTGATCCGACCTTTTAATCAGAATCGTTCTTCACCTTGCCCACCTTCCTATCCCTTCAAGCAACCTGTTTTCATTCGTCCCAATACTGCCCTGCTCCTACTAATTAGCCGAGTACACCTGTACTCGTTTCCCTGCTCTCCCTAATTCTTCTACTGGTTGCTTCAACTGTGGAAAGTCCGAACACTTTATTAAGGACTGACCATACCCGAAGCAAAACAAAACCAATTTCCAACAGAACTCTAGGAATTCCAACCAAGGAAAGGGAAACACGGCTAGTACTTCAACGGGCAAGAATTTCAAGAAAACGGGACGGATTTATTATACCCAAGTGGCTACAACACCGGAGGTCGAGCCGGTAATGATGGGTATGTTCCTTGTTGCCAATTACCCAGCAGTTATTATCTTTGATTTTGGTGCATCACACACCTTCGTAAGCAAGAATTTTGTGGAAAAGCATTGCATTCCTTGCACTGAATCAAGGGAAGGATTTATTATCCATTCACCTGGGGGACGGATATTTACTAAGGAAGTAGTCTTCCATATATCAGTAACATTGGCCGATCCAGAATTTCCTACCAACATGATTGTTTTAAAAGGCCAAGACATAGATGTAATTCTGGGCATGAACTGGTTAGCCCAACATAAGGCCATCATCAATACAGACTTAAGGACCATCAAATTGAGTCATGGCCAGGAAGAGATTCAATTGTCCATCCCTGTAGTTGTCCCAGTCAAACCATCTGGGCAAGTTTATGAAGCCATCATACCAGAAATCCAAAACATTCCGGTGGTGTGTGAATTCCCGGATGTTTTTCCTGAAGATTTGCCTGGGTTGCCTCCAGAAAGGGATGTAGAGTTTGTGATTGATCTAAAGCCCGATACGGCTCCTATTTCTAGAAGGTCGTACCGAATGCCACCTAATGAATTAGCAGAACTCAAGACTCAGCTCCAAGATCTGCTTGAGAAGGGATTCATTAGGCCAAGTTCATCACCATGGGGATGTCCAGCAATTTTCGTTAAGAAGAAGGATCAGACACTTCGAATGTGCATGGATACAGACCCCTTAATGAGGTCACTATCAAGAACAAGTACCCTCTTCCCCGGATCGATATTCTATTCGATCAACTTACTGGAGTTCGGGTATTCTCCAAGATTGACCTCAGGTCAGGTTATCATCAGATCCGCATTCGACCCGAAGATATACCCAAAACCGCATTCACTACGCGGTATGGATTATTTGAATATTTGGTTATGTCTTTCGGATTGACAAATGCTCTAGCCCACTTCACATACTTAATGAACTCAGTGTTTATGTCCGATTTAGATAAATTTGTGGTGGTCTTCATTGATGACATCCTGATCTATTCCAAAAATGAAGAGGAGCATGCTAAGCATTTGTGGATCGTGCTAACGCGCCTAAGAGAGCACCAATTGTATGCTAAATTCAGTAAATGCGCGTTTTGGTTGGAAGAAATCCAATTTCTAGGACATGTATTATCTGCAAAAGGAATTGCGGTCGATCCCAGTAAGTTAAAGATATTCTAGAGTGGAAACTGTCAACCACTGTACATCAAGTTTGAAGCTTCCTTGGACTAGCCGGATATTACCGCAGGTTTATTCCGAATTTCTCCAAGATTGTTAAACCTATTACAGGTTTATTAAAGAATGATACTAAGTTTGACTGGTCCTCAAGATGCGATGAAGCCTTCGAGCAGCTGAAGGTGTTATTAACCACTGCTCCAGTATTGGCTCAACCGGACATAGAGAAGCCTTTTGATGTGTATTGTGACGCATCAGGAAGTGGACTCGGATGTGTCCTAATGCAAGAGGGCCGAGTCATAGCTTATGCTTCAAGACAACTACGCCGGCATGAGGAGCATTATCCAACTCATGATTTGGAATTAGCTGCAGTTGTTCATGCCCTTAAGATATGGCGTCATTATCTGCTGGAAAATACTTGCCATTTATATACAGATCATAAAAGTCTGAAATATATTTTTACCCAGTCAGAACTAAATATGAGGTAGAGAAGATGGCTTGAGCTGATTAAAGATTATGATTTGGAAATCCACTATCACCCAGGAAAGGCCAATGTGGTGGCAGATGCGCTGAGTCACAAAGCTTCATGTTATTGTCTTACAGTAAGGACCTCTGACACCACCCTATGCCAAGAAATGGAAAAGTTGAACTTGGGTATGATACAACATGGAACTTTGACCCAATTAAGGCTTGAGTCAGTCCTTCTATAGAGAATTATTGATGCCCAAAGAAGTGATAAGGGTATGAAGCATATTCATGAGAAAATAGAAGCCGGTAAAGCTAATTGCTTCAGAAAATATGACCAAGGAATATTATGGTTCAATGATCGCATAGTTGTGCCTAAAGATGCTAAAGTCCACCAACAGATCTTGGATGAAGCTCATCTTAGTCGATATTCCATTCACCCTGGAAGTACTAAGATGTATCAAGATTTAAAGCAACACTATTGGTGGACGAAAATGAAGATTGAGATTGCACGCTATATGGCAAGATGTGACACCTGCACACATGTCAAGGCAGTACACATGAAGACCGCTGGGCCACTGCAATCTTTACCCATCCCAACTTGGAAATAGGAGGACATTAGTATGGACTTCATTGTGGGATTACCCAGAACAACTAAAGGTTTTGACTCTATCTGGGTTAATTGATCGGCTTACAAAGATAGCTCATTTTCTGCTAGTCAAGACATATTGCCCGGTAATTACCTATGTAAAGTTATATATTGCTCGTATTCTCAGTTTGCACGGAATTCCAAAAACAATAGTTTCAGACCGTGAACCACAATTTGTATCCAAATTCTGGGAAGAGCTCCACAAATCTCTAGGTACTAAGCTGCTCCACAGTTCGGCATATCATCCTCAAACAAGTGGACAAACTAAGAGAATGAATCAAATACTTGAAGACATGTTGCGAGCATGTGTCCTGGAATTCCCACAGAAATGGGATGATTGTCTACCATTAGCAGAATTTTCTTATAATAACAACTATCAAGAAAGCATCAAGATGGCACCATTTGAAGCACTGTATGGACGACGGTGTCGGACACCCTTAAATTGGTCAGAACCTAGAGAACGGTGGTATTTCAGGCCTGACTTAGTCAAGGAAATAGAAGCAAAGGTTCAACGAATAAGGCATCACTTGAAAGAAGCTCAAGCTCGACAGAAAAGTTATGCAGGCCGACCCTTGTTCTTTCAAGTCAAAGATTATGTGTATCTGAAAGTATCACCAATGAAGGGTGTGAACCGTTTCGGGGTAAAAGGGAAGCTAGCACCCCGATACATTGGCTGGTTTCCCATTCTTGAACAATGTGGACCCGTGGCATACCGACTTCAGCTACTAGAAACATTATCTGCAGTGCATAATATGTTCCATGTATCTCAATTAAAGAAGTGCCTTCGGGTTCCCGATAGAATCATCGATGTGGTGGATGTTGTCTTAGAACCAGATTTGACTTATTCAGAACATCCCATTTGAGTTTTGGATCAGAAGGACAGAATTACCCTAAAAATGATTCTTAAATTCTATAAAGTACAATGGAACCAGCATACGGAAGATGAAGCTACCTGGGAGACTCAAGGCTTCTTGGAAAAGAATTTTCCTAGGTTTTTAGCTTCATGTAACCTGTAAGATATGTACAATTGTTTGTAAAGTTGGAATGAATCCCATACCACCCCCTGCTCGGTACGACAAACAAGGAAATAAAGATATGGCGTGTTTCCTTTTCCATTACTCACCCTAGGACCTTAAATCTCGGGACGAGATTCTTTTATGGGGGGAAGGATGTAACACCCCTGGTGTTACTGGCACTAAAATTTGATCATAACATCATGTGCATTGACATATCATGTGTTTGTCACACCTAGAGTGCATTCACTAGGTAAAATTTTCAAACAAGTTGTGATGATAGGATTGGTGTGTAATAAACCCTAGGGTAGGGAACTTAACCCTGAATTGGGGCTTATGGATGTAAGTGAAACCCAAATAATTTAAAACCTCAAAAGTCATGAGAAATATTCATAAGGTATCACATTTGATGGACTTTAGTGGCACAAAAACCCTAAATTTCCCAAAACTCAAAAAGAAACCCTAGAAAACCCTATTTGAAACCCTAGGGGGGTAAATGTAAATTCTAGGCACTTTTGGACCAAAGTGCAAATAGCAAAGTAAAGGAGCACCACAAACCAAGTAACTTTCACATTGGAGGATTTGCAAGTTAAGTGATGAGATTTGGACTTATTTGCAAAAAGGTCACATGAGCACTTGATGACTAAGTCTGAATTTCAGTACAATGGGGTCAACTTTGGAGCTCTATATCTCTAAATCTACAAAGATTTTGCCCTAAGTCAATATAGCAAACTTGTAGAGCTATGTTAAGGGTACAAGTTTTATTAAGTGACTAAGCATTAGTATTGTACAAAAATTGAAGATAAAAGGACTTAAAGTCGGGCTGACAGTCAGCTCTTGAACTGAAATTTGGCCACCAGTGACATTGGCCGAACTTTGGGATCAAATTTGAGCAAGATCCAATGAGACATTGACTAGGGATGCTATAACAAAATTGAAGATGGATTGTAGATCAACAACTTTGATACATATGGGTGATCAAGTTGCAACACAATTTTTGGAGCAAATCGCCCCCAATTGTGCTCGGTCACGCGCTCTGAATGAAGTTCCCATTGTATAGTAGCTGAAAAAGATCTCCGGAATCATCGCCCTTCGCCGCAGTGATCCCGTGCCCGGATTCGTGTCGATCGCCGTGATTCGTGCTTACTGCACAGTGGAAATTGGTAGGGGGACTAAAAGATCTCGCGGTGAAGTGGATTTGGTCGCGGGGTGAAGCTTATCAACTGCGCCTGTAGCCATGCGACGTGGCCGGACCGCCGGTGTCGTCGTGGTACTCCGGCGACCTCAATTACGCCATGTCGTAGCTCTTTACCACGTAGTAGTAACCGTGGCATGCTCGGGCTTGCCATATCCAAAGCCATTGCACCGGCTGGCGCCACGGCACGGCCGCCAGTGCAATGTCTTGTCACAGCCGTGCTCCACTCTCCTCCCAAATTCGGAATAACCATGGCCGACTTATGTAAATTGAGCACCTCCCTTGCTTCACCTTCTCATCATGAACCCAGAGCACCCACTCTCGCGCATGATAGTCCACCATAGCGCCTTAATTCGGGTTTTCCCCCAAATTGGATTTCCACGCCACCGTAAACACCTCGCCGTGGCCAGCTCTCTGCAGGTTAGTTCAAGCATCCTTGCTTGAAGTTCTAGCCTTCATTAAGCCTCCTGCTACTCGTAGACCTGTTTGATTGAACTAGACTGCCCTGAATCACCAAGAACACATCGATTTCCCCTCGGGTTTCGCTGTCGTCGTGGGCAGAAGGACTCCGGGCCGGATTTGCGCAATCGAGGGTCGGATTAGAGTTGCCAAGGGTAGAAATAGGTGTTGGCCGAGTTTGGGCATCAGTCTCTGCACATTCCAGCCAGTACAGGTTCGCTTGAGGGCACACTCGCCACCATTCGCCGTCGGGGACCTAGGTTTGTAAAGAATAGAACTCCGAGGGCTTTAGTGAAAACGTCAGAGACTCACGTGAATAGTGGAAAGGATTCTTTACGGGTTTTTCAAATGACCAGGGGCCTCTGTGCAAAGATGACACCACGGGCGCGCGCGGGGGCGCGTTTCCCTATTCATGGGCCGGTTCGGGCTGGTTTCAGCCCGTTACTATTCATTCTTTCTCTTTTTCTTTTTCTGTCAGGCTTAGGGAATTTATAGAAAATTTTAGAAAAATGGTAAAAATATGAGACCAATTTTACTAGACTCCTAAATTCCTCTAGTAATTAATAAAAATAGTTCCAAGATTTTTAGTCCAAACCAGAAATTATGTAGTATTTAAGAAGGCCTAAACCTATACTTTTGGAATTTTAGAAATTACTAAATAACTCCAAAACTCATAAAACTTTTTGGGACAACTTAATATAATAATTAGAGCCTTTGGGTAAACTTTGGTATGCTTTGGACATTGTTTGACCCCAAAACCCCAATACTCTAGCTTCTTGAAATAGTACTGCCTAACCCCACTAGGGTGTTGATTCAGAAATCCTAGTTACTTAGGAGTACCGTGAAGGAAAGTTGTATTCAAGATACAACTTGTTGAATCTCTATTATAATTGCATATTCATAGCATCACATGAGCATGCATGTTTATATATGGTTATGTATAGAAAACGAAGAAGTAAGTGTTGAAGAAGAAGAGACTACACCACAAACAGAAAATCCACCTGCTGGGAATTGTTTTTATTTTGATATCTGTGGAACAGATCCCGACTCCCCTACAACACAAGGCAAGCCCAGGTGCATTTACCCTTTCCTTGTGATTTTAAACTATTTATCACTTGACTGATGCATTAAGTGATGGGAGTTGAGTGCTAAACCAATTGATGCACTTCCTTCCTTGGAACTGTTTACCATTCCTTGATTACCTGTTTTATTAAAAGGTTTTCTAATGCTTAGTCTTGATTTAGAAAAACAAAAATGTCTTGTTTTTAACAAAAGATGATGCTTCAGATGGAATGGAATGTTTTCAAAAATAAAACTTGATGGTGGATCCATCATGGCCGTGATGGGTTCAACATCGGACAAGATGTACCTCTGCCAGGTACCAAACTTTGGGATTTTAAATGATAAAGCTGAGACCGGGTGGGTGACTTGCATGAGAAGAGAGTCTCGGTGTAGTGTCTCCGTCTGAGTCGGTTAAGGACCGTGTCGATGTAGGCTTGATGATCGATGACCTTTTAACTGGTCACATGCCTCGTCATGAGTAAGCTTTGCCTCGGGCAGACTAGTACCAGAAAGGCCAACACGAAATGATAGTGGAGAGATGGCGAGAGTAGCGTGTACCCTACGTGGCAAGAGGCTAGACGGTGGTGTATCTGTGCTCTCGATTGGCGTGAACCCGGTCTGGTCTTAAGAAACCCGTTGGTGAGTTGACGTATGCAAGGGTTAAGTGCTATATGTCGTGTGATCGGAGATCTCCAACTGGGTATTAATCGATTCGGATCGCTGTTACTTCTCGGACATGAAGACTTGGTCACTGACTTACACGTAGCATTCCAGTAAACTTAAGGGTTGATAAAAGACGGCTAGTGCAGGTCAAGTGCTTGAACTAGGGTAGAAAGAACTCTAGTTGCAGGTAATGACTCAACTTGATAATAAAATTGGATTTTTAAGGATCCATTGATAGTAAGCATTTTTGCAAACAGAGTCCTGATTCTTGATTAAGTCGTACCTTGAATCCCTCAAGCCAGCATATCCTTGAGAGTCTTTTATTTTGATGGGTAAGACTTGCGAAAGTACACTCCTTACTCAGGGTTTTTGAACCCATGTTGTTGTAGGTGAGGAAACATTAGACTTTTCTTGTTTTTGTTCAAAGGTGGTACCCAAGGATGAGCCCCAGCAGTGAAGTCAGTCGCGGGAGGATGTTGGCCTCCCACTTTAAAAACAATACTCTTTTTTGCGGGAGGGTGTTTTGCCTCCCGGGTATGTAATAATAATATTGTATGCACTCTTAAGTACCCTGGTATTGTAATAACAGTAATACTCTCTCTATATTGAATAAATGTAAATCAAGTTATTGTAATTTTCTTCCGCTGATTCTTTCCTCCGATGTGATGTAATATCTGCGTGACGGATGAAGCGCTCTTGGGCGAATTGAGGATGATACAGTTACCGAACTTGTCGAGTGATTAAGTGCATCTACAGGGTTGTCTAAGGTCCGTAGGACAAGGACAACTGTAGAAAGGCCTAATAACTTGGAAGGTTCCGTCACACCGGACAGTCCGGTGCGACCGTCCGACCGTTGGCTAAGCCACGTGTCGTCCGTTGATCGCGCAGGCGACCGTTGGCTGCGAGCGCTATTGGCTCACCAGACAGTCTGATGAATTTTAGCCATGGCGCCTTCGGCTTTTCCCGAGTGCGACGAGTTCGTCGCCGATGTACTTGGGCGCGGGCGCTGAAGACTCACCAGACAGTCTGGTGATTTTTAGCCACGTCGCCCCGCCGATTCCCGAGAGCGGCCAGTTCGCCGCCGAGCCAGCCTGGGGCACCAGATAGTCCGGTGTGCCAGGCTGGTGCTGGTTTTGGCTGTCCTGAGCCATATCTTCTCCAATTCTTTTCTTCTTTTCTTGGCACTGTTTCTAGCACTTAGATAAACATGTTAGCATTCAAAAACAATTTACTAAGTCTAGACATATACCTTGTTATTCGATGTGCACTTTTCACCTACTTAGCACATATGAGTTTCGAACAATGTGTTGGGCATCTAATCACCAAAACAATAATAGAAATGGTCCAAGGGCAAATTTCCCTTTCAATCTCCCCCTTTTTGGTGATTTATGCCAACACATTAAAAAGCAACTAAGAAGTGCAAATTTGAGGCCAAATTTACTCACATAGGATTTGGCATATATGGATCACTCTTGCCACCGCTTGGTTTGTTTTTGCAAATCAAATTCTTTTCCAATCTCTAAGTCGAACACACTTGTTTGGGTAAATAGAGAGATATTCCAAGAATAAAATTGATCAAGTGCCAAAAACTCACCCTTTTCCCATAATCAAAATTCTCCCCCATAAGAGACCAAATTTTGCTATAAGAAGATTTTGACAAAATACAAATTCTAACTTTACTATTTTTCAAAATTCACAAGTGGTTGGCTGATCCATTTGCTTTGGCCTTAATTTCTCCCCCTTTGGCATTAAGCACCAAAACGGGAAAACTTTTGGCCCTTTAACCCCATTGCCTCACCAAAATGTCAAATAAGAGCAAAAAGGCAATGAGAGTATTAGTATGAACATGGAATTAAATACACTTATACTTGAGTGCAGTGAAAGTCTTTTCGTCATCCAAGTTCATTTTCCCTTTCAATGGTCCTTCGAGACTACTTCAAGTGTACTCAAACAAACAAGTTAGTCTCAAAGGAGTCAAGTTGTAGCTCATCTCCCCCTAAACATGTGCATCATTTGCATACGGACTTGTGATGTCCGGGGATGACTTGTACAACTTGAGCACCACAAATGAACAATAAATGATGTAAATGCTCAAAGTAACATGATCAAAGGCATGAAACACATGTATGCTATAGATCAATCCAAGTAACATGAATCTAAGACATTTAGCTCACTACGCAACCTGCAAAATGTTTTCTCATCCAAGGGCTTGGTGAACATATCGGCTAGCTGGTTCTTGGTGCTAATATGATAAATGACGATATCTCCCTTTTGCTGGTGGTCTCTCAGGAAGTGATGCCGAATGTCTATGTGCTTAGTGCGGCTGTATTCAACAAGATTATCCGCCAAGCGGATTGCACTCTCATTGTCACATAGGAGTGGGACTTTGCTCAGATTGTAGCCAAAGTCCCGGAGGGTTTGCCTCATCCAAAGCAGTTGCGCGCAACACTGTCCTGCATCAACGTACTCGGCCTCAGCGGTGGATAAGGCAACTGATGTTTGTTTCTTGGAGCTCCAGGACACCAGGGACCTTCCTAGAAACTGGCACGTCCTTGATGTGCTCTTCCTATCAACCTTGCACCCGACATAGTCTGAGTCTGAGTATCCAACTAAGTCAAAGGTAGACCCCTTTGGATACCAGATCCCAAAGCAAGGCATAGAAACTAAATACCTAAGAATTCGCTTTACGACCACAAGGTGACATTCCTTGGGGTCGGATTGAAATCTAGCACACATGCATACACTAAGCATAATGTCCGGTCTACTAGCACAAAGATAAAGTAATGAACCTATCATTGACCAGTATGCCTTTTGATCAACAGACTTACATGCTTTGTTGAGGTCAAGATGTCTGTCAGTTCCCATCGGTGTCTTTGCAGGCTTAGCATCCTTCATCCCAAACCTCTTGAGAAGATCTTGAGTGTACTTCGTTTGGGAGATAAAAGTGCTGTCCTTGAGTTGCTTCACTTGGAATCCAAGGAAGTAGGTCAACTCGCCCATCATCGACATCTCGAACTTTTGCATCATCACCCTGCTAAACTCCTCATAAGACTTTTGGTTAGTAGAACCAAATATGATGTCATCGACATAAATTTGGAAAACAAAAAGATCACCATCACAAGTCTTTATAAAAAGAGTGGGATCAACTTTCCCAACCTTGAAAGAGTTAGAAATTAAAAAATCTCTAAGGCATTCATACCATGCTCTTGGGGCTTGCTTAAGTCCATAGAGCGCCTTAGAGAGTTTGTACACTTGGTCGGGATACCTGTCATCCTCAAAGCTGGGGGGTTGTTCCACGTATACCTCCTCCTTGATTGGCCCATTGAGGAAAGCGCTCTTTACGTCCATTTGGAATAGCCTAAAGGAATTGTGAGTGGCATAGGCTAATAAAATTCGAATTGACTCTAACCTAGCCGCCACAGGAGCAAAGGTCTCCTCGAAAACCAAACCTACGACTTGGGCATAACCTTTTACCACAAGTTGAGCCTTGTTTCTTGTCACCACTCTGTGCTCGTCTTGTTTGTTGTGGAACACCCACTTGGTTCCCACAACGTTTTGCTTTGGACGTGGCACCAGGCTCCAGACTTCATTCCTTTTGAAGTTGTTGAGCTCTTCCTGCATGGCCAACACCTAGTCCGGATCCTGCAAGGCCTCTTCTACCCTGAAAGGCTCAATAGAAGAGACAAACGAGTAATGCTAACAAAAATTAGCTAATCGTGAGCGAGTAGTTACTCCCTTGCTGATGTCACCCAGAATCTGATCGACGGGGTGATGTCTTTGGATCGTCGCTCGGACTTGGGTTGGAGGGGCTCGTGGTGCTTCTTCCTCCATAACCTGTTCTTCTTGTGCTCCCCCTTGATCTTGCCCCTCTTCTTGAGGTACCTGTTCATCGTCTTGGGTTGGAGGATGCACCATTGTCGAGGAAGAGGGTTGATCTTGTTCCTGCAGTTCCTGTGGTCGCACATCACCTATCGCCATCGCGCGCATTACGGCCGTCGAAACTTCATCTTCATCTATATCATCAAGATTAACTTGCTCTCTTGGAGAGCCATTAGTCTCATCAAATACAACGTCGCTAGAGACTTCAACTAATCTTGATGATTTGTTGAAGACCCTATACGCCTTTGTATTTGAGTCATACCCTAGTAAAAACCCTTCAACTGCCTTGGGAGCAAATTTTGAATGTCTACCTTTCTTCACAAGAATGTAGCATTTGCTCCCAAATACATGGAAATAGGAAACATTGGGTTTGTTACCAATAAGGAGTTCGTAGGAGGTCTTCTTGAGGAGACGATGTAGATAGAGCCAGTTTATGGCATGGCAGGCCGTGTTCACAGCTTCCGACCAAAACCGCTCAGACGTCTTGTACTCTCCAAGCATCGTTCTTGCCATGTCGATTAGCGTCATGTTCTTCCTCTCTACCACACCATTTTGTTGTGGTGTATACGGAGCGGATAACTCGTGTTTGATGCCTTCCTCCTTAAGAAACTCTTCAATTTGAAGATTCTTGAACTTGGACCCATTGTCGCTTCGTATCTTCTTCACCTTTAGCTCAAACTCATTTTGAGCTCTCCTTAAGAAACACTTTAGGGTCCCTTGGGTTTCTGATTTGTCCTGCAGAAAGAATACCCAAGTGAAGCAGGAAAAATCATCAACTATTACAAGACCATACTTACTTCCCCCAATGCTGAGATAGGCAACGGGACCGAAGAGATCCATATGAAGAAGTTCCAGTGGTCTTGACGTCGTCATCACATTTTTGCTATGATGATTGCTTCCCACATGTTTCCCTGCTTGGCACGCTGCACAAGGTCTGTCTTTCTCAAAACAGACATCGGTTAGTCCTAACACATGATCTCCCTTTAGAAGCTTATGAAGGTTCTTCATCCCAACATGTGCTAGACTGCGATGCCAAAGCCAGCCCATATTAGTCTTAGCTATTAAGCATGTATCTAGATCGGCATTCTCTTTCGAAAAATCAACTAAATAGAGTTTGTTGTCTAGTACACCCTTAAAAGCTAGTGAACCATCACTTCTTCTAAAGACAGATACATCAATATTTGTGAGTAAACAATTATAACCCATGTTACATAATTGACTCACAGACAACAAATTATACCCGAGCGATTCAACTAAAAACACATTAGAGATAGAATGCTCAGATGTGGTGGCTATTTTTCCCAACCCTTTGACCTTGCCTTGGTTCCCATCTCCAAAGATGATCGTATCCTAGGAATCCTTGTTCTTGACATAGGAGGTGAACATCTTCTTCTCCACCGTCATGTGGTTTGTGCATCCGCTGTCGATAATCCAGCTTGAGCCCTAAGATGCATAAACTTCCAAGGAATTTAAGCTTGGGTCTTAGGTACCCAACTCTTGTTGGGTCCTACAAGGTTAGTCACAACAGTTTTTGTAACCCATATGCAAGTTGTGTATCCCTTACATTTGGATCCCAACTTCATAGCAACTACTTTTTCATTTTTGCATGAAAGCACAAAAGAAGCATTGCAAGCATCATAGACAGTAGTAGGACTATTGCAATTTCTCCTAGGCGCATGAGACACAACATGATTACGCCTAGGTCTATTTCTACCATAAGCATAAGTAGAGCTAGAAGCAACCATAGCATGATGATCATTATAAATAGGTAAAGCAGCATGATCATAACTTCTATTATAATGAGAAACTTTCTTAACATGAGCATAAAGATAGGCATGTTTCTTTTGATCATGTGAGGAATGTGAGCTACTGGCCATAGGAGCCTTCCCTTTCCCTTTGAGGTCAGAAGTCCTTTGGCTTGTTAAGTTCTTGGTTTCCTTTCGAAAACCAAGTCCATCCTTAATTGAGGGGTGTCTACCAATGGTGTAGGCATCCCTAGCAAATTTTAATTTATCATAATCATCTTTGCAAGTCTTAAGTTGAGCATTAAGACTTGCAACCTCATTGTTTAATTTAGCAATAGAAGTAACATGTTCATCACAGGCATCAATATCAAAGTCTTTACATCTATTGCAAATAATGACATGCTCTACACATGAACTAGTTTCATTGACTTTCTCTAGCTTAGCATTTAATTCATCATTTAAATTCTTTAAGCTAGAATTGGATTTATGACAGGAAGACAACTCAGATGACAGTATTTCATTTTTCTTAATTTCTTAAGCAAGATATTTTTGAACACTAATAAACTTGTCATGTTCCTCATATAAAATATCCTCTTGCTTTTCTAGCAGTCTATCCTTTTCATTAAAAGCATCGAATAATTCATTAATTTTCTCTACTTTAGCTCTATCTAATCCTTTAAACAAATCAGTGTAATCTACCTCATCATCGGAAGATTCCTCATCGCTAGAAGAAGAGTACTTTGGAGTGTCTCGAATGTGTGCTTTCTTCTCCTTAGCCATAAGACATGTATGGCGTTCGTTTGGGAAGAGCGAAGACTTGTTGAAGGCCGAGGCAGCTAGTCCTTCATCCTTAGAGTCAGAGGAGGAGCAGTCGGAGTCCCATTCCTTCCCGATGTGTGCCTCACCCTTGGCCTTCATGTAGTTCTTCTTTTTCTCCCTCTTCACGTGCTTGTCTTGTGCCTGGTCATTATCGTTATCGGGGCATTGAGCTATAAAATGACCAGTCTTACCGCATTTGAAGTAGGAGCGTTTTCTTCTTGACTTGTTTTTGTTGGGGTACTCCTTACGTCCTTTTAGCACGGTCTTGAAGCGCTTAATGATGAGTGTCATCTCATCTTCATTGAGCCCGACAACCTCCACTTGTGCCACCTTGCTTGGTAGCGCCTCCCTGCTGCTAGTTGCTTTGAGAGCAACAGACTGTGGCTCATAGACGGGCAGTGGACCGTTCAATGCATCGTCCACGTATCGAGCTTCTTTCACCATCATACGCCCGCTCACGTATTTTCCGAGTATTTCCTCGGGCGTCATCTTGGTGTACCTGGGGTTTTCACGAATAAGATTCACAAGATGAGGGTCAATTACTGTAAATGACCTCAGCATGAGTCGGACGACGTCATGATCCATCCATCTTGTGCTTCCATAGCTTCGGATTTTGTTGACCAGGGTTTTGAGCCTGTTGTAGGTCTGTGTTGGCTCCTCTCCCCTGATCATCGCGAACCTCCCCAGCTCGCCTTCCACCAGTTCCATCTTTGTGATCATAGTGGCGTCATTACCCTCATGTGATATCTTGAGAGTATCCTAGATTTGCTTAGAGTTGTCCAGGCCACTCACTTTATTGTACTCATCCCTGCAAAGAGATGCTAGCAAAACAGTAGTAGCTTGGGCATTTTTATGAATTTGTTCATTTATAAGCACAGGATTATCAGTACTATCAAAATGCATCTCATTCTCAACAATTTTCCAAATGCTAGGATAGAGGGAGAATAAATGACTACGCATTTTATGACTCCAAAAAGAATAGTCCTCTCCATCAAAGTGTGGGGTTTTCCTAGGGGAATTGATAGTAGATGCGCATTTGAATTATAAGGAATGCGAGAATAGTCAAAAGAGTAGTTTTGATTAACCGTCTTTCTTTTGGATGAGTCGTCGTCGTCGTCATCATCCCTTGGTGAAGAAGAGAAAACGTCGCTTTCATAGTATATGATCTTCTTGATGCGCCTCTTTTTCTTCCCATCCCTCTTCTTGTGACTCGAGCCTGAGTCAGTAGGCTTGTCGTCTCTTGGTTCGTTGAAGAGGGACTCCTTGTCGTTGACCACCATCCCCTTACCCTTAGGATCTATCTCTTCGGGCGGTTAGTCCCTTAGATGAAGAGTTTGACTCTGGTACCAATTGAGAGCACCTAGAGGGGGGTGAATAGGTGATCCTGTAAAATCAAACACTAAATAGCCACAAACTTGATTATAAAAATGTTAGTGCGAGTTAACCAAGTTACTATGAAACGAGCTCTTGTGAATAAATACTGTGAGCTCTTACCGAACCACCCGGACCAGCATACATACATACATACATACATACATACATACATACATACATACATACATACATACATACATACGTACGTACGTACATACGTACGTACATACAGCTAAACTATCTACAATCAAGTTTAAATTTAAGAAATATGGTATATGTATTTGTGTGGGTAGGTATTCAACTGCATATACCCGTGTGCACGGGTACAACAGGATCAGGTGCTCCTGGCCCTTCGTCGTCTACCTACTTTCTTTACCAACAGAAGAACCACGCTAAAGGCACGACGGTCATGTGCGGGCGACACCGACTTAGGCCCTGCCAGAGCTCGCAGGCTCCACGCGTCTCTCTGTGCCATCCTACATGTTGTGCACCCCTTGCTAGATGGCCATCGCACCACCCCAAGCACCACTGTGGCCCGGTAGAAATATCGTCGACGTGTTTCACGTCGTCGTCGTCGTCAGTCTAGTGCCACTGTTGCTAGCCCGTATTTAGTGAGGGTTCCCTATCTAGTTTCCAGCATATCTATATCTTGTAAAACTCTCTTCGAATATATAAAAAATATCATATCTCTTTGATCAATATATATTTTTTTATAGTTTATTTTATATTAAGGGCTAGCTTGAGAACTATATTTTACCAAGGGATTCATATTTTCTAAGGGAAAATGAACTAAATTCTCCTGGGAAAATAAAAATCCCGCGGTAAAAAGTTGTTTTCAAACTGGCCCTAAGAGTGGTCTTAAAACATTAGTATAGTAGCTTGCTCCCGCCATTATTGCCTTGCCTTAAAAGAAATCCTCCCCTGTTTGTGTGTTTATGGTCAGTTAACTACTTTTAGCAGCTATAAGCACACACCGCGTCAACGTCTGCGCTCTGCCGCAGCTATAAATTCAAGGGGCCGCCATTTCCAGTCCTCCGAAGACTTGAACAAGGCGGCCTCCGGTCTTCCCACTTCCACACGAGAAGGAAACGACCACCTCCTTTCCTGTGTCCCGAATCGGGAGTAGTAGTAGTAGTGCATCCAATCGACACACACACAAAAAAAAAGGTTAGTTAGCCATGGCGCCGCCAACAGAGGACTGCGGCTGGCTGCTGTACCTTTCCCTGGCCGCCAAATGCGGCGACCCTCAGCGCCTGCTCGGCTTCGCCGCGGTCTTCGTCGCGGCCTGCGTAGTCACGTCGCTCCTGCACTGGGCGTCCCCGGGCGGCCCCGCCTGGGGGTGGTACTGGTGGACCAGGCGGGCCGGGCTGGGCATCGTCCGTGCCGCCATCCCGGGACCCCGGGGCCTGCCGGTGGTCGGCAGCATGGGCCTGATGACCGGCCTGGCGCACCGCAAGCTCTCGGCGGCGGCCGAGAGACAGGCCAGCAGGCGCCGCCTCATGGCGTTCTCGCTTGGCGAGACCCGGGTGGTGGTCACCGCCGACCCCGACGTCGCGCGGGAGCTGCTCGCCAGCGCCGCCTTCGCCGACCGCCCCGTCAAGGAGTCCGCGTACGGGCTCCTGTTCCACCGCGCCATCGGCTTTGCCCCGCACGGCGCCTACTGGCGCGCGCTCCGGCGCGTCGCGTCCGCGCACCTCTTCTCGCCGCGCCAGATCGCGGCCTCCGCGGCGCAGCGCGCGGCCATCGCGCGCCAGATGGTGGACGCCACGACGACCGCCGCGGCCCACGCCCCCGTCGTCGTGGCGCGCCGGTTCCTGAAGCGCGCGTCGCTGCACAACGTCATGTGGTCGGTGTTCGGCCGCAGGTACGACCTGATGGCGGACAGCCGGGAGGCCGAGGAGCTCAAGGCCCTGGTAGACGAAGGCTACGACCTGCTTGGGCAGCTCAACTGGTCCGACCACCTCCCGTGGCTCGCCCGCTTCGACCTGCAGAAGACCCGGGCCAGGTGCTGCGCGCTCGTCCCGCGGGTGAACCGCTTCGTTGGCAACATCATCGGCGAGCACCGTGCCCGCCTCGGCCGCGGCGTCGACACCGCCGTCATGGACTTCACGGACGTCCTGCTCTCCCTCCAGGGCGACGACAAGCTCTCCGACGCCGACATGATCGCCGTTCTGTGGGTACGTATGCACGTTGCACCCACCCTGCTCGCTCTTCAACTATCAGCAGGGAAAAGAAAAGAAAGAAAGACCGATAAGGCGAACGCGCCTTTAACTTGTGATCGCACACCTCGCAGGAGATGATCTTCCGAGGCACGGACACGGTGGCAGTCCTGATCGAGTGGGTGCTGGCCCGTCTGGTGCTGCACCAGGACGTGCAGAGCAAGGTCCAGGAGGAGCTGGACCGGGTGGTCGGGCTGGGCCAGGCCGTGACGGAGTCGGACACGGCCTCGCTGCCCTACCTCCAGGCGGTCATCAAGGAAGTGCTACGCCTGCACCCGCCAGGCCCACTGCTCTCCTGGGCGCGCCTCGCCACCTCAGACGTGCACGTAGGCGGGTACCTTGTGCCCGCGGGCACCACCGCCATGGTGAACATGTGGGCCATAACCCATGACCCCAGCCTGTGGCCTGAGCCAATGGAGTTCAGGCCCGAGAGGTTCATGGGCCCTGCCGCCGAGGACGTCCCGATAATGGGTTCGGATCTCCGGCTCGCGCCTTTCGGGTCCGGCAGGCGGAGCTGCCCCGGCAAGTCACTCGCGGTGGCTACCGTCGGATTCTGGGTCGCCACCCTGCTGTACGAGTTCAAATGGCTGCCGCCGTCCGACGAGCCACGCGGCGGCGGCGTCGACCTATCCGAAGTGCTGAGGCTGTCGTGTGAGATGGCTGCACCGCTGGAGGCGAGGGTGGTGCCACGTCACGCGGTGTGCTGAGGGGGCTGAGACACGTGGCCTGCAGGGGTGGGGATCAGAGGAGGAAAGCTCGACCGATCGTCTTCTAGCTTCTACTACTACGTAATACCTTACCTTGTAGCAGAACGTAACGTGGTCGATATGAGATGTGTAAAGAAAGAAAAAAAAAGAACGCCCAGTTGCACCATGCATGCTAGCTGCTGGTGTGGAGTCAGTACGTAGTAGCAGCACCCGGTTTGATCGATGCTTATGTGTGTAATGTAATACCTACCTGCAGTTGCAAGTAAATGTGTGCCTGTTATTAGTCTAGCTAGGTAGTGTAGTGTAGTGTACCGGATGGTGAGCGAGCGTGACAGTTACCTTTCCTTTTCAGTACTGCCTAGCTAGCTAGACCTAGATGTATTATTATATATTGTGTACTCCCTTCTTACGTACGTGCGTTCCATAATAAATGTATTCTGTAGTTGTCTTTTTCTACTATTTCTTTATTTCGTTCCAGAGTACAATATTTTTTATAAGAGTTAGTAGTAACTTGTATGCTAGGAGCATATATAATATATTTCTATTAAAATATATAGGCCTAATGCAAGCGTGCGTACGCGCGTGTAAGCGTGTTGGTGGATAAATGTGCGCGCGTACGTCCTTGTCGCGAGCAAAAATAAAACAATAATAATAGACCTATTTTGGCAGCAGCAGAGCGGAGGCTGGCTGCTCATCATGCGGGCGATCCCTTTCCTGCTTTTCCGATCACAGGAGGAGGGCGGCTGGGCTCAATCATGGAGCAACCCAACAGGAACGTCAGTACACGTCCACTGCATCAGGTTGCCATCCCTGTCTGCGCACTCATCGCCGTCAACTACTGACAGGGAGAATCTTAACGACTGGTGTGCAGCGCTGCTCCAAATGGATCGGTCTCACGATCCCTTTAGGCCGCTGTTGGCTGCACCCAGGCAGGTGAATCGGAGCGCGATCTGACAGAAAGAAACGCTTGCTACTAGCTAGCTAGGTCCACGGTCTATCGTGTCTTCTGGCTGCGCTCTCCCTGTACGCAGCTAAACAGGCCCGGACCCCGGACGCAAGAAAGTTATAGCCTGATTGCTGATTGTGACTTTATGGGAGACATGCAATCTGCGACACTATTAGTACGATTAAAAAATGCCTGATAGTGACAGACACATAACATGGCTCTCACGGTCTCACCAACGACGCCTCGCTTGTAACATAAATGGTTCCGAAGGAAGAGTGATAACTAAGGGGTGTTTGAATACACCAGAGTAATAGTTAGCTGCTAAAATTAGTTGAAGACATCTAAACACTCTAACTACTAGTTCAACTATTAATTATTTTTAGTAAATTCACTACCGGAACCAACAACTTTGCCGAGTGCCTGAAGCACTCGGCAAAGCCTTAAAAACACTCGGCAAACGCTTTGTCGAGTGTCGCACTCGGCAAAGAGGGCTCGGCATATAGTGCATCGGCAAAGCCGTCTTTGTCGAGTACTTTTTCTCAGGCACTCGATGGTTTGCCGAGTGTCAGAGAGCACTCGGCAAAGAAAAGCAGCCGTTACGGCGACGGGTGACGGAGTCTTTGTCGAGTGTCCCAGGCGACACTCGGCAAAGGAGTTACCTTTACCGAGTGTCTGCCTGACAGCACTCGGCAAAGAATCCGCCAGAGAGGTCCCCATGTCAGGTACTTTGCCGAGTGCCTGGTATGGCACTCGACAAAGCGTGCTTCTTTGCCGAGTGCCAGAGCCATTACACTCGGCAAAGAACCTATAACGGTGCCCAGGTCTTGGTTCTTTGCCGAGTGCTATGGTTCTGACACTCGGCAAAGCACCTCTTTGCCGAGTGTTACACTCGGCAAAGTGACCAGTACACATCTTTTTTATTTGTTTTCCCTATTCCATCCAAACAAACAAAAGATATTTCACAGGTATCACATATATACATCACAGATCATCACAGACATATATAGCCAACACAAACAGTATTAACACAAATTCTGACATAAGTATTCAACATAAGTTGAGAGGTTCTCAACACAAACAGTATTAACAGAAGTTCAGAAGTATCAACACAAGTTCACAAGCTCTGACAAGTATTCAACATAAGTTTTGTGTTCGAAACACTAAAAACATAACTCTCATGGAGGTGGGCGGTTGGACTGGTGCTGCGTTGGGCTGAACCCTTCATGAGGGTTGTTGGATGCCACCCCAGATTGGCCCTGCACAGAGAAGAGATTGCATGTGTTATACCATATGCATTACCAACATGTAACTACAATTTTGATACTCACAGGAGTATGGAACATAGCAGGGTCAAGTGTAGGGAACAATGGAGGTGGCGGAGCGAAACCCTGTGCGGCGCCAAGGCTCTCCATGTACTGGAACATCTTCGTCATCCTCTGATCAGCCGCCAGGCGAGCCTCCCGCTCCGCCATTATCCTCGCCTCCATCTCTTGACGTTCCCTCATCTCTTCTTCTAGTTGGGTCTGTAATATTGCAAGCCAACGTTATAGTAACTCAAAGAGAAGGTATATAACTCAAGGAAGAACGAGTTACAGAAGCACTAACCTCGAGTTGTTGTATGCGATGCTGTGAGCTGTCGTGCCGAGGTCGTATGGCTGGACTCGAGCCGGTGCTCCTTGCTCGCACCTGAGACAGAGTGGGAGTGGAAGACGAGTCGATTGCCCCGTCGGCAATCCAGTACCGCCCATGTCTCTTGCCTCCTCCGACCCTCATGAGCACATCGGGGTCGATCGGCTTGGTGCTCAGATCATAATCTGGGCTATGGACCTCCTGCGCCATGGCGGTGTAGTCATGAAGGCGACTGTAGACGGCGGGGTTAGTGTAGGCCTCGGGCCCGTCATCCGGGTTATAGGTGGCGTCAGACGTTGCCTTGCCCTTATGGGCCATAGCATATGCCGAGAAGGTGGAGCAAGGCCGGCCACCATGTGATGCCGACGGCAAGAAAACCAACGAGATAGTTAGAAATAATATGTAATCCAGTGCTATATACCTAAATAAAAAAGAGGGTGTACCCATGCTTCGACATATTGGCCTAGGCTCCGGCTGACTTGGTGGTGGGAGGGACCTTGCATCATCATACGCTGTTCCCGGCTAGCGTTGTGCGCCTTGTCCCACTCAGCAGAACACCACCTATCCACCATCTGCTCCCAGCACAGAGGATGTGTGGCGCACCAATGTGGAATCATCTACAAAGTAAACACGTAAAGTGCATATCAGAAGATAAAATAAAATTCATGCATGGAGTACTGGTACCAAACATGCATGACTTTACCTATAGGTACTGGTCCCTGGTCAACGACATGGTTCGGGCTTGCTGCTTGGTCACCCTCTCCCCAAGGACGGAGCCGTGGTAGATGACGATGGTCTAGATTCGGGCCTCATAGTGCATGTCCACGACGAGCCTCTTACAGCTCGTGGTGGCCACCACATCCGCCCTAGCCTCGTATCCAGCCTCACATCTGAAGAAATAATGCATACAAAAACGATGTATCCATACATTATTTCAAGAATTTGCAACGAATGCGACATATTTTACATTATACTAAGACTTACCCACAGCTCTTACTTCACCCGCTCCGCCTTATTATTGAATTCCCGACCGTCCCGGTCTACTGCATCGGGGGCGACGGCGTAGTGGTCGAAGGTGTAGGCTGGGCCCGTTACTCCAGCGTACTCAACCAGTCTAGGGAAGTATTTCCTGCACAGCAGGCCGAGGATGCCATTGGGGAGGCGACGATGACCCCCAGCATAATCCATAACCATCCAAGACCTGTCCAAGTGATAAATAAAAAGTATTAGTTTATATTATGATTTTGAACATATAATATGAACAAGAATGAAGAACATAAAGTTACATGCCTCTCCCCATCCGGCCGAATCAGCGGCCGCCTGTCCCGAAGTATGGGACGCTGAGGGAGACTCGTGGGACCTCGCAGGTAGATGCTCCTCGAACCTGAGGCGGTCTGCTGAGCTTCATCGTCATCCTGCTGCGCCGCCTGCTGCTGGACAAGGTCGTCCTGCTGCGCCGCCTGCTGTGCCTCGTCCTGCTCTGCCTCGTCCGCCGTCCTGCTCCTCGTCCCCCTCCTCCTCCTCAGCCAATTACCGCCCACCATATTTGTCCAAAAACCTACAATTAAGAGTAAACAAATAAGCACATATAAAAAGATGTATTTAAAAACAGGTGCGAGACAAATAAGCACATATAAAAAGATGTATTTAAAAATAGGTGCGAAATAAAAAGTCATATAGCATTACATCGATTAAAAATAATCTTCATATGTGTCGGGGTTAGCCGGATCATAACTCTTATCATCACTATCAACCATTTCAATCTCAACACCATCGGAAGACGTAAGTTCGTCATTAATGTCATTGCCTTCAAGGATTACTAAGTCATTATCATTTTGCACCTCATCATCCTCCTCATCAACAACTATTTCAATATCTACGTCCATTCCGATAGCTTCAGTTAAGTCTATCTCAAATCGCTCTTCTAGCTCATCTTCTTGGAAGAACTCTCCATCATATGTGTCCGGGTCTAAGTTGTAATCTTCATCGTTAGGAACAGGTAACCTCCCGTGCGACGATACCTTATACACAACATCCCAACCCTTAAGATGTTCTTTCGTTTGGCACGCATATGGGAGATAATACACTTGTGTGGCCTGTTGGGCCACGATATAGACATCGTCTCCTGGTAAGGTGGAATCTTGTCGAATTTCGACTATCCCAAGATTAGAATGTGTCCGTCTTGTCACTTGAGGGTCAAACCAATGACATTTGAATATCACTGGAGTAAGAGGTTTGGAACCATAAAAATTGAGCTCATATATTTCTTCGATTCGTCCAAAATAATCGACATCGTCAAGGCCGGGCGTAAAGACTCCAGAACACGTTGTTTTCTGATTGGGCCGACTTTTGTCGTAGTTTGTTGTGTGAAAACGGTATCCATTGACGTCATACCCAGAATATTTCTTGACCCTATAAGCAAAGCCGTTGGCTACTTGTCTCAACTCGGCACTCATAGACGGATCTCTTTGGCCCTGCAAGTATTCGCAAGTTAAAAAGACGCTAAATTGAGTTCAAAGACGTATCTATTTTACAAACTAAGCACGTACCTTATGTTTGAACAAGGAAATGAAATCGGGCAACCCATTTCTCGCACCCTTTCTAAGAAGAGTGTCATATTCCTGTGGAGTGGGGTCCCTTGATCGACGCCAGAATTCATGAAGAAATTGTTCCATGTATGGCGTCACCTCTTCAAGGTTGGTCAATACATATAGCATGATATGCCGCCACTCTTCATGTGTCAGGGTCTTGGTGGTCGAGCCACTTGCGCTTCCGAGTTGGCCTTGAAATATGCTAAGGTTCGATTCATTGTCGCCATCATTGTAACGAGGGGGTGGATTATGCACGCTCGATAGTTTGTCACCATAATAAGTTGTTGTGAAGTTTGACACCTCCTCTAGAATGTATGCCTCTGCAATGGAAGCCTCGATTTTGCATTTATTTTTACATTTCTTTCGAATAGTCTTTAGACATCTCACGATTGGATAGCACCAACGTCCCTGCACGGCCCCCCCCATTCGTGCCTCATAGGAGAGATGAAGAATCAAATGCTGCATTGGATTGAAGAAGCCGGGTGGAAATATCTTCTCAAGCTATCACATAACGCTACCAGATCCACTCTTGCCTTTACGTTATCCTTTGACTTATCAGGAATGTCCATAATTGTTGCCCACAGTGCCTCGGCAACATTCTTTTCAGTGTGCATCATGTCAATGTTGTGTGGAAGGAGCAGGTCATCATAATAGGGGAGCCGAGTCAAGCCAGACTTATGTGTCCACATATGCTGCTCACCATATCCCACAAAACCACCTTCTGTATTGGCCACAAGCCCATCTATCTGTTGACGAATTTCGGCACCAGTCATCGTTGCAGGTGGGCGGTCTGTCACTACGATACCTTTTGTAAAGTTCTTGATGTCTAGGCGGAATGGATGATCAGGAGGGAGAAATTGTCGATGTTTATTGAAGGACGAATATTTGCCACCCTTTTTCAACCAAATGAACCTGAGAGCTTCCTTGCAAACTGGGCATGGGAACTTACCGTGAACACACCAGGCGCAAAATAGCCCATACGCCGGTATGTCATGCATGGAGTACTGGTACCAAACATGCATTCTGAAGTTTGTCTTTGTAGCTCGGTCATACGTCCATACCCCTTCCTCCCAGGCACGTACCAATTCATCGATCAAAGGCTCCATATACACGCCCATTTTATTCCCTGGGTGAACAGGAATTATCAACGACACGAATATATGTTGCCTTTGAAAGCACACACAAGGGGGGAGATTGATTGGGATAACAAACACGAGCCAACATGTGTACGGGGCAGCGCTCATTCCATAGGGATTGAACCCATCTGTGGCCAACGCAACACGTACATTACGAGCCTCTTCGGCTTTCTCACGATGAATGGCATCAAAGTGTTTCTATGCTTCACCATCGGATGTGTGCACCATCTTGTTAGGATTGTATCGTTTTCTATTTTTATGCCATGTCATCTGTTTCGCGGATTCCTCTGTCATGTACAGACGCTGGATCCTCGGTATGAACGGAAGGTGCCGTAGGATTGTCAAGGGGATGTCGAGCTGTCTCTTCTGTCCATCACCAGAGTCTACCTCCATGAACCTAGACGATTTACACTTGGGACAGTACTTTGCCTCCGCGTATTCTTTCCTAAATAGCACGCAGCCCTTCGGACAAGCATGAATCTGCTCATACGTCATCTTGAGTGCACGAAGGAGTTTCTGTGCCTCGTACATGCTCTTTGGCAGAACGTGATCATCCGAAAGAAGGCTCCCAATAACCGTCAACAAGCCATCGAATGCGTCTCTACTCATGTTGTACTGCGACTTGAACGCCATTACACGCCCAATGGCATCCAGTTGAGAAACCTTTGTCTGGCCGTGAAGGGGCTTCTGTGTCGCGTCAAACATGTCGTAGAATGCCTTTCTCCTTTGCAGTCGGCTTTGGCTCATCATCCATACATCCTCCCGTGTACTGTGCCTCCTGATAGTCGTTCAACATATCCGCTACCCCTGCATTGGCATCATAATCCTCGACGCGTTGTCTCAGCACCTCCTCTCTCGTACGATGCGCTTCACCATGAAAGATCCACCGAGTATAGCCCGGCGTAAATCCATTCTTCCAAATATGTTCTACCATGGCCTTCTTTGGTTTTCTTTTCCGGTTGGCACATTTGTTGCACGGGTATGGGACTAGACTCGCTCCTTTAGCAGCTTCGCCATATGCCCATTCCACGAAATCATCGGTCTTTCTAATCCATTCAGGGGTGACATCGTTCCTTCCTCTACGACCCGTGTACATCCATTCACGGTCCTCCATCCTCTAACAGAAGCCTAGCAATAGAAAATTTCAGCAGCACCTCCCCTACATGGGGAGGTTTATAAAACCGGCAAATAAAACTATCAGCACGATGGCTGACATCCACACATAATTCAACGGCACGATGGCCAGCAATCACATATAACCATAGCCACATGCAAAACTACATTTAATTCCTATAGACCAATCATACACATATATTAGAAATGTAATTTCCTATAGAGCAATCACATGCAAACTACGTTTAACCACATATAATCAATCGCATGTAATTTCCTATGTACCAACCATATGCATATATTAGAAATGTATACCTTAGCCGGGGAAGATGGCGAATATGGCGGGGTGTCCGGAGATGGTCGGAGCGACAGTGATTGACAGTGATGGCGTGGCAGGGAGGATGGTCGGTGAATTGCCGGGTCGAGCGTGAGCGCAGGCGGCGTGCGCGGGCAGCGGCAAAGCACGGGGGCAGCAGGGCGCGGAGCAGGGCGCGCACGCGGGGGCGCGTTCGGATGGCGGCACGCGTGGGCTGCGGCGGCGGTGCTCCGGGGTGGCGGGGAGTGGGGCCGGGAGCGCGCGCGACGAGCAGGGGGCGCGCGCGGCAAGCGGGGGCAGAGCGGGGAGCGACGGCGAAGTGAGAGAGTGACTGAGAGAGAGCGGGGGCAGAAGTGAAAGAGTGACTGAGAGAGAGCGGGGGGCAGCGCGGTGAGTCCGTTATTTTACTTCTTTGCCGAGTGCCCGCGATCTGGCACTCGACAAAGTTTTTTTTAAATTAAAAAAATTACTTTGCCGAGTGCCCCGGATCTGGCACTCGGCAAAGACGTCTTTGCCGAGTGCCTACTGACAGACACTCGGCAAAGACTGTACTTAGGGTTTTTAAAAATACTATGCCGAGTGCCACACGGCTGGCACTCGGCAAATGCTTCTTTGCCGAGTGTCCAAGCGTGGGCACTCAACAAAGTTTATTTTTATTTTTTTATTTTTGGCAACCAAACTTTTTGTGGTATGTTCTTACACTATGTAGACCTACATGTACCATTTTGGGACAATTATAACAGTGTTTTCAATAGCTAGTAGATTTAGTTCGTTTATTTGAATTTTTCAGAAAATTCAGATTTGAACTGCAAGTCACTCGAAACTTGGAAAACCGTGCATGCAAAAATGATACCCATGCTATTTAGCACAAGTTACGATCGATTTCAGGAGCGGACCGGAAACTTCGAGCAACATGCTCACTAAACATGGCCGTGAACTTGTCATCCACATGTTTAAAAATTGTATAAAACACAAACAAAGTTAGAAAATCATGAAACTTGTCCACGTGTCATGATATCATATATAGAAACTGTGATAAAAATTTGAGAAAGTTTCAAGAAAACTGTGATGCACTATGTGTAGAAACCTAAGAGATCTACACATGAAATCATAGAGTTTCAATGTGGATCTCTTAGGTTTCTACACATAGTGCGTCACAGTTTTCTCGAAACCTTTTCAAATTTTTATCACAACCTCTACATATTATATCATGACACGTGGACAAGTTTCATGATTTTCTGACTTTGTTTGTGTTTTATACAATTTTTAAACATGTTGATGGCAAGTTCACGGCCATGTTTAGTGAGCATGTTGCTCGAAGTTTCCGGTCCGCTCCTGAAATCGGTCGTAACTTGTGCTAAATAACATGTGTATCATTTTTGCATGCATGATTATCCAAGTTTCGAGTGACTTGCAGTTCAAATCTAAATTTTCCAAAGAAATTCAAATAAACGAACTAAATCTACTAGCTATTGAAAACACTGTTATAATTGTCCCAAAATGGTACATGTAGGTCTACATAGTGTAGGAACATACCACAAAAAGTTTGGTGGCCAAAATAAAAAAATAAAAATATGCTTTGCCGAGTGTCAACAGAAGACACTCGGTAAAGACCCTCTTTGCCGAGTGGCAGATATTTGACACTCGGCAAAGAATATGCTTTGCTGAGTGCCGGCTTTCGGCCCTCGGCAAAGGCTGACGGCTGACAGCTGTAGATGGCCGCTAACGGCCCTTTGCCGAGCGCCATCTTTGCCGAGTGTTTGCCGCTCGGCAAAGTAGTCTTTGCCGAGTGTCTCTCTGTGCCGAGTGTCCCGCACTCGGTAAACAAGCTCTTTACAGAGCGCAGGACTTTCCCGAGTGCGGCTCTCGGCAAAGCCTTCTTTGCCGAGTGCCCGATAAAAAGCACTCGACAAAGATCCTGGCACTCGGCAAAGGCCCAGATTCCGGTAGTGATTAGTTAATAACTAGCTAGATATTGTTAGCTAGCTAATTTCACTAGTAAATTTTTAGCCAACTAATTATTAGCTTAGTGCATTCAAACACCCCCTAAGTTATACATTTCTTGCTTTTTTTCATGGAGGCACTTGCACTACCAGAGACTCCGACTTTTTTTACCGATCTAGTGTCACAGGCCAGCTCGGCTCGGTCACATAACATGCCAAGCTTGGATCGTCTCAGTCGCATTATGATATCTATCTTAGAGGCTTTTGAGTCATTATATAAAATAAAATATGTACCAAAATTTCATGAACATATTTTAAACTATATCTAGCATTAGATCCATATAAAAATAAGAAAATAAATCAATAATATAGCAATATAATAGTGTCACCACATAGCACTACATGATTTGATGGCTCGCGACCCAGCTCGGCTCAGCTTGTTGTTTGAGCGAGCTATAAAAGTAGGCTCGACTCGGGCACATTCAGCCTCGCGAGCCTCTCCGAGAGTCGAGCCTGAGCGAGTCTGAGCCAGCTCGCGAGCATCTAGCTTTTTTCCAGCCCTAGTCACAGGCACTCGACAAAGCCTCAAAATCACTTGGCAAAGGTTTCGTCGAGTGCCACACTCGACAAAGAGGATTCGGTGAACCCATCATCGACATCCGATCCTTTGTCAAACCCCCTTTTTATTTGTTTTTATTATTCCATCCAAACACACAAAAGATATATATCATTGACATCACATATACATCACAGAATCATCACATGTTTCATCAACATCACATATCCTACAAAGAGCACAAAGCTCAAAAGTTTTTCACAAACATCACTAAGTTCATACCAAATTTCACCAACATCAACAAGTTTCACAAACATAAGTATCACCAATAATCACAAACATAAGTATTACAAGTTTCACAATCACCGCTAAGTTCAGAAAATCAGCGAGGTGGCCAGTTGGACTGGTTTGGTGAAGCGTTGGGCGAACCATGAGGGTTGTTTAATGGTGCCGATTGATTCTGTAAAGAGAAGAGATTGCATGTGTGAGACAAGATGAATATATATCATACACGACTAAAAATTTCATACTCAAAGGAGTAGAAAGTTGAAGATGTTGAGTTGTAGGGAACAACGGAGGTGGCGGAGCAAAACTCGATGGGACACCAAGATTCTGCATGTACTAAAACATGTCTGCCATCCTCTGGCCAAGCGATACGTCTCCCACTCAGCCATCATGCTCGCCTCGAACTCGACATGTTGCCTCTTCTCTTGTTCTAGCTGAGTTTGTAATGTTTCACTTCAATGTTACGATAATACAAAGAAAAGATATATAATAATCCAGTGTTTTGGAAAATTATTAAAAATGATCTGATTGCGTTGTTTGAGGACTTTCATAAAAATTCCCTACTAGTCTACAACTTACTTTGGAGTAATTACTTTAATCCCAAAGAAAGACAACACGATTAAAATCAAGGATTATAGACCTATATGCTTACTTAACATTTCATTTAAAACCATTACTAAAGTCCTCACAAATAGAATAGGTCTAGTAGCAGACAGAATTGTCAACCCCTTTCAGATAGCTTTTATGCCCGGTCGTAATATCCTTGAAGGGGTTATTATCCTTCACAAATCCATCCATGAACTACAAAGAAAAAAGTTGGATGGTGTTATACTTAAATTAGACTTTAAAAAGGCTTATGATAAAGTAAAATGGAATTTTCTCCAGCAAGCAATGCGTATGAAGGGATTCTCTCCATCTTGGTGTGCTTGGATCCAAAAATAGTTTCTGGTGGTCACATTGGAGTTAAAGTGAATGATGTCATAGGCCCTTTCTTTTGTACTTATAAGTGCCTTCGTCAAGGGGATCATCTGTCACCAATTCTGTTCAATATTTTTGTTGATATGCTAGCAATTCTTTTCGCAAGAGCGAAAGAGGAAAACTAGTTCCATGGAATTGTACCACATTTGGTTCCAGGGGGTTTGTCTATCCTTCAGCATGCTGATGATATAATGATTTTCTTAGACCACAATCTTGATCATGCTCGGAACATCAAACTTTTTTTTGACGGTAATTGAGCAATTGTTTGGTTTAAAAATAAATTTCCACAAAAGTGAGCTTTTTTTTCTATGGGATGGCTAAGGATCGTGAGTTGCAATATTCACATCTATTTGGTTGTGCAATTGGTCAATATCTTTCAAATATTGGGGAATTCCTATGATTCATCGAAAATTGAGAGATAGTGAGTGGCAAGGTGTCATAGATCAGTTTGAAAAGAGACTAAGTACTTGGAAGACCAAATTTCTATCTTCTGGTGGCCGATTGGTCTTAATTAACTATATGTTAATAGTTTGCCTATCTTTATGATGTCTTTCTTTGAGATCCTGGCAGGTGTTTTGAAAAAAAACTGGATGTTATTCGGTCCATATTCTTATGGCACGGAGGAAACGATGAAAGGAAATATAGGCTGGCCAAGTGGCACACCGTTTGTCAGCCCAAGGAGGTATGAGGTTTAGGCGTTCCTAATTTGGCTATAAAAAATATTTCCCTACTCAGGCCACCAGATTTTGGAAGGATAATTGGTTAAATAGTCGATTTTTTAGAGAACAATTTCCAAATCTGTTTAATATAGTGTGTAATAAATCGGTCTTGGTTGCGGAAGTTTTTTCAGAAACAAATATAAATTTATCTTTCCACCGAGAAATTATGAGGGTTAAATTAGTGGAATGGCACAATATGTTATCCTTGCTATCTTTTGTTCATTTGAATCCGACTAGAGATAAATTTGTTAAGGATGGTCATAAAAAAGGAATTTTCTATGTCCAATCTATGTACCATATTTTAATGAATAAACCCAACAACAGTCGGAATAAGATGCTTTGGAAACTTAAGCTCCCTTTGAAAATAAAAGTT
The DNA here is from genome assembly GCF_902167145.1 of Zea mays. NCBI lineage: Eukaryota > Viridiplantae > Streptophyta > Magnoliopsida > Poales > Poaceae > Zea > Zea mays. Next base: position 222,585,210 of record NC_050099.1, on the reverse strand, counting down.
TTTGTGGAATTTAGGCCGGGGAGCGATTCTCACTAAAGATAATCTAGCCAGAAGACCTTGGAATGGTAGCTTGACTTATAACTTCTGCAACCGAAATGAGAGTATACACCACCTCTTTTTTGTTTGCTATATTGCCAAAAGCATATGGAGAATAATTTACTTTGCTTTTAAAAATAGACACGCTTGTGAGCATTAATCATATTATTAGGTCATGGGAAAGTAATAGAGGTCTGGTATACAAAAAACTATTATTCACTAGTATATCAGCATTATTTTGGTCTATTTGGCTTAGTCGAAATGATGTGATTTTTAATCATAAACCAATACCATCGATTGTATAGGTTATTTTCAGGGGTACTCACTGGTTCAGATTATGGAGACTTTTATTGGAGGAAACCCATCACAAATCCTCGATGTGTGCCAAGCTTTGGAGGTGGTGGCGATGGAAGTCTTTATGAACCATGGATGGCTATCAAATGCAAGACATGAGGATGGCTAGTGTTACCCATAGCCATGTTTTTCTGTTTCATCGACCAATTTTCATTATGCAAGTAACTGTTCATTGATTCAATAGGTGTCATGTAATGGCTGTACGCATCACAATGCAAAAGCTGGAACTTTTGTTTCCATTATCAAAAAATGAATGATGAATAAAGAAGGAATAACCTAGAGTTCTTTTATGTGATGCTGTGAGCTGTCTTGCCGAGGTCGTATGGTTAGGCTTGCGCTCGTGCTCCTTGCTCACACCTAAGACAGAGTGGGAGTGGAGGACGAGTCGATTGTTCCGACGGCAATCAAGTACCGCCCATGCCTCTTGCCTCCTCCGACCCTCATGAGGACATCTCCGTCGATAACTTCGGCCCTCGGATCTTAATCTAGACCATGGACCTCCTTTGACATGGAGGTGTATTCGCTGAGGTGACTATGGATGGAGGGGTTTTTGTATGCTTCGGGCTCTTCCTCTGGGTTGTAGGTGATGTCACACATCACCTTGCCCTTGTGGGTCATAGCATACACCGAGAAGATGGAGCAAGGCTGGCCACCATGTGACGCCGATTGTGAGAAAAACCAACGAGATGGTTAGAAATCATAAATAATTGAAAGTTAGAATAAATAAAAGAAATTGTGTACCCATGCTTCTGCGTATCCGGTGAGTGTACGTCTACCTTGGTGGTGGGAGGCACCTTGCATCATAAAACGTCAGTCCTGACAAGTGTTGTGTCTCGTCCCACTCATTGGAGCACCACCTTTGCACCATCTGATCCTAGCACTCAGGATGCGCGACACACCAATAAGGAGTCATATACAAGAAATGAAGTAGACGACATATCAAAAGATAAAATCAATCCTATTTAATATCAATATTAATGTTCTGTATTTACCTACAAGTACTAGTCCCGAGTCAAGGACATGGTTCTAGCATCCTTTTTGCTTACCTTCTCTCCAAGGACAAAGGCGTGGAAAGTTATTATAGCTTGAATGCGTGCCTCGTAGTGCATGTCCATGATGAGTTTCTTATAGCACATGGTAGCCACCACATCTTCCCTACCCTCATATCTAGCCTCGCGTCTAAAGAAATCATGCATACAAACACGATGTAGCCATACATTATTTTAACAATGTGCAACGAATGCTATGTATTAAACAATGTAGTGCGAGGAAGACTTACACACAACTCTTGCTTCATCCGCTCTACCTTGTTGTTGAATATCCTGCCCTCCCGATCTATTGCATTGGGGGCGATAGCGTAGTGGTCGAAGGAATAGGTCGGGCCCATCACTCCGCTATACTCAACAATCTCAGAGAAGTGTTCCCTGCACAGAAGGCTGAGGATGCCAATGGGGTTTCGTTTGTGATCACCTGCAATCTCCACAACTGTCCAAAACCTACCCAAGTGATAAAGAAAAAGTATTAGTTTCTATTTTGAATTTGAATGTAGAACATGAAGAAGCAACGACAACATCTAAAGTTACATACCTTTCCTCCTCAGGTTGAATTAGCGGGTGCCTGTCATGAAGTATCAGTCACTAAGGGAGACTCGCGGGACATCGAAAGTAGACTCATGTCGAATCAGAGGTGTCATGTTGCGCCTCCTCCTCATTGTCCACCTACGCATCGTCATCCTGCTGCGCCGCATCGATAGCGACCTACTTTGCTACATCATCCACCTGCTGGTGCACGTGCTCGTCCTACTGGGGCACCTTCGCCTCCTCCTCCATCCTGCGGGTGCTCCTCCTCCCCTTCCCCCTCCTCGACCTCATCCCACTGCCCACCATATTTGTTCAATCACCTGCAATTAAGAGTACACAAATAAGCACAGATAAACAATACATATTTAGAAACAGATGCGAAATAAATAAAATATAATTACAAAATAATATAGTATTATATCGATTAAAAATAATCTCCACGATCATGACAAAATTGCGCCTTTACATGTTGTTGACTATGAATGGCCGAAGCGTCTCATCATCACTATCAACCATTCATAGTCAACAACATCTAAAGGCACAATTTCGTCATTGTCATTGCCTAAGTGTAATCCTTCAAACATTTCTAAGTCCTTCTCATTTTGCACCTCACCCCCTCCTTGTCAAGAACAATTGCAATATCTACTTCCATTCCGATCGCTTTGGTTAAGTCTATCTCAAATCGCACTTCTAGCCCATCTTCTTGAAAGAACTCTCCATCATATGTGTTTGGGTCTAAGTTATAATGTTCATCATTTGGAACAGGTAATTTACCCTGTGGTGATACCTAGTACACAACATCTCAATCCCTAAGATGCTCTTTCGTTTGGCACACATATGCAAGATAATACACTTGTGTCGCCTGTTGGGCCACGATATAGATGTCATCTCATGTTAAGATGGAATCCTGACAAATTTTGACTTGCCCAATATTAGAATATGTTCATCTCTTTTCTTTAGGGTCAAACCAATGACATTTGAATATGAAGAGATTAAGAGGTTTGGAACCATGAAAATTGAGTTAATATATTTCTTCAATTCTTCCATAGTACCCGACCTCGTCAAGGCTGGCCGTAAAAACTCTAGAACACGTGGTTTTTCGATTGGGCTGACTTTGGTCTTAGCTTGTTGTGCGAAAACAATATCCATTAAAGTGGTGTGGAACCATAACACCACAGTTTCAAGATCAACAGGCTTCACTCCATTTAAACTTCTATTTGGAGATGAAGCAATAACCCCGGAAGAAGCAAAAACAGGGTCGATAAGGACTCTAGCTTCGGTAGAGGATGAAGATACCTGCAAAGTATCAAAAGACTCCATAGAAGGGGCCAAGCTTCAGGAAATTGATCATATTAATAAATACCAAGTCAAAATAGCAAAGTGGTGAGACAGAAAAGTCAGACTAAAGAATATCAAGCCAGGGCATTTTGTGCTTCGAAGAGTAGCTAACTTAGAGACTCTAGGGAAGCTACAGCTCAAGTGGGAGGGCCCCTTCTTGTTGTTATCTTTGTCAATACCAGGATCTTACAGGCTAAGAGACATGGACGGAAATGACATTCCAAGGTCTTGGAATGCAGATGAGCTTCGGAGATATTGTGTGTAACAACCATGTAATTTTTTTCTTTCCTATGGTTCACTTTTTTCCTTTCAAGAGGGGAGAAAGGTTTTTAATGGGGCCATAGGCTATAAATTTTATTTTGTTTTTACAACCCTATTCAATACAAAGGCAAATTTCCCCCACATGTAAAATGTAAAGATCTGAGATTACACCATCGAGTGTAAAACATGAAGAAGCTCCAAAGTCGTTCCTAAGGGAATGCAGAGCTAAAGTACCACCTAATAAAGGTGAAGAAGCCCAAAGTCGTTCCTAAGGGGCTGCAAAGCTAAGCTCCAAAGTCATTTGTAAGGAGATGTAGAGCTAAAATACCACCTAGTAAAGGTGAAGAAGCTCCAAAGTCGTTCCTAAGGGGATGCAGAGCTAAAATACCACCTAGTAAAGGTGAAGAGACTCCAAAGTCGTTCCTAAGGGGATGTAGAGTCTGTGTGTGTGTATGAATTTTTTCTTACCTTCGGCATACATTTGCATAACACATAACATAATACTTTGCACTTAATCGCATCATGGCACTTCACATGAGAAACTAACGAGAAGTTTAGGATGCTTCGTTGTGAACGAAAAGAAGGGAAGGTGTTTTTCACCTGTCGGCTCAAAAACAATAAATGTGGTTTTGTCCACAACAAAGCAAACAAGAGCAGAAGAAGGTAATATTACTAGGTATTTGTACACATTTACAAAAAAAATTGTTACATCCTTCGTCAAACTTTCTATCAAATATAATCTTTTTTCTTTACAATGAAGAACTCTAAAAGCATTTTTCAGGACTCTATCAAAACACCTCTAAAAGCTTCAGATCTTCATTCTTCATCGGCATTACCCTAGAAACAACAACATATCATAAACACGCGATAATAAACAGGAAGAAGTGGGAAGAAGATAAGCGGGTAAGAATTTTTATACTTCATCAATTAGTGCCCGAGCTTTGTTTCTAGCAACTTCTCGACCACCTTTTGTCCAGATCTGGGTAATAAACCTGTTACCTACGCTCCTGGCTTCAGTCGGAATGTTGTCTAGGTCGGATGGGGAAATGCCAAAGGTTGGTTTATTGACAGTCTTCAAATGATTACACCCAGCCTTGGCAAAAATAGCGGTTGTCCCACGGGTAGCCACTAATGCACAGAAGTCGTCGTGACCCACTATAACTTCATCAATATAGTCAATTTCTTTTTTGATCCAGTCGAGTGCCATCGGAATATCATCAGTAGAGTGCTTGGCCTATTATGAAATAGCTCCAACAGAGTTAAAGATACTCCGCAACCGTGAAGAACATTGGGTCGCAAAGCCGAAGCATCTGTCCAAAAGCCTTTTTAAAGCCTCAGAGAGTTTAAATTTCTTCTCAGCTTTGTCTTTGACCTTTAGTTTCAAATCTTCGATTTCATGGTTGAAGAGGCTCGCGCTATTTTGCAAGGTTGATTTTTTTCGAGTTCTCTGTTCAACTCTTCAATTCTCTCGTTCTGCTCTAAAATCTGGATATTCTTCTCACCACGAAGGCTAGCTTTAACAAGAGAATCTTCGGTAGTCTTGAGAAAAGAATCTTTTTCCTTCAGCGAATTCTCAAGATTTTTGACCTTTTTCTCCAAATCATTAATGATGAACTCATTTTTCTCTATCTTCATTTTCTTGTTGCAACTTCAAAGCTTTGCTTAGTAAAAAACTATGCTCCAAAACCGAAGCAACATAAGGTCTTTGTGACGGAACCTCCCAAGGTATTAGGCCCACCTATAGTTGTCCTTGTCCTAAGGACTTTGGACAACCCTGTAGATGCACAAAATCACTTGACAAGTTTGGTAACTGTATCTTCATCATTTCGCCCAAGAGCGCTTCACCCGTCATGCAGATATTACATCACATCGGAGGAAAGGATAAGCGAAAGTAGATTACAATAACTTAATTTACATTCATAATATATATAGAGAGAGTATTATTATTACAATACCGGGGTATTAAGAGTGCATAAAGTATTATTACAAACCAGGGAGGCAAAACACCCTCCCGCACCAAAGTTTATTGTTTTCAAGGTGAGAGGCAAACATCCTCCCGCGACCAACTTCACTGCTGGGGTTCCTCCTTGGGTACCACCTTTGAACAGAAACATCAAAACTCCGATGTTTCCTCACCTACAACAACATGGGTTCAAAAACCCTGAGTATGGAGTGTACTTTTGCAAGTCTTACCCAACAAAAGAAAAGGACTCTTAAGGATATGCTGGCTTGAGGGAGTCAAGGTAAGGCTATTCAAGGATCAAGACTCTGTTTGCAGAAATGCTTACTATCATTGGATCCTTAAAAATCCAGTTTTATTGTCCAGTTAAGTCATTACCTATAGCTAGAGTTCTTTCTATCCTAGTTCAAGCACTTGGCCTACACTAGCCGTCTTTTAACACCCTTTCAGTTCACTAGATTGCTACGTGTAAGTCAGTGAACAAGTCTTCATGTCCGAGAAGTAATGGCGATCTGAATCGATTAATACCTAGCTGGGGATATCCAACCACACGACATATGTAGCACTTAACCCTTGCATATGTCAACTCGCCACCGGGTTTCTCAAGACCAGACCGGGTTCACGCCAACCGAGAGCACAGATACACCATCGTCCAGCCTCTTGCCATAGAGGGTACATGCTACTCTCGCCATCTCTCCACTCCCATTGCGTATTGGCCTTTCTGGTATTGGTCTGCCCGAGGCAAAGCTTACCCATGACGAGGCATGTGGCCAGTTAAAAGGTCCTCGATCATCAAGCCTACATCGACACAGTCCTTAATCGACTCAGACAGAGACACTACACCGAGACTCTCTTCTCGTGCAAGTCACCCGCCCGGTCTTATCTTTATTATTTAAAACCCAAAGTTTGGTACCTAGCAGAGGTACATCTTTTCCGATGTTGAATCCATCACGGCTATGATGGATCTACCATCAAGTCTTTTCATTTCAAAACCTCCCATCCCATATGAAGCATCATCGTTGTTTAAAACAAATCCTTTTGTTTTCTAAAGCACAACTAAGCATTAAAAAACTTTTTAACAAAACAGGTAATCAAGGAATGGTAATCAATTTCAAGGAAGGAAATGCAGCAACTGTTTATCACCCAACTCCTATCACCTAATGCATCATTTCAAGTGATAAAGAGTTTAAAACAACAAGGAAGGGTAAATGCACTGGGGCTTTCCTTGTATCGTAGGGGATTTGGGATATGTTCCACAAATGTCAAAGTAGAAATTGTCCCCGACAGGTGGAATTTCAGTTGGTGGTGCAACTTCCTCTTCAACAACTAGTTCTTCTTCGTTTTCTAAACATAACAATATTCAGACATAAATGCTCATGTGATGCTATGAACATGCAGTTATGATAGAACACAGTAAGTTATATCTTGAATATAACTTTCCTTCACGTTACTCCTAAGTCACTAGGGTTTCCTAGGTTAATACCCTATCAGGGTTAAGCATAGGAAGCTAGGGTTTTGGGTTTGGGATCAAAAAATGTCCAAAACATACCAAACTTTACCCAAGGGCTTTAATTATTATATTAAACTTACCCAAAACGTTTTATGATTTTTGGAGCTAGTAATCAAATTCTAAAAGACTAGGTTTAAGAACCTTTAATTGCTAAATAATTGATGATTGAGACTAAAAATCTTGGAACTATTTTTATTAAATACTAGGGAAAATTAGGAGTCTAGTAAAATTGGTCCCATATTTTTTTTATCATTTTTCTAAAATTTCTGATGGATTTCCAAAGTTTATAAGAAAAAGAAAAGGAGAAACCATCAACAGTACTAGCCCGAAACCAGCCCAGCCGGCCTAGGTTCATGCAGAACGCGGGCGCGCGTGCGACCATGCTGTCAACTTTGTGAAAAGGCCCTCGGTCTTTCAAATAACCGGTGAAGAACCCCTAGCCACTATTCACTGTCTCTCTGACATTTGCACATAGACCCTCCAACTTCTGTTTCTTCTCCAAATAGAACCTTGGCAATGGCGCGCTCACCGTCGGCCATCTCTTTGTTAAGACCGGCCATGAACGGCGTTGACTGACCCAATTAAGTGTCGGACTAGCGTCCCCGACCCTATACGAATCTAAGCCCTGCCTTAATTGCACCAATCCAGCCCTAGGTTCTCCCACCCGCGACGACGGCAAACTTCATGGACAAATCGAGGTGTTCTAGATAATTGAGTAGGGTCTAGCTTAATGGGTTGAACCGACAAGCATCACCAGTGAATAGAGGTGTTGAAACATGAACAAAGAGAACAAGAACGGACCTAGAATTGGTGGTCCATGGTGCGATGGTTCACGACAGCGTGGAGAAGTGAATTGGGGGAAATGCGAAATTGGGGCGTGGTGGTGCATGATAGGAGCTAGCTGGGGATGGGTTGGACGCGTAACTAAGAAGCGTAGCAGAGGGCATCCTCAATTTATAGGCCCCGATCGAACTGGACAAGAATTTTGGGATTGAGATCACGATTATCTGGCTAGGATATTTCACAGTGGCTTGATCACCGTGGTGCACAAGAGGAAACTGGCCTGCGATCGATAACCGGTAGCTTGCCACGACCCATACGATGCGAAGGAGTGGTTATTACGTGTCACGGCCAGAAAAATGACGAGCTCCGGTGATGCCAGCGCGACTGACCACGGTGGGACACGACGGCCGGTCTGGCCAGTGACTGGATTCCCGCCCCGACGTTATCTACTCCTCCCGCAGCACGGATCTCCTAGGCGGGCGTGAATTGTGGCGGCAGATCACCGGCGTTGAGCTCACGACACCGGAGATCTTTCTGGTCACTGTACCATGGTAATCCTCATCAGAAGTTCTGACAGTATGATTTGGAGAGCTTCATTTTCTAATTTGTATGTGACAACATGTTAATCAATCTATAACAAAGTTGTTGCTCTATAATCCACCTTTCATTTTGCTATAGCATCCACAATCAAATAATCACTAGATCTTACCCAAAATGGATCTCAAAGTTCTGCCAATGTCACTGGTGGTCATGATTCAGTCATCAATAGTGACTGACAGTCCATCTTTAGGCCAGTTTATCTCCAATTTTATACAGCATCAAGGCTCAGTCACTTAAGCAAAGCTGTACTCCTATCATAGTTCTACAATTTTTATGTATTGTCCTAGGGCAAATTACTTATGAATTCAGAGATACAAGGCTCCAAAGTTGACCCAATTCCCCTGAAATTCAGACTTAACCACTTAGGGGTTCTTGGGTCCTTTTGCAAATAAGTCCAAATTCCTCCACACTACTTAAAAATACTTCAATGTGAAAGTTACTTGGTTTTTTATGTTCTATCACTTTGATATTTTCACTTTGGTCCAAAAGTGAATAAAATTTGAATCCACCCCTTAGGGTTCCAATTAGAGTTTTCTAGGGTTTCTTTTAGGGTTTGGGCACACTAGGGTTTTTGTGCCATTCAAATCCATCACTCTTAATCTCTTTTGGGTGTTTCCAAAGACTTTTAAGATTTTACTCCTTTTGGGCTTATTATTACCTATATGCCCAATTCCTAGGGTTATGTACCCTACCCTAGTATTAAGCACACCTTAAGTCACATCATCACAACTTGTTTTGAAATTTTACCTAGTGAATGCATTCTAGGTGTAACAAACAAAATTAAATGTCAATGCACATGATGTTATGCTCAAGTTTTAGTGTCAGTAACACCAGGGGTGTTACATCCTTCCCCCCATAAAAGAATCTCGTCCTGAGATTTAAGGTCCTTGGGTAAGTAGTGGAAAAGGAAACACGTCACATCTTTATTTCCTTATTTGTCTTATAGGGCAAGGGGTGGTATGGGGTTTATTCCAACTTTACAATCACATGTACACATCTTACAAGTTACATGAAGCTAAAAACATAGGAAATTTTTTCTCCAAGAAGTCTTGAGTCTCCCAGGTAGCTTCATCTTCAGTATGCTGGTTCCATTATACCTTATAGAATTTAAGTCCTTTTTCGGGTGATCCTGTCCTTCTGATCCAAAACTCGAATGGGATGTTCTGAATAAGTTAAATCTGGTTCCAAAGCAACATCCACCACATCGATGGTTCGATCAGGAATTCGAAGGCATTTCTTTAATTGAGACACATGGAACACGTTGTGTACTGCAGGTAATGATTCAGCCAGTTGAAGTCTGTACGCCACTGGTCCACATTGTTCAAGAATGAGAAACAGGCCAATGTATCGGGGTGCCAACTTTCCTTTTACCTCGAATCAATTAACACCCTTCATTGGTGATACTTTCAGGTATACATGATCATTGACTTGGAAGAACAAAGGTCGGCGTCGTTTATCCGCATAATTTTTCTGTCGAGCCTGAGCTTCTTTCAAGTGGTGCCTTATTCGTTGAACTTTTTCCTCTGTTTCCTTGACTAAATCAGGCCTGAAATACCACCGTTCTTCGGGTTCTGACCAATTTAAGGGTGTCCGGCATCGTCGTCCGTACAATGCTTCAAATGGTGACATCTTAATGCTTTCTTGATAACTATTATTATAAGAAAATTCTGCCAATGGCAGACATTCATCCCATTTCTGTGGGAACTCCAGGACACATGCCCGCAACATATCTTCAAGTATCTGATTTACTCTCTCAGTTTGTCCACTTGTTTGAGGATGATATGCCGAACTGTGAAGCAACTTAGTACCCAAGGACTTGTGTAGCTCTTCCCAAAACTTGGATACAAATTGCAGTCCCCGGTTCGACACTATTGTTTTTGGAATTCCGTGCAAACTGAGAATACGAGAAATATATATCTGGGCATAGGTAATGACCGGGTAATATGTCTTGACTGGTATAAAATGGGCTATCTTTTTAAGCCGATCAATTATAACCCAAATAGAGTCAAAACCATTAACTGCCTTGGGCAATCCCACAATGAAATCCATGCTAATATCTTCCCATTTCCAATTTGGGATGGGCAAGGATTGTAATGGTCCAGCGGTCTTCATATGCTCTGCCTTGACACGTCTATAGGTGTCACATCTTGCCACATAGCGTGTGATTTCGATTTTCATTTTTGTCCACCAATAGTGTTGCTTTAAGTCTTGATACATCTTAGTACTTCCAGGATGAATGGAATATCGACAAAGATGAGCTTCATCCCAAATTTGTTGGCGGACTTCAGCATCTTTGGGCACAACTTTGCGATCATTAAACCATATTATTCCTTGATCATCTTTTCTAAAGCAATTTGCTTTGCCGGTTTCTATTTTTTATGAATATGCTTCATACCCTTGTTGGTTCTTTGGGCATCAATAATTCTTTGTAGAAGAATTGACTCAAGCTTTAGTTGTGTCAAAGTTCCGTGTTGTATCATACCCAGGTTTAACTTTTCCATTTCTTGACATAGGGTGGTGTCAGGGGTGCTTATTAGAAGACAACGACAGGAAGCTTTATGACTCAATGCATTTGCCACCACATTGGCTTTTCCTGGGTGATAATGGATTTTCAAGTCATAATCTTTAATTAGCTCAAGCCATCTTCTCTACCTCATGTTCAGTTCTGACTGGGTAAAGATATATTTCAGGCTTTTGTGATCCGTATATACATGACATATATTCCATAGCAGATAATGACGCCATATCTTGAGGGCATGAACGACTGCAGCTAGTTCCATATCATGAGTTGGATAGTGCTCCTCATGCCGGCGTAGTTGTCTTGAAGCATAAGCTATGACTCGACCCTCTTGCATTAGGACACATCCGAGTCCACTGCCTGATGCGTCACAATACACATCAAAACGTTTTTCAATATCTAGTTGAGCCAATACCGGAGCAGTGGTTAACAACACCTTTAGCTGCTCAAAGGCTTCATTGCATTTTGAGGACCAATCAAACTTTGTATCATTTTTCAATAAACCCGTAATAGGTTTAACAATCTTGGAGAAATCCAGAATGAACCTGCGGTAATATCCAGCAAGTCCAAGGAAACTTCGAACTTGATGTACTGTAGTAGGCGGTTTCCATTCTAGAATATCCTTTACTTTGCTGGGATCAACCGTAATCCCTTCTACAGATAATACATGTCCAAGAAACTAGATTTCCTCCAACCAGAACACACATTTGCTGAACATGGCATACAGCCGGTGCTCCCTTAAGCGTGTTAGCACGATTCGTAAATGCTTAGAATGCTCCTCTTCATTTTTGGAATAGATCAGAATGTCGTCAATGAAGACCACCACAAATTTATCCAACTCAGGCATAAATACTGAGTTCATTAATTATGTGAAGTGGGCTGGAGCATTTGTCAATCCGAAAGACATGACCAAATATTCAAATAATCCATACCGCGTAGTGAACACAGTTTTAGGTATATCTTTGGGTCGAATACGGATTTGATGATAGCCTAACCGGAGGTCAATCTTGGAAATACTCGAGCTCCAGTAAGTTGATCGAATAAGATATCGATCCGGGGAAGAGGGTACTTGTTCTTGATGGTAACCTCATTAAGAGGTATGTAGTCCACGCACATTCAAAGCGTCTGATCCTTCTTCTTGAGAAAAATTGCGGGATACCCCCAAGGTGATGAACTTGGTCTAATGAACCCCTTCTCAAGCAAGTCTAATAGTTGAGTCTTGAGTTCTGCCAATTCATTAGGTGGCATTCGGTACGATCTTCTAGAAATAGGAGCCGTGCTGGGCATTAGTTCAATCACAAATTCCACATCCCTTTATGGACGAAACCCAGGCAAATCTTTAGGAAAAACATCTGGGAATTCACATACCACCGGAATATCCTAGATTTCTTGTATGATAGCTTCATAAACTCGCCTAGATGTTTTGGCTGGGACAGCTACAGGGATGGGCAACTGAATCTCTTCCTGACCATGGCTCAATTTAATGGTTCTTAAGTCTGTATTGATGATAGCCTTATGCTGGGCTAACCAGTTCATGCCCAGAATTACATCTAAGTCTTGCCCTTTTGTGACAATCATGTTTGTAGGAAATTCCTGTCCGGCCAATGTTACTGGTATACGGAAGGCTACTTCCTTAGTAAATATCCGGCCCCTAGGTGAGTGGATAACAAATCCCTCCCTTGATTCGATGCAAGGAATGCAATGATTCTCCACAAAATTCTTGCTTATGAAGGTATGTGATGCACCAGAATTGAAGAGGATAACTACGGGGTGATTGGCAACAAGGAACGTACCCATCATCACCGGTTCACCCTCCGATGTAGTAGCCACCTAGGTATAATAGACCCGTCCAGTTTCTTGAAATTCTTGCCCTTTGAAGAGTCAGCCATGTTTCCCTTTCATTGACTTGAGTTCCTAGGAGTTTGCTGAAAGTTGGATTTATTTTGCTTCGGGTATGGGCAGTCCTTGATGAAATGTTCGGACTTCCCACAGTTGAAGCAACCACTGGAGGAACTGGGAAGAGCAGGGAAACGAGTATCAGGGGCACTCGGCTGATTGGTAGGAGCAGGGGCAGTAGTGGGACAAATAAAGATAGGCTGCTTGAGTAGATATGAAGGTGGGCGAGGCGAAGAACGATTTTGATTAAAAGGTCGAATCACGGTCCTCGTTCTCTTCTCAGGTCCTTGATTTGACCTTTCTCCTGCATATCCCTTTGTTTTTCTGTGTCCTGCATTTTTGGCTTCCACTACCAGTGCTGTACTGACATCCCTACTGTAGGTAAGGTCCAAGCATGTTGCCATTTTCCGCTGAAGCCTGTCATTGAGTCCCCTCATAAAACAATTCTTCTTTTTCAGATCTGTATTCACCTGGTCAATGGCATACTAGGAGAGGTGGTTAAATTTATTGAGATACTTGTTGGGGACTTGTTCTCAAATGCTATGAGTTAAGAACAAGGCAACACAAAACATTAGTGGTTAAAGTCCTTCGTCCTTCGAAGCATTATCTCCCTTAAGATATAATGATCTTCAGATGAAGGTTATGAAGGGCGCACCTTCATCATCACAGTGTATAATAATGGAAGTAGAAGCATATGAAACATGAGAAATAACATGAATAATCATATGACATCATTAATATATATTTTTTATAGCATCATGAATGAACATGAACAATATTGAATTACATTTATACCTTTGGCTTGACAGAAGGTGAAAGTCCAAATGTGACGTGCGAGTGAATACAAGTCAGCGTGAACAGTACGGTGTCACTGTTCATCTATTTATAGGCACAACACGCAGCCTGTGTAGAATTACAACCATGCCCTTGGCATTTACTATTGACTTAGGGATAATCTATCGAGGACTAGACAACCTTTTCCCCTTTAAGTCAGTTTCATTTTCCACCTCTAAGCCGAAGCTTTTCCACATGTAGCTTTGGAACTGGTTCATCCTTCTCTCGAACCGCGCTCTTCATATTACGTACAACTTCATTTCGATTCCGAAGGTCCCTGTGAATGTATTATACTTGGAAAACATGTTAGTTGTGTTTTTGAGGACCTTCGGAAGACGAATGCCCCCAAAAGTAGCCTCTTGCAGTATTAATTTTTTTATAATAATAAATTCAGACTGCGATGTGAACGAAGGCCTTAAGCCGAAGGTCCGAAAAACGACTTCCCTTCGCTAGAATAGCGACAGTCAATGACAAATGGGGCCTGCCAAGTTGCAAAGCACTGGGCGTATAAATATGAACCCATAGCAGCAGCGTTTGATACGCCATTTCTGCTATTTGCATTATTTTCTCAAACTTTTAGCTCTTGCTCACTAGCTCTCACCTGATTTTCAAGCTTTTTGAGCTTCGGTTTTAAAGATGTTTGCCCCATGTCTGAGGAGAAGAAGATGATTGAGGAGAAGATAACTGAGGAGAACAAGTTGTATGAAGAGAAGAAAGTTGCGGATCCTTTCATTGCTGGGTTTTATGAGTCTATGGCAAAAACGAATATAGAAAAAATTACTAAGGAGATCATGGAGGTTTTGTCCAAAGATTCTGATGACAGTGATAGTTATGTGTCACACCTGGTTTTAGAAGGCAAACCAAATGCGAACCATGTACGTGCCAGGATCAGCAATTCACGTACACATCAGTTACATAACTGGACATCATCACACAGTGCTCAAATAATAATATAAAAGGGGAATAATAGTCGATTACATCATATGTCTGAGACATCCACATAGTCTTTACAATAATCAAAGTGCGAAAAAGAAACGTAGATACACGCGGCCTTCACAGGCAGCCGACTGGGGGTTGCCGCTAACCCACGCCTAGAACTCGTCGTAATCTTGGAACTCCTGGAAGTCTCCTTCCACGGCTTCATCTTCTCCTGAGCAGTGATTGCAACGGGGACAACCTGGGGAGGGGGGCGGTTTGGTGTGTAGAGCAAGGGTGAGTACACATCAACATACTCAGCAAGTGTCCTGTTTGGCTGTAGTAGACTAGCATTATGTGGGGGGTAAGTCAAACAGTTGCTTTTAGAGGTCAGATTATTATTACTAGTAGAGAGCCAGGTTTTAGAATTAACCCACGTTATTAACCCAAATGTACCCTTTCCAAACGGAAAGAATACCACTTACCATTACCATAGTCAATACCAAAACCATCATTCTCATCACCACCTATAATCCGAACATCTCTGATCAAGTATCACTAATCAATGGAGCTCCCTTGGCCGCTCATAACCGCGAGCACGACTGATATATCAGTTTCATAACACTCTGCAGAGGTTGCGCACTTTACCCAGCAGGTGTGTAGAGCAAGGGTGAGTACACATCAACATACAAAGCAAGTGCCTCTCCATTGATCACTACCAAGGTGACCCAGCAGGGTATCACTACGTAGCCTTTACAAAGATTCCCCGGGGCTGTAGCCGCCCGTTAGGTTTCCTAAATGCACCGCACTCCTCCCCAAGGGGCGAACCAACCTTGGCAGAGCGAGTCACATACACCGAGCCCCATTAATGGCACGATGGCGAAGCGAACTACACCCCGGTTCCTCTAATTATTCATCTAATGGCGTCCCATTCCACCCTCATGGTTGCACTGTTTTCCCGGGCGGTCATCCAACGAACAGGTCCTTACGGAGAGGCACTCGAGAAACCGCTCGAGTCCCCTTAATTGCCACAAGTATATCACCATAAATAAGAAGGAAAACAACGTATCGTAGATAAATCTCATCATGTTCATTGATTAATGTTAAGCACTAGCATAAAGCTAAACCCTAATAATCCAACCCAAATAGGTAAGCAAGGACATGGATAACAAAAGCTAGTCAATCCTTAAGTATAAACTGTGTAAATGCGGAAAGTGAATTATATAATTGTATAGGACATAGATGGGTCAAGGGACACTTGCCTCCACCAACCAGCTGCTGCTCAGGATCTTCTCCTGCGAGTTCTTCGGACTCCTCAACCAGACCGTTATCTATACGAGCGCAAACATACATCCATCCATTTGAATTAGGAAATAAACAGTACACCATACAAGAGAGCAGATAAACTGAATATGCATAAGATATGACATACGATTTGCATTCACAACTGCTAGAAAGAGAAGAAAGAAGGTCTCACAGTGGTTAAAGCTATAGTCGAAGCGTATTACGGGTAGATGTACAATTAATCATTACGTCATCTAGTTCCACCTAGTTACACTAACAAGTATTAATCACATGCACTAGTAGAGTTATAACTATTTCCAATTGGTCGACATTAAACTAAGTCGATAATTAACTAAGTGAGATAATTAACGTAATCAATTTTCTGAGTTGAGTTTCTATTTCATTAATATAAATAGCGTGATCAACGCGCATAAAATACATGGGGGTTAGACGGGTGGCTAGGGGTAGACGGGCACGTCACCCGCGACAGGACGCTACGCGTCGCGCCGAGGGCACGGTGAGCCGCGCCAAAGCACTGTGCGCACCACTCGAGCACGCGCGCGCAAGGCCGCGCTGACGCTCTGCGAACGAGCCGCACACATGCTGGGGCCGAACCGCGCACGCGCCGCGCTAACGCGCCGTGAGAAGGCAGTGGGGGGTGCACCGGGGTCGAGCACGCTGCGCGAGCCGTGGGGCTGTGCCGGGGGCCGACCGCGCCATAGCCGCGATCGTGCCGCGCCGGCCCGCCACGGCCGCGAGCTGGGCAAGCAGGGGGCACGCGGCCGCGCACGGGAGCCACCACGGCGGGGCGGGGAGGGCCACGTCGGGGCCAGCCGGGGCAGACACGCCGCGAGCAGAGACGGGTGAGGCCGAGCGGGCGCGCCCCTGCCGCGTCGGGGCCGGGAGCGAGGTCGGGCGGGGAGGGGAAGCCGTGCCACGGGCGGGCGGGCGGGCCTGCCACCGCGCCGAGCAGGGGCGCCGGGGCTGGGCCAGACGACGCCACGACCGTGTCGGGGCAGGGACGAGGTGGGGCAGGGACGAGGCGGGGCGCGGGAGAGCCACGCCGGGCGGGGGGCCGAGCCGTGCGCGCCGGGGGCACTGCGGCCATGCCGAGCCGGGGACGAGCCGGGGCGGGGCAAGGGGGAGGGAGGGGGTCGCGCCGGGGCGGTGGCCGAGCAGGACGGCGAGGCCGAGCCGGGCAGAGGGAGCCACGCGCGCCGGGGACGGCGGCCGGAGAAGGGGAGGGAGGGGAGGAGGAGAGGGGAGGGGCTTACCACGCAGGGCGAGGGCGGCACCGAAGCGAGAGCGAGGTCGGGCGGGGGAGACGTGCGCGATGGGGGGCGCGGGGAGAGAGAGGGGTTTGGGGAAAGGGGCGGCTGACGGGCGGGGTCCACCAGAGAGGTGGCGGCGGCGGTTCTAACCGCCGCGCGCACGGCGCGCGTGGGGGGCGGGGGGAGGGGGCGAGCTGGGCCGCCGAGCCGTCCCAAGGCAAGGAGGGGGGGGGTGAGCTGGGCCACGCGCAGGGGGAAAGGGGAAAGGATTTTCCCTTTTCCAATTTCTATTTAGCTCTAAACTCCACTCCAAAATACTTTTCGTAAATCACTCGACCACAAGCAAGAAAATCATGGTCCGGCATGATGCAACAACAAAAGAAAATATTTCTAGGGTTTACTTACACAAGGTATCGAGCTAATTCTCGCTAGAACTTTAGAAAAAGAACATGGCATAGCGAGAAGAAAAAGAAAGAGGAAAGGTAACGCCCGAATTTGGGGAGTGCTGGAGAAAGAAAAAATTCAACTCTCAAATTTGGGGCGTTACATTATGATGTGGAAAGTGGGGATGAAGATTCTGAGGACCGGCCCCGGCGGCCAAGCCATACTATCTTCAGGAAATCAACCATCAAACAGAGTCATATTGACGCCTTGAGGGGGAGATATTTTCGCGATATGTCTATTGTCAGAGTTGGAGGAGACAGCACTGCCCCTGCTCCTGAGGAAAACGAAGTTGTTATTTACTGAAGCTTTTTGAAGGCAGGCCTTCGGTTCCCACTGAGTAAATTTGTGGTCGAGTTTTTAAAGATATTTCAAATCTTTCTTCATCAGATTATCCCCGAAGCTATAATCAGGATTGGGATATTTGTCTGGGCTGTAAGGAGCCAGGGGCTGGAGCCGAGCGCGAAGTGCTTCTGCAATATGCACGAGTTATTATACGAGACGAAGGCTATCGACAAAGAACAATACCACAACAACTTCGGTTGTTACGGGTTCATTGCCCGCTCTAATGCAAGCTGCCCGGTGCCAACATTCTTGAAAAGATGGCCCGGGGCCTGGATGGAGGAGTGGTTTTATGTTAAAAATGATCTGATTAAAAGGGAAGACAACAAGAAAATTATCCAGTGTCCCATCTGGTCTCGCTTCGGCCTTCGAAGGCCGAAGGTGGATATTGATAACGATGTTGAAGCATGTCAGAAAGCCTTTAGTACTATTTGCGCCTTCATTGGCACGAGGGATTTAATTCAAGAGCACATATCCTTCAGGGTGTGGCCACTTGTGGAGAGTTGGGATATGCCAAAGGAAACTACTGCCGAATCCAGTGAAGGTGGCCTGGTTCGATTGAAATATACCTCCAGGTTTAGAGAGAAGTTTGATGAACCAAATGATGACTGGTTGAAATGTATTGAAGCTACCAGTGACGAGCTGCTTGGGGCATATTCCAAGGCCGAAGATGATGCCTTGTCCGCAACATTCGGGGATCGGGGCAAGAAAAGATTGAATAGGGTATTTGATGCAATTGGCTTCGTATACCCTGATTATCACTACTTGCTACGAAGGCAAGGAAAGAAGAGGAAGACTACCGCTTCGGCCACCACAGCTGTGCCGAAGGGCAAAAAAGTGAAGATTCTGACCCACCAGCCGCGATATATTGAACTGGCCGTAGTGCCTGAATTTGGGGAAGGGACCTCTTCAACAGCCAAAACAAAACAAGCTACTCCGATTGAGCAGAGCGCCGAAGAGTCGATTGTAGTGCCGAAGGTGCCTACAGTTGGGCCAGCTGAAGCCAAAGATGGTGTGGCCGAAGAACTAAAAGTGAAAATGCCAGAAATTCTGAGCCCACCATCAGGGGCAAAATTGCAGAAGGTGCAAAAAGTTGTTGCCGCAACTCCCAAGAGGAGGAGGATGGCCAGCGTACTAGACGCTGTCATGGAGACCATGAAGGCCTTGACCCCTGCTCCTACCAAGATAGCTGCCGAAGTTATCAACGTCGAGGCCGGAGCCGAAGCTGGATCTTCAGTGCCTATTGAGATGAAGGCTGTCGCGCTTGAGGATAAAACTGAGAAACAAACTTCAGATACCGGCATGGTGGCGGGGCAAGGTATAACAGAAGAAGCAAGATCTCATGCCCCCGAAGCTTCGTCCGAAGATGCTGATTACATTATTCGACATGCTTCGGGGAAAAAATTGTCCAAAGAAGAAATCTTAGAAGTCAGGCACTATGCCCAGAGCGTAAAATATCCGAAGTGGGCCTTAGTTTTTAACGGCACTGACGAGGATGACTTCCTATATTGTCTTCCATACAATAAAGAAATATCCGTTTGTGGGGAGATAGCTAAGAGCATGGGATTTCCGAAGCTTGTGGAAGGCCTTTCGGCTATGTCGAAGGATGATCTCGCTGACAACCTTACTTACAATAGTATAAAGGTACAGAGGTTAATTTTAAAGTTGGAAAATGAAGTATTTAATTGTCATACTCAATTCTTTATTTTTATTTGCAGGGCTTGATTCTTAGCAATGCCTTGAGGGCACAAAAAGCGCCGAAGATGAGAGCTGTACAAAAGCTCTCAGCAACCTTCGCTCAGAGGTAATTGAACTGAGAAACGAAGGTCTAGCGAAAGACAAAAGTTTAATTTCATTGGTGAATAAAGTAAAAGAAGACGAAGCTAAGTACAATGCTCAGGCCGAAGCCCAAAAAGCCGAGGTTGAAAACCTTCGAAAACAACTGGCCGAAGCCAAAGAAAACTACGCAGTTGCGAAAGCTAGCAAAGAGATCAGTGAATGGACACAAGTTAGACTAGAGAAAAATATTGAGGAGCTTCGCGAATCCAAGGAAAGATGCTTCGAAAAATCCTTGGATCACATAAAAAATTTGGAAAACGCTTTGCAAAGGTAGGTGCCTACTCGTCTGACGAAAACTTCATTCGAGGCGACCTCGAAGGTGTTATTGAATGGATAAGTGAAAGGGAATTAGGCTTACACCTAGTCCCTAATTAATTTTGGTGGTTGAATTACCCAACACAAATTTATTGGACTAACTAGTTTGCCCAAGTGTATAGATTATACAGGTGTAAAAGGTTCACACTCAGCCAATAAAAAGATCAAGTTTTGGATTCAACAAAGGAGCAAAGTGGGAACCGAAGGCCCTCTGGTCTGGGAGCACCGGACTGTCCGGTGTACACCGGACAGTGTCCGGTGCACCACCGGACAGTGTCCGGTGCACCAGAGGACTCCAACTCAAACTCGCCACCTTCGGAAATTTCCAGAGGCACTCGCGCTATAATTCACCGGACTGTCCGGTGTACACCGGACAGTGTCCGGTGCGCCAAGGAGGAGCGGCCTCAGGAACTCGCCAGCTTCGGGAAACTCCAACGGCTAGTCCGCTATAATTCACCGGACTGTCCGGTGTGCACCGGACTGTCCGGTGCAACTCCGGAGCAACGGCTATCTCCACGCCAACGGCTCTCTGCCGCGCATTTAATGCGCGCTCTGCGCGCGCAGAAGTCAGGCGCGCCCATACTGGCACACCGGACAGCCAACAGTACTTGTCCGGTGTGCACCGGACACCCAGGCGGGCCCACAAGTCAGAAGCTTCAACGGCTAGAATCCAACGGCAGTGATGACGTGGCAGGGGCACCGGACTGTCCGGTGTGCACCGGACTGTCCGGTGTGCCATCGAACAGACAGCCTCCCAACGGCCACATTTGGTGGTTGGGGCTATAAATACCCCAACCACCCCACCATTCATTGCATCCAAGTTTTCCACTTCTCAACCACTTACAAGAGCTAGGCATTCATTTCTAGACACACCAAAGAGATCAAATCCTCTCCAATTCCACAAAAGGCTTTAGTGATTAGCGAGAGAGATTTGCCGTGTTCTTTTGAGCTCTTGCGCTTGGATTGCTTCTTTTCTTTCTCACTTGCTCTTGTGATCAACACTCAATTGTAATCAAGGCAAGAGGCACCAATTGTGTGGTGGCCCTTGCGGGGAAGTTTTTTGTTCCCGGCTTTGATTTGAGAAGAGAAGCTCACTCGGTCCGAGGGACCGTTTGAGAGAGGGAAGGGTTGAAAGAGACCCGGCCTTTGTGGCCTCCTCAACGGGGAGTAGGTTTGCGAGAACCGAACCTCGGTAAAACAAATCCGCGTGTCACACTCTTCATTTGCTTGCGATTTGTTTTGCGCCCTCTCTCGCAGACTCGTTTATATTTCTAACGCTAACCCGGCTTGTAGTTGTGTTTATATTTGTAAATTTCAATTTCGCCCTATTCACCCCCCTCTAGGCGACTTTCAATTGGTATCAGAGCCCGGTGCTTCATTAGAGCCTAACCACTCGAAGTGATGTCGGGAGATCACGCCAAGAAGGAGATGGAGACCGGCGAAAAGCCCACTACAAGCCAAGGGAGCACTTCATCGGAAGAGTCCCGCACCAAGAGGAGGGAGAAAAAGAAGATCTCCTCCAACAAAGGGAAGGAGAAGAAATCTTCTTCTCACCACAAAGAGAAGAAGGAAAAATCTTCTTCCCACAAGCCGCATCGGAGTAGGGACAAGCAAAAGAGGATGAGGAAAGTGGTCTACTATGAGACCGACACTTCATCAACATCGACCTCCGGCTCCGACGCGCCCTCCGTAACTTCTAAACGCCAAGAGCGTAAGAAGTTTAGTAAGATCCCCCTACACTACCCTCGCATTTCTAAACATGCACCTTTACTTTCCGTCCCATTAGGCAAACCACCAACTTTTGATGGTGAAGATTATGCTAGGTGGAGTGATTTAATGCGATTTCATCTAACCTCACTCCACAAAAGTATATGGGATGTTGTTGAGTTTGGTGCACAGGTACCATCGGTAGGGGATAAGGACTATGATGAGGATGAGGTGGCCCAAATCGAGCACTTCAACTCTCAAGCGACAACGATACTCCTCGCCTCTTTAAGTAGAGAGGAGTATAACAAAGTGCAAGGGTTGAAGAGCGCCAAGGAGGTTTGGGATGTGCTCAAAACCGCGCACGAAGGAGATGAGCTCACCAAGATCACCAAGCGGGAAACGATCGAGGGGGAGCTCGGTCGGTTCCGGCTTCGCAAAGGGGAGGAGCCACAACACATGTACAACCGGCTCAAGACCTTGGTGAACCAAGTGCGCAACCTCGGGAGCATAAAATGGGATGACCATGAAATGGTTAAGGTTATTCTAAGATCTCTTATTTTCCTTAACTCTACTCAAGTTCAATTAATTCGTGGTAATCCTAGATATACTAAAATGACCCCCGAGGAAGTAATCGGGCATTTTGTAAGTTTTGAGTGCATGATCGAAGGCTCGAGGAAGATCAACGAGCTTGATGATCCATCTACATCCGAGGATCAACCCGTCGCATTCAAGGCGACGGAGGACAAGAAGGAGGAGGCTACACCAAGTCGACAACCAATATACGCCTCCAAGCTCGACAATGAGGAAATGGCGCTCGTCATCAAAAGCTTCTGCCAAATCCTCAAGCAAAGGAGGGGGAAAGACTACAAGTCCCGCTCCAAAAAGGTTTGCTACAAGTGTGGTAAGCCCGGTCATTTTATTGCTAAATGTCCTATATCTAGTGACAGTGACCGAGGCGACGACAAGAAGGGGAGAA
The DNA here is from genome assembly GCF_902167145.1 of Zea mays. Classification (NCBI taxonomy): domain Eukaryota; kingdom Viridiplantae; phylum Streptophyta; class Magnoliopsida; order Poales; family Poaceae; genus Zea; species Zea mays. Next base: position 222,562,450 of record NC_050099.1, on the reverse strand, counting down.
GAAAGGAAAAGAAGAGGTACTACAAGAAGAAGGGCGGCGATGCCCATGTTTGTCGGGAGTGGGATTCCGACGAAAGCTCAAGCGACTCCTCTGACGACGAGGACGCCGCCAACATCGCCGTCACCAAGGGACTTCTCTTCCCAAACGTCGGCCACAAGTGCCTCATGGCAAAGGACGGCAAGCGGAAGAAGGTTAAATCTAACTCCTCCACTAAATATGAGTCTTCTAGTGATGATAATGCTAGTGATGAGGAGGATAATTTGCGTTCCCTTTTTGCCAACCTTAACATAGCTCAAAAGGAGAAATTAAATGAATTGGTTAGTGCTATTCATGAAAAGGATGACCTCTTGGATTCCCAAGAGGACCTCCTTATTAAGGAAAATAAGAAGCATGTTAAGGTTAAAAAGGCTTATGCTCTTGAAATTGAGAAATGTGAAAAGTTATCTAGTGAGCTAAGCACTTGCCGTGAGATGATTGACAACCTTAGACATGAAAATGCTAGTTTAAATGCTAAGGTTGATTCACATGTTTGTAATGTTCCCAATCCTAGAGATAATGATGATGATTTGCTCGCTAGGATTGAAGAATTAAACATTTCTCTTGCTAGCCTTAGAAATGAAAATGAAAACTTGCTCGCGAAGGCTAAAGATTATGATGTTTGCAAAGTTACAATTTCCGATCTTAGAGATAAAAATGATATTCTACATGCTAAGATTGTTGAACTTAATTCTTGCAAACCCTCTACATCTATCGTTGAGCATGTATCTATTTGCACTAGATGTAGAGATATTGATGTTAATGCTATTCATGATCATATGGCTTTAATTAAACAACAAAATGATCATATAGCAAAACTAGATGCTAAAATTGCCGAGCACAACTTAGAAAATGAGAAATTTAAATTTGCTCGTAGCATGCTTTATAATGGGAGACGCCCGGGCATCAAGGATGGCATTGGCTTCCAAAGGGGAGACAATGTCAAAATTAGTGCCCCTCCTAAAAAATTGTCCAACTTTGTTAAGGGCAAGGCTCCCATGCCTCAGGATAACGAGGGTTACATTTTGTACCATGTCGGTTATCCCGAGAGCAAAATTAGGAGAATTCATTCTAGGAAGTCTCACTCTGGCCCTAATCATGCTTTCATGTATAAGGGTGAGACATCTAGCTCTAAGCAACTAACCCATGCTAAGTTGCCTAGAAAGAAAACTCCTAGTGCATCAAATGATCATGATATTTCATTTAAAACTTTTGATGCATCTTATGTTTTAACTAACAAATCCGGCAAGGTAGTTGCCAAATATGTTGGGGGCAAGCACAAGGGGTCAAAGACTTGTGTTTGGGTACCCAAAGTTCTTGTGTCTGATGCCAAAGGACCCAAAACCATTTGGGTACCTAAAGTCAAGAACTAAACTTGTGTTGTAGGTTTATGCATCCGGGGGCTCAAGTTGGATACTCGACAGCGGGTGCACAAACCACATGACTGGGGAGAAAAAGATGTTCTCCTCATATGAGAAAAACCAAGATCCCCAAAGAGCAATTACATTCGGGGATGGAAATCAAGGTTTGGTCAAAGGTTTGGGTAAAATTGCTATATCTCCTGACCATTCTATTTCCAATGTTTTTCTTGTTGATTCTTTGGATTACAACTTGCTTTCCGTATCTCAATTATGTCAAATGGGCTACAACTGTCTATTCACTGATATAGGTGTCACTGTCTTTAGAAGAAGCGATGATTCAATAGCATTTAAGGGAGTGTTAGAGGGTCAGCTATACTTGGTAGATTTTGATAGAGCTGAACTCGACACTTGCTTAATTGCTAAGACTAACATGGGTTGGCTCTGGCACCGCCGACTAGCCCATGTTGGGATGAAGAATCTTCACAAGCTTCTAAAGGGAGAACACATTTTAGGACTAACCAATGTTCATTTTGAGAAAGACAGGGTTTGTAGCGCATGCCAGGCAGGAAAACAAGTTGGCACTCATCATCCACATAAGAACATAATGACAACCGACAGGCCACTGGAGCTCCTACACATGGATCTATTCGGCCCGATTGCTTACATAAGCATCGGCGGGAGTAAGTACTGTCTAGTTATCGTGGATGATTATTCTCGCTTCACTTGGGTATTCTTTTTACAGGAAAAATCTCAAACCCAAGAGACCTTAAAGGGATTCTTGAGACGGGCTCAAAATGAGTTCAGCTTAAGGATCAAGAAAATAAGAAGCGACAACGGGACGGAGTTCAAGAACTCTCAAATTGAAGGCTTCCTTGAGGAGGAGGGCATCAAGCATGAGTTCTCTTCTCCCTACACGCCACAACAAAATGGTGTAGTGGAGAGGAAGAATCGAACTCTATTGGACATGGCAAGGACCATGCTTGATGAGTACAAGACTTCGGATCGGTTTTGGGCCGAGGCGGTGAACACCGCTTGCTACGCCATCAACCGGTTATATCTACACCGAATCCTCAAGAAGACATCATATGAACTCCTAACCGGTAAAAAGCCCAACATTTCATATTTTAGAGTCTTTTGGTAGCAAATGCTTTATTCTTGTTAAGAGAGGTAGAAAATCTAAATTTGCTCCTAAGACTGTAGAAGGCTTTTTACTTGGTTATGACTCAAACACAAGAGCATATAGGGTCTTTAACAAGTCCACCGGACTAGTTGAAGTCTCTTGTGACGTTGTGTTTGATGAGACTAACGGCTCTCAAGTAGAGCAAGTTGATCTTGATGAGATAGGTGATGAAGAGGCTCCATGCATAGCGCTAAGGAACATGTCCATTGGAGATGTATGTCCTAAGGAATCCGAAGAGCCTCCAAATGCACAAGATCAACCATCCTCCTCAATGCAAGCATCCCCACCAACTCAAAATGAGGATGAGGCTCAAATTGATGAAGGACAAGTTCAAGAAGATGAGCCACCTCAACAAGATGGCAACGATCAAGGGGGAGATGCAAATGACCAAGAAAAGGAGGATGAGCAAGAACAAAGACCGCCACACCCAAGAGTCCACCAAGCAATCCAACGAGATCACCCCGTCGACACCATCCTCGGCGACATTCATAAGGGGTGACTACTCGATCTCGTGTTGCACATTTCTGTGAACATTACTCGTTTGTTTCCTCTATTGAGCCACACAGGGTAGAGGAAGCGCTCCTAGATTCGGATTGGGTGGTGGCGATGCTAGAGGAGCTCAACAACTTCACTAGAAATGAGGTATGGCATTTAGTTCCACGTCCTAACCAAAATGTTGTAGGAACCAAATGGGTCTTCCGCAACAAGCAAGATGAGCATGGTGTGGTGACAAGAAACAAAGCTCGACTTGTGGCCAAGGGATACTCCCAAGTCGAAGGTTTGGATTTCGGTGAAACCTATGCACCCGTAGCTAGGCTTGAGTCAATTCGAATATTATTGGCCTATGCTACTTACCATGGCTTTAAGCTTTATCAAATGGACGTGAAAAGTGCCTTCCTCAATGGACCAATCAAGGAAGAGGTCTATGTTGAGCAACCTCCCGGCTTTGAAGACAGTGAGTATCCTAACCATGTCTATAAGCTCTCTAAGGCGCTTTATGGGCTCAAGCAAGCCCCAAGAGCATGGTATGAATGCCTTAGAGATTTTCTTATTGCAAATGGATTCAAAGTCGGAAAGGCCGATCCTACACTCTTTACTAAAACTCTTGAAAAAGACTTGTTTGTATGCCAAATTTATGTTGATGATATTATATTTGGGTCTACTAACGAGTCTACATGTGAAGAGTTTAGTAGGATCATGACACAAAAGTTCGAGATGTCAATGATGGGGGAGTTGAAGTATTTCTTAGGATTTCAAGTGAAGCAACTCCAAGAGGGCACCTTCATTAGCCAAGCAAAGTACACTCAAGACATTCTAACCAAGTTTGGGATGAAGGATGCCAAACCCATCAAGACACCCATGGGAACTAATGGGCATCTCGACCTCGACACGGGAGGTAAGTCCGTGGATCAAAAGGTATACCGGTCGATGATAGGTTCTTTACTCTATTTATGTGCATCTCGACCAGATATTATGCTTTCCGTATGCATGTGTGCAAGATTCCAAGCCGACCCTAAGGAAGCTCACCTTACGGCCGTGAAACGAATCTTGAGATATTTGACTTATACTCCTAAGTTTGGGCTTTGGTACCCTCGGGGATCCACATTTGATTTAATTGGTTATTCGGATGCCGATTGGGCGGGATGCAAAATCAATAGGAAGAGCACATCGGGGACTTGCCAGTTCTTGGGAAGGTCCTTGGTGTCTTGGGCTTCTAAGAAGCAAAATTCGGTCGCTCTCTCTACCGCCGAAGCCGAGTACATTGCCGCAGGCCACTGTTGCGCGCAATTGCTTTGGATGAGGCAAACCCTGCGGGACTACGGTTACAAATTAACCAAAGTCCCTTTGCTATGTGATAATGAGAGTGCAATCAAAATGGCCGACAATCCCGTCGAGCATAGCCGCACTAAGCACATAGCCATTCGGTATCACTTTTTAAGGGATCACCAACAAAAGGGAGATATCGAGATTTCTTATATTAACACTAAAGACCAATTAGCCGATATCTTTACCAAGCCGCTTGATGAACAATCTTTTAACAAACTTAGGCATGAGCTAAATATTCTTGATTCTAGGAATTTCTTTTGCTAAAAATTGCACACATAGCTCATTTATATACCTTTGATCATATCTCTTTCATGTGCTATGACTAATATGTTTTCAAGTCTATCTCAAACCAAGTCATAGGTATATTGAAAGGAAATTGGAGTCTTCGGCGAAGACAAAGGCTTCCACTCCGTAACTCATACCTCGCCGACGCTCCAAGTCACTCTCCATTCATGGGGGAGAAAGCATGAGCACCAAGAAAAGGACTTTGTCCTTGGGGAGAGAGTAGGAGCCCAAGGCAAAAGGTCCAGACTTCGTCTTTGGTATAATCTTAACTCATTTATTTTATGACCAAAGGGGAAGATAGCACTTCAAGGGCTCTAATGATTCCGTTTTTGGCGATTCATGCCAAAAAGGGGGAGGAATGAGCCCAAAGCAAAAGGACCGCACCACCACCAAATTCAAAAACTTAAGTGTTGAATATTTTCAATCGGTATCCTATTGTGTTCAAAAGGGGGAGAAAGTAGAATTTCAAAATGATATATCAAAACCCTCTTGAACACTAAGAGGAGAATCTCATTTAGGGGGAGTTTTGTTTAGTCAAAGGAAAAGCATTTGAAACAGGGGGAGAAAATTTCAAATCTTGAAAATGCTTTGCAAAATTCTTATTCACTACCTTTGACTATTTGCAAAAGAACTTTGAAATGAATTTACAAAAGAATTTGCAAAAACAAAACATGTGGTGCAAACGTGGTCCAAAATGTTATATAAGAATGAAACAATCCATGCATGTCTTGTAAGTATTTATATTGGCTCAATTCCAAGCAACCTTTACACTTACCTTATGCAAACTAGTTCAACTATACACTTCTATATTTGCTTTGGTTTGTGTTGGCATCAATCACCAAAAAGGGGGAGATTGAAAGGGAATTAGGCTTACACCTAGTCCCTAATTAATTTTGGTGGTTGAATTACCCAACACAAATTTATTGGACTAACTAGTTTGCCCAAGTGTATAGATTATACAGGTGTAAAAGGTTCACACTCAGCCAATAAAAAGATCAAGTTTTGGATTCAACAAAGGAGCAAAGTGGGAACCGAAGGCCCTCTGGTCTGGGAGCACCGGACTGTCCGGTGTACACCGGACAGTGTCCGGTGCACCACCGGACAGTGTCCGGTGCACCAGAGGACTCCAGCTCAAACTCGCCACCTTCGGAAATTTCCAGAGGCACTCGCGCTATAATTCACCGGACTGTCCGGTGTACACCGGACAGTGTCCGGTGCGCCAAGGAGGAGCGGCCTCAGGAACTCGCCAGCTTCGGGAAACTCCAATGGCTAGTCCGCTATAATTCACCGGACTGTCCGGTGTGCACCGGACTGTCCGGTGCAACTCCGGAGCAACGGCTATCTCCGCGCCAACGGCTCTCTGCCGCGCATTTAATGCGCGCTCTGCGCGCGCAGAAGTCAGGCGCGCCCATACTGGCACACCGGACAGCCAACAGTACCTGTCCGGTGTGCACCGGACACCCAGGCGGGCCCACAAGTCAGAAGCTTCAACGGCTAGAATCCAACGGCAGTGATGATGTGGCAGGGGCACCGGACTGTCCGGTGTGCACCGGACTGTCCGGTGTGCCATCGAACAGACAGCCTCCCAACGACCACATTTGGTGGTTGGCGCTATAAATACCTCAACCACCCCACCATTCATTGTATCCAAGTTTTCCACTTCTCAACCACTTACAAGAGCTAGGCATTCATTTCTAGACACACCAAAGAGATCAAATCCTCTCCAATTCCACAAAAGGCTTTAGTGATTAGCGAGAGAGATTTGCCGTGTTCTTTTGAGCTCTTGCGCTTGGATTGCTTCTTTTCTTTCTCACTTGCTCTTGTGATCAACACTCAATTGTAATCAAGGCAAGAGGCACCAATTGTGTGGTGGCCCTTGCGGGGAAGTTTTTTGTTCCCGGCTTTGATTTGAGAAGAGAAGCTCACTCGGTCCGAGGGACCGTTTGAGAGAGGGAAGGGTTGAAAGAGACCCGGCCTTTGTGGCCTCCTCAACGGGGAGTAGGTTTGCGAGAACCGAACCTCGGTAAAACAAATCCGCGTGTCACACTCTTCATTTGCTTGCGATTTGTTTTGCGCCCTCTCTCGCAGACTCGTTTATATTTCTAACGCTAACCCGGCTTGTAGTTGTGTTTATATTTGTAAATTTCAGTTTCGCCCTATTCACCCCCCCCCCTCTAGGCGACTTTCAATAAGCGGGGAAGCCAAAGCTTTTGAGGAAATTTTGAATGACCGTGGTGATATTTGTGCTTTCTCTAACGCACGGGGGGTTGCAGCTATTCTGGAGAAGGCTGGATGTGAACACGTGAAAGTTGTAGCTCAAACCGAAGCCGCCTTCTCCTTGAACGACATGAAGGACCCTTCAGCCGAAGCTTCATTGATAGGCGGAAAGTTTTATTCTGATATCTAGGTAAACATTGGCCGAGAGTTGGCCCATGAAATTATAAAAAAGAATGAAAAAGACACCCATGACGCCCGGGAAGAAGCTAGGCGAGTTGAAGAGGATGCCGAGCGTAAAAGGCGCATAGATATTGTTTTTTGAATTTTAACTTCGGTACTTGCTTTGTGGCTTCGAACTAATAATTTTTTTCTACTACAGCTGAGCTATCACCGCTGCCCGAGCCGTGCAATCCCCTAGCTGATCTAGAGATGAAGGAAGCACTAGATATTATAAGCATGGCGAACTCCATTATTGACGAAGTCGTCGATAAATTATTGAACGAAGTTGCAGAAAAAGTCCTTAGAGAAGAATAAAATTTATTGTAATAATATTTTGAAATGCTTGATGTATGGAACAATTGAAGGAAGATTAGGCATCTATTGTAACAAAACTATGTAACATCTGATGTATGTAATATTGAATCGAATATATAAGCTGTTGTAATTTATTTCTTTACGATGCATGAAACATACACACATACCGTTTTTTGAGCCTTCAGCGAAAAAACACATTCCCTTCTTTTCATGCTTCGTAAAGAAGGAAGCCCCTTCTAGGGCAGATCTGATAGAATTGTCACCCGAAGCTTGCTTCGTGCCTTAGCACATTTTCATTATATCGAAGTATTTCCAAAGATTTGCTTTGTATTCAATCTTTCTGTTGATGCGATATGATGTATGATGTGATGCTATGCTAAATGATGCGATGATATGATGCAATATGATGATGCTTTGACACCCACACATACGCCCACACTGGTACACGGAAGACTCTGCATCCCCTTAGTAACGTCTTTTGAGTCTAAGCTCTGCATCCCCTTAGGAACGACTTTTGAGCTTCTTCACCTTCTATTTCGGTGGTATAAGTTCTGCATCCCCTCATGAACGACTTTTGAACTTCTTCACCTTATATTTCGGCGTTATTTGGCTCTGCATTCCCTTTGGAACGACTTTTGAGCAGAAAACTTACACTGTGCTCCTTAGAAACGACTTTTTGTAGCTTCGTCAATTTTGGCTCTGCATTCCCTTAGGAATGACTTTTGAGCAGAAAACTTACACTGCGCTCCTTAGGAACGACTTTTTGTAGCTTCGTCAATTTTGGCTCTGCATTCCCTTAGGAACGACTTTTGAGCTTCGGAATTTACTTCGTTCCCTTAAGTCATCTTTCGAGCTTCGTAAATCTATCAAGAAGATATATTTCATTCTGGTGTAGGAAGAATTATTACAAGAAATTAAAACTAAATTTTTCATTGCTTATTTCTCATATAGAAAGTAAAATGGCATAAAAGATAAAAGTACTTCAGAAGTAGGATATTCCTCAGTATATGTGCTTCGATTCTGGTACAGTGCTGTTGACTGTACGAGCTTCGGACTCCTCCCTGAAGTCGCGTTGTTGTTGGGGGTGCTGGCGCCCTTCTGACTGTTGCCTTCGGGTATGTGTTTGTGGCAATGGTGGTGGTAGTGAAAGCTGGGGCCAGGAAGCTTGTGAATGACTTGCCGAAGCAACAGAAGCTGCAGGTTGATACCCACGTATTCTGGTATATTGGGAGAGTAGCACGAAGCAGTATGTAAAACCTGCTTCAGCTAATTCTGCCGGGCTTCTGCTTCGGCAATCTCTTTTTGCTTCTGAATGGTGATCTGGCACGTTCTTGTAGTGTGGCCCTTGTCTTCACCACAGAATAAGCAATAGATTCTCCTGGGATGATCCCCATATCTTCCTCCGAAGCCCCTGCCGCCTCTGCCCCTTGGAGCTGGTGGCCTGAAGGAGCTCTGCTGCTGCCCTAAAGACTGTGAGCTGTGCTGTGGCCTCTGAAGCTGGCCGCTTCTGTCATCACTCTGACTGGAGTTGTGGATTGATCTGACATGCCTAGGTTGGATTCGTCCTCCGAAGCCTCTAGTCAACTCAGAAAACCTATAAGCTTCCTCCCTTCTTTGGCGAAAATCATTGTCGGCCTGGATGTACTCGTCCATTTTCTGAAGCAACTTCTCTAGAGTCTGAGGGGGTTTCCTGGCGAAGTATTGAGCCGTAGGTCCTGACCGAAGACCCTTTATCATGGCCTCAATGACGATTTCATTGGGCACTGTGGGCGCTTGTGCCCTTAGACGCAAGAATCTTTGGACATACGCTTGGAGGTATTCTTCGTGGTCTTGTGTGCATTGGAACAAAGCTTGAGCAGTAACCGGCTTCATCTGAAACCCTTGGAAACTGGTGATCAACATGTCCTTCAGCTTCTCCCATGATGTGATTGTTCCTGGCCGAAGGGAGGAGTACCAGGTTTGCGCAACATTCTTGACTGCCATGACAAAGGATTTCGCCATGACTGCTGTATTGCCTCCATAGGAAGATATGGTTGCTTCGTAGCTCATCATAAACTGCTTTGGATCTGAGTGCCCATCATACATGGGGAGCTGGGTGGCTTGTATGATGGGGGCCATGGGGTAGCCTGCAGTTCTGCTGACAGAGGAGAAGCATCATCAAAGGAATTTTCCTGACGAAGCTCTCTGCATTGAGGTCGTCGGTCCTGGTCATCTTGAGTGAGATGACGAATTTCCTCAGCAGCTTCGTCGATCTTCTTCTGTAGCTCGGAGAGACGAAGCATCTTCTCCTTCTTCCTCTAGACCTGTTGATGGATGGCTTCGTGGTCCCTTATTTCTTGGTCCAGTTCCTCATTTTGAGGCGTTGGACTTGTAGCCTTCCTTTTTTGAGTTTTAGCTTCACGAAGTGTTTCCTGGTTGACGTCCAGTGGCTGCAGTGCAGCCCCTAGCCCTGAAGAAGTTTTCTTCGGTGGCATGACAAAGGTCACGGTTTGCCGAAGGTGGTCGAATGGGTTCACCGGAGGTGGGCGCCAATGTTGGGGACTTGTTCTCAAATGCTATGAGTTAAGAACAAGGCAACACAAAACATTAGTGGTTAAAGTCCTTCGTCCTTCGAAGCATTATCTCCCTTTAGATATAATGATCTTCAGACGAAGGTTATGAAGGTCGTACCTTCATCATCACAGTGTATAATAATGGAAGTAGAAGCATATGAAACATGAGAAATAACATGAATAATCATATGACATCATTAACATATATCTTTTTTATAGCATCATGAATGAACATGAACAATATTGAATTACATTTATACGTTCGGCTTGACAGAAGGCGAATGTCCAAATGTGACGTGTGAGTGAATACAAGTCAGTGTGAACAGTATGGTGTCACTGTTCATCTATTTATAGGCACAGGATGCAGCCTGTGTAGAAATACAACCATGCCCTTGGCATTTACTATTGACTTAGGGATAATCTATCGAGGACTAGACAACCTTTTCCCCTTTAAGTCGGTTTCATTTTTCACCGCTAAGCCGAAGCTTTTCCACAGATAGCTTCGGAACTAGTTCATCCTTCTCTCAAACCGCACTCTTCATATTACGTACAACTTCATTTCGATTCCGAAGGTTCTTGTGAATGTATTATACTTCGAAAACATGTTAGTAGTGTTTTTGAGGACCTTCGGAAGACGAAGGCCCCCAACAATACTGCATTACAATATCTCCTCCTTGCTTTAACCGAATAAACTCTTCTTGCTTCATATGGAGCACTCCCTCTGGAACATAATGCTCCCGGAACGCTAGCTTGAACTCATCCTAGGTAATCCGATGTCCAACAGGCTGGATTGCTGAAAAATTCGCCCACCAAGTACTGGCAGGCCCTCTTAGCTGTTGTGCGGCGAACAGTGGCTTTTGCGTCTCTGTGCATCGAATTAACCCAAACTTCTGTTCCATAACTCTCACCCATTCGTCGGCTTCTAAAGGTTCTTCTGCTTTAATGAAAAGCGGTGGTCGAGTCTTAGAGAATTCCAAATAAGTAGTATCACGTGGTCCTTGTGGGGGAACTCTGCCTCCGTGCGGTTGGAACCGATTGCCCGCCATTTCGCGCAAGAAGCGTGTATTATCGGCGATGGCATTGACCAGGGCAGCCATAGCCTCGGCCAATGTTGTTGGTACTGGTGGCGGGTTAGGAGTATCCTCCCTACCACGGGATGTCCCTGCACCATCATGTGCGCGAGTCCGTGATGGCATCTGAGGAAAAGAAACATTTGAAAAAAATATAACATGCCAACATACACCATCATATTACATTGCCAAAATGTAATAATTATACAGACTCCCGTGTACAACTTGACTTTATTACTTATTTTACATAAGTATGATACCTAAACTATATATACTATTCTAGTTTTCTTCATCCTTTGTTGTTCCATTTCCTGCTACAGGAAACCGTTCGTCAACAAGGTTCATGGAAGGAGGGGGCCTAAAAAGGTCCAGCTCCCCATCAGGTTCTTCATTTGCTGTCCCCGATGGTCTGGCTCCCATTGCAGCAACGTCTGGAGGCACGTCCAGGTGCAGTCGAGCATACAATACATGCACTTCTTCATGTAAAGTATTACAGTACACTTGCAGGCTTTTGAGGGATGCACTAAGCTCTACCACACGAGCTAGAGCTTTCGCTTTGTAGTCCCAAGCGAAAGAGCGCGAGTTGACGGCCCAATCAATGGCTGTATCCCGTTCCGAGATTTTGTACTGCAGGCGACTGACTTCGGCTGACAATTCCGCTATACGGTGACTGTCCTGCTCACGTGCCCTATTCCTGTGGCGTAGTTCTAACCGGAGTTGCTCCACCCTGGCTTCCAGGTCTCCAATTGGGTCATTACTACCACTACTACTTCCTTCGTGCCTGGAAGCTAGCTGATGTCGTGGCACACCAAGAGGTCCAGTAGATTTGCGCGCTGTTTTCCTAGTACGCACCATATCTCCATAAGAGGGGAAGATTTATTAGTATATTCTTAAACATGATGCATGCATAACCTAATAATTATGGAATCAACTTTCGTTGATCCCCAACTTCCTATATATATATATATATATTGCACTCTATTACCCAACTTTACAAGATAAGGGGCTACCAGAAAGTGATAAGGTAAGAATGAAAGAATATTTCTAGGTAAGTGTTTGAAAATTCTTTTGAAGTACCACGTAATATCTGAAGAGATGGGTTCACTCTGATACCAGCTGTGACGGAACCTCCCAAGGTATTAGGCCCACCTACAGTTGTCCTTGCGCTAAGGACTTTGGACAATCCTGTAGATGCACATAATCATTTGACAAGTTCGTTAACTGTATCTTCATCATTTTGCCCAAGAGCGCTTCACCCGTCACGCAGATATTACATCACATCGGAGGAAAGGATAAGTGGAAGCAGATTACAATAACTTAATTTACATTCATAAAATATATAGAGAGAGTATTATTATTACAATACTGGGTATTAAGAGTGCATAAAGTATTATTACAAACCAGGGAGGCAAAACACCCTCCCGCACCAAAGTTTATTGTTTTCAAGGTGGGAGGAAAATATCCTCCCACGACCAACTTCACTGCTGGGGCTCCTCCTTGGGTACCACTTTTGAACAGAAATAGCAAAACTCAACTGTTTCCTCACCTACAACAACATGGGTTCGAAAACCCTGAGTACGGAGTGTACTTTCGCAAGTCTTACCCGACAAAAGAAAAAGACTCTCAAGGATATGCTGGCTTGAGGGAGTCAAGGTAAGGCTATTCAAGTATCAAATACTCTGTTTGCAGAAATGCTTACTATCAGTGGATCCTTAAAAATCCAGTTTTATTGTCAAGTTAAGTCATTACCTGTAGCTAGAGTTCTTTCTATCCTAGTTCAAGCACTTGGCCTACACAAGCCATCTTTTATCACCCTTTCAGTTCACTAGATTGCTACGTGTAAGTCAGTGACCAACTCTTCATGTCTGAGAAGTAACGGCGATCCGAATCGATTAATACCCAGTTGAGGATCTCCAACCACAAGACATATGTAGCACTTAACCCTTGCATATGTCAACTTGCCACTGGGTTTCTCAAGACTAGACCGGGTTCACGCCAACCGAGAGCACAGATACACCACTGTCCAGCCTCTTGCCACGGAGGGTACACACTACTCTCACCATCTCTCCACTCCCATTGTGTGTTTGCCTTTCTGGTATTGGTCCGCCCGAGGCAAAGCTTACCCATGACGAGGCATGTGGCCAGTTAAAAGGTCCTCGATCATCAAGCCTACATCGACACGATCCTTAATCAACTCAGACAGAGACACTACACCAAGACTCTCTTCTCGTGCAAGTCACCTGCTCGGTCTCAGCTTTATTATTTAAAACCCAAAGTTTGGTACCGGGCAGAGGTACATCTTTTCCGATGTTGAATCCATCACGGCCATGATGGATCCACCATCAAGTTCTTTTCTTTTGAAAACCTCCCATCCCATATGAAGCATCATCGTTGTTTAAAACAAATCCTTTTGTTTTCTAAAGCACAACTAAGCATCAGAAAACTTTTAACAAAATAGGTAATCAAAGAATGGTAATCAATTTCAAGGAAGGAAATGCAGCAATTGTTTATCACCCAACTCCTATCACCTAATGCATCATTTCAAGTGATAAAGTGTTTAAAACAGCAAGGAAGGGTAAATGCACCGGGGCTTGCCTTGTGTCGTAGGGGATTCGGGATCTGTTCCACAAATGTCAAAGTAGAAATTGTCCCCGACAGGTGTAATTTCAGTTGGTGGTGCAACTTCCTCTTCAACAACTACTTCTTCTTTGTTTTCTAAACATAACAATATTCATACATAAATGCTCATGTGATGCTATGAACATGCAGTTATGATAGAACACAGTAAGTTATATCTTGAATATAACTTTCCTTCACCGTACTCCGAAGTCACTAGGGTTTCCTGGGTTAATACCCTATCAGGGTTAAGCAAGTTCTAATCTAGGAAGCTAGGGTTTTGGGTTTGGGATCAAACAATGTCCAGAACATACCAAACTTTACCCAAGGGCTTTGATTATTATATTAAAGTTACCCAAAAAGTTTTATGATTTTTGGAGCTAGGAATCAAATTCTAAAATTCTAAAAGACTAGGTTTAAGCACCTTTAATTGCTAAATCATTGATGATTGAGACTAAAAATTTTGGAACTATTTTTATTAAATACTAGGGGAAATTAGGAGTCTAGTAAAGTTGGTCCCATATTTTTATCATTTTTCTAGAATTTCTGATGGATTTCCAAACTTAATCAGAAAAAGAAAAGGAGAAACCATCAACAGTACTGGCCCGAAACCAGCCCAGCCGGCCCAGGTTCACGCAGAATGCGGGCGCGCCTGCGACCGTGTTGTCAAATTTGCGAAAAGGCCCTCGGTCTTTCAAATAACCGGTGAAGAACCCCTAGCCATTATTCACTGTCTCTCTGACATTTGCACAGAGACCCTACAACTTCTGTTTCTTCTCCAAACAGAACCTTGGCAACGGCGCGCAAGAGGAAACTGGCTTGCGGTCGATAACCGGTGGCTTGCCATGACCCATACGATGCGGAGGAGTGGTTATTACCTGTCATGGCCGGAAAAACGACGAGATCCGGTGATGCCAGCGCGACTGACCGCGGCGGGACATGACGGCCGGTCCGGCCAGCGACTGGATTCACCCCCCATCGGATATTTTCACCCGCCCCGACGTTATCTACTCCTCCCGCGGCACGAATCTCCCAGGGGGGCACGAATTGTGGTGGCAGATCACCGATGTTGAGCTCACGGCACCAGAGATCTTTTCTGGTCACTGTACCATGGTAATCCTTATCAGAAGCTCTGACAGCACGATTTGGAGACACTACAGGAAACACATAAATTTTTGTGGGCCGGCCCACGAAAATACGGATGTTATTTTCGTCGGCCTCGTGACCGACAAAAATGTGGCGTATTTTCGTGGGCTGGGGATATTTTCGTCAGCAGGCCCACGAGAATACAGAAGTTATTTTCGTCGGCCTCGGGACCGACAAAAATGAGGCATATTTTCGTCGGCCTCATCCCGGCCGACAAAAAAAATTCATTAACCAACCACTATTTCCGTCGGCCTCAGTGAGGCCGACGAAAATAGGGCACTAAATCGTCCATCCCGGCCTCAACCCGCACCTTCTCGCACGCGTCCCAATCCCGCCGCGCCGCCGCTCGCTCGCTTGTCCCAATCCCGTCGCGCCGCCGCCGCACTCGCGCCCCGCCTGCCCTCGCCGTCCGTCGCGCGCGCCCCGCCTGCCCTCGCCGTCGCGCTCGCCCCGCCTGCCCTTGCCATCCGTCGCGCGCGCCCCGCCTGCCCTCGCCGTCCGTCGCGCGTGCCCGTCCGTCCATGCTGAGCTCGACTGTCCACGCCGAGCTCGACTATCCACGCCGTCCGTCGCGCGCGCCCACCGTCCGTCCACGCCGAGCTCCGTCGCGCGCGCCCGCCGTCCGTCCACGCCGCCGTCGCGACGATCATCGAGCTCCGTCGCGCGCGCCCGTCGTCCGTCCACGCTGCCCTCATTCTCCGCGGTGAGCCTCCCTGTCTCCCTTCTTCCCCCTCTGTCTTGTGCAGCAAATTCGTCTTCGGCGCCGTGCGCGCCCGTTCAACGCTCGCTGCCTTGATATTCGTTCGTCCGGCCTGTGCTGGCTCTGGCTGAGATGAACTCGTGCCTAGTGGCTGGGGGAGGGACGTGGCTGCGGCCTGGGACTTGGCGCTAGGTAGCTAGCAGGCCGCGACGGGGAGGAGAGGGCTGCTGCCAGCCAGCCGAGGACCGGCGTCGTGGACCCGTCAGCGCACACGCGGGACTGACGACGGGTACGGCCGACCGGTCGGGGTCGGACCGCTTCGGCACACGCGAATTTGGACCGAGCGTTTGCCTTCCTTTTTACTCCAGGTGAACAAGGCTTTCGTTTTGCACCTTGGCATTGCCATGGAGACTGATTAGATGATACCCAAATGACGACGCACGCGCTGCACGCAAACACCTACTATCCCGCTTGTGAGTTGAGTTGTGACTCACCAGCAAACTACTACAAGTAGCTGAGTTGTTGTTGTCTGGGAGCGAATCGGAGGGAGGAACAAGCCCGAAAGAAACACCATCACCTCTAGTAGTGAAGTAGATCTAGTCTAGACGAATGATGGATAAGAGGACCTCCCATGTGTGATGTGATGTGATGACCCCCCGCGGTCGTCCGTACGGTAGCGAATAGCTTAACCACCCAGCCAGAGAGATAGTAGGTAGCTGATGATGACACCGCTGCTAGCTTTAGCTTCTTGATTACTATTAAAGCTAGTGGTAATACGACCCCGGTCCGGCTAAGGTTTAATCCGATGCTACCACAACAGACCAGTGGATCGGCGAGACACACTTGTCAGTGAGAGCGAGAGGTCAGGCAGGCAGTGCACCGGACCATAACCCTTGCAAGCCACAAACCCGAGGGTCACAAACCAAACAACTAGCCTCCTAGGTTTAAGTTACTTAACACTAATAGAATACAATCACGTTCCCCGCCGCACGCGCCCCGCACGTGCCCCGCCTCGCCGCGCCGCACGCGCCCCACCCGCTCGCGCCGCGCTGCCGCACGCGCCCAGCTCGCGCCCCGGCCGCCCCACGCCTGCCGAGGAGCCCCGCCCGCCCTTGCCCCTCGCCGCGCCGCCCGTCCCACACCGACAAGTATAATCGTCGAGGCCCCAAGGTCATTAATTTATATTAGTCATCTTGTCGTGTTGTGATTAGTTTAACTGTTGATTGCTTTAATTCAAATTCATATTTGTCTCCGAGTTATTTTTTAATGTTTAGAGTTTAGTTTTAATCTTAACCGTAGTGAACCGTATGCGTCACCCGTTCGGGAACGGCGAACGTCACATTGGCTTGTGAGGTTCGCCGTTCCAGAATTGTCCACGTATTTTGGACAGCCTGAGAGTGTAGGCCGATGCTTGTGATTTGTGACATGTGCCTTACGATTGATGGGGAATTTCGGTTGTGTAACCCAGTTGTTCTCCAACACACCATGTTCAGGCGTGTGCTTGGAGAGCAGCGGGGTTATGCTGCCGAAATTTCACGGCAATCGTAGGCTACACGTCACAAATCACAAGCATCGGCCTACACTCTTTGGTGGGTTTAGGGCCTTTACCTAATAGGGAGTTCACCTAAGCCACGGACGATCGTTGATGTTCTTTGTCTTTTGTTTAGCCTTTGAAATGGACGGTGATCAGAGGGTGATGTATGACGGGTGGAGAAAGGATCGGGCACATTCGAATGAATGGATGGGTGTAACAAAGGCTTTTCTTGAGCACGCTTTCAAAGATGCAACTGGTCGTCTAGTGAAGTGTCCTTGCAATCGCTGCGAGAACAAGTGGCCTCAGAAGAAGGAAGAAATGGAGAAACATCTTTGCAAAAGAGGGTTTATGCCGAACTACCTTGTATGGTACCGGCATGGAGAGTCTATTAGACACGTTGACGCGAAGGTGGAACTTGATGACGATCATGATAGGATGGACGACATGTTGCATGATCTTGGTAGGGATGTTGAAATGAACGTTGAGGAGCCGGGGCAGCTTCCACGCGATGCTCAGGAATTCTTCTGGCTACTCACCGTGGGAGAAGAGAGATTGCACGAGCACACTCAGATGTCAGTTCTTGGGACTCTCACAAGACTAATGGCGATAAAGTCGAAGCACAACATTTCAAACAGTGCTTACAACGACATCGTCCAACTGATGGGCGAGGTTCTCCAGGAGAATCATAAGTTGCCAAAGAATATGTACTTTGCAAAGAAGATGTTGGCTGGTCTTGGGATGACATATGAGAAGATCGATGTGTGTCCCAACAGTTGCATGCTATTCTTTGAGGAGGATGACAAGCTGGACCGTTGTAAGCATTGCGAAGCTTCTAGATATGTCGAGGTGACAAATGATGAGGGTGAATTGGTAGTTACGAAGGTCGCAGCTAAGCAACTTCGTCGGTTTCCCATCATTCCTCGGCTTTCAAGGTTGTTCCTCAACAAGGAAATAGATCTGCATATGACGTGGCCAAAGAATGGTATACGTCTCGTCACTAATCCAGACATAATGGTCCATCCGTCAGACGCTGATGTGTGGAAGGCATTTGACAAGTTTGATCCCGAATTTGCAAACGACCCTAGGAGTGTACGACTTGGTATATCGACGGACGGATTCACACCTTTCAATAGCAGTGCAAGCCCTTACTCGTGTTGGCCTGTCTTCATTGTGCCATATAATCTTCCTCCTGAGTTGGAAAATAAAGAAGAGTTCATGTTCCTTGCACTAGTCATCCCAGGCCCCGAGCATCCAGGGCCAAAGCTGAATATGTTTGTTCGCCCTTTAATTGAAGAGCTGAAACAATTGTGGAGAGGTGTGAAGGCTTATGACAGCCATACTGAAAAGGAGTTTACCATGCGCGCTGCTTATTTGTGGTCAGTGCATGATCTGCTGGCGTATGGAGATTGGTCTGGATGGTGTGTTCATGGTCGGTTGTGCTGTCCCATATGTATGAATGATACAGATGCATTCAGATTGAAGCATGGTGGGAAAGTGTCATTCTTTTATGCTCATCGACGTTGGACTCCATTCAAGCATGATTTCAGGAGTTCACTTACTGCATTCAGAAATGGAGCCAAAATCAGAAATGGGCCACCAAAGAGGCAAACTGCACCGCAGATAATGGCATGGCATGCTTGTCTGAAGCAAGGAGAAAATGATAGGTTCCAAGGCTACGGGGAGGACCACAACTAGACCCATATTTCATCAATATGGGAGCTTCCGTATGCAAAAGCCTTGATCATGCCGCACAACATAGACTTGATGCACCAAGAGCGTAACGTTGCTGAAAGCATCATAAGCACATGTTTCGATGTGACTGATAAAACGAAAGATAATATGAAGGCAAGAAAAGACATGGCTGAAATTTGTAAGAGGCCGATGTTCGAGTTGAAAGTAAGCGATAAAGGGCATGAGAGTAGGCCACAAGCTGATTACTGCCTCAAGCCGGATGAAAGGAAAGAAATATTTAAGTGGTTGAAGAATCTGAAATTTCCAGATCGATATGCGGCAAATCTGAAATGGGCAGTCAATCTGAAGACCGGTAAATTGATCGGTTTGAAAAGCCATGACTACCATATTATTATGGAGAGGCTGATGCCCATGATGTTTCGAGGCTATTTTAAGGATGAGCTTTGGAGCATATTTGCAGAGCTGAGTTACTTCTATAGGGAAGTATGCGCAAAGACGGTATCGACGAGGTTGATGCAGAAATTTGAGAAAGAAATTCCAATTCTTATTTGTAAATTTGAAAAGGTTTTCCTGCCAGGATTCTTCAATGTGATGCAACATCTAATTGTGCATTTGCCTTGGGAAGCTTTGGTAGGCGGACCAGTGCAATTCAGGTGGATGTATCCTATAGAAAGGGCGTTGAAAAAGCTCAGGGCGTATGTTCGCAACAAGGCTAGAGTCGAAGGGTGTATTGCAAAGGCTTTTGCCTTTAAGGAGATATCTCAATTCTCAACCAGGTATTTCGCTCGAGCCAACAATGTGTTTGTGCCTTCAGTGCGACTTCATGTCGAAAATGAATCACCCCAAAGCACCCTTCAATTTTTTGTGAATCCGGGTAAAGCAGTTGGAAAAGGGAGTGTACGTCACATTGAAGCATCAGATTTGAACACGCTAATGCTATATATGTATAGCAATATTGACAGCACACAGGAGGCGTTCGAGTAAGTTTTCCTCATAGTTACGTCCATTTTCTCATCTCATAATTTCTATAGTGTGTAATCTCCATGTTTCTAATATGTCCAGCATGTTTGATGAAGAATGTTGGAAATCTACTAGTAAACCTACGGCCATCCAAATAGAAAATCTTCGACGTGATGGGTTGAAAGGTGGCCCAAACTTCGTGCAGTGGTTTCGTAATTATGTTAGTAATTATCGTTCTCTCATTGTCTATACTTAATCTTTGAATTTTGGACTTGGAAGATATAATGCATATACTAATTCCTTGTATAGGTTTCCAAAAACTCTATGCACCCGGACTTGCAACAAATGGCACATACCTTTGTGTCTGTCCGGAACTATACTCGCTATGATGTAAATGGATATCGCTTTTGAACCGCGAAATTGGAGAAGAGTCGACCATTGGCAGCCACCACCAATAGTGGTGTGTTGGCAAGTTCATATGTTGACGATGACAAAGTAGTGGACTATTACGGTGTTCTTCAAAACATTGTAGAGTTGATTTTTGATGGCCCCAAGGAACTTAAAGTCGTGTTTTTCGAGTGCGACTGGTTTGATGCTCATAGTGGGACTCGTGTCGACAAGTATGGTAATGTCGAGGTGAAGCATAGCTCTAGGATTCCGAGCAGTATGAGCGATGTTGTCCATGCAAATCAGGCAAAACAAGTGTACTACCTGCCATATGCTCACCCAAGCCTTAGGGCTTGGTGGGTTGCAATCAAAGTCAACCCACAAGTCATCGCTCCAGAGAGTGCTGACTACGTGAGTACGAGCAGGGACAACGATGATGCTGTTTTTCAACCAGAAGCGATGTCGAATCAAGACATAGCTCACCGATTCTATGTGACCAATGGAGAAGGCCTTGAAAATCTCTGTAGAAATTCAAGCGACTTAATTGAAGAACCTAGGTCAAAGCGCAAACGACCTGTCATCGTTAGAAGATCAGTAAGGATCCAACGAAATCAAGACCGTATGAATAAACAACGAGCTGAAGAAGCATCATCGAATGCGGATGACTTTTGATTAGTATGCTTCTTTTAGTTAATCAATTAAGCTATGTATTCCAATTTTCACATTATTAATTTTCATATTATTTGTTTCATATACTGTGGTTTGACATTAATTTATCTACAGTTGAACATGTTCAAGCATAGGAGATCGAGGAGGAGTGGGGGCAGCGCGGCCAGCGAGGACAGCTCGGCCAGTGGGCTTTTTCAAGGCACCTCACAGAGCCGACAGAGGCAGCAGCAACTTCTTGCCTGTCTAGACGAAGTTCTGGGTGAGGAGGGTGAGTAGGAGGCTCCTCAGTAGGATGCTCATGTGCAGGGTGAGGAGGGTGAGCAGGATGAGGAGGTTGACCCTATGGGGGCAGGCAGCGCGGGTGACGCGTCAGATGGTTCTACGTCCTTCAGGTATTATTATGCATATTAGTTTAATTGATATTAGTTTTTAATCATATTATTTTTTAATCATTTCATCATATTGAATTTACTTGTATACTTAGGTATAAGAAGAGCAATGCGCTTGGTCCGAGACCTGCCGAGAGGAGGCTCATCCGGCCGCATGGAGAATGGTGGGGCTTATTTCTGTTGTGTCAATTTTTTAATGTGAACGTGATTGCACTGGTTTACTTGTTTTATTAATGTTTGTAGGTCATGGGAAGACTTGACTTGGGACGGTACAGGCAGACGTCCCAAGGTGAACGCGGTGTTGGGTAGCCTCTGTCGCTTCTACTACCCTGGCATGGTGGAGCTCAATGGCGAGAGGTTCGCGGCTATGCAGTGGGCCGACTAGGGTCTGAAGGACTATGTCCAGCGAGGGGAGCCAGGGGAAAGCAGTAGCGGAGGGGGAAGTTCGGAACAAAAACGAAGGACTTGTCAGGTGGCTGTGTGGGACAAGTTCTGGGTGAGTTTACTTTCGTATATAAGCAATTCACTGAATTATTGCTTCTCCTAATCTTACTTTAACTTAACTTCTCCGTTGATATGTAGGGGAGGTTCCAATTGCCGAATGAGATCGAGGAGGATCAGGCTCAGTGGGCACGTGTGGAGAGGCACTTTCGGAAGTGCGTTGATAAGGTCATCAAGGATGCCATGTACAATGCTCGCATCGCGGCCGTCAGCTACTACTACAAGAAGATAAAGGGACAGAAAATGAGCAAATCATTAGGGGCCAATGAGATCTACCTCACAGAGGAGCAGTACCTGGAGAGCGTTGTGGATTGGCTGGCGAAGGACATGGAAGCCTGGAGGTGGTTGGCTAAGAGATGGGCGTCGCCTGAGTGGATTGCAGAGTCCCAGAAGCACCGTGCCAACCGTGGCACTGAAGGACCGAGGCACAGGTACGGCGCCGATGGACACCTTGGTACCGCACGCCGCATGGTAAGTATATAAATCAAACTTGTATGTTACATCTATGAAAATTCTATGGTTTAACTCTTATTTTTCATGCAGGAAGCTGAAAGTGGAGTTGATCCAAGTTTTATGGAGGTTTACGTCCGTGGTCACCGTGGCCCTGATCCGGCGAACCCTGATGAGCTATACAGCGAGGCGGCAAGGGAGAAAATGGTAAACAAGTTTGTATTTACGAATTAAATTGCATGTTTTGTGTCTAACTCTAACTCAAACTTTCTTTGCAGAATGCATATGGGGAGGAAATGACTCAACGCCATGGGCCTGATTTCGACTGGATGCATTCAGACTTAGATGCCTCGGCGTTGTACCACAGTGGTGGGCGTAGAAAGCATGGCAGGTGAGGTGTTTGTGTTTGATTCGACAATTTCATTAACAAGAATGTGTCCACTTAATGGCTCAACTATTTGTATCATGCAGGTTTGCCTTTGGCACCGGCGTTGTGGAGTATAACAGGACAATAGGTCAAGGGAAGGCATCATCTTCGGCAGGGAGTTCTCGCTTCTCCAAGTCTGCTCGAGAGGCTCAGCTAGAGGAGGAGACTTGGGCAGCACAGGAGCAGGCTCGAGTAGCACAGGAGCAGGCTCGAGCAGCACAGGAGCAGGTTGGACAGCTGACGCAGTATATGGCTTCTTATTTTTAGGTAATTCGTCTATCTCATCACGTGTCATTGAATTCAAAGTATAATGTTGCGATTCTAACGTTTCATCCATTTGCAGGAAATGACTACTCGACTCGGCCCTGATATGAACTTGCCCGCTTTTCACCCTCCCCAGGTAACACTTTCTGAACACTTCAATTCCATAGCAACTCTTTTTTTATTATCAAAAATGGCTCGCAGGCAAAAGGATGGGGACAGTGGTCAGGACAAGCTCCAGCGTCACAGCCATAGTGGACCGGTGTTGGGTGGACGCAGGCACCTCCAGGCACATGGATGCCTCCACCACCCCAAGGATCGCAGCCAGTCCCGGGATGGGTGCCACCGGTCTCCCAGCCACCGGTGGGCTCTCAGCCATTTCAAGCGTGGATGGTACCGCCACCGACGGGGTGGGTGCCACCACCTCAGGGGTGGCCAGCACAACAGTACCCGTGGATGCATGCACAGCCTCCTCATCACCATGGATCACAGATGACATTCCATGTTTAGTTGTATGCAAATAGTGACAAAACATAGCAATGTATAGGTATAGGGATAGCAAAACACAACCTTATTTTAATGATTGATCAATTGCAGGGTTCAGCGTCACATGCTCAGGGATCGGAGGGTGCTGTCAACGTCCACGACTTCTTCGTCCATGGTTCTGGAGGGAGTGGCCATCTTCCTGGTAGCGGAGGAGGGAGTGGCCAAAACTCCCATAGCCCGCAGGAGTGAGTAGTGAGTATTTTTGAATGTGTATTGATTGTGAATGTTTGAAACTATGTGGATGTGTATGGCCAAAACTCCCACGAAAACTATGTATGGACTATGGACATAACTATGGACTATTTATGTACTATGGAAGGTTGTGAATGTGTTTTGTGAATTGTGTATTTTGCTTATGAATCTGTATATGTGATATTGTGAATTGTGTATTTTGCTGTCAATTAAAAGGTGCAGAAAAATCTGTTTTTGGGGGGGGGGGTATCATGAATTTTCGTCGGCCTGGTTGGAGGCCGACGAAAATAAACACGCTATTTTCGTGGGCCACTGAGGCCGATGAAAATAACGTCGGCCACCGAGGCCGACGAAAATAAACGCGCTATTGTCGTCGGCCACCGAGGCCGACGTAAATAGTCAGCCGACAACCAATTTTCGTCGGCCTTGGGGAAGTTGACGAAAATAGGTCGTTTTCGTCGGTACCGACGGAAATTGTTGCCTATTTTCATCGAACTTATTTTCGGCGGCTATTTTCGTCGGTTTACGCTTATTTTCGTGGGTTTTTGGCCCACGAAAATTTAGGCGTTTCCTGTAGTGAGAGCTTCATTCTCTAATTTGTATGTGACAACATGTTAATCCATCTGTAACAAGTTGTTGTTGTATAATGCACCTTTGATTTTGCTATAGCATCCACAATCAAATAATCACTGGATCCTACTCAAAATGGATCTCAAAGTTCTACCAATGTCACTGGTGGTCATGATTCAGTCATCAGTGGTGACTAACAGTCCATCTTTAGGCCAGTTTATCTCCAATTTACAGCATCTAGGCTCAGTCACTTAAGCAGAGTTGTACTCCTATCATAGTTCTACAATTTTCATGTATTGTCCTAGGGCAAATTCCTTATGAATTCAGAGATACAAGGCTCCAAAGTTGACCCAATTCCCTGAAATTCAGACTTAACCACTTAGGGGTTCTTGGGTCCTTTTGCAAATAAGTCCAAATTACTCCACACTACTTAAAAATCCTTCAATGTGAAAGTTACTTGGTTTTTGATGTTCTATCACTTTGATATTTGCACTTTGGTCCAAAAGTGAATAGAATTTGAATCCACCCCTAGGGTTCCAATTAGGGTTTTCTAGGGTTTCTTGTAGGGTTTGGGCACACTAGGGTTTTTGTTCCATTCAAATCCATCACCCTTAATATCTTTTGGGTGTTTCCAAAGACTTTTAAGATTTTACTCCTTTTGGCCTTATTATTACCTATATGCCCAATTCCTAGGGTTAAGTACCCTACCCTAGTATTAAGCACACCTTAAGTCACATCATCACAACTTGTTTTGAAATTTTACATAGTGAATGCATTCTAGGTGTGACAAACAAAATGAAATGTCAATGCACATGATGTTATGCTCAAGTTTTAGTGCCAGTAACACCAGGGGTGTTACAGTCTTCATTCTTGAAACTTTAGAACTAACAAAATGAAGGGAAAGTAATAAAATCCATACCTTGAAATTTGAGTATACTAAACTGCCAGTAATGTGTTGTTTTCTATAATCACTAAGATCCCTTTCAAGCTTCGGGAATTAGATACTTCTTGTTAGGGTATTCACAATCTTCGCTCCAACACGATTGAGGATACAACCCACAATCTCTTCATCTACACCGCAGAAAAGCACAGACCCGAGCTGATAACCACTGTATATAGCAAATTCCCTCATTTAAGAAATGTCCACTTCTGAAAGTTGTTGGCCACCTAGGTGCCATAAATCAAAGATTTTGCTTCCCAAAAAGGCATTTCAGTATTCTTCATTTTTATACCAAAGTTTCGGCTGCAACCACTTCCGCAGTCTCCCTCTCATGTACCACATTAGCAGTAATCCTGTCAATTTCTAACAAAGTAGTCCCAAAAGGACCTCCACTGCTTTCGGCCTCCTGAGGCACTTCGGCGACTTCATCAGCAATGGAAGGGGTAGTTCTTTTCTATATTATTGGTGGGGGAGTATCGTGAACCACCCTCATAATAGCCATCATACACCGCTTCTTCTAGGCATTCCCCCCAGGCGCCGAAGGACCCTTTTTGGTTTCCGCTTCGGCGACTTTCCTAGCACTTTTCTCCTTTGGCTGAAATAAGCTAGTCAGCTCTGACCCTAGAGGACTTAGCATAGAAAAAGACAGGGGTTCAGTCATTACCTCTAGGATTTCTGTCACGCAAATCGAAGACGCCAAAGGGGTTTCGGTGACCTGCTTCGGTGGAGCGGACTCTTCTTCCTCGGCACGACTTGATTCTACAGACTTCCGTTTCTTGAGTTTCGAGGACTTCACTTTTAGTTTAGAAATTTCAGTCCCCGAAACCTTTAGTCTTTTTGATATTATTTTATTTTTGTCTTCCTCAATAGATCTCATTGCTTGCCTCTTCATAATACTTACAACCCTTGCCTTTTTCTTTCCACCAACTTTAGCTTCTCCCTCAAATCTCTCATAGTCTGGGTAATCGAAGCCTAGGGAATCCATTACCCGGTTGAACCTTCGTTTTTCTCGACTACCAAAAGCAGTAGCCATGATCTAATCTTCTTTCTTAGTATAATTCCCGAGAATTTCGTATCATATTGTTTCAAGCATCTCCAGCCATTCGGCGTAGGTGCGGCTGAAGGTATCTTGAAATTTGAAGCGATACGGCAGGCTCACTAGTTCTAGCTTGTTCCTTTCGTCTTTGAGCTTCGGCATCCCCCACCCATGTTGTGTTGGAAGAACTTTGTTCGCTAAATATTCTTGAACCAAATTTCGAGTGCTTATTTGTTTTGCCACAACTCTAAATTGCACTTCGGTTACCTGGCATGGGGAGCCTATCTTCATGAAACATAACAGCCTCTGCATGCCGAAGCTCAACTTTAGAGGACTCATCACCATGTTCATAATGTTTTCCATTTTCTTCTTGTCAGCTTTCACGTAAAACAACTCCCTAGTCCAGCCAGTAGACCACTTGGTGCGGTATCCAATTACAGGAGCCTTCGTATCTTTTTGGTATGCAAAATTGTAGCATCCGAAGATTTTGTGCAGACCATCTTCTCTTGCCTTGGTCTGGTAGTTAAGTTCATGGACTCTGCAGAACCCTTCGGCATTAGCACTCATTCCTTAGCTTCGCAAAGCCCATATATTTCAAATTTTTTTAAAACTTCGCCAATCATTTTGTACAAGGCTTGCTCGGACTTAAAATGCCATCATCCTCTTCATCATCACTGTCAGCTTCGGCATCAATGGTATCCTTCTATGGCACAGATCCCTCTTCTCCCTGAGTAACCATTCTAGAATCTCTCATAGTCTTCGACATCGTAGCTATCTCCGTTGCTTCGGTTCTCTACCTTCACTTGCCAGCCTAGCAGTAGACCTAATTCTTGCCATTTGTGTTCTCAATACGAAGCTAGCTAACAGGTTTTCAACACTTGTGCTGAAGTATAGTTAACAGACAAATAGAACACAGACACCTTCGGTTGTAGTAAAAAATTTAGCAGCAGAATGATGCAATTGCAAATAATGTTGTAATAACTTTTCACCAACCATTCTATTTATATAGTCCTGCAGGTGAAGAAGGCAAACCGCCACACCAGTTACACTAACTAATCGGTGGACCAATACATGACGTAACTATTTTATTCATTTTTAATAACAATATCAGAGAAGGTGTTTTCCAGATCTTCGGCATTCAGAAGCCTTCGTATGTTTCGCGGATCGAGCTCATTATGAAAAAACGATCTAGCACCGTGAAGGGGCTACTGTTGGGGGTCTTCCTCTCTGTCGAAGGTCCTTAGAATGAAGGAAACCGTTTTTGATTCATCTTAACGGATATGTCGAAGGACCAAATACCGAAGCTATAACAGTGAAGCAAGGAACGGAAGGAATACAACAAAGCTTCGACAAGAATCAGAGCTTCGGCTTAAGGTGGTCCCAAAGGTCATACAAGAAACCAAATCAACAGTGAAAAGACTCATTTATCCTTATTATATGTATTAGGACAATGTATAGATATAAGGGTCATAATTGTACTATTGCTTGGGCTGCGTCCCATGCCTATAAATAGATGACATGTACCCTCATATTGTTCACACATTTTTACTGAAAGTCATTCTTGCATTCTCTCCTTCGAGCAAGCCGAAGGTATAGATGTAATGTAATGCTTGTAATGCTTTATTAGCATGTAATCTAGATTATGACATTATTTTAACATGCAAAATGAAATGAATACTTAATAAAATATTATATTGAAATATTATATTTATGAGAGATGAAGACCCGTTCTTCATCACCTTCATCCAAGAACCATTATCTCTGAAAGAAGATAATGTTTCGAAGGACGAATGTAACGCCCTGAATTTGGGGGTATAAAATTTCTTTCTAAATATCTACCAAATTCAGGTGTTACCCTTTGTTTCTCTCTAGTCACTCTCTCTCCATTTCTTTTTGAGTAGAACTAAATTAATCAAGAGATGGATTACTTATTTATTTTGTAAAAACAATGTGAGTCATGAAACATTGCATCATGCTGAGTTTAAAATATTCTTTGAATTGTTGCACATGTTTGAATTGGTTTGAATTTGAATCTTGATTTGAATTTGAATTGAAAATCGTAGGGAAAATAAGTAGAAAAGCCATTAGAAAATTATACGAAAAAGAAAAAGCCAATTCAGCTCAGCCAGCCTAGCTCGGCCCACCTAAGCCTCGCGCGCGCCCGCGCTCGCGCGTTCGCTCTCCCCCTGACAGGCGGCCCATGTCTGTCAGCCCATCCAGCGCGCGCCCTCTCTCCCCCTCTCTCTCTCTCTCTCACTGCCCTGTGGGGCCGACTTGTCGGCGCCGACCTCATCTGCGCTAGTGCACCTTCCCTCGCTGCCCTGCGGGTCTCGCTTGTCAGCTTGGCTGCCCGTTCACTCGTCCGGCCTCACTGACCGGTGGGTCCTGTCTGTCGGGTCCTTCCCCTCCAAACCGCCCATGCACGACCCACGTGTCGCCGTGGACTTCGTGCCCGCGACGCACACCGAGGCCGCGCCCATCCCCACAACGGCCTTTTCTAGCTGCCCAGCACTCGTTCGCCCTCCTCTTCCCTCACTCGTGCACTCGCAGCCCTCAGCACTCGCCTCGCACCGCGCGCACGCCTAGGGAGTTCTGCCGCCACTCACCGTGGTCTCGCTCCCATTTTACGATCGTTGTCGATCCCTCGCCGCACACGTTGCCTCAGTAAGCTCTGCCTTGTCACCCGTAACTCGGGACACCCCTCGGTTCGCCCCTCCCCCACTGGTTCGCCTGGTCCGCGCTCACCAGTTCACTGTCGCAGCTCCACCGCCGTCGACCCGCGTCCTCACCGTGCCTCGGACACCGTTCGTGTGTTCCGGAGACTTCCCTCAAGGTAACAGTCATAACCCCGCCTCTATTGTCCCCTGTCATATGCTTAGTCGCTCGCAATTGATCGCCGGAGTGTTGCTCGGTCCGCCGAGGACTCCCTCTCCACCGTCTGGTCGCCTCACCCTCGTTCCTACTATCTCGATCCCGCAATAGTGCTCGCCATGTCCTCCCCAACCTCCCTGCTACCCAGACCCCCCTAGCACCCCTAGAAACACCGGTCTGCCTCGCCTCCGGCGACGGCGCCGCCGTGTCTGCAGCGAGCGCCGCCCCTGGCTAACCGGCGAAGGTGAAGTCCCTGGCGCTCATCCTCTCCACCCAACTCTAATCGGACGACCCGACTTCAATTAAGCCAGACCTAATCCCAACTGCCCGATTCAGATCTGACCGCTCAGATCCACTCCCTCACATGGGCCTTGCAGCTAGGCCCGGCTGGTCAGGCCGCCTCGCCCCTCAGGTCAATGACACCCTGAGACTACCTATCAGTGCTCGCCCGTCCGCGCACGCTCGTCCGTGGATGTGATCCCATCCATTCATCTATGATTGAGCGGTCGAGATTGTCCGATACCCCTTCGCGCGACAGTTTTGCTTAAGAGACCCTCGAGTTTCCGATAATTAACCTGCGTCCTTAGACTTTGCGCGCAGACCCCTGGACTCTTATAAACAGACCCCTGGCCTTTTAAATAATCACAGATTTGGACTTAATTTTGTATTTCAAACTTTAAAACTTGTTTATTTCATATCTTTTTCATATGAACTCCAAATTTAGTGATTCAAATTGCAAAATGTCCATAGGAATATTCTCTGGTCAAAGAAATTATGTTTATCCACAGTCTATGCACTTTAATTTTATGCTTAAGCTATAGACTAGTGTATGTAATAATTAGTTTATGAAATAAGGAAATAAAAAAGGAAAACCCTAATGATACTTAGGTGTTTAATTTTGGTGAGATCAATAATATGTCATGTAAGAATTGATCCCTGGTATAATTTTGTGTCTCACTAAAATTAGTAGAACTAACTTGTGTAATCCATAATGTCTAGGGAATCACTAATCTCTAAATGTACAAATCCCTAGCATTTAGGTTTATCTTTTGTGTTCATAATGTCATGTCAAACTTGTGTTCACTTGATTGTACATGTTTGGTGTGCTATTCATTTGTATATTTCCAAATGTATTGAATGTATAATCGCTTTATTTAGACAACGAGCATCACGTGGTTCCTGAGTGTGTTGTCGAAGATCTTACTAAGCAAAAACCTCGTGAAGGCAAGTGTCCTCTCACCTATTATGTCCTACTTACTTTATAATTCACCGTCCCGCAATACATTATTGAAAACCTAAGGATTGACTAGTCTGTATTTACCTTATCCTTGCTTACCTTTTTGGTTATCAAGGTTAGCTTTATGTTATTGCTTTAACTTAATCAATGAACATGATGTGAATATTTATGATACGATGATGTTATCCCGATGATTATCTTGTGATACTTTAGGGGACTCAGGCCATTTTCCTGAGTACCTCTTCGTAAGGACCTGTTCGTTGAGTGACCATCCGGGATAACAGTGCAACCATGAGGGTGGAATGGGACACCCTTAGCTAAATAATTAGATGAACCTGGGGGTGTAGTTGGCTTTGCCTTAGGGCCATCAATGGGTGTCGGGGCGTAGTGCTCGCTCTGCTAAGGGGGGTGCAGAGGTTCACTCAATTTGGTTTTGTTAGTCACCCACCTTGGGGAGGTGTACTGCATTTGTATGACTGGCAAAACCTATCTAGCAGCTATGCACCAGGGGAGTCTTTGTAAAGGCTACGTAGTGAAACCTTGCCGACTCACCTTGGTAGTGTTTGAGGGTTTGATCGACCCAAGGCAAAAAAAGATCATGACTCGTGTGTAAAGTGTGCAACCTCTGCAGAGTGTTAGAAACTGGTATATCAGCCGAGCTCACGGTTAAGAGTGGCCTTGGCATCCTCTTTGATTAGAAGAACTTTGGATACTTTTATGATGATGTTTAATGATGATGGTTATAATTATGATCTCTGATATTTCCTCTTGGAGGGAGTACATTTGGGGAATAACTGGGTTTATTACTAAAATTTGGCTCTACTACTAGTAATAAATACTTGACCAACTAAAGGCAACTGCTTAACCTTAACTCCGCATACAGCTAGTCCACTTTAGCCAAAACAGAACATTTGCTGAGTACGTTGATGTGTACTCACCCTTGCTTTAAAAAACATCCCCACCCTAGGTTGTCCCCACTGTATTCAGTGCTCAGGAGTAGATGCTGGCAACATGGAGGACTTTGAGGAGTTCCAGGACTACGACGAGTTCTAGTTATCTTAGTGGCAAACCCCCAGTCATCTGCCTGTGAAGGCCTTATCTTCTACGTTTCTTATTCCACACTTTGATTATGTTAATGACTATGTTATAGACTTTGTGGATTTCTTGGACATCTTGATGTAATAAAGTACATTTCCGCTATTTACTTTGAGCAATGTGTGATGATGTCCAATTATGTAATCGATGTGTACGTGAGTTTCTGATCCTGGCACGTACATGGTTCGCATTCGATTCGCCTTCCAAAACCGGGTGTGACATAAGTAGTATCAAAGCCTTGCTGACTGTAGGACCGCTAACCTAGACTAGAATGGTTGCCCTAAGGACTATAGACCTCTACCCTTACCTTGATCTTGACCAATTCTATGTTATTACTTATGTTACAAAATTTTTGTCTCACTTTTCTTTCTGTTTACTTGCTGGTCACATAGTTCTACTCTCACTCTTGTGCTTACAATGTCTTTTGTAGATGGCCTGTATTAGATGCACTGCACGTAAGTCAGTGATCCCCTTTTTGCCCTCTCACCTGGTGGAGCGCGCTTTGCGCCGCACGGTGACAGGCCAGTCTAGCCACCTGGAGAGACTGCATCGTCGCCTGCATGAGGAGCAGGAGCACTGACGCCAGGAGCAGCAGGACTCTTCCCCCTCGCCTCAACATGCTATGGAGTCTAGGAGGCAGCCTTCCTCTGTCCCTCAGCCAGAGATGTCCCCTGCACCACCATAGGGCATCCCGACTGCTGGAGGAGACCCAAATGGAGACGACGACGACGACACCGGTGGCAGTTCGAGCCACAACATGAAGCTCTCGGAGGAGCAGGAGCCCGAGGGATGGATCGCTAAATCCATCACTCGCGATGCCGCTCGCGAGTGTCACTTCCACGATGCTCTCCACACCTTGCTACGTTGGACCTTCGACCGACACACTTGGTCCATCGAATACCGTTGTGTAGTCTACCAGCATCGTCGCGAGTTATACCCGGGCCGGTGGGAGGCTACTTGCTTGGTGCGCCGTCCGGACGATGATCTCCGAGGTGTAGAGGCCTTCTCATAGCATTATTCTATCACTGTGAGGGATACTGTCGAGGCAGCCATGCAAGATGATGCACAACATGCTCTTTCGCAGGATTGCTCGTTGTTCAGCGGGGTAGATGATGACCTCGACCTAAAGTACTACCCTCGCCGTTTGATCGACAGTGCTGGAAGTGTGATTGTCTCACTCGTTGGTGAGGGCAATCCTAGGCTGAACAACACGATCAACCTGGTCGTCGTGCTCAA
Source organism: Zea mays (assembly GCF_902167145.1). NCBI lineage: Eukaryota > Viridiplantae > Streptophyta > Magnoliopsida > Poales > Poaceae > Zea > Zea mays. Next base: position 222,529,933 of record NC_050099.1, on the reverse strand, counting down.
CACCAAGCTGGACCACGCCCTTGATGAGTTGGGCAAGGTTCAGGCGGAGGTTGCAGAATTGTGTGCTGAGCGCGCAGCGCACAACTATTAGGATGGTGGTTCTCCCGCCCCAGTCGGGATTCAGCACCCCTACCGCTCGCCGCCCTGTGGTCGCTTTGATTACGGCACCCCTGACTGCAAGACCCAGATAGATTTTGATCCATAGATCGTCGGAATCAGAGTCTGTAATAATGCTTAATTCAGTGTCTTAGTCTTAGTTAGTCTTAGTTAGAGTTAGTTTTCTTGTCATATGTTTTGGTGCTTGTCGTGATGAACTTGTAATGAAGTTGGATCTTTGTAATGATTGTCATCAAGCTGTGGGCATCCCCTGCAACTTGGTATAGTTATTGATAAAGTCAGTTATTTAGTTGGGCAATCCCTTTATTTCCACTTTCCTCGTTATATGAGAAGCTGTGTTTGAGGGTCAGTGAAAATGATCAATTGTTCAGTGCTATGAAGATTTCCATATATCTTTTCTTATGCTGAAAGACTGTAGAGTCAGATCGGATGTGTGTGTGCTTTCTATAGATGTCTGAGAATAGGCGCAGAGGTGGAAGGCGTGCCTAGCCAGAGCAGTAGGCACCCCAGGAGGAGGCAGCTCCGCAGTAGTTGCCACCGCCACCCACGATGACTATTGAGCAGATGTTCCTGATGGAAACCCAAGGAGTCCAAGCAATTGGTCAGACCTTAGCAGCAATGCAGCAGGTGCAGCAGTAGCCACCCCCACCTCAACCCCAAGTGCAAGTTTAGATGCCACAAGTTCCTAGAGCCAAGCGGGCAGAATTCATGAGAGGTCATCCCCTGTCTTTTCCTATTCTGTTGATCCCATGGATGCTGAAGATTGGTTGCGTACCGTGGAGCGTGAGTTGCACACTGCTCAGTGCAACGATCGTGAGAAGGTGTTGTATGGTCCCCGTCAGCTAAGGGGAGCAGCACAATCTTGGTAGGAGTCCTACCTCGCCACCCATGTCGACCCTGGAGCCATCACCTGGGAGGAGTTCAGGGACAACTTCCATTGTTACCATGTGCCTAAAGGACTGATGATAGTAAGGAAGGAGGGATTCCTAGCGTTGAAGCAAGGTCCGCTGTCTGTCAGTGAGTAGAGGGACAAGTTTCTGTAGTTGTCACATTATGCACCAGAAGATGTCAATACAGATGCTAAGAGGCAGTACCGTTTTCTAAGAGGTTTGGTTGACCCCCTTCACTACCAGCCGATGAACCACACTTTCCCCACCTTCCAGCATTTGATCGACAGAGCAATCATGACTGAAAGGAAGCGCCAGGAGATGGAAGACAAGAAACACAAGATTGGTGGATCTAAGACCGGGAGTAGCAGCCGTCCTTGCTACTCAGGCAACCCACCCCTGCAATTCAAGCAGGGTCACTAGCACAAGCATCAGCGCCAGAACCACCAGCAGTACCAGAGGTAGTTTCCTCAGCAGCAGCAGTAGCAGTACCGTCAGAACAACTAGCAGGGAGGAAATCAGTACTAGTGTCAGAGCAACCAGGCACCTTGCCTTCCTGTCCTAGCAACCAACCAGAACAACCAAGCAGTTCCAGCGCAAGGAGGAGGTCGTGCATGTTTCCACTGTAGAGAATAAGGCCATTGGGTGAATCATTGTCGAAATAAAGCAGCTCAGCAGCAACCAGCTCCCAATGCCCCTACCAGGCAGAATGCAATGCAACAAGGAAGCAACAATCGTGGGTAGCCTCGTGCCCAGTATGGAAAGGTGAATCACCTGGAGGCTGACATGGTCCAGGAGACCCCAGGAGTGGCACTAGCTACGTTCTCAGTCAAGTACCATTCTGCAAATGTGTTATTTGGTACTGGAGCAACACATTTTTGTGACTGCATCATGGGTAGAATCACATAATATACCAGTAGCACCCATGTATCCACCTATAAGGGTTAGTTCAATTGGTGGGAGAACCCAAACAGATAGATTTTGCCCCAATGCAAGAGTTCAAATAGGGGGGATAGAGTTCCCCATTGATCTAATAGTTATGAGTAACTAGGATGCGACTATAGATGTCATCCTAGGAATGAATGGGCTAAACAAATATCAAGCAAGTCTTAGCTGTGACAAGAGAACGGTGAAGTTAGTGTCCTTATCAGGAGAGGAAGTGTTAGTGGAATTGGTCTTGTCTGGACCAAGGAAAGGAAGCTGTCACCAAGTCACTGCCCATATTGAGAGAGTCCCACCATCAGAAGCTATCAGCGTAGTATCAGAATTCTCCGATGTGTTTCCCGAGGAGCTACCAGGCATGCCCCCTGAAAGGAAAGTTGAATTTGCCATAGAGCATATACCTGGCACCGCCCCTATTTCCAAGAGAGCCTATCGAGTGTTCGGACCAGAATTGGTGGAACTCAAGAAGCAGATTGATGAATTGTTAGTGGAAGGCTACACCAGACCAAGTATCTCACCTTGGGTAGGCCCAGTGTTATTTGTGGAGAAGAAATATGGTACGAAGAGGATGTGCATTGATTACAAATCCTTGAATGAAGTAACTATCAAGAACAAGTACCCCCTGCCCCAAATTGAAGACCTATTCGATCAGTTGAGAGGAGCCAGTGTGTTCTCGAAGATAGATCTGAGGTCAGGTTACCATCAACTCAGGATCTGACCTTCGGATGTACCGAAGACAACGTTCATCACCAAATATGGACTATATGAGTTCACGGTCATGTCATTCGGTCTGACGAATTGAAAGTTGCCTAGAGGGGGGTGAATAGGCAAGTGGAAACTTTTTCAACAAAAACTAGAAACAAACTAGGTAAAACCAGTTCAGCCGGTGTCAAAACCGGTTCAGCCGGTTTGCACGAGCTCAACTAAAGAATGAGATATAAACTGAATTGATCTCGAAATTCACCCAATGAACTTTGGAAATGAGATGTTCTAGTTGATCCACAGGGTTCAAAGTAGTTGATCCACACACCACAAAGATATAAACAAATCTTCCACGGAATGGTGAGAGATCGAAGAACACTAACAAACACAATGAGCAAGAACACAAGAGACACAAGATTTAACCCGAGGTTCGGTCACACCACCAAGGTGCCCTACTTCCTCTTTGAGGCGCCCACAAAGAGTCGGGTCTCTTATCAACCCTAATCCTCCCTTTGCTGACCACAAAGGTCAAGCCCACACACTAATCTTTACTCAAACGAGCGGGTAATACAAACTTTCTTGTGGTCTTCCATAAGATTTGGAGACTTACAAGAGACACCTAGTCGTCTAGGAGCTAGAAGCTCCAAGAGTAATGAATCCACAAAGAACTCGATGTAGTACCAAAGCTCGAATCATGAAGAACAAGAAGGATTTGGAGATGAAGAACAAAGGGAGTGGGGTCGGGCGGCATTGGGAACAAGACATCAGGACATACTAGCTCAAGCTATGTCGAAAAGAATGGGGCTAGATGGATAAATGCTAAAATTACGCCGAGGAGGAGAACATACGTCATGAGGACGAGGACTAGACGGATTTAGCGAGGAGGCCTAGAACATGACTGTCTTAGACTCTTAGCCCACCCAAAATTTCAATTTTCTATACTTAATAGGAAATGAACCTTAGGCCTCATTTGGAATGCAGGATTGGTGAAACGTAGGAAAAGGAAAAATGTAAGAATAGAGTTGCTTGAAAATTGCAATTCTACAGAAATTAAAAAGAAAGGAAAACTTCTAATAGAGCATTTGGATGCGACATAGAAAGAACATAACAATTAGAGGAGAGAGGTATACATAGAGGAAATTTCCAAGAGGTTGGACCTTAGGATAGAAATCCTCCAAAATCTCACTACAATAGGTCATTCCAATTTTATAGGATATGCAGGAACTCAATCCTTTGTTCCAAAGGACCACTTAGGAAATTTTTTCATCCTAGGGACTTGAACTCCTTGTTAGACATCCTAGCTTCTCATCCATGACACCTTGGCCCTTCCCATGTATGGCACCAAGTGTAAGCTCTAAAACACAATTGACTAGGTTAGAATGAACCTTGAGATTCAGCTAGTGTGCACGTGCTCGTGTTAACGGTCCATGCATTGTATGTATAGAAGTGATGTATTCATCTACTACTCGCACTAGATTTGCTATTTTTTGTGAAAATTATTCTTTGGTGTTTTATCTTGAGCCTTTTAGGATAGAAGATGCTTTGAAGGGTCTAGATTGGGTGGTAGCGATGCAAGAAGAGCTCAACAACTTCAAGAGGAATGAGGTTTGGAACTTAGTACCACGCCCTAATCAAAATGTTGTAGGAACCAAGTGGGTCTTCCACAACAAGCAAGATGAACATGGTGTGATGACAATGCACAAGGTGTGACTTGTGGCCAATGGGGTTTGGATATTGGTAAAGCTTTTTCACCCATAGCTGGGCTCGAGTCAATTCGTATATTATTGGCCTATGCTACTTTCCATGATTTCAACCTTTATCAAATGGACATGAAAGTGCATTCTTCAATGGACCAATCATGGAAGATGTCTATGTTGAGCAACCTCTTGGCTTCAAATATGATAAGTATCATAACCATGTCTTTAAGCTAATAAGGCATTGTATAGGCTTAAGAAAGCACCTAGAGCATGGTATGAATTCCTTAGAGACTTTCTTATTGCAAATTCATTTATGGTTGGGAGAACCGACCCTACTCTTTCCACTAAGACAATCAACGATGGTATATTCGTTTGCCAAATTTATGTTGATGACATAATCTTTGGTTCTACTAACTGATTGCCTTGTGAAGAGTTTAGTAGGATTATGGTAAAGAAATTTGATGTCGATGATGGGGGAGTTGAAGTTCTTTTTAGGATTGCAAATCAAGCAACTCAACGATGGCACCTTCATTAGCCAAACAAAGTATACTCAAGATGTTGTGAAGGAGTTTGGGAATAAGGACACCAAACCCATCAAGACACCCATGGGCACAAATAGCCACCTTGACCTCGACATGGGAGGTAATTCAGTAGATCAAAAGGTATATTGGTCTATGATAGGATCTCTACTCTATTTATGTGCATCTAGACCGAATACTATGCTTTCAGTATGCATGTATGCAAGATTCCAAGCTAACCTTAAGGAATGTCATAATAGGTTCCTTAAGAGAATTTTGAGATATTTAGTTCATACAACTAATTTGGGCTTTGGTAGATAGGAACAGCCTTTCGAGACCTGCTAATTTTTAGGAAGATCATTGGTTTCTTAGACTTCAAAGAAACAAAATTCTATTGCTTTATCCACCGTTGAGACATAGTATATTGTTGCAGGACACTATTGTGCACAATTACATTGGATAAGGCAAAACCTTAAAAGACTTGGCTACAATCTGAGTAAAGTCCCTCTCCTATGTGATAATGAGAGCGCAATCCGATTGGTCGATAATCCTATTGACCATGGCCGCATAAAGAACATAGACATCTGGGATCACTTTTTGAGAGATCATCAATAAAATGATTATACCATTATAAACCATGTGAGTACCCATAAACAGTTAGCTGATTTATTCACAAAGCCCCTAGATGAGAAGAGGTTTTGTGACCTTAGGAATGAACTGAATATTCTTGATTCTCGTAACATGGATTGAAATGTTGCACATCATGTTTATTTGTTATACATTTGCTCTTGAGTAGTTCTTACAACTAGTACAATTTCAATATTTCATACTTTGCTTGAACCAATGTTCAAATTGTAGAACTTAATCCTCAGGCCTCACAAGTCCAAGTACATATGCTAGATAAATATTCATTACTTGTATGCACATATTTAGGGGGAGAATGGTCTATAATTTTAATCTTTGAGACTAACATTATTTTGAAGCCTATTATGTGAGTAGTCTCAAATTGAAAGGGAAATGGAAAAATCGGGCAAATCAAAGCGCTCCACTGCATATTCGATCGGTGTCAAAGATCCTTTGCTCTCATTCATGTTTCAATAGTCATATCTTATATTGGGCCATATAATTGTTCCATGATTTTTTGGTATTTGATATCAAACGGGGAGAGAATATTCAGCCAAAGCAAAAGGATCACACCAGTAAGATTGTTTTTTAAAATTTAATTACTACATTAAAATCTTGTAAAATCTCTTCAAAGCTAAGAGGAGGTTCTCTAATGAAAAACTTTATCAAACGGGGAATTCTCTTATGCCAAAGGGGGAGAAAATTTTTTGGCCAAAGTATTTGAAAATGGGGAGAATTTCAAAAACATTTTTTGTTTGGCCAATAGAAAAAGGATCTAACCAAAAGATGATTTTCGCTAAAACAAAAATATTTTGACAAAGTGGGAGAAAATTTTAAACCTTTTTGTTTTGCAATTTCAAAATGTGAAGTGGTTGCAAATGTCGTTCGGTATATTAAAATTTCAACTAACTCATATTGAGCTTAGTGTTGTTCAACAGGTGGTATATTTCAATTGGTATCTTAAGAACATTTCATATTTGCTTTGGTTGTGTGGGCATCAATCATCAAAAGCGGGAGATTGAAAGGGGACTGGGCTTTAAGCCATTTCTATATTATTTTTGGTATTTGATGACCATCACAACATTGTGAAATAACTAGTTTGCTAATGGAATGGTTGCATGTTCATCAGAATTAGAATAGAAGATTCATAGTGAACTAAAGATCAAAACCCAGCTTGAGATGGCATATTTTGGAAAAGATGAACTACAAGTAGTTCAACGACTTGGATAAGATATTATTGGCCCTAGGAACATATTCGAGTATTCAAGAGAGGCTAGAAATTTTAGACACTGAAATTGGCATTTTGGAGCTAAGTTTGTGCCAATATGCGAATACGAGTTGAAGAATTCAAAGAGAAGAAGTTCCATGATTTAGATTAGTTAGATGGATTCTAGATATGCTTGAACATATTTTAGTTATAAGTATATAAACATTTGGTATACCATATTAATATTTTAGAAAGCAATATTTTGTATAATTATGGTTATGGGTTTAAAAGATTGAAAAACATATAATTAAAGATATCGTTACTTAAGAAAAACTAGGATCTAAGCCTCGATAAATTTTCATGAAAAGATAAATAAACATCTCATTGACACATATTCATGAAAACTTAAAATATAAGCATAATCTAATTTTATGAGAAAATATAAATAATATCTTATTTTTTGTTAAGAAAACACATGTAGCCTACATTTTCTTTTTAGTTTTTATTAAGAAAACTATTATCCAAAACTATTTTATAAACCATTATTCAATTTCAATTTTGGAAATATAAAAACAGATAAAAAAAGTTATGCAAAAACTTATAACATGTTAAGACAAAGCCAAGGAAACAAAAATAATTAATTTAGAGTAAAACTAAGCATTTTATGGCAAAAAAACTACAAGGACTTATTTGAAATTAGCTATAGATCTCGGTGTTGGTTTAGATTAAAACAGGGGCCTAGCAAGATTTTTACTTTAAAATCGAGGGACGACATGATAAAATGGATGAGCTAGATGGCAGATTCAAAAATAAGAAAGGACATGAGCTAAACCAAAAGAATTAGGACCTAAACGTAATTACTTATGAACCGAGGAGATAGCTGGTGCAAAAACGATAAATACTAGGGGCTTTTTATAAAAGAGTCATATTGCACCTGAAGTCAATGGTGGCACGAGCTCTACCAACATCGAGGTTCTTCATGGTAATGTGAGATCGATGTCGGGGTGGCATGGGTTCACGAGTAGGGGCTCTAGGGAACTCGGGAGAGGGATCTATGGCATCGAGGAAGCTCAGAGGACCTCCATCCTCTGCGAACGACAATGGCAGACGGTGTGCGTGAGTAGGGTGCAGGAGTGCATGGAGAAACAACAGGAAGCACGTGATGAAGAGCTCAAAACTCAGGGTGTGGAACTTCTTATAGGGTTCGAGGCGGGAGTAGAGGAGGCACATGAGCCCTTAATGGTTCGTCGTCGTAACAATAGCGAGGGGAAGTGGAGGCAGCAACTCTGAGTGAAGGCAGCGACACTGAGTGGATGTTCGTGCGAGTGCGTGGAATAGTAGCAGCACTAGGGGAAATAGACGGGCATAGACATGAGAAAACATGGGCCACCTAACATGTGGCCCCCACCTATTGATGAGACAGAGTTGAAGCGCAGGTGTGTGCTGGATCGCAAGCGGGTGCTGGGATTTTCCTTTTTCCTTTTCTTCCCTTTCTTTTCTTTCTTCCTTTTCTTTTATGAAACCCTAAACTATATAGATATTTTTCTTTCTCTTGGAAACTACTAAGCTAAAGTTAAGTTGTGTCGGGAAAAGATCCCTAGGCCCTTGAGGCCCACAAGTTAGCAAGAGGACAATGGGAAAGTATGTTTCAGAAGAACCTACCCTTGGATAGTCTCGAGGCTCCGAGCATAGTATCGGGCAAGGCGAAGCTAGAAGGGGGGGTCAGGCGAATCGAGAGGAAGTCACTCGAGTGGATTCTGTGCCTGGCATAAGTTTAACTCATCATAAATGACTGACTGTATTAACTACGCCTCGCGTTGAGCCGCAACAAGAGTCAATCCTCCTTCCACTCATGACCTAAGGGTCCCTAGGCCTGCGACTCACTCATGGCCTATCAAGCCTAGGCCTGAGTGCACTAGTCATCTATAGGACACACAACGTGATGAGCATCGCTAAGACCCAGGCTATGAAGATCAGGGGTCAGTGTGGTGCAAAGAGAGTAATGATGGCACCGAAGCTCCCTGCCGCCCACATGTTGTCAGTCTTTATGAACCTGGCCAGAGATGCTTAGATGATCGAGGCGCATGTCGACAAGCACGACTTTACCATGGTAGAACACCTCGTTTTACCACGACATATTAATTCATTCCATAAGAAGCCACCTGCTATCGAACCCTTCCCTTCGCCTATAAAAGGAGAGGGTCGGTCGTGATAGGAGGAGGACAGAGAGATAGGGAAACGAAGGACTATGGAGGCCGAAGCCAAGGAGCACACCGTCACGAGCCCAAGGCGTAGCTATAGAGAGCACCAGATTCGTAGTCCTTAGGCCACACCACGTATAAGGGATTTGGTTGTCTCCTCCCTCTCTTGCCTGCTTGTAAACCCTACTACGAGCATTGAGAAACAAGGTGCCGGTAGTGGAGCCACCGAAGACTGGATGTAGGGACGTTCTGACCAAACCAGTATAAATCTTGCGCCCATTAAGCACACCATCCGGACCTAGAACGCACACAAACAAATTTACTTGTCAGAGCAGTTCAAAACACTAGCAAGTTGATTTTAAGTGATAGATTTTGGGTGTTGCAGCGTGTGTGGGTCACCTGTCTAGATTAGGGATGCATTTCTCGAGTAGGAAGGGCGAGAAACCGCTGAATTTCTTGTTCACGTTCATGCCTATGATGTATTTCCTGCCCCAATTTCTGCGCTATTTCGGTTCCAAATTTAGAAATACAAAATTCAATTTTTTGTCAAAATGAAATCTTGGAACTGACAAAACCAAAAGGTGACCCTGGTCTAGATCCATAGCTTGGCATGTAGCCAATGACTTGTGTAGTAGCGGTGCCATGGGAGCTTTTCTGGGCACTTATGGATCTGTTTGCTTCAGCTTTTTCTGTGGAGCTTTTCTGAGAATCTAGCTGTGGGGAAAATCTGGCTGTGGAGAGAAACTGAGTATCGTGAAGTTTACGTGTGGAATAAGGCAAAAGAGTCCATAGGGTTTAGGATGTAGAAAGTGATGGTTTCGTACTATCACAACTACTCGATCGATTATGTGCTCATGTTGATTTCAAACGGTTTGACTAAAGCGATTCTCATACAAGCAGGCTGAAGAGCTAGGTGTTTGACAGTCTACAATAGCTTTTGGTGGCTAGAAGCTGAGAAAAGAAGAAAGAAACAGGGCCTATATTGTATTGGGTAGGGTTGGAAACGAGCCGAGGCGAGTCGAGCTCGGCTCGGCCATTGCACGAGCTCAAGAATGAGGCTTGGCTCGGCTCGCGGGCCGCACCCTAGTAAATATTATTGCATTATAAAATGAATTAAAAATATATAAATATGGTATATAAAATCATCATTCAATATTATTTCAATATTATGAATTTTTATATATTCATCATCAAAAGCTAAGAAATGAGTCTATTCATGATCCATAGTTATTTTGTAGATTAATTAATTTGGTACAAATCATGAGCCGACTCACGAATTCGAACGAGCTAGCTCAACTCAGCTCACTGCTCCAACATGTTAAGTAACCCTAGTTAGGGTTATGTGGGCAAATACCGACTTTGCCTCTGAGGGGTCTCACATCTCTATATAAGGAACATGTACACCCCTTCATAATACATGGAAGAGAAAGAGACCAAAGAACCAACTTATATCATATGTCTCGTGTGTTCCTCTGTCATGCTTCTGGGAAGGGAGACGAGTCCTCTACAACTTCTCGCGCTTCTACTGCTGACGGGAGGGAAGGGAGCAGATCTGGTGATCCGTGGTGACGTACTTCTCAACACGTTATCAGCACGCTCTACCTCAACGTTGCTGCGAGATCAGATCTGCATCAACTCTTCGTCAAGTCGGCAGGTCCTCCGGCCTAGCCGAACTGTCCTATGCGACAGACTTCGATTCCCCTCTACACAATCGAGCGGTATGTGTTTCTAAGTAGATTGGATATTATCCTCGATCTTGACCAACGCGCCGTTCAACGTCTTGAACGCCGTCTGCGCCCGGGCATCGGAGGTCCACTAGGGGTTGTCGCGCTGATCGGGTATTCCTACTGATCGGGTATTCCAGCGCTTCCACGGGAATAACGCATGCAATAATCGTATAAAGATAAAGAAAGAGAAAGGACTGGGTCACACCTTTTTTCGCGTCGCTCGAGCGGCTGCATGCATGGCCGAGCCAATTGTATGCATGCGTGGGAGGTGGAGGTAGTTAAGAAAAAAAAAGTCCCATGTGTTGCATGCATGCGTGGGAGGTGGAGGCAGTTAAGAAAAAAACTCCCATGTGCTCTCTGGTCTCTGCCGAACTCTTTTTTTTGTTGTTAAGAATTTGTGGCTAAAAATTGGCGCAATTGTCTTGTTAAAGTTTTATGAGTTTCTTACAATATAAAGTATTGTACCACCTATATATAAATTCTTGTTGAATTAATCAACTTTAACATAATTTTAATTTATATACATGCCCTATATTATTTATTCTATTTATTTCCTATTGCAAATAACAAGTAGAATAAAGCATGTTTTATGTTACAATTTCTATTTTAATTAATTATTTTCTGCAACAAATAATTAGTAAAAAATACGTGTTTAAATATGGAAAATGTTTTTTTACACCTGATGTGTTATGCTCATGCAATAATTTTGGTGTCTATTTTTCTGCTTTTATTACTCGTAGCAGATATTTAGCAGAAAATTATTAAAATGCATGTAAAATCTATATTGTTCATACTTAAATCGCTCTAAATATTTATGTTTCGTTGAGCTTCAGACTCACGCCGAGCGATTAAATTGTATAGTGGGTACTCGAGCGCACCGATGAGGTTGCATTATTAATCGGCTGAGTTTTGGCATTGGCTAAGCATTGGCTGCGCCCTGGCAACACGACACAGTATTTGTGTCGTACGAACTTGGTTGCGTCATGTGATTTCTATGTAGCACTCTCGTTTAATCGGACAGCTCCCCTTGAGTCGAACCACCATCGCTGAGTTGCGTATTTTTCACATGCCCTGTAGGCACTCTCTATATGCCGTGATCATGGAGCCACAATTGCGCATGTTGCGCACGTTGCGTGGACTTATCGTGTACCCCGATTACCGAGTCATAATTGTGTCTGTTGCGCTTATTACGAAGGCTTGCTGTGTTGTCGTAGCCCTGATGGCCGCACACGCGTTGACACCAGACGCTAGAGCTTGTACTCGCGTGAATTGTGGGGGGTTGTTGAATCCTCTAAAGTCACATTATACTCAACCTTCATAAACAATTTTGTTTGGCTCTATATTTTATTTGATTGTGTTGTATGGCATCATATATTTATATATATCGCCAAGTGGCCAGAACAACTATATCAAGCTCTATAGTGCTTGAAAATCTGGGAAATTAAATTGAAAACAATAAAACATAGATAAGTTAATTTTTTGCTCTCTCTCTCCTCATGCATAAAAGTTTTACCCGAAGTAAACCGAAGATATATAATGCATGAAAGCCTTTTTGGCATAGAAGATATCACACATTGGGATTCTATTAGTAAGCAAAAGACCTTACCAAATGAATAAAGGCTATAAATCTTAGTTATATATAGCTCAACCAGATGTTGACACATTGCTACTTGTTGTTGAATAACATGAAGCGAACTTTAAGATATATAACTAGTACCCTAGCAACATGAAGTTGCGAGTACATTGAAAGATAATTCTGAGAAATTTTTCACAATGTTTGTGTGAAAAAACACTGTGTGTTCCCGTCGAACCACTTTACTCGTCCTATCTAGGACCTCTATGCATGTGTTGCATACATCTCTCAGAATTGTAAATACTTATAGTCGTTGAATTGACTTGGGATAGTCCTTTGACTGGTATGGTATGCAGTAAGCCAAATGATAAAGGTCAGTATTGAATGGAAATAAAATTGGAGTTTATGTAGCAAAACTACATTTGATTCCACCCATTGACATGCTTACCATAATCTATCCCTGATCTACCAGAAGTAAGAAGAGTAGAAAATAGCCTTAAAATCCCACGACACCACAGAGCTTTAAGCCAAATTGGACATTAATATGTGCTTAATCCGTGGCATCGAAAGAGCCATAAATCTTGACCACCAGAGTGGTAGTGATGGTAATTTGTGATAGAACTATGAAGATCTTGTGGAGACCGGATGACTCCTTCATATGAGAGTAACACTATCTATTGTTTAAGACTGGTCCCAAACGGATATTGTTTTTTTTTTCACTCTTGCCAATCAATTATCACCATTTGCTTAGTCTTAACAATCAGATGAGTTTTCCCAGATAAAATGAATTCTTAGCCTTGATTGTTCTATTCCAAAGCTTCTCTTTTTGCTGAACAATGAAGAGATTAAAATAATGCTTTATAGAATAAGTTGGTATATAATACGAGGAGAATAGTTTGCCCTGCTGGCATCTTACATCACAAATAATTAACTATTTTTATAAGTTCTCTCTCAAAATTATTATACCTAAAAATGTTGCATTAATCGATACCCAATTTTAGAGCGGTATGAGTAATTGGGTAAACCATGGGCAGTGATAAAAAATGAGCTGAACTATACATCTCTGCATATAAAAGTCTTTGCTTGGCAGCATTGGCCTGATGTCGTGCACTTTACTACCAATATAAACACACATTTTTCCTATGTGCCTCAAAGCACAATGCAACCAGTGAATGTCCTTGTGAGCGCTAGACCCTAATGGTCATTTTACTTGTTGATCTGAAGTCAACTAATGGCTCCAAACGACGAATGATATGCATGAGCCCCTGAAGGATCCTTATGGATAAAATAGTGTTGTGTATATTAGTCTAAATCTTAATGATTGACTGTGCATTTGGCAATAATAACAATAAGTTGGCAGAATTGTAACCACAAAGCAACTTGTTGTTGCGTGTCTCGCTGGATGTTGAGACGAACCCTTCATGTTGAAGGACAAATATGTAGTATTCATGCCACTACATTAATCTAAGTCTAAAGCTCACTGCATAAAACCCCTATCTGTAATGTGCATAAGATTTTCCAAATAAATCACCACAATAGCATACATTGGCCACAACTGGATGATTGTGGTTGGGGATTTTATATGTATGCTTTGAGAACATCTCGGCATTAGGAGGAGGAATGCCCATCTAGTGTAATGCCTCAATATTCTATAAAACGCACAAAAGCCAAACTGAACATGTCGTTCAGTGTGTACTCCTGTGTATATGGAGTTTGCCAGAAATCATTGAGGATTAACCATATTGGTTTGAATGCCTCTACCTGATGTAGATGTGGATATACCCGGGATTAATATGATATCCACATTTGACTTATTGGCATTTGATCTATCCCGCGGGGACGCCTACGAATATGATCCATCAGCCTTAGTCAAAGCATATGTTCTGATTGCAGATTCATGTGGTCTGTGATAACTCTCCTCCGATTAATTCACCCTGATGGTGATTTGCCTCACTGAGAGGTTCATCTTGATGATGAAATTTCTAGCAATGCGCACAATATCATTGTGCTAGGAATATAGAACAATGAATCTTTTGTTTTTGGGAAATGACGAAGATCATTATTAAATGTGGGAGACAAACGTGTCGACACCTATCTTGCCTCTATAGATTGCAAAGGGATCCAAAACAAAGTCCTAGGCATGAGTGCTTGAAGCTCTCTTATCGGGTCATTGATAAACGCAATCGACGCTGAACCAATAATCGCAAAATGAAAGTCACGAGCTTGAAGTTCGGACATTTATGGGAACTATTGAAATAATGTGTGGTGAATGTGATGGTTCAAGTGGTCTTGTAAGAGACCCATCCCACATGTGTGTTGAATAAACACTGTTCCACTATGTAATATATCTGGCAAATGGCATGAATTAAAATATGCAGTTAATAGGATTCTGAAGATCCGCATGAGATCCTACGAGGACTCATATCTTTGAATTATAAATATGCAACATATAAATCTCGTACTAGATAATACATTCCTGATGAATGATCACTCTCCTATGTAGAGAGAATATCTCCTAGATGAGATTATAGTTCCTTGATGGAACCTTTCCAGAATAAATAAAGTCTGTGTTAAACACCAAAGTTTGATAATCCGTATAAAGGGATAAAGACCCATACAAACTCGAGAAGGAATAAGATGAGGTACCAAAGGACTTGTAGTTCACCGAATAAGCACATGTGCATTCCACGATCTTTACTCATGGTATTTTCCACTATATGTGGAATTACGGTATCCTCTAACGCCCCTGTTGGGGGCATGCTTCGTAGCCGAAGATCCTAAAGAAAGAAACATCTTCAGTGGATCCACTCAAAAGCAAGGCCAAAGCTATCACCTATAAAGCTTCGGCATAGTGACTTGTCTCAAGACGAAGGAGTGAACCGACCTAAATATGAAATGACCAATAAACCTTGGATAGTTTGTGTCATGACTGTAATCGATTGTGGAGGGCATAAATGTAATTTCACACAGGTTGCGCCCTGTGCCTATAAATAGATGAACAGTACCCCTGTACTGTTCACGCTATCTTGTAAATCGCTCGCGCACAACACTTGGATTTTTGCCTTCTATCAAGCCAAAGGTATTAATGTAATTAAATATCGTATTTAAATATTCAAGTTTGTATAATGATAATATATGAATGATATTATGATGTGCTTGTTTGTGTTTATCTTTCATGTTTTATATGTTTCGTCTTTCATTTTCCTATAACCGTGATGATGAAGGTACGTCCTTCATGACCTTCGTCCGAAGATCGATATATCCTAAGGGAAATAATGCTTCGAAGGATGAAGGACATTAACATTTATTGTGTTGCCTTGTTCTTGACTCTTAGCATTTGAGAACAAGTCCCCAGCATTGGCGCCCACCTCCGGTGAACTCACTTCCACTTTCTGAGCCGATGGCTTCATTCAATAACCAAGCTGAAGCTGCTTCAGCTGCGAAGCTGGTGCTCCCAATAACAGGAGGATCGTGCTCAGAGCCAGCCAACAAGAAGCAGAAGGAGGAGGCTCAGAGAAGGGTACAACCTGTTGGGGTGCAGGGACCCTTCATCAAGTCAAAATGGTCCCACATCCCAATCACCTTCTCCTAGGAGGACCTTCAGCTCAAGGATTACCCTCACAATGATGCTATGGTCATTTCTTGTGTCATCAAGGGATTTCTGGTCCACAATGTTCTGGTTAATACAGGCAGTGCAGTGGATATTATATTTTCCAAGGCCTTCAGACAGATGCAAGAGCCAGAGGATACGATTCATGATGCTACACACCCTCTTTGTGGCTTCGGAGGAAGGCAGATCGTAGCACTGGGCAAGATCACGATGCCAGTGACCTTCGGATTTGTCAACATTACAAGGATTGAGCAAGTTGTTTTTGATATTGTCGACATGGAGTATCCTTACAATGCAATCATTGGTCGTGGGACACTCAATGCTTTTGAAGCAATTCTTCATCCAGCATATCTATGCATGAAGATACCTTCGGATCAAGGGCCTATTGCTATTCACGGAAGTCAGGAAGCTGCCAGAAAGGCTGAAGGAAACTGGACAGATTCAAAAGCAATCCATAATATAGATGGAGCCGAAGCTTGTGAGCAGTATAAGTACAGAAGGGAGAAGGCTGCTTCGACTGATCAGCCGAAGCCCATGCTTCTATGTGAAGACATAGCAGAGTAGAAGGTATTGCTGGGATCTCAACTATCTGAAGAGCAGGAGAAAACCTTGTTAAGGTTTTTATTCAACAACAAAGATGTTTTTGCATGGTCAGCCAACGATCTCTGTGGTGTCAACAGGGACGTCATTGACCATTCGCTCAATGTCGATCCATCCTTCAGACCCAGAAAACAGAGGCTTCGGAAAATGTCTGATGACAAGGCCGAAGGTGCTCGGAATGAAGTAAAAAGACTTCTTAGTGCTGGAGTCATCAGAGAAGTAAAATACCTGGAATGGCTAGCTAACACTGTTATGGTGAAGAAGGCCAATGGTAAATGGAGAATGTGCATTGATTTTACTGATCTCAATAAGGCTTGTCCAAAGGATGAGTTCCCATTACCAAGAATAGATTCTCTAGTGGATGCAGCAGCTTCATCAGAGCTCATGAGTCTACTAGATTGTTATTCAGGCTACCATCAAATCTGGATGAAGAAGGAAGATGAGCCAAAAACCAGCTTCATAAACCCCAGTGGTACATATTGTTACCTTCGGATGCCTGAGGGGCTCAAGAATGCTGGAGAAAGCTTCAGTAGAATGACAGCCAAAGTCCTTCATTCCCAGATAGGCAGAAATGTACTAACATATGTTGATGATATCATAGTAAAGAGCACGAAACAGGAAAATCACATTGCTGATCTACAGGAAACATTTGCTAATTTTAGGCAAGCTGGCCTTAAATTAAATCCAGAAAAATGTGTCTTCGGAGTAAAAAAAGGAAAATTCCTTGGTTGTTTAGTTTCAACGAAGGGGATCGAAGCTAATCCGAACAAAATCGAAGCTATTCTTCGGATGGAGCCGCCAAGCACCAAGAAGGGGGCCCAACGGCTGACAGGAAGATTGGCATCTTTGAATCGATTCATATCTAGATCAGCAGAGAGAAATTTACCATTCTTTGAAGTGTTGAAATCAGCCAAAGTCTTTCAATGGGGATCAACTCAGCAGAAAGCCTTCGAAGAGCTGAAGCAATACCTGATAGATCTAACAACCTTAACTCCACCCACGCTAGGGGCTCCTTTGCTATTGTATATGGCAGCTTCGCACTCTGCAGTAAGTGCGACGCTTGTGCAGGAGAAGCTTGAAGGACAAACTAAAAAGCAAGTTCCAATATATTTTGTCTCCGAAGTATTAAGCTTATCAAAGAAAAATTACACAGAATTGGAGAAAGTGTTATATGCTGTATTAATGGCCTCCAGGAAGCTTCAGCATTATTTTCAAGCTTACCATATAATTGTTCCCTCGTCACAGCCTCTGAAGGATATTATGAGGAACAGAGAAGCTACTGGAAGGGTTGGAAAGTGGGCGGCGGAGCTCAATGAATTCACCATTGACTATGTGCACAGATCTTCAATTCAATCCCAGGCGCTAGCAGACTTCATCGCTAATTGGACGCCAGGGGCTCACGAAGAAGGGACAAGCAAGGATACCGAAGCTTCGACGGTGTTCTGCGATGGTTCTTGGAGAACCTTCGGTGCAGGAGCAGCTGCGGTTCTAGTAGCACCTTCAAGAGTCAAAACATGTTTTGCAGTCAAACTGGATTTTAGTTGCACAAACAATATTGCTGAGTACGAAGCACTTCTATTGGGGCTTCGGAAACTAAGGGCAATGGGAATAAGAAGGGCCATCCTAAAGACTGACTCTCAAGTTATTGCTGTCCATGTGGATAAGAGCAGCAAGGCACGAGATCCGAAGCTTGAAAAATATCTGGATGCAGTCCGAAGGTTGGAAGCTTCCTTCGAAGGTTTTTCCGTCAAGAATATTCCAAGAGGTGAAAATGAGCATGCAGATTTGCTAGCCAAATCAGCGGCTCAGGGGCTTCCCCTTCCCTCCGAAGTATTTTTTGAAGCAATAAAAGCACCTTCAGTTGAGCTCATGGAGAGAGCAGTGCTTACTATTTCTCAAGTACACAGTGAAGACTGGAGAACTGAAATAATATCTTTCCTTCAAGGCAATTGTCTTTCAAGTGACGAAGCTTACAACAAAAGAATGGAGGCAAGAACAAGACCATATGTGGTAATAGAAGGGGAATTGTATAAACATGGAGTTTGTTCACCACTCCTCAAATGTTTATCAAGAACCGAAGGTATGGAATTAATGAAAGAGATACATGCAGGTCTGTGTGGATCTCACATTGGATCTAGGCCCTTATTGGGAAAAGTTTTCCGACAAGGATTCTATTGGCCGAAGGCAGCTTCGGATGTGGCAGAATTAGTCCAAAAGTGTGAAGGCTTTCAAAAATGTGCAAGAGATCAGAAGCAACCTTCATCTCTCACTCAATTAATACAACCCACTTGGTCGTTGCAAAAGTGGGGCCTCGATTTACTAGGCCCACTTCCACCAGCACAAGGAAATCTAAAATATGTTGTGGTGGCGGTAGAGTATTTTTCTAAGTGGATTGAGGCGAAGCCTTTAGCCACAATAACTTCGGTCACTGTCCAAAAAATTTTCTGGCAAAATATTGTTTGTTGCTTCGGAGTGCCGAAGGCTATTACTGTGGACAACGGGACACAATTCGATGCTGAAGCTTTCAAAGAATTCTATGAACAAATTGGCACGAAGATTCATTTTGCATCAGTCAGACATCCGGAGTCAAATGGACTTGTTGAAAGAGCTAATGGCATAATAATGACAGGAATAATGAAGTTAATCTTCAATCAGCCCAGAGGAAAGTGGCCGGATGAATTGATCAAAGTGGTGTGGATCCACAACACAACAATATCAAGGTCAACAGGCTTTACACCATTCAAATTACTGTTTGGTGGCGAAGCAATAACCCCAGAAGAAGCTAAAGCAGGATCAATAAGAACAATGGCTTCGGCAGAGGACGAAGCTGATTGTTCTGTGGCAAAAGATGCTATAGAAGGGATCAGGCTTCAGGTAGTGGAGAATATCAATAAATATCAAGCCGAAACAATAAAGTGGCGTGACAGAAAAGTTCGGCTAAAGAACATTAAGCCAGGGCACTTGGTACTTCGGAGAGTGGCCAACCCAGATACAGTAGGCAAGCTACAGCTGAAGTGGGAAGGACCTTTTTTGGTAGTATCTTCGTCAAGACCCGGCTCTTACAGATTGAAGGATATGAGCGGCAACGACATTCCTAGATCCTGGAATGCGGATGAGCTTCGGCGATATTATGTTTAGCTGATGTAATCTTTTTATTTTTCCTATGGCACCCTTTTCCTTTCCGAAGGGGGAGAAAGGTTTTTAATGGGGCCATAGCATGTAATTTCTCTTTTTCTTATTTATCTCTACGAGAGCAAAATCCCCCAAAAATGTAAATGTAAAACTGGGCATGCACCATCGAGTGCAGGCAAAAAGGAAAAAACAGAGAGAAGCTCGAAAGTCGTCCCTAAGGGGATGCAGAGCACGACGAAGCTACAAAAAGTCGTTACTAAGGGAGCACAGCGTAAGTTTTCTGCTCAAAAGTCGTTCCAAAGGGAATGCAGAGCTTACAGCGAAAAGTCAACGCTAATTCCGCCAAAAAATAAGGCGAAGCGCGAAAAGTCAACGCGATACCGCCGAAATAGAAGGCGAAGAAGTTCAAAAGACGTTCCTAAGGGGATGCAGAACTTACAGCGAAAAGTCAGCGCTGATACACAGAAAAATAAGCGGCAAAGAGACTTCGGTCATTCCCAAGGGAATGAAGGCTATGGTTGTGGCTTCGAATGTGAGTTTCGACATTCATTTGCACGACACATTACATCATACATTTGCATTCATAAACATTCATTTAGACATACATAGGATCATCATTATCATAACATACAGACACAGGCGGATGCTTCGGCTCTAAAAGTAAGGCTTCGGCAAAAAGAGAAAAAGAAGCAGTTTTATGCTTCGTTGTGTACGAAAAGAAGGGAAGGTGTTTTTCGCCTTCGGCTCAAAAAATGTTAGTTTCGTCCACAGCAAAGCAAATCAATGCAAGTACAAGTGTTGTTCACATCGAAGCACTTCATACGTTGACGGAAAGGTAAAAATATATTACAAGGTATAGACAAAGTTTACAGAGTAAAATCTAATTCTCAAGTTACAACATTCTTCACAAAGGTTATTACAAGAATTTTTAGTCTTTTCCATAGCTATCTATTTAAGCTTCATCATTGCCTATTAAGCTTCGGCTTTGCGCTCTTCAGCTTCGTCAACTTGCTCCTCAGCTTCGTCATCCTGTACATATTTAAGTATTGTAAGAATTATTCAAGTTTAAAGGGAAAGGTAAGCACAAGGTATGATTTTGTTACTGGCTTAAGATGACTTCGAGCTTCGTCACCAGCCATGCTTCGTCCGCCCTTTGTCCATATTAGTTTTATAAACCTGTTTCCTATGCTTCGGGCAAGATTGGGAATATCAACTAGATCTGCTGGTGACAAACTAAAGTTGGGCCTATTAACAATATTTCCATGTGTACAACCAGATTTCAGGAAGGCGACAGATGTGCCCCGAGAAGCTACCAGGGGACAGAAATCACCATGTCCAGCTATAATTTCATCAAGGTCATCAATTTCACCCTCGATATGTTCGAAGGCCCCTGGCAAGTCTTCAGCTGAAGGACTAAATTTTTCGCAGCTGGCTCCAACCGAATTGAAGACCTGCTTCAGCCATTGTACGCATCGGCTACTAAACTCCAGACATTTGTTTTGAAGATCTGACAATGATTTTTGCATATTCGAACTTTTCTCGACCTCAGTCTTAAATTTGCCATTTAACTTCTGCTTCTCCTGCTCGAAGCTTCCTGACTTCGAGAGAAGCTCCGTATTTAACTTTGCAATTTTAGCATCAGCTTCTGCCAATAAACCTTCTGTTGTCTGAAGCGCGAAATCCTTCTTTTCAAGAGCAGCTGCTTGATCTTTTATTTTACTTTCTAAACCCTCAATTATAACTTCATGTTTTTTATCTTCGAGATCTTGTTGCATTCTCAAAGCTTTACTCAGCAGCATACTCTGTGCACAAGCAACCATCGTTAGAAAACACCTTCGTTGTTCAAAACAATAAAAAGTCGAATAAAAGCTTTTACCTTGAAATTAGAATAGAATAAGCTACCGACAAGATGTTGTCGTCTGTAGCGGCTTATGTCGGTCTCAAGCTTCGGGAAACCAATAATCTTTGATAGAGTACTGATAACCTTCGCTCCGGTTTGATCTCGGACGCAGCCTAACTTTTCATCGTCAACACCACCGAAGAGTAGTGCCCCTGGTTGATATCCGCAGGATATGGCATATTCTTTTAACTCTTCTTTCTTAGCCTTCGTTAACTCTTGTCCAACTAAGTTTTGAAAGTTGAAAATTTCCTCTTCCGAAGCATCTTCAGCTATTTTCTTCCCCTTCTCAGGTACTGTAGCCATGGCTTCTTCAGTGGCTGCGGCAGCTTCTTCTGTGGCGATGTCCAGAAGTATCTTATCAATATTTGAAATTGTGCTTTCTAAATGTACATCTTCGGCCGTGGCAGCTTCGGTGTTGGGGCGAAGGCAAAGACGCCACCCTTCGCTCGAAGTCTTCGCTGCAGCCGCTGGTCTGACAGACAAAACAGGCAGAGACACCCTTCGCTTGATCGGCACCAGACGAAAACCGGCGACGAAGTCATCCCACAGTGCGGCCTCGTCCAGCTCAGAGGCCCACGTGCGATCCGGCCCATTGTAACGGGCCCTGCGTGGCCGCCGCGCGTTACGGGCCTAATTTGTAAAGGCATCCCTGTAATTACAGTCTGTAACCCCGCTTTATGGGAATATTCTGGGGATAACCTAGGTAGCTGAGGGCACATGCGTCCTTAGCACAAGGCGCTGAGCGCTCAGGTACCTATAAATACCCCTGCACAGTGCCCGTGGGAGGCCGGATCAACAGAGCTATTGCCTCCTAGCACGTAACCCTGTTGTCATCACTGTTCACTCTTGTTGGCCTCCTTGGGACTGAGAGCAAGTTCCAACATTTGGCGCCCACCGTTCGTGCTACGAGAAAACCACCCGCGATGGCACCCAAGAGAGCTAACCTGAAGGCTGACGAGGCTGCGAAGGCAGCACTGCTCGCCGCAAGAAAGGGCAAGGCCCTCGCCCTCACCCAATCCACCCACCAAGAGGCCACTGAAGACAATGTTCCCCGCACCTACGAAGACGACACTTTCCGCACCTGCGGCCCTGAAGGACAATCGCAGCCACCCCCAGGCTTCGCCCCACTGGAAGGCGCGGACCTCACCGAGGATGGTGAGATCCTTGGCGTCTCAGCGGAAGAACAGCTACAGCTGCGCGCCCAGCGCCTCAAGAACCGCAATCTCCAGAGGCAGAAAGAGATACTGGAGGCCAAGCGCCAGCGCGTGTCCGCACTAGCCAAAGTGCGGCAAATGATACGCGACGAAGAGCAGAAGGCCCAAGACCTCGAGCGTGAGATCGCGCTGATGCAGCGCGAAGGCCACCTTGGCCTGCAGCAAGGGCCCCCCCCTCCAGCAGCGCGCACAACTGGAAGACACGCGCGAAGGCCACCTCGGCCTGCAGCATGGGCCACCCCTGCAACACCGAGCACAACCAGAAGACCCGCGTTTCCCCCAGCGCGACTACACCTTCCAGCACGCCGCGCCATTCCAAGGGGTCAACTATCTCGACGAGCGAAGTCCCCTGGCGCTACACCTGCAAGTGACGCCTTGGCCAGCCAACTTCCGAGCAGGGACCTATCCCAAGTACAACGGCAGCACCGACCCGGCGCAATACATAATGAGTTATCAGGTCGCCGTTGCATCCGCCGGAGGGGACGACGCCACAATGGCGAAGTCTTTCATCATCGCCCTAGAGGGCCCAGCTCTCACCTGGTTCACCAGATTGCCTCCGCTGTCCATTGATTCCTGGAGAAGTCTCAGAGACCAGTTCCTGCTCAACTTCCAAGGGTACCGCCCAGACACCGACGCCTTGGCCGAGCTCTCGCTTTGCAAGCAGCTGGAAAAGGGGACTCTGCGGGAGTATTACCGCAAATTTTTAACACTCAAGTCACAGCTGCCCTCCGTTGATGATCAGATCGCTATCCACTACGCCATCAGTGGCCTTCGTGCCGGCATCCTCTACAGCCACTGTATCAGAGATCCGCCCAAGAACCTCCAGGAGCTATATCAGCTCTTTGAAAAATATGCCAAATCCGAAGAGCTCCACCAGCGCAAGGTTGAGTCGCAGCGGAAACCCAAAGATGCCCCACAGTCCAGCCGCACGTGGACGAGGACTCCGCAGCCAGACTCCGGTCGAGACGGCCGCAGTCAGCAGCAAGTGCACAACATCGCCAACCAGCATCCCGCTGCTGACCCCCCTCGTCGCCAGGAATATCCCCCCAGGGCCGCGGAAATGGAACTCGTGGTAGGGGCCGAGGGCGTGCGCAGCCGCCGCGCCGATTCTACTGCCTTTTCCATGGCGAAGACTGCGCCCACCAAACCAAAGACTGTCCCGAAACGAAGGCCACCAGAGACAGAATGGCACGGGCGTAGCCAGCCGACAACCCCAGAATTGTCGCGCACAATTACCAGCAACCCCCTCCACCATATATCCACGCTCCCGCCCCGCATCCACCGCACCACGCTTACCAACACCATCAGGAAGTACAAATCGTACCTCCTCCACCCCCACCACCACACCAGCAACATCAGAACATCCCCCATGCCCCAAAGCAGGAAGACTTCGCCGATCAACCATATCGCGGAGTCATTCACATGATAACTGGGGGGTCCAGCACTGACTTCGACACCAAGCGGCAGAAGCGGGACCACTACCGCAGCATCAACCATGTCGCTGTCACTAGCCCAGTCGTGAAGACGAAGTGGTCCCACATACCGCTAACCTTCGACGCACAAGACGTCGACCTGCGCAGCGCCCCCCACATCGACGCTATGGTTATCAATTGCAGCATGGCAGGCTGGGACCTACACAAAGTCCTAGTCGACAACGGCAGTCAGGCGGACATCATCTTCCTCCACGCCTTTGACCGCATGGGTATAAGCCACAGCCTGCTCAAGCCTTCGGACAACCCGTTGTATGGCTTCGGCGGCAAGGGCACCTTTCCCGTCGGCAAAATAGAGTTGCCCCTCTCCTTCGGTGTAGCACCCAATGCCCGAAGTGAGCAAGTGACTTTCGATATCGTGGATATGGTATATCCATACAACGCCATCATGGGCCGGGGCTCCATCAATAAGTTCGAAGCCGCCATCCACGGACTGTACCTATGTATGAAGATACCAGGTCCGCTAGGCGCCATTACGGTCTACGGCAACCAGCAGACGGCGCGCAACATAGAGCGGGACTTCGTGCCCGGTCAGAGGAACGTGCACTGCCTCACGGCCCAGCGCGAGGTCCCTGCGCCCGCCAGCCCAACCGATAAACAGCACGACAAGGCACAGCTGCAGAGCCAAGACGGGACCAAGACTGTCCCCCTCGATCAGGCCACGCCCAAGCAGACAGTCACTATCAGCGAAGACCTCACCTCGCATGAAGAAGATAAATTCCTCTGCTGCCTGTCCAAGAATAAAGATGTCTTCGCCTGGTCCGCCCTCGACCTGGTCGGAGTCAGCCGATCCATAATTGAGCACAGCTTGGGAATTGACCCTTCGGTGCGACCAAAAAAAGCAGAGGCTTCGCAAAATGTCCGACGAAAAGACAAAGGCTGCCAAGGCGGAGGTGCACCGCCTCCTAGAGGCTAAATTCATCGAGCCAGTGGCTTACCCCACCTGGCTCTCCAATGTTGTAATGGTGCAGAAAAAAAGCGGGAAATGGCGAATGTGCATAGACTTCACCAGTCTCAACAAGGCCTGCCCAAAGGACAATTTCCCGTTGCCACGGATCGACAAAATAGTCGATAGCGCGGCCGGATGCGAGGTCATGTCACTCCTCGACTGCTTCTCCGGGTACCACCAGATATACATGAAGGAGGAAGACAAGGCTAGCACCAGCTTTATAACACCCTTCGGCACATATTGCTTCATCAGAATGCCGGAGGGACTCAAGAACACCGGGTCCACCTTCTCCAGACTCACCAAAATAGTACTCGAAGGGCAGGTTGGCAGAAATATATTTACATATGTGGACGACATCGTCGTCGCCAGCAAGAACAAGGAGGACCATCTCGCCGACCTCGCCGAGACATTCGCGAACATGCGAGACGCACGACTCTGCCTAAACCCGGAAAAGTGCGTCTTCGGCGTTTGCCAGGGCAAAATATTGGGCTACCTGGTATCACGCCGCGGCATCGAGGCCAACCCTACCAAGATCCAGGCCATCGTAGACATGTCGCCTCCGCAGTCCGTCAGGGACGTCCAGCGTCTGACAGGCAGATTGGCCGCTCTTAACAGATTCATCTCCAGGTCCGCCGAGCGAAGTCTCCCCTTCCTCAAAACACTCCGCGGTGCAAAGGACTTCGCCTGGGGACCGGAGCAGGCAGCGGCCTTCGTCTCACTAAAACAGTACCTGTCGGAGCTGGCCATCCTCACAAGCCCCGACTCCTCGCTCCCCCTATTGCTCTACGTCGCGGCTTCGCCGCACGCTGTCAGTGCGGCACTAGTGCAGGAGCAGACAGTTGAGGGCGTGGTCAGGCAGTGCCATGTTTACTATGTCTCCGAGGTACTGACACCGTCCAAGTGCAACATGACAGAGCTGGAGAAGATCGCTTACGCAGTTGTTATGTCTTCGCGCAAACTGCGCCACTACTTTGAAGCATTCAAGGTCCGAGTCACCTCAGACAGGGGACTCGGCGAATTATTCAGAAACCCGGAGGCATCGGTGAGGATAGCCAAGTGGGCAGCCGAGTTATCCGGCTACCACATCAGCTTCGAGCCCAGGACAGCCATCAAGTCACAAGTCCTGGCAGACTTCGTCGTCGACTGGACTGGGCCAATAACGCAACCAGACCCGTCCACAGAGAAGGTTTGGACTATCCATTGCAACGACCCCGGAGGCATCGGTGAGGATAGCCAAGTGGGCAGCCGAGTTATCCGGCTACCACATCAGCTTCGAGCCCAGGACAGCCATCAAGTCACAAGTCCTGGCAGACTTCGTCGTCGACTGGACTGGGCCAATAACGCAACCAGACCCGTCCACAGAGAAGGTTTGGACTATCCATTGCAACGACGCATGGTGCCACGCGGGGGCAGGCGTCGCTGCAGTCGTCACCTCACCATCCGGGGTCAAGCACAGATACGCAGCACGCCTCAGCTTCGCTCTGGAATCCGACAGATGCACAAACAATATAGCAGAATATGAAGCAGTCATCCTCGGCCTCCGCAAGCTAAGGGCCCTCGGAGTCACCACCTGTATCATCAAAACAGACTCCAAGATAGTTGCCGGCCAGGTCGAGAAAGACTACGCAGCAAAGGACCCCGCACTTATGCAATACCTCGCGGCCATCCGAAGTCTCGAGAGACAATTCAAGGGATTCACCTTGCAGCATGTGGATAGGGCCAAGAACGAGGAGGCCGACGCATTGGCCAAGGCCGCCGCCAGGGGCGAGTCCTTGCCCTCCAACGTGTTCTTTCATATCATCGGCACGCCAGCCGTCCGGAGCCCCGAAGGGCTCCAAATAACTAATGACAGCGAGGGCCACCGCATAGTCAACCTAATCATGACCGAGGACTGGCAGGCACCAATAACCCTGTTCCTATAGGGGTACTATCATCCAACCGACGTCAGCGAGGCCAAGCGCCTCAGACATCGAAGCCGGGACTTCGCACTGATTGAAGGCCAACTCTACAAGAAAGGGGTCAGTCAGCCAATGCTTAAGTGCGTCACCGAAACCGAAGGCATGCAGATCCTACGTGAAGTCCACAGTGGCACGTGCGGCTCACACGCAGGGCCAAGGGCCCTAGCTGCCAAGGTGATCCGCCAGGGTTTTTACTGGCCCGCAATGATCTGCGCCGCAAATCGAGTCTCAAGGTCCTGCGAAGCCTGCCAGAAATTTTCTCCTCGGTCAGGCAGCCCCTCGCAGTATACAAAGCTGATCGCCCATACATGGCCTCTCCAGCGCTGGGGCCTGGACATTGTCGGGCCCCTGCCCACCGCTCAGGGGAATCTTAAGTTCGCCTTCGTCGCCGTCGAGTACTTCACCAAATGGATCGAGGTGAGGGCTGTTTCTACAATAACATCAAAGACTGCCCAAAAATTCTTCTGGCAAAACATTGTTTGCCGCTTCGGAGTACCGTCCGAACTAACAGTTGACAACGGCAAGCAGTTTGACAACCAAGACTTCAAGGATTTTTGTTTCTCCATCGGCACCAAGCTTGCCTTCGCTTCAGTTTATCATCCGCAGTCCAATGGGGTCGTGGAACGCGCCAATGGGAAAATCTTCACAGCTGTCAAGAAGATGCTCCTTGATGAAAAAAAGGGCAAATGGACCGATTTGTTACCTGAGGCAGTCTAGGCACTAAACACGACCGAGTGCAGAGCGACCGGGTTTACTCCCTTCTGCCTTCTATACGGATCGGAGGCCATGACCCCGCAAGAAATAAAGCATGGGTCCCCGCGAACAGTTCCGTCAGCCGTCCCCGACGTGGACGAGCCAACTTCAAAGGATCTCATTGACGGAGACCGAGTATTCGCCCTACAGGCCCTAAATAAATACCAAGCCCAGACCAAAGCATGGCGCGACCACACAGTCATCCCGAGGGAGTTCAGCGAAGGGGACCTCGTACTCGTCCGAACAGCTCGGACGGAGTCCAAGGGCAAGCTGGAGCCCAAGTGGGAGGGCCCCTTTATAGTCAAGACAAAAGCTTCCCCCAGCGCTTACAGGCTCACAACGCCAAACGGCGAGGACCTGGAGCACTCCTGGAACATCGACAACCTCCGCAAATTTTTTGTTTGACTCATGAGGGCTGATTTCGCCCTTGTAATTCGCCAAAAACAATCTTGTACCGGCCCGCACTCTTTTCCTCCCGGGGGGTGAGGTTTTTAACGAGGCGGAGCCATGTAATATATGTGTGAAAAATCCCCCGCAAAAGCATGCGTCGAAATAAGACCGCGACGACGGTCTTCAACATTCGACCAATTCGAGGTCACCGCGAGGCTAAGCGCTAGCCACCCTCGCGTGCGACAAATCCGCGCAGAAGTCGCCTAAGGGTGCAGCCGGACTAGCACAACAAGTGCGAAAAAACCGAAGTCTACCACGAAGACTATCCGCGCAGAAGTCGCCTAAGGGTGCAGCCGGACTAGCACAACAAGTGCGAAAAAACCGAAGTCTACCGCGAAGACTATCCGCGCAGAAGTCGCCTAAGGGTGCAGCCGGACTAGCACCAACAAGTGCGAAAAAATCCGAAGTCTACCGCGAAGACTATCCGCGCAGAAGTCGCCTAAGGGTGCAGCCGGACTAGCACAACAAGTGCGAAAAAACCGAAGTCTACCGCGAAGACTATCCACGCAGAAGTCGCCTAAGGGTGCAGCCGGACTAGCACAACAAGTGCGAAAAAACCGAAGTCTACCGCGAAGACTATCCGCGCAGAAGTCGCCTAAGGGTGCAGCCGGACTAGCACAACAAGTGCGAAAAAACCGAAGTCTACCGCGAAGACTATCCGCGCAGAAGTCGCCTAAGGGTGTAGCCGGATTAAGCACAACAAGTGCGGAAAAGCCGAAGTCTACCGCGAAGACTGTCGCACCAGCACAGCATAACAAAACACACCAGACAAAGTACGCAACGCCTTCGCAGGCACAAACAAGCGAGGGCACACAACTTCATCATACAAGCCTTTACATATATACAAGCGAGGGCGCCACACTCTACATCGGCTCAACCTTAGGAATAATTCCCATCTCCCTATAATTAAATAACATTATCCTAAGCTCCTCACCCGCAAAAAGACTTCGCAGTTCCCCTTCACCTGTACTCGCGGCGGCCGGCAAAGACAACAGTTCCTGCCGACCAGCCCTACTCACACGAAGCCGAGCCCCCTCCTCCCCACTAACCCTACGCTTCGCAACCGCCCTTCGTCGTCGGTGCCCGGTGCTAGGACCTGGCACATCTTGTGCGTCCGCGGCGTGTGGCGAAGCCTCCGCCGCAGCCACATCCAAGGCCGCAAAGTAGTCCAAGTCCTCCTCCGACGACTCCTCAGTCCACTCAACCGAGCTCCCAGAGTCAGCAAAATCAAAAAACTCAGATGCAGATCCACCACATTCATTACCACCTTCCGCGGTCGAAGCCGCCAAAAATTTAGTAGTAGCGGTTGCGTGCGCAGGCCCAAAATCTTGAACCTGCGCAGCAACCAAAATTCAGCAACATATCCAAAATTCCCCAACCCTCTACACCCACTACGCCACCTGCGAAGGCCCTGACGTTGCGGGAGCCTCCGCCGTTGGCTCCGCCGTCGCCTCCGCTGTTGTTTCCGCTGCCACCGCCGCGGGATCTTTAGCACACGGCGCAGCAGCTGCGGGGGCATCAGGCGCGCCTTCGGCCACCTTTGGGAGCAGGTCTTCGCCGGCCGCAGCGGATGCGGGGGCATCCGGTGCGTCTTCCGCAGTCTCCGGGATTGGCTCCAGGGCGACCCTAGACACGGCCTCCGCTAGGGTCGGCTCCGGGTCAGGCAGCGCGCTGTTCAGCGCCCCGAAGTCGTCCACCCGCTCCCCACGCGCCGCCTAAGACAAAACACACAAAATTCAGCAAACACACGCACAACCCACATCCAACAAACGCCAAACAAACGAAAACGTTACCTGAGCCCTCGCCGTCTCGGCCCGCTCCCTGACCACCTCGCGATCGTGCGGACCCCACATCCGGTCGTAGATGGCCCCGGCGGATTCCTTCACTACGGGGTCTTCAACCTTATAGATATCTCGCTCAAAATCTTCATCGGCCTGGTCGAAGACCTCGAAGTGTCGGCACCCTTCGCGGGAGAGCGCGTTCATCGCCCCCTCGCAGGTGACCAGAGAGGAGTACGACATAAACCCCTCCACGACAGTGGGGAGTGCCTGCAGCTCCTCCTGCACCCATTCCAGACAGCGAAGTCCGGGCTCTCGGTCCGGCACTTCGAAGTCACCGGTCCACGCACCCAGCTCACGATATGTATCCATAAGCTGAGTGCGCGTCCGTTCGGCCTCCGCGCGCGCCGCGGCCTCGGCCCGCTCCACGCGGCTCTCCAGGGCGATGAGCCGCTCCTGCAGCTGCTCGGCGCGCTCCCTGGCAAGATTGCCCTCCGCCCGTGCCAGATTGGTCTCCGCCTGCGCAGCCTGCGCTTTGGCGAGGGCCTCGTTGGTCTCCCTCCTCTCCCCCGCCAATTGGCGCCGGAGGTCAGCCTTCTCTCCCTCCAGCGCGGCCACCTTGTCCACCAGTTTGCGGCACTTGCTGTCGGTGGCCGATTTCTCCCGAACGGCGTCAGCATGTTGCGTCCGAAGTCTCTCGACTTCGGTAGACACAACTGCTGTGAGGGCCCCCGACGCCGTGCGGTTGGCGAAGTCAGCCACCTGCACAACACACATAAGACCGCGGCCCAAAAAAAAAGGCGAAGTCTGGCTCAGCGGACCTGACTTAGCGACTCCACCACCTCCTTCAGCCGGCGGGACGCAGCGCCCGCCTCATCCCTGACGGCCGCGAGGGCCACCACCTCACCTCCGGCGCTAAGAGCCCCGCCCTTTGCCTTCGGCGCTACGGCAGCCGTCGTTGTCACCGCGGCAGGCGCAACTATAGCAAGTTGGCCTTCGTCCGACCCTGCGACGTATCGACGAATAAATAATCATAATAATAAAAAAAAGAGGAGCCAACGACTTACCACCAAGATAGTCCTCCACACTAATATCGGTGACGAAGTCGGCGACGCGCTTGCCTGCCGACGGCAACGCTCGGGCCGCCTTCGCGACCTCCGCCACTCTGCCGGCCGGCGGCACTGCCTTCGTCGATTTTGAGCCCCCGGCGCCCGCCGTCGCCTCCGGCGCTTTGCTAGACGTAGGGGCACCCGACTTCGCCGCCAGCGGCGGCTTGCCTCCGCCGGGGGCCGCAGCCTTCGCAGACCCCCGCTGCCTCTTCGGCCTAGCTTCAACGAGCCTGACAACCGCCTGGCGCTTTTGTGCTGCTCCCTGGCGGTCCTTGTCCATCACTGCCGACACAACAGCAGCAATATTCCGCCCGTAAGGAAAAACTCTCCATTCACGAACCATGCGAGATGTAAAAAAGTCCTCGCCAGCCGCGCGGGGGATAGGAACATTCCTAGGCCAGCAACCCCCGGTAACCCTCAGCATCCGAGCCGAAGACTCCCGGAGCTCGGGCGAAGACATCCTTCCCCCCGGGGCCGCGCACGTCCTCATCAACTCTCTAGCAAAACTATCAGAAACCCCAAGTCCTCCCATAGCAGTACCTAATTTTCTCTTTTTAGAGGATGGGGCGGCCGCCGGCGCAGGGTCGTCTCCAGTCTCCACCACCGGCTTCTTCCCACGGCGGTCCACGTCGTCTTGACCAGGATAGCCGTCATACGGCAGTTGATTTAATTCAAAAACCCTGTTCAAGCGGTCATTCGACCCGCGGATATCAAAGCTGCGCTGGCCCTCTGTCCTCGACACATAACGTCCAACGAGCCGCACCGCCCCATCCTCCGCCTCACGCACAAAGGCGGCCGGGTCGCGGTTTTGCAGATTCAGCGCGAAGGCAGGACTTCGCACCACCCTCCCACCGTGAAAAGGCATCTGGCGAGGGCACACTTCGCCCAACGCCCAGCCATGCGCCAAGGGCCATACCCCGTACGCGACAAACTCTTCGACCAAATCGCGCCCACTGCTCAGGCCGGCGGCGCACCGAAGGGCCCCTTCGTCCACATCCTCCTCTGCCACTTCAAAGGGCGGGTACGCTGAGTAAAAATGAGAACACATCTCGGACACGGGGAGTCCCTCATGGCCTTCGACGGTACCCTCAGCAACGTAAAACCAAAATTCATTCCAGTTGCCCCACTTGTTGCGGGCGCAAGGAACCAACTCCACCACCTGCATCGTGGTCTTGCCGGTCTTCGGCGTGAATGTGCAGGACCCAAACTGAGCAACTTCGTCCCCAATCATCCTCTTCTGCCAGTGCAAACAATAATACTTCGCAAAAAACCTCAACCGATGGTTGTCCGCCGTACGAAGTCGTCGCCCAGACATACTTCGACAGAGCCACCACGGCATTCGGTGTCAGCTGATGTATCTGAACATTGAACCTGCGCAGGACTTTGCCAACAAATCGGTGCGCAGGCAAGCGAAGACCGGCGGCGAAGAACGCCTCGAAAACAACCAACTCGCCCTCCGGCTCGGGGACTTCCTCCGTCCCTGGGGCACGGGCAACTCCGCCGCCGAAGTAACCCAACCGCTGCATATCTTGCACGTGGACCGACGATATCCGCGACACGCCAAAATCAACAGAATCGCCGGCGCGCAACTCCTCCGCCATCAAACTACTCAGCGTCTCCTCAGACGAGGCGGCGGTCGGCGGCGAGGAATCGGCCGACGGCGTAGCGGCAGCGGAAGAAGAGGAGGTCGGCATCGCTACGAACCGTCGGCGGCGGCGGGCGGTCTGCTTCACTCGAGCCAGATCTCCGGCGAGCAAGAGCACGGCGGGCAGACGAGCAGCAAGACGGCGGGCGGCTAGGGTTTTCACGGAGCGCGGAAAGTGAAGTTCAAAAAGCGTCGACCCTCGCCCCCTTTTATAGGCAGGGCGCGGCTCTTCGGGAAACCCGCAATCCAACAGGGCGCGGCGCTTCGGGAAACCCGCAATCCAACAGTACGCCGTCAATCAACGGTCACATCAAAAACCCCCGCGGAACCACTTCGAGCGAGGGCAGCGTCTCCGCCATCTAGCGACGTCTTCGGCACCAGGTGACTTTGTCGAACTGGTCCCTCGGAGGGCAAATGTTGGGGCGAAGGCAAAGACGCCACCCTTCGCTCGAAGTCTTCGCTGCAGCCGCTGGTCTGACAGACAAAACAGGCAGGGACACCCTTCGCTTGATCGGCACCAGACGAAGACCGGCGACGAAGTCATCCCACAGTGCGGCCTCGTCCAGCTCAGAGGCCCACGTGCGATCCGACCCATTGTAACGGGCCCTGCGTGGCCGCCGCGCGTTACGGGCCTAATTTGTAAAGGCATCCCTGTAATTACAGTCTGTAAACCCGCTTTATGGGAATATTCTGGGGATAACCTAGGTAGCTGAGGGCACATGCGTCCTTAGCACAAGGCGCTGGGCGCTCAGGTACCTATAAATACCCCTGCACAGTGCCCGTGGGAGGCCGGATCAACAGAGCTATTGCCTCCTAGCACGTAACCCTGCTGTCATCACTGTTCACTCTTGTTGGCCTCCTTGCGACTGAGAGCAAGTTCCAACATTCGGCAGGTGCAGTTTCGGTCGATGTGGTACTCTCAACAACTGGTGCATTCGGAGCCGAAGCTTGCGGTGGTGTCCCTTCAATAACTTCTGTCACAGTAACAATTCTTCGTTTTTTCGGCCCAGCTACCTTCTTCGTTATCGAGGGCTCCTTTTCCTTCTGAAAAATCTTCGTCAGATGCGGCCCCAGTGGACTTAGCTTGATAGGCAAAGATTCAGTCATTACCTTTAAGATTTCCTCCATGTCGGTGGCAGAAGATGTTGCAGCAGTTTCTTCTTCTATATCAGTTGCCTTCTGCTTCGGAGCTGCAACCTTTCTTTTCTTCGAAGCATCTGTCTTCGGCTCAGGCCTTAGCTTTCTCTTTTTCAGTTTTTCCTCATCATCTTTCACCAATTTAGCATCTTCTTTATTCAGGGCGCTGGCAACTCTCTTTTTTTCTGCCCTTCGGCGCCTCGGTCCAGTCGCTCATAGTCAGGATACTCAAAGTTCAGAGCATACATTACCCGGTTTAGCCTTCGCTTCGGACGAGTGCCGAAGGCTGCAGTCATCAGTTGGTCTTCTTTTTTAGAATAATTGCCAAGAATATCATTGCACATAACTTCAATTGTGTTTAACCATACTTGGCAAGGCACTTTGAAATGTTTCTTGAATTTATAATAGTAGGGCAGCCGAACAAGTTCCCCCTTTTTCTTTTCTCCCTTGAGCTTCGGCATGTCCCACTCTTTCAAAGTTGGGAACACTCTAAAAGCCAAGAATTCTTGCACCAGATCCCTAGTGCCAATATGCTCCGCAATAACTCGAAATTCGCCCAGTGCAATTTGGCTTGGACTATTCGGTGTCATGTTGCACTACGGCCTGGTTTCTCCGAAGATTAATTCCATTGGACTTTGGACCAGCTTCTCCTTTTCTTCATCAACTTTGACGTAAAACCATTCGGTCTTCCAGCTAGCTGGCCACTTGGTACGATAGCTGATAACTGGAAACTTTGTATTTTTGCGATAGGCAAGGTTGTAGCAGCCGAAGTTTTGATGCAGCCCATCTTCTCTTGCCTTTGTTTGATAATGAAGCTCATGTACTCGGCCGAAACCTTCGGCAAATGGTTCTACCCCCTGGCTTCGGAGGGCCTAGATATAGACACTAAGCCTAACGATGGCGTTAGGCGTTAGTTGATGAAGATAAATCCCAAACTTCTTCAAAACATCAACAATCATTCCATTCAAATGAAATCTTAGTCCTGCTTTAAAGAAACTTTTGAACACTACCACCTCATCCTTTTCCGGTTTCGGAGTAATCTCTTCTCCGCCAAAACGAACCAGCTCCTTTTTTGCTTCACTGAAATAGCCCAGCTTCATCAGCTTAGACATATCACCTTCGGTAACGGTGGATTTCCCAAATTCCAAGTGACTGGGTTTAGATGGCACGGCGCTGTAATCATCTTTAGATTCAAATTCCTCAGCATCAACCTGCTCAGCTTCAGCGGCAGGTGCATCCTCCGATACTATCAGCCCTGACCGTTGCATCACTTCAAAGATTGGAGCGGTTTCGGCACCTTCGGCTTCCTCTCCGTCGCGAGTAACCCTAGCTGTTGAGCGTACCCTAGCCATCTGATGATTGAATTTCTTGTTTTTTTATGAAGTTGGAAATTTTTTAACTTTGTCGAAGCTCTTTCTTGTTACGAAGCTTGAGCAAAATGAATAGCTTCGGTTGACGATGCAGTAAGCAAGCTTCGGCTATGGTCAAATTTTTGGCAGCAAAACAGTGCAATGGCAATGAATGCTGTGATAACTTCACACCTACCCGTCTGTTTATATAGTGCCGCAGGTGGGAAGGTAAATCGTCAACTCTTCCGCACCGGACAAACAGTCGCCCGCACCCACTGAACGGTGGGCCACAGAGCCCGAGAAGGTGAAATGCCAGGACGCGTGTAACTGCTGCATGGCGGGGCCACCTCGCGCTCGGATTATTTTAATCGTTTCTCGGCAACGAGCTCAGGGAAGGTGTTTTTTTGGATCTTCGGCATCCCGAAGCCAAAGAGACTTTTTCACGGATCAAGCTCGTTACGAAAAACGATCTAGCACCACGAAGGGGCTACTGTTGGGGGCATGCTTTGTAGCCGAAGATCCTGAAGAAAGAAACATCTTCAGCGGATCCACTCAAAAGCAAGGCCGAAGCTATCACCTATAAAGCTTCGGCACAGTGACTTGTCTCAAGACGAAGGAGTGAACCGACCTAAAGATGAAATGACCAATAAACCTTGGATAGTTTGTGTCATGACAGTAATCGATTGTGGAGGGCATAAATGTAATTTCACACAGGCTGCGCCATGTGCCTATAAATAGATGAACAGTACCCCTGTACTGTTCACGCTATCTTGTAAATCGCTCGCGCACAACACTTGGATTTTTGCCTTCTATCAAGCCGAAGGTATTAATGTAATTAAATATCGTATTTAAATATTCAAGTTTGTATAATGATAATATATGAATGATATTATGTTGTGCTTGTTTGTGTTTATCTTTCATGATTTAAATGTTTCGTCTTTCATTTTCCTATAACCGTGATGATGAAGGTACGTCCTTCATGACCTACGTCCGAAGATCGTTATATCCTAAGGGAAATAATGCTTCGAAGGACGAAGGACATTAACATTTAATATTTCATGTTGCCTTGTTCTTGACTCTTAGCATTTGAGAACAAGTCCCTAACAGCACCGATGGCAGAAACCTATAAGGCTTAGTTGTTACTGGCAAAATATCCCCATTATGTCAGAATGATAGACTATAACGATGTATCTGATCGATGAAAAATCCCTAATGGATTACGATCTTTGATGGACTTTTGTTACACCATCATAGATGTTGCAATGGATGAACGCCTGGAGCGATGTGTCATATTTAGAATATGTACTATTGCAACTATATTATCCCCTAAAGTCCTATAGAAGGACATGTTACTTGCTTTGCACAACTATATATAAATTGTGGTGTAAGATAGAAAATTATAGCACCCCAACCTCATCCATTCTCGTTATTCCAGATGAACAATGAGACATATCTTGAAGAATATGCTTGAGTTATGAGGGATAATGACTTTGACAGATGTCATCGTCAGGGGAGCGAATGCTTATATTGATCACAATCGTGAGACAATAAATGTCATATTCTATGCCCTGAAGGCATCAGCTTGATGATCAATATGTGAACCTTTATGAAAGTTTCTATCAAATATAAAGATCCAGTCGATCGAACACCATCAGTCAAAGTGGCTTGTTTATGTTGATACGTGTACTTACCTCGTATTTCCTAGAAGTGAGTAGAGGTGAAGTTCCTGATATAATCCTTGCAACAGTATGCAATCTGTTTGATAAATCTCTATGTGCATATATTTCCAGAAGAAGATGTTGTGCCATATTGATACGGTTTTGCAAGGATCAGGGGGAGCACATTTCTAAATTTAGCCCTTGTAGAAGATTCGATGGAATCCTGATCCAGAAGATCGAAATTTGTTCTGATAACATTTGTTGTACTCTTTTTCCTTAGTGAGTTTTTCTGAAGTTTCTCACATAAGGTTTTTAATGAGGCAACAAAGTGCAAAAGCAATTTGCGTCACCATGTACTCTTTCTCCATATTTTTCCCACTGGGTTTTTAGGAGTTTTAAAAAGACATGTGTTGGCCGCGGTATTCGCCCAAGGGGGAGTGTTAAGTAACCCTAGTTAGGATTATGTGGGCAAGTACCGACTTTGCCCCTGAGGGGTCTCACATCTTTATATAAGGAACATGTACACCCCTTCATAATACATGGAAGAGAAAGAGATCAAAGAACCAACTTATATCTTGTGTCTCGTGTGTTCCTCTGTCGTGCTTCTGGGAAAAGAGACAGGCCATCTACAACTTCTCGCGCTTCTACTGCTGACAGGAGGGAAGTGAGCGGATCTGGTGATCCGTGGTGACGTAGTTCTCAACACAACAAACTTAAAAAATAGGTTTGGCTGAATTCGCTCAAGGTTCGCCGGCTGTTCCGAGCCGAGGTGAGCCACTTCATGGCACCGGTCTCTCGATTACCTCAGCGCAAAAGCAAGGCCATGCGGTTGAAAGCCGGGCGTGTGGCTTTCGTTATCGCACCCATGCGCCAAGCCGCTGTTGGTGTCATGGGCGGGCTCACATAGTACCAAGGGTATTCAGTTGAATACCCATTATTTTTGGGGAAAAAAGATATACATATATATAGTAGATATATACACTAAAATATTACAAAAACATAAAATATGCAGTTCTGTTCTTAAATTCGTATTTCAGGTTTCGTTTTTTCCTAACGCACAACCCATTAAAGAATCAGGCTCATTGAACGAGCCAACCAGCACCCTATCTTTCATGGCTTAGTGGCTGCCCTTTGGTTCGTCACTTACTTCAAGGCTTCAAGGGCTCAACCTCTGGTTGTGGCACGACAGCGCGGGTTTGCAGGAGTAGAGGAGCCACGAAGCCGGACTACCGTGTCGGGACGAGAGCGTGAGGCGAGTGAGCAACCGATGGCCTGACCTCGACGTCTGTTGTGCCGGTCGCCGAGGCGCGCTCAAGGGAGCTGCTCGTCTGTGCATGCGAATCAATAATATATATCTAAAGGCTATTCTAATAGGCTTTAGGCCATCAATTATAGATAACTAAGGCTACTAAGATATATTTTAGGCTATAAAAAAATCTCTAGTAAAATTTCGAATACCCATTGTCTAAATCCTGAGCCCGCCCCTGGTTGGTGTCGATGTCCCACTTCAGAGCTAGAGCCAACTTGCGCGCTACCTTACACTACTCCACGGTGTGACAACGATGGGTAGCTACTACGAGCTTGCAGCTACCTGCCATTTGGCACCTGCAGTGCAGGCGTTCACCTTGCAAGAAGAATGTGGCATAGATCTCCGATCCGATCACCCGTGCACTGTGTATGCACAAGCCTTCTCCATCTCCAAGTTGAAATGGCACTTTGGCACAAAAGTGAGGTGCGACATTGATGGATGTGTAGGATGAGCTTATCCGACTAGCTAGATCTTTACAATTTGTGTCAAAATCTGCTAGAACGACATATTTTCAATCCTGGTTTGTTGTGGGCGCGCAGGTACACGTGGTGCCCTGCTACATCTACATAGATCGTCGTGGTCCCTCCGCTGACCGATACTGTACTCATTAACCTTCTTTCAGAACATTTGTTCCGGTCGCTTTAAAATCGATAGTACTGGTTGTGAATGTTGCGTCCTTGTTGAGGGCATTTCTTTAGTACCCGCCGAAGACACCAACCGGTTCTCATTTACCTCAAACTGACCTAAAAAATAGAGATGTCTTTGGTATCGATTATAGCAAAGAACCGATACCAAAGTCTCTTTTATATCCCCCCTAGAAGTTTTAGTTTTGACCCAAATGACATTGGTACCGGTTCTTAAATAAAGTTTTTTTTCACGAAAACTTGAATACCAAGTCTTTTTAAGAACTGGTAATTAATAAATATAGAGTTCATGTATAGAACTTTGAGTTCCCGTCTAAACGTCTTTAGTACCAGTTCATACCTAGAACTGCTACTAAAGTTTCCTCCTATAAATTCATGAATCCCCTCTAATTCATGAGCCTGAATGTCGAGCCCTCTCTCATCGCGCCACCACAGAGCATGAGGATACATTGCCCTCGCCATCGCATGCAGCAGTGATGTCCCATCCTTCTGTGAGCACATAAAAAAATTGACGCTTTGTTACACCATTATTCTTTATTATTCAACAAGTGGCATTATTCTTGTGTATCTTTGTTATAGAGTTTGCATTTCCTACACACCAACAAGTTTTTGATGTATAGAAAATGATGTTTGTTGAAGTTTTTCCTTTTTCTTGGGATCATAATGCTTACATCGTTTAGGGTTTAGGGTCGTGACTCAAAGTAGTTGGGTTTATGGTTATTTTAAAAAGGACATCCATTATCGTTGCACTAGTAGAAAAGAGCTCAAAGCCTGCGGCACCCATAAATTATCACTGGCGGTTTCAGTTATCACGCGCCAGTAAAAAAAACAAGGTGGACCCGACTTAGGAACCGCCAGTGGAAACCCATTTTCACTGGCGGTTCTGTTACACCAACCGCCAGTGGAAATAGGGTATTTCCACTGGCGGTTGGTGTAACAGAACCGCCAGTGGAAACCTATTTCCACTGGCGGTTGGTGTAACAGAACCGCCAGTGTAAAGACCCTATTTACACTGGCGGTTGTGTTAAGACAACCGCCAGTGGAAATAGGTTTCCACTGGCGGTTTTTTAAACCAACCGCCAGTGAACTGTCTGTTATAAAATACCCATCTTCCCCGCGACAGTGAACTGTATGCTCGCAGCCAGCTTCCATTGGAGGCGATTTTGGAGGTTCAGATTTCACAAAAATATAAGGGGGGAGGTTTTGGTCTTCATTTCTTGGAAGAAGGTGGATAAGAAAGGTTGGTTTATGTTTCTTTGTCAATTTTTGTTCATTCTTGCTCAATTTTAACCACATTTTGGATCTAGGGTTTCACATGTGAGAGAGAAGAGTATAGATAGGTAATTTTCTCTATTTTCTCAAATGAGGTTGCATAAGATGGTTAGTTTTTGTCTATTCCCTCTCTTTTTCATGTTTAGTTGCTTAATGAATGGTGAATGTGTTGTATGGAAGATTAGTTTAATTATGTTTCAATTGTTAGTTATTGTTTATTTTTGCTCAATTTTAACTACATTTTGAAACTAGGCTTTCACCATATGTTAAAGATAGGTTTGGGTATTAATTTTTTTTTGTTTATTAGTTGCTAGGAAAGTTTGGCTTATGTTTCTTTTGCCAAATATTGTTTATTTTTCCTCCATTTTAGCCACATTTTGGATATAGGGTTTCACCATGTGTTAGAGATAAAGTAGTTTAACTACTTTTATTGGAAGAGATAAAGTAGTCTAACTACATTTGTATATATACCGATCAATATTTACTGTATATATACATGCATGGTAATCTGACTTGCCATGAAAACTTCGGACTGGAAGGGTAGGCAGCAGATGTCGCACTCCAACGCGTCCTTCTCCATGGATAGTGTCACAGTCGCCTCTTCCTCATCCTCCAACCCCGACTCTTCCTCATCCTCCATGTGCAGCATGTAATTTTACACGACTTTCTAGAGAGGAGAGGGAGAGGGAGAGAGAGCTATTGTTGCCAATGCGCTCGGAGCAGGTGCAGCACTTACCGTCCGTGCGGATGCAGCACTTTGCACATCCAGAATGCCCGTTCTTGCACTGATTTTACACAGGGCAGAACATCATGCTGGAGTCTACCGATCAATATGTACTGTATATATACATGCATGGTAATCTGACTTTTTAGCAGATGTCGCACTCCAACGCGTCCTTCACATTTTAGCCACATTTTTGGATATAGGGTTTCACCATGTGTTTTATGTTACTTTTTTATAGG
This sequence comes from Zea mays, assembly GCF_902167145.1. NCBI lineage: Eukaryota > Viridiplantae > Streptophyta > Magnoliopsida > Poales > Poaceae > Zea > Zea mays. The sequence goes on along the minus strand of NC_050099.1, from coordinate 222,488,818 downwards.
TGGTGATGGAGAGGACATCCTGGATGTATAACTTATCAAGGCTAGATCCATCATACATATCCGAGGTCCATAGGTTTATTGATGTCGCTACGAACCATGCTTGGAGAACAAAGACAAAACACATATATTGTCCATGCATGGACTGCAAAAATGCTGCTGTATTTAATGACACAGAACAAATCATATCTCATCTGGTATGCCGAGGATTTATGAAGGATTACACAATTTGGACAAAGCATGGAGAGGGTAGCTCTTCGCCTTATACGACTGGAAACCCTGAGAACATCGACGACAGATTTCAGTTCGTTCACGAGACACACCAACCTCTTCCACAGAGCGAACATGTAGTGCAAAATGTTACTGATCATGGTTACGCTGGAGGAAATGAACATGATAGACCTCATGTTCTGCCAAGTGTTATGGATGAGGAAGATGCAGAGTTGCTAGAGGCAATGTTGCGTCGTCATACAGATCAATCGATGTTCTTAATGAAAGGTATGGAGTCCCTAAAGAAGGCAGCAGAAGAGCCTTTGTACGACGAGTCTAAGGGTTGTACCAAAGAGTTCACGACGCTCCGGTCTGTGCTAAAGCTGTTGATGTTAAAAGCTAAATATGGTGTGTCTGATGTTGGCTTCGATGCGTTCTTGAGTATTATCGCAGACATGCTTCCAAAGGAGAACAATGTGCCTGCTAACACGTACTATGCAAAGAAACTAATCAGTCCGCTCACTATGGGTGTGGAGAAGATCCACGCGTGTAGAAATCACTGTATCCTTTATCGAGGTGATGATTATAAAGACTTGGAGAGCTGCCCAAAGTGCGGTGCAAGTAGGTACAAGACGAATAAAGACTATCGAGAGGACGAAGAGTGTGTTGCATCCGTGTCTAAAGGGAAGAAGCGAAAGAAAGCCCAAAAAAAGACTTCAAAATCCACGAGCAAAGAAAAAGAAGAAGTAGACTATTATGCGCTCAAAAAGATTCCTGCTTTGGTGATGTGGTACCTCCCCGTCGTCGATCGATTGAGGTGTTTGTTCGCTAATCCTGAGGATGCCAGACTTATGAGCTGGCATGCTTCTGATGAGCACAAAAACGATGGGAAGCTTCGACATCCAGCCGATGGGAAGCAGTGGCAAGATTTCAATGACAACCACCGAGACTTTGCCGATGAACCAAGAAATGTTAGGTTCGCACTGAGTACTGATGGAATGAACCCATTTGCTGAGAGGAGCAGCAAGCATAGCACATGGCCGGTGATCCTCACCATATACAACCTTCCTCCATGGTTGATGCAGAAACGGAAGTACATTTTGCTAACCATCCTTATTTCTGGACCTACACAACCTGGAGTTGACATGGATGTATTTTTGGAGCCCTTAATGGAGGATATGAAAATATTGTGGGAAACGGGTGTTCAAATGTTGGATGAGTATCGTAAAGGTTCATTCACGCTGAGAGCAATTCTTTTTGTTACGATCAACGATTACCCTGCTCTCTTCACATTATCAGGCCAGTTTAAGGGAAAGGTTGGTTGCACAGTATGCATTGATGGAACTGCTTACGTATCCCTTGCTGCATCTAGGAAGATAGTTTACATGAGGCACAGACGCTTTTTATTGGAAGGACACAGGTACCGCATGCGAAAGATGGATAAGTACTTCGACAATAATGGTGAACTACATTCTACTGCTCCATCGGGTAACAATAGAGGTCATAGAGTTTTTGAAATAGTCAGGAATATCAAGTTTGTTTTCGGGAAGAAGACAAAAGACGGAAAAACAAGGAAGGATGTCAAACCAGCTTCGGGGGCTATATTCAAGAAGAAGTCTATTTTCTTCGAGTACTTGCCTTACTGGAAAGAGTTAGATGTGCGGCATGCGATCGATGGTATGCACGTTCAGAAGAACGTGTTTGAAAGCATAATGGGCACCTTGCTAGACATAAAGGGCAAAACAAAAGAAGGGCTCAATTCACGCATGGACTTGGTAGATTTAGGCATAAAAAAGGAACTACATCCCGTTCTTCAAGAAAATGGGAAGTACCATCTCCCAGCAGCAAGCTACAATCTCAATGTAGATGAGAAACATGCGATGTGTGTTTGGCTCAAGAATTTGAAAGTCCCATCCGGATTCTGCTCTAGCATACGGAGTATTGTGTCAATGAAAGACCTGACAATCACCAACTACAACTCACATGATTGCCATGTCATGCTGACTACATTCCTACCTATTGCCATCAGGGCTATAAATCCTTTGTTTTTAAAGATGGCAATCACACGGTTGTGCTACTTTTTCAACAGGATTTCACAAAAGGTAATTGGCCGTGATGAGTTGGCATCTCTTCAGGAATTCGCAGTGGAGACAATATCACAGTTTGAGATGTGTTTCCCTCCATCGTTCTTTGATATTATGGTGCACCTTGTGGTGCACTTGGTGCCACAAATAGAGGCATTGGGTCCTATGTACTTGCATGAAATGTGGACGTATGAACGTTTCATGTCAATACTGAATGGCTATGTATCAACCCGTGCTCGTCCCGAGGCATCCATGATAGAGGGGTACTGTACCGAAGAGGCCATTGAGTCCGGAGCTCCATTCTGCAATAGTATCCTAAAAGACCAGGTTGCAATAGGTCTGCCTCCGTCACGACACGAGGGTAGACTGTATGGAAGCGGGAGGATGGGACGGAAATCTTTCATCCCACCGGATTACGATATAGTACTTGAGGCACATCAGAGCATCCTACATCAGCTAACAATAATGGAGCCATTTATCCAACAACACATCAATGAGCTTCGCGAGCAAAATCCTGGGCATACGGATGATTGGGTAATGAAGCAACATAAGCAGCGGTTCAACACATGGCTAATGGTGAAGGACATTCCACGTGGAGAAACAATAGAAGAACAAACCATCAAGGGCTTGGCATCTGGACCATCACGCCAGGTCACAACATGGCAAACCTATGACATTAGTGGATTCACATTTTGTACCAAGTCCAAGGACAAAAAGAGCATGTCACAAAACAGTGGTGTTCGATGCGAAGCCATAGATGATGAAACTGGTGAGATTATTACATATTTTGGCTTTATTGAGGACATATGGGAACTAGACTATGGTACATTTCAGATCTCGGTTTTCCGATGTCAATGGGTTGAAGACAAACATGTCACGGTAGACAACTATGGGGTCAGAGTTCTTGATCTAAGTAAGGTAGGTTACAAAGATGACCCATGGATCCTTGCTAATCGTGCTGCACAGGTCTTCTATGCTGAACATATCATTTCTAACAATGAGAAGAAAAGCACCGACAAACCGAAGCATGTAGTTTTTCCTGGAAAACAACAAGCTATAGGAGTTGATGGTGTATCTGATTTAGAGGATTTTAACCAGTTCAATGACATGTCTCTTTTCATAGACCATCCAACCAAGATAAGGAACGTTGAGCGAAGCATCCCACGCAATTCGATGCCCTGGGTACGCCACGATGGACAAGGCAGAACAATAGCTCCCTAGATTATATAGTTGTCATGTAATTGATTATTGTTAGGACATGTCATGTAATTGATTATTGTTAGCGACAAACCGAAGCATGTAATTTTACACGACTTTCTAGAGAGGAGAGAGAGAGGATAGAGAGAGAGAGGAGAGAGAGAGGATAGAGAGAGAGGAGAGAGAGGAGAGAGAGAGGAGAGAGAGAGGAGAGAGAGAGGAGAGAGAGAGGAGAGAGAGGAGAGAGAGAGGATAGAGAGAGAGGATAGAGAGGAGAGAGGATAGAGAGGAGAGAGAGAGGAGAGAGAGAGGAGAGAGAGAGGAGAGAGAGAGAGGAGAGAGAGGACAGAGAGAGGAGAGAGAGAGGAGAGAGAGAGGAGAGAGAGAGGAGAGAGAGAGGATAGAGAGGAGAGAGAGAGGATAGAGAGAGAGGATAGAGAGGAGAGAGAGAGGAGAGAGAGAGGATAGAGAGAGAGAGGAGCTAGAGAGAGGAGCTAGAGAGAGGATAGAGAGAGAGAGGATAGAGAGAGGATAGAGAGAGAGGAGAGAGAGGAGAGAGAGAGAGGATAGAGGAGAGAGAGGAGCTAGGGAGAGGAGAGAGAGGAGAGAGAGGAGAGAGAGGATAGAGAGAGAGGAGCTAGGGAGAGGAGAGAGAGGAGAGAGAGAGGGAGAGGGGAGAGAGAGGGAAGAGAGAGGAGGGAGAGGGAAGAGAGAGGAGAGAGAGGAGAGAGAGGGGAGAGAGAGAGAAGTAATATATAAATATATATATTATGTATACTAAATATATATATTTATATATTTAATATGTACAAAAATTTATATACTTAATGTATGAATATACAATAAAAAATAATATACTAAAAACATTTCTACTGGCGGTTGACAATGAAAACCGCCAGTAGAAATCATTTCTACTGGCGGTTGTCATAGAGAACCGCCAGTAGAAATGGCCTCCACAGTCTGTGGATGGCATTTCTACTGGCGGTTCTCTATGACAACCGCCAGTAGAAATGATTTCTACTGGCGGTTTTCATTGTCAACCGCCAGTAGAAATATCTCCTATATAAAGGAGCGCGCGCGGGGCCGAAATTTCGCTAAGTCTTTTGGCGCCCTGTCTTTTACACTCCCGTCGTCAGGCTGCCGAATTTTCGCCCCGGCGATCTTCCTCCGTGCGCCGCCGTCGTCCACGCCGTCGTCCACGCCGTCGTCCCCGCGCCGTAGGTGAGTTCTTCTCTCTCTCTCTCTCTCCCTTTCTTCGTTCGCTCGGGCTCGGTCTAGGAGTGAGAGGGAAGAGAGAGGAGGGCGCGCGCCGCCGCCGCCGCGCGCACGCGGGCGCCGCCGCCGTCTCTGCATAGAGTGAGAGAGAGGAGGGGCACGCCGCCGCCGCCGAGAGGGAGGAAGAGAGAGGAAGGAGAGGGAGAGGGAAGAGAGAGGAGGGAGAGGGAGAGAGATAGAGGGAGGGAGAGGAGGGTGAGAGAGAGAGAGGAGGGAGAGGAGAGAGATAGAGAGAGGGAGAGAGATAGAGGGAGAGGAGAGAGATAGAGGGAGGGAGAGGAGGGTGAGAGAGAGAGAGGAGGGAGAGGAGAGAGATAGAGAGAGGGAGAGAGATAGAGGGAGGGAGAGGAGGGTGAGAGAGAGAGAGAGGAGGGAGAGGAGAGAGATAGAGAGAGGGAGAGAGATAGAGGGAGAGGAGATAGATAGAGGGAGGGAGAGGAGGGTGAGAGAGAGAGAGAGGAGGGAGAGGAGAGAGATAGTTAGAGGAGGGAGAGGAGAGAGAGGAGGGAGACATATGTGTGTTCATATGTGTTCAATATATATATGTGTTCATATGTGTTCAAATGTATGTGTTCAATATATATGTGTGTTCATATGTATTCAAATGTATGTGTTCAATATATATGTGTGTTCATATGTGTTCAAATGTATGTTTAATATATACATTGTAATTTTATCCGTCACAACTCGATAATATACATATCCGATCCGATCCGAATTCGATCTAAACTCGATAATTTCCGTACGACTCTCCCTCTCTCCCTCTCTATACGTCCTATGCGACTCTCCCTCTCTCCCTCTCCTCGTCCTATACGACTCTCCCTCTCTCCTTCTCTATACGTAACTCGATAATATCCATACGATTCTCCCTCTCTCCCTCTTTATACGTCCTATGCGACTCTCTCCCCGTCCTACACGATACTATACGACTATACGATACTATATGGTTACGGTTTAGGGTTAGGGTTATGGTTAAGGGTTAGGGTTAGGGTTAGGGTTAAGGGTTAGTGTTTAGGGTTAGGGTTAGGGTTAGGGTTAAGGGTTAGGGTTAGGGTTAAGGGTTAGGGTTAGGGTTAGGGTTAAGGGTTCGGGTTTTGGGTTAAGGGTTCGGGTTTTGGGTTAGGGTTAGGGTTAGGGTTCGGGTTTTGGGTTAAGGGTTCGGGTTTTGGGTTAGGGTTAGGGTTAGGGTTAAGGGTTATAGTTAGGGTTAGGGTTTAGGGTTAAGGGTTCGGGTTTTGGGTTAGGGTTAGGGTTAAGGGTTTTGGGTTAGGGTTAAGGGTTATAGTTAGGGTTAGGGTTAGGGTTAGGGTTAAGGGTTATAGTTAGGGTTAGAGTTTAGGGTTAAGGGTTCGGGTTTTGGGTTAAGGGTTCGGGTTTTGGGTTAGGGTTAGGGTTAAGGGTTTTGGGTTAGGGTTAAGGGTTATAGTTAGGGTTATGGTTAGGGTTAAGGGTTAGGGTTTAGGGTTATAGTTAGGGTTAGGGTTAGGGTTTAGGGTTAGGGTTTAGGGTTAGGGTTAAGGGTTTAGTGCCTGAGGATGTATTTAATTATACTATTTGTTAATATGAATTTAATTATTGCTTACGTTAATATGTGTTAATATGTATTTAATTATTGCTTATGTATTTGTATATATATAGCTCAATGAGTTCTCCGATCAAGGACAAGAGTGTTGCTCAAGAAAAATCCAGCAGTGAAGGATATGAAACGCCTAGCGACCCTTTTCCTACCACTAGCATAGATAGGGCCGCTCTCCGTGAGTTGCAACGTGACCCTACTTATGATCCACGAGAAGCTGAGGTAAAAGTACGCATCTTTAGCTTCGTATGTGTACCCTACTGATTTCACATGCATGATCTCTTGTGCATTTTATTACATGAATAGGAGGTCATGTCTGAATTTCGTGCGATACTCGAAGAAGCCGTGGCACGAAACGAAGACGTACCGGAGCCGACCCAAGACGCACCGGAACATACCAAGACAACAACTGAGACGTCAAGGAAAAGGAAGCAGAGCGATCGAAAAAGAGGTGACAGGGGGCTGAACAAGTTTCCCGACAAAACATACAAAATCTCAGACGTGAGCCCGAAAGGTCAGCCCCTTGCTCCAGAAGAGGCACTACCTAAGTTCCGGAATGCACTTGGGTTTTTAGTTAGAGATAATCTTGACATAACAATACGACAGTGGAGAGATGTGTCAGATGATGTCAAGAATCAAATATGGAATAAGCTATTAATGAGGTTCGTTCTGCCTCGGGGTTCAGAAGAACTCGTGAAGGAATACACGATGAAGCAGCTTGCGATAAATTTCCGAAACTGGAGGTCTGAGATGAACACAAAGTTTGCAAAGAAAGGTCTGGACCCGACCAAAAAATATAAAATCTCAGCAGGTCAGTGGGCAGTATTTTTAGAGCAGAGGAGCAGCCCTGATTTCATATCTCTAAGTGAGGCAAATTCTGAACTATCAAAGAAGAACAAGTACCGCCACCACCTAGGCACAGGTGGTTACAAGCGTCAGGTTCCTAAATGGAGACAAGAAGACGCCGAGAAGAAGGCCGCAGGGTTGCCGACGCTGTCCGAGCAACTTGGTGAAAGGGCGGCAAATTGGCTCCGTGCTAGAAAACCAAGGGAAACCGAGACCGGTGTATCTTTTGATGATCCCATTGTCGAAGAAGCGGCAAAAAACATATATACAATGGCAGCTAAGCAGAGCGAAGGAACTTTTAAGCCACAAAGGGAAAGAGACATCCTAACGGCTGGTCTCGGTAACCCTGAGCATCCTGGCCGTGTACGAGGAATCTCGTCTAAGGAAGGATGGAAGGAAGGATTCGGACAACAGTGGGAAGGTCTGTACAGGAAACGTGATCGATACAAGGAAGAGATGGCGGATTATTTTAAGTTGGAGGCCAAGAAAGAGTTCAAAGCCATGATGTCTCAAATGCTATCGAATCCTCCTCCAGAATTGATGCAACAGTTGGCGAGTGCGATGTCTGTTCAACAGATGACCACTCCACAAATACAAATAATTGCAGCAGCTCAACCGCCGGCTTCCACAGATTGTACGACATTACCAAGCTCTGTTGCTTCAACGGGAAATAAGGACCGTTATCCAGTTGATGACATCACAAGGCCTGTGGCGTGCGCACTGGTTATAAGATATGGTATTAACAATAAACGTACAAAGAAAGTAGCCACAGGCCTTGCGATCCCAGGACGCAAGTTCCATGGAAACGATATTCCAGATGATTATTGCAAAGTAGAAGTGAGGACGGTCGTCCAAGGATCCGAGGACGACATGCTAGACATCCCTGGGCCCGAAGGTATCGAGAAACTTGGACAAGCTATCAAGAATTTTATCCTTTGGCCTCGAAGGGATGTCGATTTGCTTGATTGGTCGAATTCGCCGCAGGCGTCGCAGGCCCAACCGTCTCCGCCTTCTCAAATTTTTGCTCCTATTGTACATCCATCATCCTCACCTCCTCAAACTTCACATGCTGCTCCTCATCCTTTTTCTGACCCACCGTCTCCGCCACAAGCATCACCATTCAGGGCTCCACCACCTTCTCCTCCCCATCCTCTTGGTGACCCACTGTGTACGCCACCATCAAGGGATCCACCTTCTCCACAGCCATCAAACGATCCAAGGCCATCAAAGAAATCTAAACTTCCTATTCCAAAATTGGTGTCCCCGTATCAGAAAAAGAAGAGTAAAGCTACTACTGCTGGCACAGTTCGGTTTTTGAAAGGGATTGGACGGAGCCTCACGTCACAAACTGTTGATTTGGCCGAGCACGAGGAGTCTGCAAAAAAGGCTGAGGCAATGGCCGCAAAGATAAAGAAGCCAACTAAGGCAGATTACAAAAACGTGCCTAAAAAATATGTGCCGGGCAGACCTCTGCTACCTCTTGAGAAACTAAGAAAGGTCCCGGCTGGTGTTAAAAGGTTGCATGACTGGTACATGCGGGCATCATCGGTTGGCATCGACACCATCAGTGTGCATATACCAGACCATGCTTTTATTGGTTCGAACCAAAAGGCCGTTGTTACATTCGAGGACATGTGGTTAATGATGAACCTTCAGAGACTCGACGTGCAACTTGTAACGATGTTTGCATTGTAAGTGTCGCTCATACTTCCACATATGTGTGTTATTATTAGTGAGCTGTATAAAATTTCAATATCTGACATGCACGTGTGACTTGCAGAATGCAACATGATCAGCAGGAGATTCTTTACGGTACCAAGCCCAATGCTAGTGCCAGTAAAAGGGTTGGGTATCTCAACCCAATACTTATATCCGAGGAAAGCCACACTTTTAGAATTGGGAAAGACAACGATGAAATAAGGGGAAAGACGGACGAAGAAGTTGAGAAGCGTATAAAGGAAATGAAGAAGGATTTTGAAGCTCGATACGCCACATACATAGGACATGCAATGCTTCAATTTCAAGACAGGGAAGCCATAATGGCCCCGTACAACTTTAAGTAAGTGTGATTTTGCATAAATAAAATTAATAATTTCAATACACATGCATCACAAATTTGATTCGTACAGGGACCACTGGATATGCTTCCTCATTTATCCTAAGGTTGGAAAGGTGCTGGTGCTCGACTCCTTGAACTTCGACCCTTCGACATATGCAACATTCCTCAGCATCTTAGAGCTGTAAGCCTTTTCTATGCATGCATACTTTTATCGATTAAAATTTGAGAATAACATGGTGATTCTATTTGAGATCACAGTGCTTATAGATTCTATAAGATGAAAGGTGGAAAGTACGACCTGTCGAAAAAACTCGTGCCACTAGACATCCATCATCACTGGCCGGTAAGTATGTGATTTTATGAATACATATCATACACAATGTTGCAACTAAATAACCAATCTCCCGTTATGTAGTGCCACAAGCAACCACAAGGATCAGTCCTATGTGGATTCTATGCGTGCGAGTTCATGAGAGTGAACGGACGATACGTCACGAACCCTGACAAGGTATTATTAGTAATAGTCAAGTATGTATTTATGTCATTAAAGATGCAAATGTGTATAAATAGATGATGTTTATAAAATTCCTTTACAGCAATTTCAACGAGGAAACCCGGAGAACTTGACCGAAGCTGCATTGTATGGCATAGTGGAGGACCTCTGCACATTCATATTGAAAGAGGTCATTCCCGCAGAAGGAAAATATCACGATGCTTCCGGGACATTAGCTTTGCCAGAGTTCAGAATACTAACAGAAATTAGTAGATTATCTCTTAGCCGAGATAGTTATTAGAACTTAGGTGAAAACTTTTGATGTATAGAATGCATGAAGCATATATGGTTGTAAACAGAATACTTTGATGTATATAAATGTATGATAGAATTTAATTCCATGTTGCTTTCAATATCAATATAGATATATATATATATATGTTTGTGTGTGTGTAAATAAATATATCTATAATTCAGTATTGTTTGAAATTTTGAAAAAAGGCGGGGAAACATTTTCACTGGCGGTTCCTTAAGAAAACCGCCAGTGAAAAGGGCATTTTCACTGGCGGTTCCTTAAGAAAACCGCCAGTGAAAATGCCCTTTTCACTGGCGGTTCCAAAATAACCGCCAGTGGAAATGCTGATTTCCACTGGCCCCTAGCACTGGCGGAACTGAGAAACGCCACTATAAATACGTTTTCAACCGCCACTACAGAGCTTCTGTGTACTAGTGTTGGGCTCAAAATTAAACCCTATTTTTCGTTTTATATGTTTTTCATAGTAATCATGCTAAGATGGATTGTCATAAAATGGAGAAGTTGGATCATTAACTTGCCCTTATGAGTTATGAGCCAATTGAATATATTTTTTATATCTTGTGCTAAGGGCTAGTACGGCTGAGGGATGTCGCCACACCAATTTGTCCCCTCGTCACTATTGTCGGTGAAAACAATTTATCTCTTCTTAACTTTGCCTCTGTTGTCATGTCGCCAGTACGTACTAAGGTAAAGGTGAATCATGAAGAAAGAAATGAAGGTTTATTTATAATGTGTCGGTGGTAATAATTAGGACCTGAATTATCCCCATAACAAATGCACTCAGAGAGATAAGGGCGAAACTCTCGAGGGGTGACAGCCGAGCTACCTATAAAAACCGAGATATATCCCCAAGAGTCTCGCACCTCGGGCAGGACTCCGCCTCGCCTAAGGTCGCCGTCGCACCGTCCGTCTCACCCGAGCCAGCCTCAGGCAGAAAAGACAGGGGCACCCGAAAACAGGAAGGAAACATGCACATTTAATGCTCATGCCAACCCACGCTGTGGCAGCATAGCACAGTGACTGACAAGATGGCGATCACGTCTGGCGCAACAGCATGATTACGTCTACACTGCCACCCTCCGATGGGACGCCTAATACGACAAGCAGAGCAGACTTGCCCTCGGGCGCATTCTCTCTGCTTCGCCCGAAGTAGGATTCAGCCCACGGGCGCAATCTCTCCGCCTCGCCCAACCCCGGGTCCAGCCTTCGGCCGATTTCTCCGCCTTGTCCGACGACGAGTTCGGACCTTGGGCGAATTCTCTGCCTTGCCTGAGCTCGGTCTCGGCCACCTACTACGCCGTGAATCTCGCAGACGAACGCTCTGCCTCACTGTGGCGCACGTTAGGGGGAGGCTCGTCCAATGCCTCGGGAAGATTTACGCCTCATTCGAGCTAGGGCTCTGATCTCGATGAACGCAGTAGGGAATCTCAATGTCATCCCGTGCAAGGACGCCGACGCACCTCATAAGCAGTCTTTAGCCAAGACCCCAGCGCTGTTACAACAACTACGGCATGGGAAGCCTCTCCCTCGGGGGCTTAGGCGTATGGACGACCCCTCTGCCTTGGCCTCGGCTCTCTACGGGAAACCAGCGGGCGCAAGTCAACAATAAAGTTCACTGTCACGTCGGCTTACAGACGCCAGGACATCTCTCCTTCGGATACAACACCCAGTTTCACCCTGGACGCTCCCCTTCGTGTACAAATAGGGCAGTGGTCCCTCCAGGGGCAAAGGACGACCATACGAGCAGCGCACCGGCGAATGCCTAGTTCTCCACTCGATCTACTCGGCCTTAGATATTGGCACTTGCCTCAATCATTTCTAGGGACTTTGGGACTTCCCCTCTCCCACAGTGCTTGTAAACAACTACTACAAGCACCTAGGTGCGAGTAATATAAGCCTCATCCCCCTCTACTGGAAGTAGGGCCTTGTGTTGCCCGAACTAGGATAATTGTTTGTGTCTACTCGCACACCATCTAGAGTATGGCCACGCGGCACAATTTACTAGTTGGGTAAGGACCTGTGGTCCAAACACCGACACAATGTATGCTAGCAAAACATTGAGGTGAACGAACACTTCTAGAAGAAAGTAAGAAACTACTCCCTTTAGATTTAATAAAAAATGTCAGGTTTGAATTTAATATAATATTACTTACTATTAATGCTTTTTAATAATAGTTTATGAAGATGGAGCTAGGAACTATCCTTTTTAGAAAAGATTAAAGCAATTCAAGAATTACTTTTACTAAACATATTCATATTTGTATATATTACAATACAACTTGCTTATACATTTATATGTATGTTTCATTGGAAATAACATTTATTTGATGATTAATGATAGCATGAACAAATATTCAGTCATTCAAGGTTACTTCACCCACTGCGGATGTTGGGAATAAGACTTTCATGTGTGTACCTTAAAAATCGTGAATGGCTTAACAAAATATATATTAACTCATTATTTTTATGAATTGTCTAATCATCATCTTTATATAGTTCTATCATAGTAAAATTTACAAGATCTTGGTACCCTATTATGCTAACTCAGAGATAACATCTTCATATTTTCCTTCAAAGTGAATAATTTCATTCATGATGAATCGACATATGTTCTCTCATATGTCCATGATGTCTTTATCTTTGAGACAATATTGTGTTGGACTACAACGATATACCTACAAAAGCATCTAGGCCCTCAAGTGTGTTGATGATTAATGATAACATGATGTTATTGTGACTAACATGTGTTTTGTAGAGATAAATTTGAGTTAGGTCACAACTATAGAGATCATTTTTGGCCAATCTATGGTTTTCATGCCCATACTTAAGGATTTTGTTGCAGTTTTTGAAAGGATGGAAGAAAAGGTTAAGAAGAGACTAGTTCTAAGTGTTATTTGGAGTTGATAGATATTTAGAATAGAATAGTTTAATACTTTGTTTTTCTTTAACCGTACTATGGAGTATGAACTAGTTTACTAGCTTCAGGAAACCCGCTACAGTTCTAAGGAGCGTATTGTAGGAATCCCTCGTCCGAAAAGCCATCGCAGCATGATCGACCCGAGAACCTCCCTATAATGACAACTCCCCTACTGCCCTTGCCCTTTTCGGGTAAGGTAGTCCTCCACTAGCTTTCCTAATTAGTCAGCCAAGGGTGTCCCATTCCACCCTTGTGGTAGCATGGATATCTCAAGTTAAGCTCCATGTTCCCATTAACACAATGATCTTATCATGAACAATAATTAAAACAACAGTATAACTGGAACATGATCATAATGTAATATTAATCCCAAAACCAGGTAGAGCAATAGCAAAACTACCCTAAAGTTCAGTGGTAAACAAGGTGTGGGATAAACAAGTCTAGAGAAACCTATTAGGTCCCATCAGATTAACCTAAGCATGTCACAATGATTAACAGGAACATTATTGAGTAAAGAAAAGTGATCAAGGGCACAACTTGCCTTAGACTTTAGAACCCAGGTACCAACTTGTACTTCAAGTAACTCGCAACCTCACTGCTAATCGTAGCAATACAAACAAACATGGTATAGACAAAATTAACATCACACCAAACATAAGCACCAATTGCATAATAATGTTCTACGCATCGTAACCAGATTCTAGGTTCGAGAATCACTAAATTCGAAGTTACGGTTAAAAAGATATGATTTTCCAAAGATCTAGGTGATTAAACAATAAAAGATATATTATATATTACTTAATATAAATCATGTGAGAAATAATTAATTAAAATTTAATTCGAGATATAACTTCATCATAGGTTATATCTTTAGTGAGGTTATAATCATGGACGGTTAACTTTGATTAGAAAGGTAAATCACTAAGCATAGGATAAACAATATCTAATTATAAACATAAGTAATATGTTGTAAATAATGTTGTTATTGGCGTAGGTAATTTTAATACGAAGCTAATGCAACTGAAACGAACTAAAACATAGTTAAAACGTAGGAGTTATGGATTTTCTAAGATTTCTGGATTCGTTTTATACTTAAAAGTCAATTTCAGAATTACTTTATAACTGTCATATTTTCCTTTTGGACTACGGGTACAATTTTGTAGGAGATCAGGGTCTTTTGTGTAAATGTTAGGATCTATTTTGAATAACTCTTAAAATGTCTCGGTCGGTGGGCTAATTTGAAAGAAACACAGGGTTTCTTTAAAAAGAATTCAGCGGCGAAGGGGTAAGATTGCGTTTGAGCCGTCCGATCTGGCTTGGCCTTTAATGAGTCGGTGCATGAGCGTAGCCCTCAGATCCCTGATCTACGATTGAAAAATTGTCCACGTCACTGTTTTAATCCGATCCATTTGGTCACAAAGCAACGATCAGATTTTAATGGGCCGAAGGGGTACGCCCAGACCTAATTCGAGTTGTTCACCTAGTATTGTTGCGCTAAGTCCGCATTCGGTTCTAACAGAGTCCACGCGAGGGGGGAAGAAGGTCCTGACGATCCGGTCCCACGAGTCGGAGACACCAAACAATCTAGCGCGCGAGAGAGCTAAAGCGGAGCTGACGCGAGTGACCCACACGATAGTGAAACAGACCGCGGTGTCAAAGGACTCCGGTGTGCACGTTTGGGAGGCACTGACAGTGGGGACCTGTGTGTCAGTGGAACCAAGCACCCAGTGCGGCTGTGGGTAGTGGGCCGAGTTCACCAGAATTGGCCCACGGGCAGGGTTTGTTCTTTTCTCTCTTCTTCTTTTGCTTTTCTTTATTTTCATTTGAAATTTCTGTTTTTGTTTTAGTTTTAGATTTTAGAATTCAAAGTTGAGGTCAAGGTCTCAATTAGAATTTATATGCACAATTCAAAATTTCCAGTATGAATACAGAAATATATTTTATATATTTGTTTTGTTTTAGTTCTTTTATACATGCTTTTCTAATCATATAATAGAGAATAGTTCACACCTAATTAATTTTAGGGAAATATAATTTATATTCTAGATTATATATTAAGAAATAGTTTAATCACAATTCTTCTATATAATCCAATCCAAGGGTAATTTTAGTTTATCTAAGTATCTTTTATTTTTGAAAATATATTCATTTTGGGAGTAGTACTTCGAAAGTATGAATATTCTTGAGGAGAGGTGCTTTGATTTAAAATCTTTGGGGCTTTTTTTCCTTATTTTCACAAGATTGAACTTTAGGATGTTACAAGTGCTATCCTAGTACAAAGCACATCTACTGAAGCGTCTGAGGGGTTGGGTCAAGAGGACGAAACAATAAAAGAAAAACTTGAGAAATCTATTGTAATTTCAATTTCCATTTTTTCTACATTTCTGTTGCAAAAAACATTAAGGATGTACACCCTTCGACAGTTCATAATAAATCTGAGGTTACACTGTCGAGTCTAACAAGGAACCAACAAAAAAGCTCCAAACTCATTCCTAAGGGAATGCAGAGTTCAAATGAAACACCTAGTAAAGGTGAAAAAGCTCTGAAGTCATTCCTAATGGAATGCAGAGCTCAAATGAAACACCTAGTAAAGGTGAAAAAGCTATGAAGTCGTTACTAAGGGAATGCAGAGCTCAAATGAAACACCTAGCAAAGGTGCAAAAGACTCTGAAGTCGTTTCTAAGGGAATGTAGAGTCATACATGAAAAAGCCTACAAACGAAGGCACACTTGCTCTCATGTTTAGTATTGCCATCTTGCATCACATATAACGCATCATACCATCATTTCATCATCATGTCATGCATATCATTATCTATGAAACACAACGGGAAAAGAAGGGGAAGTGTTTTCCTTGTAATATTGGGAATAGAAGGGAAATTGTCCTTTTTCTTATAGCATGTAGGTACCTTCGGACATTCCAACACTAGATAGGTCCGATGTTGCGTAGAAAGTCTACCCCTTTCAATAGCTAGTTCTGACGCCTAGCTGATGTGGAATCAAACATGTTTGGTGAGTACGCAAAAAAGTTGTCGAGTTCATGACTCTATTTGAATGGAGAGGTTATCAATATCATCCCAATGAGCCATTACAAAGTGTGGGAGCTCAGATACATTTCCAAGAAGAGCCAAACTGATTGTGCAAAGAGGTCTGTAGAAGGAATATTGAAGATGATGGCACACCGAGCCAGTCGAGTCCAACTGGAAGTTCACAGTTCAACTTTTGGCTCCAATGCATAGCTAATGTAGCAGGACATGTGGTAGGAAAGCTTCATATCGAGGGTCGTCATGATTGTGGTCTTCATTCTAAAGGTCCCTGTGTTGAAACTGGTGCTCTGGTTGCTCTATGTTTTGCACAATATTGCACATTTCCTCTGCTGTGTCGTCAATCTTCTTCTGGAGCTCAAAGAGTCAAAGCATCATTTCCTTGTGTTTTCCACTTTTTGGTGGATAGTCTCTAGGTTGTGGATCTCTTGGTTTAGCTCCTCATCTTGTGGTGTAGGACTGACCGCCTTCCTCTTCTGGTTCCATGCTTCTTAGAGAAACACTTCTCCTTGGTTAGTGTCCAAGGGAGTGAGGATAGCGCTAGTTGTTGTTGGCTTTTTTGCGGCATGATGAAGCTTTACGTGGTCGTGGAAGTGAGTTCACCATAGGTGGGTGCCAATGTTGGGCACTTGTTTTTTACTCATTTGGGTATCATGAACAAGGCAACACAATGAGATTGAATTTTACCTTCATCTTTAAATTCACATTCTTTGAGGAGAAGGATTTAAAGATGAAGGTGTGATTATAGTTAATAGGGACGGTACTAACAAAACAATAATTTGAAGAATGTTAATATGAACATCAAACATATCATGTAATCTTATAGATGTTGCTTACTTCCTTTAGCTTTTTTCAGTATTAGATCAGAGATTTCATTTATACCTTCAGATTAATGAAGCTTACAAAATGAAGGAAGAATTACAACTTCGTAGATAAGAGCTGCTGGCTCTCTATCTCATAAAAAGATGTCCAAATGCATTCATTGTTCCTCTATTTATAGGCACAGAGTACAGCTTTGATAAAATTACATTTACATCCTCAAGCCTATACATTTGAGCTATTTAGCATGGCATGGGTGAGGGCGTCTTTTCCTTTCATCATCTTGGTGAGCGAGTCCGAAAAGACTTGCTTCAGCTTTATCTGGCTTTGCCCCTTGTCCTATTGCGATAGTATCCAGAAGCTTGTTTCTTTGTCTATGATCAATTTGTCTAAAGATGTGAGTACCTATAATACTTAGAAATGCATAAGAAAACAATTGTTATCTTGATGTTTTGAGGACCTTCGAAAGGAGAAGGTCCCTAAGATCTGGAATGCCACTAGACATGACTGGTGCCTTCCCTATGGACTTATTGTTGGAGCTAGTCATTGCCAACCGTTAAGCCCTCTGGGTATTCGATGTGGCATACATGTTACACCGGATACGTCGGGTGCCTTATAGTCAGCTCGATTACATTTGCAACTTCTAGGGTTGCTCTGTAATGATTTATGCATGCCCTGCCTGGTGCGTCATGTCCAGTGCACTTAGTCTTTAGTTCAACCATAGTACCCATTTGGTACATTACCATGCACATCCGGTTAATTTCTAATGTGTTGATTTCTTTGTGTATTGCACTGTTGCATGATCTTGATAAGTCTTCAATGACTCATCTAATATCTTGCTTTGAGGTGTTGATCTCCTAGATCACCTCATTGCCTTTGTCGAAGTCCATGTTGCATCCTTTGAACTATAAACATAAACACTAGCAAACATATTAGTCCAAATGGTTATGTTGATCATCAAACACTAAAATCTATTAATCAAATGGGTTAAGGTCTATTTTCCTTACATTCTCTTTCAAAACTAAGGCTCCATTTTATTTCTCCCAATAATCCTTATTCGTCTTGCACCTACTACCACGATAAATTGGATAGCTCTATAAGCCTTCATAGTCCTTACCTGGATATAGGATACAATTATTCCTACACGTGTAGATCTTTTAGACACCTATAGTCAGTAAACTAGTTAACTTCTTTACATGGTATGTGTTAGAAGGCACTTTGTTTTCCTTTATATTTAGTTTTGCTAGAATACACTATAACTTGTTGAAGCTAGCATTAGACCAACAGAATTGAGATTTTAGCACCAACAACTAAGGGACATATCAAAAAATCATGAATTATTTGGTGCAACCCTTAGAATCTTTGTACAAATGCTATGTTGTTGCCTTCTGCAAGGCCTCCATACCTTTCATAAATAATATTGATGGCTCCAAATAATGATGCAACAATACAGTGAAGAATCCCCACTTGTTTGTTTTGTCGATGTGAATTTCGATGTCTTCACTTCCATAATTCATAAGTAACATTCAATACAACATAGGGACAGTGGTGTTGTGCCTCATGTACCATAGCTGTTCACTCAATATCTATAGTTGGTCCCTCTATATGTATATTACATCATTTGACATGCATATTTAGTCCCTCGACATCATTGTCTCTTGGGTTCTCAATTACATTAGATGTGGAACTATCCTCTCCATGATTCATCCAAATCAAGTAATCCTTTATATAACCATGGCAAACCAAATGAGAAATGTTTTATTTTATGTCATATCACCATCAATAATATTTTTGCAGTCTATGCACGGACAATGTATGCAATTCATCATCTTTATATACCCATGTGATCCTATCAGCATCAATAAACATATAAACCTCTAACTAGTATGATGGATCTAATCTATACCTCTTTATAATCTAGCAGCTAAAACATCACTAAGTGCACATAACAAATTATCCACATCCAAATCTCACCATTAAAACCAACACTTTAGATCGCTTCATTTACCTCCCCTATCTTAATCAATCGCTCCAACAGTAAATGTTTTTTTGGATCATCCCCTCATTCCTCACCTGGCTCTAGCCTTCCCATCCCCCACGATCACCCTCACACACCTCGTCGAGATCCCATCGCTCGCCTGGCGTCGAGTGGCTTTCAGGACGCCTTCAGGTGTGCTCCTGCGGCAGCATGACACACATTCAGTCCAGTGCGCTAGGCAGCGACACCGTTGGACCTCTCAACCACATGTTTCTTCTCGCGCCTCTGCATCAATGTCGGTACAAGGGTATCCATGCTCGTCCCCATGCCCACCATCACCAACCACCCACACTACCTCGACCGCCTCTGCTCCTACCTCTTGCCCGGTGCCCTAGATCGCTATGGTCGTCGAGCTGGTAGCGGGTTGTTGACAGTCTGTCACACCCGGTTCTGGGGGGCAAAATCGAATGCATAGCATATGTGGGCCAGGATCCATTTTCCACACATATGTTGACGTCACAAGTGTAATATATTAAAAGACAATGGAATAAAGGCGTAAAAGGGAGTAGAGTAACTTTATTACATCATCTAGAACATTGTATCTTAACAAGTATCATAATCAAAGTACGTCGGAATTAAATATAGACACTATTCCACAGGAAGGTGACTGGCGTATCGTTAGAATCAAAACTCATCAACGTCATCTGCGAAGTCTTCGTCATCACCCTCTGATCAAAATATTAGCAAGGGTGAGCTCACTTATGGTCGGGGCTCAGCAAGTGGGGGAAATAATGCAAGTTAACAAGGTAGGCTATGGATAAGTGGTAAGCATTTTAGTTGGTCAATATTTTATTAGCAACACCTGTCTTACTAATAAGTGTGTATCCCAAATATCCCAATTAATCAAAGGCATAAGATTATATCAAAAACACTTAAGTGAAATCACTTAAGGAAACCACTGGTGGATCATCGGATCACGATTTATTTCCATCTTTAAGTTCAATTATCATGTGAGGGTCCAGGTTGCTCTTAACCGTGAGCACGACTGACATATCAGTTTTACACTTTGCAGAGGTGGTACAACTTTACCCACAAGCCGTGTATCCCATCTAGCCTGGGTTGATCGGACCCGTAAACACTGGCGAGTTGAATGGCTAGGGATCCACTATGAGCCTTTCACAAAATATCCTTAGTACAAAGCCACCCAGTAAGGTTTCCACGTCAGTATTGATGGCCCTCTGGGTGAGGTACCTTAGCCAAGACTCCCACCCCATGTTAACATGAGCTGCCACCAAACCACTGCCGCCCCCTCTTGCCCATCTTTCAGGTAGGGTTGCTAAGCACTAAGTCTATATAGCTAAATACCAAAGCCAGAGCCATTATAACACTCGTGGTTGCACTATTATCCTGGGTGGTCATTCCATGTTCCATTTAACACAAAATGTTCTTGTTTAACCATTGGGTTAACATCATAAATAAAACTTCATTTCTGGAACATAGTATCATTAAAAGAGGGACATCATGTTTATCAAGTTGACCAATAGCAAAAATTGCTAAGCGTAGCATTTATCCCAAGGTAATTCAAGGAAATCCTTATTTAGGCAAATCCCATAAAATTATGCAATATATATCCAAAAGTAAACATTATTGTATGCATTGTTTGGGTACAAATAGAAATGCAAAGGGAGAATCCACTTGCCTTGCACGAAAGTGTCCTGTGGGTCGTCCTCGAACGAGTTTGGTTCGTCTACCTCACAGTCAACTTCTAGCATCGATTTGTGTATCATACATACAAAAGAATACATACGCCAAATAAATAAACATACACCATTATATGGGTAATCATTCACCATTACATATACATTCATATATCACACCACTATACTCATAAATGTGTCTAGAGCATAAATATTTTATTAATCTACTATATCTTCTACTTTGAGTTATCATTGGTGAAAATATGAGCAGATGATTACGAAGCTAGTTTATCTAGTATAATGTAGATAAAATGACTTAACAAACTTTACGGAAAATAATCTCTATTACTTAATAATAGTCCTTTGGGTTTTATCCTTTCCTTTCTAAATAGAAATTATACGTATAGCTAAAAATGTTTATTTCTAAATCACCTTACATTAATATTCTAAGAATTAATGTAGATTACTAATTTTGGACTTTAATACCATAAACATAGTTATTTTGACATAAATAGATATTTTACTAATTCTAGGTAATTAAGTGTTATACATATGAATACATTTATCATGAGTAGTAAAACCTATATTTTTAATCTGACCGAAAATACGTGGCCTATTATTTCTTCCACTTTATTTTATTAATAAAATTATACTTAGACCACCACAAACAAATACGTTCCATGTGCTAAAGCGAAGTTAATCGTGAACGTTTCTAATATTTAAATCACCAAGTTAGTGAATAGTGACATTGTTTATTTTTGAAATATAAAATAATACTCATGTCCAAAATATTGTTGCAGTGCTAGTTCACGATTTAGTGTATACATCGGGGTCTCTTTTCAATACTTTATGTACTGAAAAATACCTAAACTAAATTTATACAAAACCAGGGTTAAAACGTAAAATAATCATCTTCTACCTTGGGCTTGTGCCCGTGTACAAGGAAGTCGGCGAGCAGGGCGCGGACGGGGCTCGGTGTTGGGCATGGACGGTCCGGCCGGGGGGGTGGTGCAAGCGAGGCGCTCGGCGGCGTTCAGCGAGGCGGCTCAGCACCGTTGGGTGAGGCGGCTCCGGCGAAGTTCCGGCGAGCGCGAGCGAAGGAGAGAGAGAGAGTGCGGGGAGTGAGAGAGAGAGCTCGAGTAGGGAGAGGGAGAGAGCTCGGGTGGCCTACTTATAGAGCGAGAGAGGGGAGAGGAGACGGCGCCGGGGAGGAGGTGGTTGGCGGCCATCAACGGCCATAATGGCGGTCGTTTCTCCCATAATGGAGAAAGGGAAGTGGGGGAGGGAGAGGAGGAGACGGCGCGGCGGTTTCCGGCGCAGGGAGTCAAACGGGCGCGGGCCGGGGGTGTGGGGCGGCTCGACCGGGTTGCGGGTGCGGCGCAGGGCGGCGGCGGCGCGGCTGGGAGGAAGAAGGCCACGGGGCCGGGGCGGGCCCACGCGTCAGCGAGAGAGGGAGGAGGGAAGTGGTGGGCGCGCGGCTGGGTCCTTGGCTGGGCCGAAAATGGCCAGCCGACTAGGGTTTCAGTTTTCTCTTTTCTTTTCTTTTCTATTTAAAAATATAAATAAATATATTTTTTAAAAAAAAATCTAAAACCCATAATAGTTATACCAAAACTATTTATAACTAAAATATTTATTTTTGGACCAATATTTCTATATTAATTAATTGGATTTTCAATATAAAAGAAATTCTATGCAACAACCCTAAATCAATTATGAGCAAACAAAATTACTCTAGAAGCAAATAAAAATCAAACTTGAAAGAAAAATTCATTACCATATTTACCATTAATAATCTAAATGCATTATTTTTAGTTGATGGTTTTGTAGTGTTACACAGTCTGGTCGTCGCCATTAGGGCATCACGTTCGGCGCGATGGAAGTTCTGCGGTAGCGAGTGGGTTGACCTCAGGGGCGACGCCGGTGTACATGTCTCCTGGGACATCCACAACTGGTTCTGCACCCCCAGTGGGCAACCCTCCCCCTCCCACAGAAGCTTCGACGCACGCCCATGCCCACCCGGTCTGATTTGATCTCGCCAACTGTGGTGAGGAGCGCGAGGAGGTTTACAAGGGGAGCTCATTGGCGGTGGCGGTCGTTGCATCCTCGACGGCATCGTTGGCCATAAGAAGGGAGGAAGATGGACAGGCTCCTTATAAGTTGTACATTAATGATGACCTTTTGCATCTTAAGTTATAAAAACTATAATAATAATGATAACAAT